>NC_136884.1:9457502-10657502 GCF_949152265.1 Phoxinus phoxinus
CTGCTTATCTGAAAAACATCATAATATGAACAACTTGACTGTAATGAATACCCAACTGTTCTGTCCTTTCTTGTCAGTTTGTTTACATCACTTCACTGTCCGACATCATAAAGCCATGTGAGCCAGTGCGAGTGGTCAAAGGTGAGTCTTGTTGCTGCCACAACATTAGCGTGATTCAGCAGCACGCTGGTTCAAGGGCTGCACACTACACGAACACGCAGCCAAACGTGAAGACCTCTGCCAACCCGTGTCTTGCCATATTAAAGGGATAGTTCACTTTAAAAGTAAAATTCTGTCATCATTTACTCACCCTCAAGTTGTTTCAAACCTGTATTCATTTATTTCTTCTGCTGAACACAAAGAAAGATATTTTGAAGAATGTCAGTAACCAAACAGTAGTTTGTACCCATTGACTTCCATAGTATTTTTTTTTCCTACTATGGAAGTCAATGGGTACAGATCAAAATATCTTTCTTTGTGTTCAGCAGAAGAAATAAATTAATACAGGTTTGAAACAACTTGAGGGTGAGTAAATGATGACAGAATTTTCATTTTAAAGTGAACTATCCCTTTAACTAACTGCTTTTCCAATATATATCCTTTTTCCAAACACTTAGGAGGCATCCCCTGTGGGCTGGATCTACAGTACGTAAAATCAAATCTCTATGCATATGCAGCCTGCCATATGGAACCCATCTGAACCTATCATAAACGCAGCTGCCATGCCTCCTCTGAGTGCATGTGGCCCACCAGCAGTCTCTTCACCTTGGACCCTCTTAAAAGGCATTGTTGCCAAATAAATCTGAACAGAAAGTGTAGGCAAGAATGTTCATCTGTTATAAATGCGAATGCAGTTGATGTCTTTAAGCACAGTCATGTTGTGGACATGAGCCAAACCCTATTCAGGAGGTCAGAAAACAACATTGTGCAATTAGATGAAGATTTCTAAGAAATCTTTTTCATTTCACCAACAATTTTCTCAAAGTACATTGTATATTGCTCTCATGTTTAAAAGGATCTAGAAGACATCGATGCTATTTATGTACATATATTTAGTGTACGGAGAGTCAGCCCTATACTTGAGAGTGCATTTGTACATCTTTATGTGCATTTATGAGTGGAAATGTCAATCTGGCATGTACCCACGCAATGTATGATTCATTATGTTTTTTTAAAAACGTTAATTTGTTATTTCTTTGCGATTGAATTCAGTTGGATTCTTTTGCAGAGCATGAAAGTTTGACTGGCAACTAGATGCTTCATAATCACTTTCATCAGGTCATTAGTGAAGCATTTGTTGATGTTGACTTTGCACAACTCATTTACATTCACATCAAATGGGCATCAAGCAATGATTCATTTTGCATTCTTGCCTTCCTCACGTTTTCAACAGAAGTCTCCACATGTCCTGCCTCAAAGAATAAAGAATAGTATTCAGCACCATGGACAGCAATTGTATACAAACGCATTGTATATAGTTGCTGTCCATGGTGCTGAATCATATTCGCTTTTTGGCTTCTTATTAGTGAAAAGAAAGCATTTGATTACTTTATTTACAGTCTCAAATTAAAAAAAAAAATGCTAAAATGCTTGTCCGTTTGTATGTCAAATATTTTTCTAAATAATTCCCCAAATCTTTTCAATCTTGTCTTTACTCTCCGGTTTATGTTGTGGGGGTTTCTATTCATTTGTGCTCAGTAAACAACTTAGTGCTTTCATTTAATCAAATGTTAAAAAGAATCTTACTTACAGGACGTGTAGACTTGGGAGCATAGCACATCTACTGTATATGATGAAACGAGACAACAAGTTACTGAGAGAGACCGATATCAGAGCAGACGATCCAGAAAATAAACAGACAATATGAAATACGATGCCCTGGATTTAACAATGTTGCATAGCTTGAATGCACCACATGGAGCCCCACTGTAATTCATTAATTCTGTTCAACCTCACATGGAGCCAAAATACGTGATATATACCATACCAAACCTCAGTATTAACAAGACTGTGTCTTTTCAGGATAAAATGTAGATCTTTGAGGCAAAGATCTTTGTCATCAGGGTCAATTAGAAGACTTTAATATATTTTTTGAATTATTATAATGATTAATGAAGGTGAAGACAGTTTCTTTCATAATGTTTTTGAATAGCATTGAAGAACACTATAGGCCTACCATTCAAAGAGTTTTTTTTTAACGGAAATTCTGAGCTTTCTAAGAAAAGATGCATTAGTTAGAATTGGTCAAAGGTGACAGTAAATACATTTATAATGTAATAAAACATTTGCAATTAAAATTTAATTTAATTTAAAATTAAAATTAAAACTTCCTATTATTTAAATAGCCTGACAAAAATATGCATCAATATTTTTTTTAAATAGAAGAAAATTTGTTTTTAAACATTGATGATAATAATAATAAAGGTTTATTGAGCACCAAATCAGCATATTAGAATATTTTCTGAAGGATCATGTGACATGAAGCTGAAAATTCAATTTAGCCATCACAGGAATAAATTACACAAAAAGCCCAGTTATTTTAAGTTGTAATAACATTTCACAATAATACTATTTTTTACTTTATTTTCGATCAAATAAATGCAACCTTCGTTAGCATAACAAACTTCTTTCAAAAACATTTAAAAATCTTACCAACCTTAAACTTTTGCATGGTAATACTTCAGCAACAAAAGAAAAAAAAATGTAGTTGTAGAGTTTTATCCAGTCACCTCATCTTTATCACTTCTGTCAGCTTGTTTCATTCACATCATCATATAAGTTGGCATTTTGTCCACATGCTATTTTCATCCCTGAACATTTGAGAGGAGCACTCACTGTTTTGTGACAGTTTGTAAGATTTTGCATCTAACAATAGTCCTCCTGTCTTGTTTGACCCATTTCCAGCTGGCTAACGTCATAGTTACATTCGGTTTAACATCGACCCGTCATAGCCGCACATATCGTGCCTTGAGGGTTGGGTGGCGTATGAACGTCGTCACAGTGAACATCCAACCACATTAACACAAATGTCTGAGGTCAAGTGTCTCATACCGGGCACAGCAGCACACAAGGATAAAGGGAAAAAGCTTGATCTACTTGCCACATCAATCACCACATTCCAAAGGTTGTTGGGTTTGGTCGGATCACTGTGTTCTCCCCGAGTGAACTGGGCCTTAATAAGCAGAAACAGTGTTCTCTGTCTGCGTTCACCTTAAGTGTTCGCTCTGACTCAAACACACACAAAGTACGTTTCCTTCCTATCAGCATATACATAGTCCATTTTCCAGCACCTCAAAACACTGAAAAGACCAATAATAACAATAATAAAAATGATTAATAATAATAATTTGTGAATGTTGTACCCATTTTATAGATACATTGATTTTTATTTGCATTCTCCCACATTAATTAGAATGGAATGCATAGAATAGAATAGAATAGAATAGAATAGAATAGAATAGAATAGTATAGAATAGAATAGAATAGAATAGAATAGAATAGAATAGAATAGAATAGAATAGAATAGAATAGAATAGAATAGAATAGAATGGAATGGAACTAAAACTAATTGAATCGAACTGATAATATAATATAATATAATTAATATATAATATAATTAATATAATATAATATAATATAATATAATATAATATTATAATATAATATAATATAATATAATATAATGTGTATGAATATAACTTTTTAACACAATAGATGAGCTGTGCAAAGTATCGTCATCATCGACATCGATGGACTACCAAGATATTATATCATATTATATAAAAAAAAAAAAATTGGAACCACTTAATTTAATTGTAAAATACAAGACATATAACATACATTACTTATTTTTATTTATGATATCTATTTATTGTAATCCATGACATTTTCCAGTCTTTGGAATTATTATTTAAATGCATCACTGAACACAAGGCTGAATTAATTAAAAACTCTAAAGTCAACTCAGTCCAGCTCTGTAAACTATTTATTCTCTACAATGACTATTTAAAGTGCACGACTCACTGGCGTTTTGGGTCATGTAGGATGTCAGAAGGCAAGAGCGCCAATCACCCAGGTTACTCTGATGGGGCAGATGACAGGAAAGAGAGAGGGTTAAAGAGGTAAGAACGCAAAATCGAAGCAGGCAGCCTGCAGGGACTGGGGGGGGGGGGGGGGGGGGGCATTAGTCACCATCTGATTGAAGGAACGGACACAATGGACTATGACAATCACGCCATCATCACGCACGCATACTTTTCATGCCCGCCCCCTTCGTTCCTTCCTTCTCTTTAATGGGCAGATTCGTCCCTCAGCACCTAAACTCTGGACACTTTAAATAGCAGTCCGACCCCTTGCTGTTCCACAACCTCTCCTCTCCTCTCAGAATGTCTAGGAGCCTGAAGCAAGGTATTTCCATGAAGTGACAGAGACTCTGATTCAAGGAGACTGGCTAGCTTTTGAAGCCCACAGTTAGAAATCAAATATTTTTCTCCATCTGTGGACGTACTGTATTTCTCGGGTGGAACTTATATTTGCTCTAACCCTCTGCTTCTCTGCTCTCTGTCTCTATTTCTCTTTCTCCCTGTGGGTGTGCCTCTGCCGGCAGTGGCTGTGCTACTTGTGGCACTTCTGTGCCTGGATCCTCATGGCCGTGTCGGCTCTGCACCCATCTGCGCACATGGGCCATCAGGATGCCACGTCCCGTCCCTGGCAGATCTCTTCGACAGGGTCATCCAGCACTCTGCCAGAATGCACAGCCTCTCCAACGATCTGCACTCAGAGTTTGTGAGTCTCTTCTTCTACTTCTGATTGTTCTAATGCAACTGTCATTGTAACAATGAGGTTGTAAAATGTTGTGCAGATGCTTAAGTTAAGTTTTATTTCTACATTTTGTAATGCAAGTGCGTTAGCTTAATGAACATTTCTGATCATATATATCAAAATAAGCATGATCATATTTCCACGGTATATGCTTTGCAAATATGGATGATTATTACCAGAATCTAAAGTAAATAATGTTATCTCAAAGGGGGGAAAAATAACAATTTGTAAGATCAAGTACACATGAAAAGTGCTAAAATCAATTATCTTTTTTGCTCAAATCAAGTATGAATTAAAATTAAAATATTTAAAAGTGAATGATAATATGTATAACAGCTTAACAGCAAAATGAACTTTACTTTGCTAATAGTATTAAGTATGAATTTAAATAATAAGACATTTTTAGATTTAAAAAGTGCATAAGATATTCAGATCTCCGATATTGTATTGTACATGATGAGAAACTGCACAATAGCTTTTAAATGACATGTCAATTATTTAAATATAAAACCTATAGTAATTGTATGCAATTCAAAAGTTGACTGATCTGATGAATAATGATGTTATTCTAATCTTTAATCTACTAATCTGATCCATGTTCATCTTTTTCTTTTTGTTTAAAGGAACAGTATTTCCTGCCCAGCAAAAATCACATCGGAAAGATATATCGCAAATGTCACACCTCCAACATACTGACTCCTAATGGCAAAGAAAATGCACAGAAACTAGCTGTGAGTATAACATCCCAACAAACCCTTCCTAAAAAACAACAACATTCAGATTGCACGTTCAGCTCACATCGAGCATCTGTGATTCTGCTGCCATTGCTTATCATTAATGAACTGAGTTCTCTGATCCCACTGCTGTCTTATCACCTCTGTGCCCTTGAGCAAAGCACTTAACCGCAGCCCGTCCCAAGAGGACTGTCCCATCAATTAATGTACTTAAAGCCACAACTGCTAAATGAAGTAGCCCAGCAACCATCTCCTCAAACTCTTAAGCCTCATTAGTTGATGTAGGTTTCAGCTGTAGAAATGTGAAATAACTTAATGCGTACCTGTAAATCGTTAAACGGTTTAAATGTTGTGTCTCAGCGTGAAGAGTTAACCGAGGTGATTCTTAAATTGCTGTCGGCCTGGAGGGACCCCCTGTTCCAGCTGCACCAGAGCATGGCTCACCAGCAGGACTTCAACAGCTTCAGCAGTAACAAAGCCCTGGAGATGGGGGACATGGCCCACGAGCTGAGGAAAGGGGTGGAGAAAGTCACTGAAAAGGTAAATCACATCAAAGCAGGAAATAAGAAACGGAAGTGCGCGGTTAAGAAGGTTCAGGAGAGGAGTATATTACAGAGGCCAGAGTGTGTCTGCGTCATTTATCAGAAATACGCAGAAATGATAGGTGTGTGACATCTGTGTGATTGTGAGTGTTACTATACACATTAGAGATGATTTCTGTTGTGAAAACTACAGCATTCGATATGTTAGATCAACTTGAACATAATGTTATGAATACTAATGAAAAATGTATCTCATACATTTTTTTATATCTATATCCACACGTAAAAATGTAATTTAGGCTTGTCACACCTGACTTTTTTAAAATGTACTCTATCTAACTATTAAAATGATAAATCAATGTAATCATTTTGACACAATCTGTTAAAACAATATATATATATTTTAATTTTAGTATTATAATTATCATCTCATCCATGACAGTAAAAACTGTTTTAAATTATTCATTTTTATTTATCTAACAAATTTTTTTCTAATTACAAAATAATAATAATAATACATTCCTTAAAATTGTGACATGGAGAATTTGGAATCATTTCATTTTCTTCATTTTAACAAAGTGTTTACTCTATTTGTCAAGCTTAACCATTTAACCTTACTCAAGTTATTTCAAGGAAAAATAATAACATATACATTTGAACGTTTTCTTTAATTCATGGGAAATGCATATTTTAATCAATAACTAAACCAACATTTGGCCTATATATATACTATTAAATGTTTTTATATGTATGTAAAAAGACACATTAAATCAAACATCCCTAAATATTTGGAAAAAGGGTTGCAAAAATGGAAATAATAAAAATAAAATCATATCATAATAACAATGATTAGATAGATAGATAGATAGATAGATAGATAGATAGATAGATAGATAGATAGATAGATAGATAGATAGATAGATAGATAGATAGATAGATAGATAGATAGATAGATAGATAGATAGATAGATAGATAGATAGATAAAATAAATAAATAAATAAATAAATAAAAATATTCAGTTTGACCTCCTGTGGTTGAACTTTTCTGATTTGTGCAAAATGCCTGCAGCACAGTGATTCATTCATTGTTTCTCTCTCGTCCTCTGTCAGATGAGGGTACTGGGAATGCTTGGAAACTCTGTGACAGGTCTGTCGGAACCAGAAGCCATGCTACCTCTATCTGACAGCGGAGAGGCCATGAGTGACTACGAGCTCCTGTACTGCTTTCGTCGTGATTCTAACAAAGTCCAGAACTATCTAAAGCTCCTTAAGTGCAGAATCGTACCTGAGCATGATTGTTAGGAAGAAAAAAACATGGGCCTTTGACCTGCACTAATGGACTACACATGCTGGTCCCCACTTATCAAGCATGTTTGACTCTGTACCATCAATTAAGAGTTTATTTGATCATAATTGCTTTGCTCGTACTCCAAACCAATTCACTGCTATAATTATCAAAACATAAATAGCATATGCAGCAAGAGAGGGGGCAAATTCTGTTTCGCCTCTAACTGGAAATGATCTCTAAAGTCAATTCATTCTTTAAAACATTTTTGTATGCTTTCTATTTATATTTCCACATCAGTTACACTCATTTTAATCTTTCTTTTTTGTTTTCACAATTGATCGATCAACTTTCGCTGAATGAACTGACAACACAACATTAAAATAAAACTGTAGATTGTTCAGCAGAGACGGAATGTTTACTGTATTTATTAAAGAATATGAATTAAACATCATTAAATGGTGTTCCAAGCACATGTCCCACAACACAACACTGAACACACACACACACACACACACACACACACACACGTGACAATATAAGCATGGAGAGTGTGCTGAGCAAACATTTCACTCATGACTCATTTGGGTAGGGCAAAACTACACGTGCTTTGGGGTGAATAAACATTTAATTTAATTAAATCTGGCCTTGACTAATCTGGATGGAAGTTGTGTGTGTGTCTCTAACTTGCCCTCTGCATATAATGACAAGGTACTCTTCATACAGTAGGACAGAAAGACCTCCAATTAGAAATAGTTCAGTATCAGCCTGGGGCCGGAGCTTCCGCCTGAACTTTACCATTTTACCAGAACATGTCACAGAGCCAGGTGCGCTGTCATGTTCGAGGAGGAACAAGCTTTGAAACAGCACAATAGTTTCATCTAGGAACACATTAAATACCACAAGAAAAAAAGACTTCCTTTTAGTCCACGTTGTACGTTTTAAGGTAGTCGATGTGCTTAGATCGATACGTTATACAGATATCTTACAAATATCTTTCTTGCAAAAGTATGTCCTTCATTCATACTGTTCCTCATTCTGACAAAGGTCACAAGTGATGGGCATTCTGTGCAAACAGTAGTACACGTATGCACAGATTTTCAGAGAATTGTCAACCTTTGGTTTGTCACTAGGGGGCTCAAAGAAGATATAAATCCGCATTTCAACAATTCTGCTTAGTATAATAAACAATAAGTGCATTAAGGATAAATATCAGGCCTGAAAAAGACCCTCCAGGTCTGAATTGTAGACGGCTTGATAGTTTAGAGTTTTTTTTTTTTTTTTTCTTGGTAGGCTAAATGCTTTACTCTAGTCTAGCGGATCATTGTCCTCTGGCATTCTGGGCTATATTTTGATGGACAGCTCCTAAAATCAGATTAGATGGCTGATGCTCATCTTATGTTACCCACCAGAATCAACCTGAGAGTCAGATAGCCAACAGCAATGAGGCAAGTATACAAGACTTGCTGTTGTGAGTATAGAAGTGAAATATATATGTAATTGATTGGGGTATGGTCGCCACATAGGGCATACAGAAAGGTCCTGATTTTACCGTTAGAAGACTTTGGGGTCATTAGCTCATATGACATTATTCATATCTGCATGATTCAAACCTTGTGGTGAACAGGAAATGAATAATCAAGGTTGCTGAATGTACTGTGACTCTCTTGTGCCAGTGGCATGACATGTACTGTACATTACGACACTCTGGAGACTACTTTATATTTCTTTTCTATCAGCCAAGATTAGTAGTTTGCCTCCAGTGTTTCATCACTGTATTTTACATGATATCATTTCGCTCCCTCCTTTATTTAAAGCACACACACACATACACAAGCTACATTTATATTGTAAAATATATAGTTACAATTTTAAAAAATTTAATAACTGGTTTAAAATGTAATTTAATGCATCCTAGCTGAATAAAAGTTATCATTTGATCCAAAACAAACAAAAATAATCTTACTGACCACAAACATTTCAATATTATAGTAAAGACACATTACAGCACACAGTGGAATTAGTTTACAATAAGAAAGCAGCTTAACATTGGGTCTCACAATTTCATAATAGACAGTTTTAGGAGGGCAACAAAGTATTTTATTATTAGCCAATTGTTCTAATTATGTTTTCAAAATAAAGCTGAATGTTAAATATTTTATCATTTCAAAATGAAGTCCAATACCAGCGTCATAATTGTAGGAAGTGGCCTAACCCTTAAAAGGAAACTGTGCTTTGCCCTTTGACCCACAGACCCCTGAGTCACTGAGTTACAGAGACAGGCGAGACCTGAGCACCCCGTCATCCGGAAACGGGTGAGCTTTGCGCAATGCACACGCACAGGCCTACATCAGCATCACACACACACACACACACACACACACGATATCAGACAGACAGATTTGCTGATCTGAATTTTTTTTTCTATTCTTAGATTTAAAATGGTACAGTAATACATGCATCATTCTTACATCATTCATACATCAGCAAACATCAGGACATATCAAATGCTTGTTTTCTAGATGGCCAATAGTTGTCACAGACACAATGTGCTACTTGCTATGATTTGGTTGCAGATGGATGAGGTCATGACACAAATATAGTAAGGTCATATGATAACAAATGTATGATACAACTGTTTGAAATAAAAAACAAAAAATCTGTTTCACTTACTGTTTTTAAATAATAGGGCAGAGTACAGATATACAGTATCATCAATACATATCTCAATATCAATTAAACAAACTCAAATATTCTACGCATAAGTTTAGCATCCAATGGACAATCAGAACAGGGTAGATAGTTACAAATTACATGACAAAAATGTAGTACTGTAAATAACGTAATCCATTACACATTTAAGGGAATATAATCTTTTTTTTTTAATTACTTTTGACCTAAATTGTTTATCACATTGAATAGGATAAAATTGTACCATATTGGTATAAAAATACAAAGAGAAAGAAAATATATTCCATTCTTTGTTACCAACAACATGAAGTGCATTCAATATTACATTACGCCAGGGTTTCCCAGAATTTTAAAAATAAAACAATCAAAATAAAACACTTACTTAAAAAGGATGAAATATTTGATTTGTTTAGCTGCATGTCATGTGACAATATTAACTGACATCAGAGAACCGTGAAATTGTATTATTTATTATTACTATTGACTTAATTTTATTATTGACAACTTATTACAGTAACTTAATATCTCAGGTGGTACTTCAAGTAAATATATGAGATCAAAGAGGTTCAGCGGACAAAAAAGTTGGGAAATCCCAGCATTGCATGTAAATATGAAATTACATGAATTTGCACAATAGTTTGAAAGACAAAAGCCTTCCAAAGACAGTAATACGTGATTAAATGACTCACTAAGTGATAATTCAATAATGAATGTGTTTGTCACTGATTAGATTTACAATGTTGAAATGTTGCGAAAACACTTCTTAAAAAGTAAAAAAAATAAGGATTTTTGTCCTTTGATCAAAAGGTGGGTGGGTCTCAGTTTTCAGGCATAAGCACAAGACTATAGTGGCAGGTCAGTGTGTAAAATTCCACAAACCTGGAAGCCATTGTCAGAATAACATGTTATCATATAATCAATAAAAATTGAACTGTAGTCAAGTATTTTAAAACTTAATATAATCTAATTGAAAGTACTTAATTTTTGGAATATGGTTAAGTAATCCAGAATACATGTAATCAGTTACTACACCCAGCACTGTGCACAATACGTATACTTAAGAAACAATTTCTGAATAAAGAATATTTTAGTGCTACTTTATGTCCTCCATATGATGGCAGTACTTGCCAATGATCCCAGTAGGCTTTATGACAGCTGCACAAATATAGTGGTATTGCTAGAGGGCGCTGCTGAGCCATGTTTTGCTACAACTTACTGTCCTGTGAGCATGACCAAAGTTTAGGAACACAAACACAAACAAAAACAAACACTTGACTACAGGGGAAGTACAACCAGACATTCATGATATGATGCCATGTCTAGTGGATTTCAAGGAAATGCAAACCAGAGATTCTTCAATAGAAAGGCCATAATAGTGCCAATAAAGCGTTTCTGACACAGAAATTATGCTTATTAGCTCAGTTTAGTCATATCTTCGTCTTCTGTCATATTTTTGAGAACACAGGCATAGCCTATATGCGACTGGACATGCTTTCGTCGTGCCAATAAAGCACATTAAATTGAATAATAAGTGAGAGAGAAAGTGATGAAAGGAAAGCACTGACCAAACCTAACAAAATACAGTTAAGTGTTCTCCATTACGCCATTATTCCATTAGGAGAGAGAGAGAGAGAGAGAGAGAGAGAGAGAGAGAGAGAGAGAGAGAGAGAGAGAGAGAGAGAGAGAGAGAGAGAGACCTGCTATCATAACTCCGCCTCCGGCTTCATCCAGACTGCATTCTTTATTCCTGTAGTCTTCACTCTGGAGAAAAGGGAAAAGTAGGGGAGGAGAAACACGCGCCGGTAGTGGGATGGACGGGAAAGCATGGAGTCCGCTCGCGCATATTTGAGCTGACGCTGACAGAGACGAGACGAGCGCATCCCAACCCGAGAGCTCTGAACACTTCACCTGACGGATGACGGGTCACTCTCCTTAGACGACCCCACCCCCCCCAAAAAAAATCCCCGACCCCATTCAGCAGCTTAAATAACGACTGGACACTGAGTCCGGGATATTTGCGACTTTCTACAGCGTCTCAGCCACGACCTTAAGATTTATCGAGCATCTGGACACGTCGCTGAGGCAACCATGGAGACGGAATCGTCCCAGTTAGGGAGTAACGGAGCGAATGAAAGTGAGCTTCTACCGGTGGACTATCCGGGAGGAGAGATGCCAGCTTCTCTCGGTTTACGGAGAGGGTCCAGCGTGAAGAAACATCACCACAAACACAACCTGAAGCACCGCTACGAGCTGCTCGAGACCCTCGGGAGAGGTACATATGGAAAAGTGAAAAAAGCCATAGAGAGGCACACTGGACGAGTGGTGAGTTGACAATCATGCATATAAAAGACTGAAAAAATTATAGCTCAAGAAACCCAGTGCAGTTCTCAAAAGGGTATCAACTATGTTTCAGATGTTTCTATTACAATTATTAGAGATAAACAGACATTAAGTCAAGAATAAGCTAGAGCTATAAAATGCAGAAGTTCTGTGAACCAGGTCATTTGGTCTTGGTGACTTCTGAATGTTGAAGTCTTTTCTGGGATCCTTATGGTGTTTTTTCCCCATCATGGAGAAGCAAGAGACAAGAAAAGGTCACCGGATATATTAAAAATATCTATTCTTTTTTTTCTTGTGGGAGAAATTGTGTGGGTTTCATTCTATATCAGTGGACTTAATTAAACATTCCTTTGAATTGTTGGTGAAAGTTAATTCGCCTCTAATGGCCATCATTACATGCACAATTTCACCGGCCAAGTGCTGTCTTCCGTCCCTCAGTAACTGGGGTCAGATCATTTAGGTCACAGGAGTTGAGCAGGTCAAAGGTTTCAAAGCACGAGAGGTATGTTTATGTCGCAAGTAACCTAAGCTCCTTTACGTATCACTCTGGACTTCGCTAAGAAATGCATAGCCTAACATCTGTAGAGCGAGATAAGTTGGAAAAACTAGGATAAACCACTTCTGCTGTGGAACTAGGTCAGCACATTAATCCTGAGACAGATCTGCATCTTGAGTAGGGCAGATATGGACCTATTGGTCAGATCTGTGGGCGAGAGAAATGTGGCCTGATGTCAACAGCTGCTTGTGCAGAGGATGTTCTCAGAGTCACGTCCGGGACATGGTAACCTAATAAAGCAACCACTTAGGAGCGCTTCCGCAGAATTAACGCCGCCTGACGGACACATTAGATGGTGTGGTTCTGTGGAGACCAACACAGCGGGTTGTGTTTTCTGTGTCGATGGCCAATGCTAAATCTGAAGGGTGCAGATAAACTCAAGTGTTTGTGTGCTGATGATTCTGCCAGCAGCAAATCATGTTCCAGCATATGCATTTAAAAAAGCTTTCTCTGCCAAAACATGAGCGAGCTTCAGTGATTTGCTTTGTTAACTTTGTTGTTTAAATGAGTGTTCAGGGCGAAAAAAAGACAGGTAGACATTGTAGACTGCAAGGAAGGTAATAAAGTAGCATAAACTCAAACACATTTAGCAGAGCTGACAAATTCTGAAGTCGCAGTCCACACTCATTGTCTGAATGGACTGATTGTTGAATCTTAAGAATGTATGACTCACGCTACAGCGAAAGGAAGTTTTTATAGGCTAAATTAAACCTAAATAAGTATTCTTACCCGTTGCATCTGCTTATTTATAGTAGTGTATTATTAGCACATGTTTAATACAAGTTTAATATAATATAATATTAATATAATATTATATAATATAATAGGCCTAGTATAGTATAGACCTAGTATAATATTATATAAACATCTCTCTTTATAACTTAGTAAAAATAGTGAAATAGGAGTATGCCAATGCTTTCTAAAGAAATTATAGGATAAATTTTTATTCATTTTTACCTACTATTCAAAGAATTCTGAAAAAATGTATCATAGTGAATCCTTATCAACCCTTAAAAAATCGGTTAGGCTATGGCATGAGGTGTACTTCAAATTTCTGGCCGATTTAAATGCTTATACACACATTCTAAAAATAGGCCGTTTTTATTGAAAGGAAACTGACATCGTATGTTTGGAGAGGTAGAAAGATGGAAGCGGAAGGTGGAAAGAAACAACAAATGTGACGACGGGCTTTCTTTTTTTGCTCATTCATTGTGTTCAATTCTCTATGACGCATTGCTCCGCGCGAGTGCTCCGGTGAGTAAAGGTGCTCCCTTACCCCCTTAAACGGCGGACAGGTAAAACAACACAGCTGTTGTGTGAGGCTTCGACAATGGCCTGGTCTATGTCTGAGAGACAATGAGAAGGCTTCAGTTATAGCCAGGGGTTAGAGAAGAGCGAAGACTACAGCCAGCTGGCATAGGCATCAAACACAGGTTGGCCTAATGATCTGTAGCCACAGGCAGGGAAACAATACCACTCAACCATGTGCGCTTCCCTTCAGCACGGTCAAAGAATCACCTGCACACCCATCTGCTGCCATGCAATATTAATGAGTTTATGCTTTCACTGTAATTGTTAAAAGTTTGAGAGGAGAAGACATTACATCACATTATAATGTCCTAAAGTGGCTCCTAACGCATATTGGGTACACACACACACGCACACTATTTCTGGCTCTATCTTACAGTCTCTTTAAAACCATTCACCGTTCTAGTGACAAACACCAGACTGAAACCAGACATATCCAAGTATGAGTGTTACATAAGTCACTGATAAAGGTAACATGCAATGGATGCATTGCTGATATCATTAGACAAGAAAACAATACATTGCATGCACACCCTGCTCAGGCGTGTTCATTTTGTCCCTAAAAGGCTTGGGGTGGCAGTTTATCGGTGCCGTGAACAACACTGGGTGGACAGGAAGTCAGCTCTGTCAGCAGCACTTCCCCTCCTGAGTGTTTTATGAGTCAGTGGAGGAACACGCTGCAAACTTCCTGCAACTTTAATCCCTCCTCATGACCACTCAGACTTTAGTAAGGCAGAACTCGTCTCAGCATCCTCAAGCACACACACACACACACACACACACACACACACACACACACACACACACACACACACACACACACAACACACACACACACAATTATTTTCTAATTCAATAAAAAAAGAGGTTCTTTGAAAGCAGGCTTTTGAGTGCAGACACATCTCTGCGATAGAGCCTGTTTGGGAGCTTCTAAATGGGACATTTAAAAATAACTCCCGTGGTGCGCCTTCTCCCGAAAAAGCCATTCACCTTCACAGAAACCCATTTTTTTGCTCAAGGTTAGAGCTGCTCACAGCAGATCTAGACCCGTAATCTCAACATCTCTGTAGTACTTGCAAAGAAAAATAGTACTGAAACAGGAGTGTGCAATGCTTTCTAAGGAATTTATATGATTTACAGTATGTATCTTTTCTTGAACCGCTGTTCAAAAGTTGTTTTTTTCCAGAATGAAATTCATATTTTATTTAGCAAGGATGAATTAAATTGATTAAAAGTGACAGTTAAGACATTTATAATGTTACAAAAGATTTCTATTTCAAATACATGCTGTTCTTGGGCCCTTATTATTGAAATCTAAAAAAATATATATATATATATTACAGCGTCCACATAAATCTTAAGCAGCACAACTTTTTGGATAATAAATAAGAAACATTTATTGAGCATCATATCAGCATATTAGATTCAGATTGATTTCTGAAGGATCGTGCGACATTGAAGACTGAACATTCAGCTTTGCCTTGCCAGGAATCATTTATATTTTTAAAAACCTGTAATTTTAAACTATAACAATATTTCACACCATAACGGTTTCACTGTATTTTTGACCAAGTAAAGGCAGCCTAGTCTATTTGTTCATTGTGAAAAATTTCCATGTTCAAACCCACCCATAAACAATTGCTCTGCAGGGTAAATAAAAAAACTACTACTACTACTACTACTAGTAGACTGGTTTGTTCAGTTAATATGTTCAGACTAGGAAATACTTTCCCTGTGAATCATAAAAGGGAGTAGGCTCTTCTGTTTCTATGATCTATGACCCCCGGGCCAGGATGTCACCGCAACACAAAAATCATTGACCCATGTCTTCATCAATACTGGTCAATAAAGCTGAGAAGCTGACGTACTATACCAGGAATCTATCAATATTTTATGTTTACTCCAATCAAAAGAATCATTCAAATTACTTTGAACTAAATGTAAGCTTGCTACAAATAGTATTCATATAGTTGATTTTAATAATGTGTGTTGGTTCTCAGGTGGCGATAAAATCCATCCGTAAGGAGAAGATTAAAGATGAACAAGACATGGTGCACATCCGCAGAGAGATCGAAATCATGTCTTCTCTCCGCCATCCGCACATCATCTCTATATACGAAGGTAGGCCTAGTCTTTCATACTCTTAACACACTCAGATCTGACTGAGACAACATACCTCATATGTATTCAGAAAACAGAGCACAGTTTGGGGTCCAAGTTGTCTGAATGGATCAAAAGTCTTAAAATCCCTTCACTTTGACTCTCGGCGGGTGTTAACTCCACACCCTTTGCAGCGAAACGTGCGGTTTTTCTCAACTGCCAATCATCTCTAGATCCGTTACCCTCATGTTTTATTTATGCGATCTGACCGCACCCTGCCAAGCCCAAGGGTGTTGATCAGGCAACAACATTGTTGGGGGTGTAGACGCTCTAATGGAGATGAAGCGGATGCATTGAGGCCCTTACAGTCCTGCAGCAATCAGCATGTTTAAAAATGTCCCACGCATGTTGCTGTTCCTTTTAGAACATAAATCAAAAAACCCATCAAATCAGGCCCCGAGCGCAGCACGCCTTGAGCGGGATACTCAGAACAAAGACTCGACAAAGCTGCTTTATCTCCACGCTGACAGAGGGAGACGCCACGGCTGTGGACTCATGCCACGCTCTCAGCCAGGGGTCATTATTACTGACCCTGGATCGGTCTGAGAGCCGGTGCCAAAACGGAGCACGCTCAGTCTTCTGTGTCTAATACGGATTAGCTGAGAGAGGTAATTACTCAGCGCCGGCCTGGGATTGAGTTCAGTGTCTTGAACGTGAACTTAACTTGTTTTCGTAGAGGTTATTCGAACAACCTCGGTTAATCCTGACCTAGACAGTCAAAAAGGTATCCACATACCCATGTTGTTTGTTGTTGAAAGTGGCACCAAGAGAGCTAAAGGAAGCCCACTTGATCAGCAGGATTCTTCGTCGTCTATTCGGTCCACTGACCATCACTGTGACGACCAGCCTCTGGGCACTAAACAATGAAAGGTCACTATGGAGATTCTCTCGCTGGATCAGCAGAAGGTGGAAGAGGATCTCAATGGAGGAACAGCTTCACTCCCCTGCAAAATAAAAACAAAGATTTGCTGAGGTCCCATTTTTTCCATTAGGTTCTCAAGGCTTAAATGATAGCTATTACATCGAAGAGCTGCTACTTAGAATACCATGTTGTGCAAAACACGCACCTTTTCTTGGAACGGGAATGTTTACGCCACCATCCCAGCTCACGCACACCAAATCTGACTTCCTGTCTGCACTTAACACCTGTTAACAGTTGTGGTCCCGCTTGCAAAGACAGCTCCTAATCGCCATGACCCTGACTAAAGCCAGACTCGCTGGCGATTTTGACTCCTACATACAGTACTGGCAGCGGCCCAACGAAAACTTGAGCCAAACAGTCAATGTCAATGATAGAGAGCTTTAGTTAGTGAGTCGGACTTAATGGAAATATGCTGTTTTCATGTCCATGCGCCGTCCCTTTAACATGCATAATGCATTGATGTTATTTAATCTAATAAAGTGCTGTTGTGTTTTGCTTCTATGTCTATTCTCAGTTTTCGAGAATAAGGATAAGATCGTGATCGTGATGGAATATGCCAGTAAGGGCGAGCTGTACGAATACATCAGCGAGCGCCGAAAGCTCGGCGAAAGGGAGACGAGACACTTCTTCAGACAGATCGTCTCTGCTGTCCATTACTGCCACAAGGTGAGGACAGAACCCACACACACATTTACATTAGTACATTTACAGTGACGCACTGTATGACGTTCTTTCTTCCATAAAATAAAATGATTAAAAATTAAAATAGCGATACAGTTTTGGAATGACATGAGGGGAGAGTAAATGATAGACACTTCTCATGTATTTCAACCCTTTAAATGTTTAGATAAATTTAGATTTGTACACCCTTACTAATAATCTCAGTCTAAGATATGTTAGCAGAGAGAAAACTAAAGTGCACATATCATTTTTCAATGATGACATTGATGAAGTGTTTCTGTATTATGTCTGAAATTACAGCCTGAAATTATAAAACATCAAGTTTCGGCCCTGGATGCTAATTAGATGCAAAATTATAGTTTTAGGATTGTATTGAACCATTTTTTTGAGACCAGATTTAACTAGCTAAGAGCAGCAAACTAGCTTAAGCTGGTTTTAAGTGTTGTTGTTTTTTCCAACAACGATTTTGTAAATAGGCTCTACTGCATGTCGTGCCTTTAACCGCTAACTAAGTACATGCAGTGCCACAACTACACTTCCTATAGCACAGCGTCTCGTACCTTAAATGAAGCCTCTCAAACTAAACAACTAACATCTGTGCAATGTTCACATGCAATCGACATGATTCACACATGAGCTCTCTATAGAGTAAATAAAATGATTTACTCTATGAAGGAGGACTTGTCATGATATGCGAGGGATAAACTCAACTTCCAAGAATGTCTCGATATGAAAGGTTGTGGAGCCAGAGAGCAGCTGTGCTCTTCTGTCCTGGTGCCAAGCCCCTCCTCATCTCATATTTTCCCACTTTCCAATGCTTGATCGTTCAAATTGACCTTTCACACTGATCCAGCCCATATTTCTTCATTGTTTTGTCTTTCATTTCACATTTTAGAGCAAATGTTTCTAGTTTTACAGAGTTTAAAGGTAGGATTAAAGCAGAAAATGCTGTTTCTAGATCAGCACAAAGGGTTAGCCGGTACCCAGGGCCGTGTCAGCTGGAAAGTGAAGCGTCCTGGGGGAATTTAGAGTGGGTTTGGCCTTTGTTCCTTTACAGCTGGGCTGATGATGTCATCAACTCAGCTGGGGGATTCCAGCTCAGCCCTTCTGATCAGGGAGAGCCAGGAGGTCGTCACGAAAATGGGGGAGGTGATTCCACGATCAGGCTATTTGCCATTCGGGTTGTGATACCGGATAAAGGGAAATGTCACAAATTAGGTCCATAAACCTGTTGTATTGTCATCAAATAGACAAAACATTGATCGAAAATCAATTATTTTGATGATGTCTTACAGAGCGGAGTAGTGCACCGAGATCTCAAGCTGGAAAACATTCTCCTAGACGACAACGGTAACATCAAGGTATGTTATAATTTTCTTCCAGTGATTTATTACTCACAATATTGGCCTGTTCTGATTCTGTCTTGCCTTCCAGATTGCAGATTTTGGTTTGTCCAACCTTTACCACAAGGACAAGCTTCTTCAAACGTTCTGCGGCAGCCCGCTGTATGCCTCCCCTGAGATTGTGAACGGACGACCGTATAAAGGTCCAGAGGTACATTATGAACTAAATTTCTCCAGTTATGCAACTCTGTAGTGCCATTTCACCTTTAAAAAATGTAGGCTAGGAAACACAATCTACATACTTCCTGTCTGAAAAGATAAGAGAGAACAAAACACAGATAACAAAGAGAAAGAGAAAGTGTTTGAAACCACCCCCACCCCTCATTCCAAATCCCGACACACTCCAAACTTAGTCACTCCCCACACAGGAATCATTCCACACGCCAAGTCAGTCAGCGTACCAAACATCCTCTATAATCCAATGAGAAACAAAGACTGCCAAAAAGAATGACAACTAATCTCAAAGCTATTTTCAGGATATCAAGCATTTTACACCCCTCTCACGATTCCTAATATTTAATAGCCAAACACTAAGCCTGTCTGGAACACAGGAATATATCACAATTCCCGAACTATTTCCGGTTTTATTGTATGATGATGACACATGCACAACTCTAAAAGCCTCTGGGCATTCAATCATACAGTGATCCCCCTGGTCCCTCAATCATCCTTACATAACTCCAGACCATGGGAAAGGCAGCATTCTTCTCGCTGGTCAGAGATCAGTGGACCAGGGCCAACAATCACAGAGCTCCTCACATCTACTCAGGGTCAGATAGGTCTGGAGTTAGGGGAGTGGACGCTTCCTGCACTGTAATCAGCCATTGTTTCCCTCGATACCTCCTCATTCCTGGCCTGCACCCCTGGCTAATCAGCAGAGGTGCAGAAGGGATCAGACGAGGTCAGGCACGAGAAACGATTAAATAACGAGCTGGAATTATGATGGCAGTTACTGCAAAGATATATGTGAGATTACCTATTGTTCTCATACATTTTAGGTGTACAGTGACAGCTTGATTAAATGTTCATAAATATAGGTGGAGTTAACTTTATGGCCCAGACAGGAAAATAAAATTCCAGAACCTTTTAATCTTTTGCTAAATGACGACGAGTCTTCACTGGCATGTGTTCAAGTAGTACAACGGGTCAACCAGTTTGTGAAGCCATTAAATATATCTATTCTTTTTTTAAGTGTCATGAGGTTCATTTAACAGTTGGACAATGTTGACAAAAATATGACTAGAAAGAGAAGTTACATTATTATTATTATTATATATTAGTTTGTTTTGTGTCACGTTGCACAATTCAAACTAAAATAGTATTTTTATATTTATAGTAAAATTACATGACATGATAAAAAATATATTTAGTCTATAGACAAAAATAGAAATAACAAATGTAATGTAACTTTAATTGAAAATGTTCCATAAACCATTTTCCAAAACTGTATCTCCCAGTGGACCAATTTACCAATGTGGTGTTGTTTTGACAGGTTGACAGTTGGGCGCTGGGCGTATTACTCTACACTCTTGTTTACGGAACAATGCCTTTCGACGGAGGAGACCACCAAAGACTCATTCGCCAGATCAGCAATGGAGAGTACAGGGAACCGCCGCAGTCATCAGGTATGTGTCTTCTCTACAGACATTTCAAAGTTGTCTGAACCCAAATCTCCCAACTGAACCCAAAGTTTCCTGACCGACTACTTAAAATCTCTCCGTCTCATTCAGATGCTCGAGGTTTGATCCGCTGGATGTTGATGGTTAATCCAGAGCGCAGGGCTACAATTGAGGACATTGCAAATCACTGGTGGGTGAACTGGGGCTGGAAGACCAGTGTTTGCGACTGCCAAACACAAAGGGAAAACAGCTCCCCCATGCTTGCCCGCTTCATTGACTGGCAGAACCGCACAGAGGTCCGTCCTGGAAAACCCCAGCGCCCAGAGCCTGGTAACACTAATGTCACTAATACAGCCTTGACTCCAGCCCGGCGTTTGAGAAAGTCCATGAAGGAGAACAATATTGGAATGTGGGGTGTAGCGGAGGAGAAGCCGGGCCTCAAGAGACCGAAGAGCATTCTGAAAACTCGGGCGACCAGTGGAGACCAACGATCTCAGAGTCTGTGTGAACTAGAGCTCAGGCGGTCCATTTGCTACCTAGACGTTGAGTCCGGTTCGAGTCCGGAGCGAGAGGACACTCTGGGTGGCTCGCCAGCCAAAATGGTGTCCATGTTACCTAAGAAAGGCATTCTGAAAAACAATCAGCAGCGCGAGTCCGGCTATTACTCCTCACCAGAGCGCAGCGAGTCCTCCGAACTGTTAGGGGGCGCTACTGTGCAGCCTCCCAACAGCTCACCCACCAAACGGTCTGTCGGGAGGAAAGGAATACTGAAGCGTAATGGGAAATATTCCACACACAGTGCTGTGGGAGTCCATGGGGAGGTCCCGGCTGACTCAACCCTCTCACGGAGCCAAAGCAGACCCTCTAGCATTGTGTACGAGGAGACGGGTCTCTCCAGCATGGGCTTGGACTGGCCTCCCGCCTCTCCCAAACCCAACATCCGGGGCTCAATGTCTGCCGAAGACTTGCTGCAGATGGCTGGATACAGGGGCCTTCAGACCGTTGCGCCCCTTCCCAGCGGAAAGGGTGCCCGCAGCCCTCCCGGCTCCCCTGGAGACAACGGCAGCTTCTCCTTGCTGGCCGATCTGGATGATGTTACCCAGGTGTACCAGAAAGCCCTGGACATCAGCAGCCAGCTGAGCTAGACTTGGACAAAAAGGCTGAATATACGGAGAGACTGGAAGAGTGAATGATTCCCAGCTTGTCCTTCTCTTCACAGTGCTACTAAGTAAACGTTTACAGGTCGAGAAGCGGGACATTTCAAATCTCCATTCACCAACTCGTGTTGATGAGCATTTCTCATGATATTCTCGCTTTAAACTCTCGACAGTTGAGGGGGAACAACGGAAGCACTTTAAAGCGGCTGTTCTGCAGCATGTAATGTACATGAGAGCTGGGACCGTGTTATTTAAGTTATTTATCCGTCATTCATGTTTTGAAAATGCCAAGGCCATTTCATAGTCCTTGGGCGATTTTTCATCGATGCAGGTTATGAATTATGAAAAGTGTTTGATAAAGGCCATTTGAAAATCTGTATAATAAATTATCATTGTATACCAGCGATTTCAGTCAAGTAAATGCACAACAGTCCATCAGTAATGCTAAGACATGAGAAGCTAAGACTAAGAATTTGGAAGGATTTAAGTTTAATATACAGAAATAATAGTAGCACTATATTTTACAGTCCTTTTTCCCATGTACATACTATGTACTACTTATTATAGTAAATAACTGGGTAATATTTAGGTACTAACCTTGAACCTACCCTTAAACCTAACCTTAACCCATGTAGTTACCTTATATTAGTACTTTCTTAGTACACCAAGTACACGTACTGTAAAATGAAGTGCAACTGAAATAAGAACACTGGTTTGACAACATTTACAACAAAAAGGTACTACGGTACTACCATGTTTTTTTGTTTTTTGTTTACATTGACCATGGTACTACCATGGTATTCTTGAAAAAAAAAAAAAAAACCAGTTAATTTTGGCAGACCTATAATACTACGAACAATAACCAAAAAATAACTAAATAAATACAAAAAAAATATATACATTTGAGTATAATGATAATTTCATTACTAGGCCATATCAAAGTACCATGATATTATAATTTGATCACTTTACCATGGTACTTACTTTTTTGTAAGAGAAGTAATAGAGGGTACCAAACACACACACAGAGGAAATCATGATCCCAGAGCTCAATTTGAACTTATTGTGACAGAGACCGAGCATTGCAAATGTTGACATATATCTCTGAGATCAATTAGAGAGCAACTAGTGGAACACAAAGCACATGAAAGGGCAAAGGGCAAAGGTTGTATCAGTGTTATGATACCATACATTCTCATTCTCTGTTACAAGCGTGCACACACACACACACACACACACACACACACGGGCAATTATATGAGCTCCCTGTAGCATGGAAGTGTGGAAGGACAAGTTTTGACCTATGGTGTAGTTGTGGTCCAGAAATGACCTGCATTTCAACAACACATGCCATTTAAGACAGGAAAAGAGATGTCAAACTGTTCTTTTCATGAGGTGGAGTGTTAAAAGACATATTATGAAGGCAGTAGATTATGAAAACAAAGATTAAGAATGAAAAGGTTTCTTTTAAAAAATGGGAATCAAAAGGTCGCTTTTCGAACTGTAAAATCTTCAGGAAGTAGTATATTGTGCATGTGTTTTTTTCTTCAACATTCAGTGGCATGCCAAGATAAACTGAAGATATACCATGCCGTTTTCCCTGTATTTTCTGTTTGTTATTGGTAGTTTCATTTCTACACTTGCTCACACAGGCTTAATTTCAAAATATTGGTTTCATGAGGCATTTTTACTGTAGGTTAAGTATGAACAACAGCTTTAAACTATGTGCTTAATATTAAAATCTGTGTTAAGATATACAAGGCATTTCTTTCAACCTAAGCATCAATGTGGCTGTTTTATATGAAGTACAGTGTAACCATTTACATAAATAAAATTAACTGGAAAAATAATTTTATCCTATAGGATATCTGTTATAGGCCATTTAGAAAACTTGACTGGATATACTACATTATTTAAATTGTGTTATTTAATGCGTCTTGTATTATATACTGTACATTGTCATGGCTATTTGTTATTCTGTACCTTTTTTTTCAACTTTGACTTACGATTGTCTTGATTTGTGCCTTCATTGACATAAGATTGTTCTAAAAATGTTAAAGTTATTCTCAGTTTAAATAATTTGTAACATTGTTTTTTAAAGATTTTAAATAGGCATCCATGAAAAAGAAGATTGTCTGTATGGTTTGTTATGCGCACAGTTAGGTGGTGTATTAAGCCGTACTGTGCTGTTTGTGATCAGTGCAAAACAGTCACTTCTTTTAATAAATGTCTCGATCTAAATACCACGTGTGTGTGTGTGTGTGTGTGTGTGTGTGTGTGTGTGTGTGTGTGTGTGTGTGTGTGTGTGTGTGTGTGTGTGTGTGTGTGTGTGTGTGTGTGTGTGTGTGTGTGTGTGTGTCTCCACTCACTCCATTAAATGTAGAACACAAAGTACTCATAAAAGTTTAGAGCCTCTCACCCAACCAACCAGCTGTTCCAGGATCAGTGTCATAAAAAAATAAAATAAAAAACTGTGTATATATACACTACTCATTGTTGAGACTGGTGTGCTGACCTGACCTTGTTGTGTCCGGCCACATACATTTCTTGTTGTTTGTTCCTCAGCCCGCATGATCACAGTGCAACACAAGCACACATTTCTCAAAGTAATGTATTTACTTCTCACGTGACCTTTTCCAAAACAGAATCCCTCACATACATGCATTCATTTTTGCAAAATCATTTTGCATGAATAACTAACGCCAACGTTTACTATGCACTACAACAGACTTGTATGCACTTTTTTTTATTATAAATCTATCCATTGTCGTAAAAAAAATTTGGGGAAAGATTTTTTTGAATAAATCTTTTATGCTCACCAAGGATTCGTTTTTATATATATATATATATATATATATATATATATATATATATATATATATATATATATATAAAAGGCAGGAAAAAACGCAATATTGTGAAATATTATTACAATTTAATATATTTTAAAATGTAATTTATTCCAGTGATGGCAAAGCTGAATTTTCAAGATTTTCAATTCTTGCATCACATGATCCTTCAGAAATCATTCTAATATGCTGATTTGGTGCTTTAAAACATTTTATTAATATTATTATTATCATTGTTGAAAACAGTTGGCTGCTTAATATTTTAAGGAAATATATATATTTTTTTAACCAACAGTTAAAAAGAGACATTTTCAGTAATATAAAAGTATTTCTTGTCACTTTTGATCTGCAATGCTGGGTGAACTCAAAAACGAGAGAGAGCATGGATCCACACGCAGTGAGTTTTATTAACAGAATAAACATACCAATAAATCCAACATGAAGATCAGAGAACCAGTGAACAGAAAGAGCACACCAAAACATAAAGCCACAAAGGACCAAGAGGGAAAACACTGCAGTATAAATACTACTGTATAAGACATAAGAAAATATGCATTGTTTGATGAAACTGCTGTAAAAGTTTAAACTGGAAAAGTCACTCACTACACAAACCAAAAAGGTTAAGATGGATTTAGTGTGGAAAAGCAAGCACAAGACTGTGTTAGCATGGGCCAGGCTTTGCAAAAAAAAAAAAAAAAAAAAACCTGTCTCTTCATATGGCTGGAAAAATAATCAACAACAGTCAGGGAACAGTTTGTGTGTATGTGTGATTGTTTTAGTGGACACTCGCCCTGTTGCATGGTGTGAAACTCATCATTTACGACCTAATGCCTCCCGTCTGTGACTAAGTAGGTGTGTGTGTGTGTGTGTTTATGTTTGCGGGTTTGTGCAAGAATCTGTGAAAAAGTCTTCTGTGTCGGCACCTCCTCTACATACAAACACACATCCCATAAATCTCAACTAATTTTAGCTCAGCGTTTGCCCACAGTTTGCATTAATGCATGAGCTGCTCTGGAAGTCTAGGCTACTTGTCTCTTAGGAATGTCTGGCCTTTTGAGCAGCAACCACTACAAAGACACCGAGAGGGGGAAAAAAAGGAAAGGGATGGTGGGGGAAAGGGAGAATGAACAGACAAAAAAAAGGTGAGAGCGCTTCCAGTCGGACAGCTGATGTCAAAAGCCTCATTTTGAATCCTGACCGCATGGAAACCACGGCTACTGACAGCACCGAATCATACAACACAAAGGCCAAGAGCAGCAGAGATGCACTCCTTGCACTTTTCTTGCCTTTTTGTGAAAATGTGTTGATGTTTAGGTTTGTGTGTGGTCCAACCAAACAGAACGTCTAAATCCAAATAGGACGTAACGGGATAGCTCTCTCTTTCCTGAAGGGAAAAAAAAAAGCTTTTTCTCTCATTCCAGAGAGTGCTCAACCCATCTGGTCTTGATTGAAAACAACCCCCTTTTGTTCTCAAGGAGCTGCCTTGAATCACTGCAACAAGATCAAAGATAGATGTCCATTATTGCTGAATTAGGATCAGCTTACTATTCTGATACAGACCTGAACCACGAGAAAGACAAATGTGGTGAAACTGTTCTCAGATCAGCCACCTGACATTTACCAACGCCCAGCCGTTTATCTGAAACCTCATGAGCCGCGTCCTCTTAGGTGAGATGAACGATCAAGGGCTTCCATCCTCTCTCCTATCCCATAATCCCTTCTCCCTCTACGCTTTCACACCAATATAAAAGCCCTCCGAATATTTTTCCTCAAGTTCTTCTCATTCTTTATTCCTCCTGGAAGGCCGCTAGCATTCTGTAGATTGTTTCAATGGTGAAAGGAAAGAAAAGCTTGTGAACGCTCACCTTAAATGATGTAAAATAGTTGGATGATGGCAACATGCCCACACATTCAGTCTGAGAGTTGAGTAAGTATAGTCTTAAGTATGTTTCATCCTTTGTCATATACATTCATTCATTCGTTCATATGTGACACTGGATCACAAAACCTGTCACAAGTCGCACGGGTATATTTGTGGCAATAGCCAACAATACATTGTGTGGGTCAAAATGATCGATTTTTCTTTTATGCCAAAAATCATTCGGATATTAAGTAAAGATCATGTTCCATGAAGATATTTTGTAAATTTCCTACCGTAAATATATAAAATATATATTTTTGTGAGTGGATGCAACACAATCGCGAAAATAAATGGACAATTTTAAAGCCGATTTTCTCAATTTTTTTGCACCCTCAGATTCCAGATTTTCAAATAGTTGTATATCTGCCAAATATTGTCCTATCCTAACAAACCATACATCAAATGAAAGCTTATTTATTCAGCTTTATGGTGATATATAAATCTCAATTTAAAAAAAAATGTACCCTGATGACTGGTTTTGTGGTCCAGGCTCACACATATGATATAAAATTGTGCATGCTCATTTGTAAATGTATAGATTTATGTTACTTTTCCATTGTCTAACATCTTAAATCTTTAATCTTTATAATTTAACTTAAATTTGACACTAATAAGTTAATAAATTGTTTAATGTTACCTTCAACCTAACGTAAACTTCAAAATCTATATGCATTTTTCAAACCATACATTATAATCTTGAGATATCTAACTTATAAAGTTTAGTATTTTATTTATTTGTTCAGACAAAATAGTATACATTTCATAAAAAAAAAAAAATGGTTACCAGCCATAACATGAAAATAATTATCAATTTGCTTAACTTTAATGTTGGTGCATCCCTATAATTTAAAAAAAGTCTAATTGAATAAATTCTCTGTTTAATTAATTAAATTGCATTTACATTGTATGTGATACATACCTAATATAAAGTGGCTATTTCATTAAATAAATTAATAAATCAATCACAGATTTTTTTTTTTACCATGTTCTTTTAGAAACTGAATCAAAGCCTTTGTTTGGATCTAATTGGTGAAATGCTCCACATACAGTACATTCCATTTGATGAAGACGTCTCATATTAAACAGATGACAGACTGATGAGTAAAACACCACACTGGCTGAAGAAGACCAAGCAGACCTGAAGTAAGCAGGCCAAATCTACACAGACGTATACAGCCTGCAGTGAAATGAGCTGGCACTGTGTGTAATGATAATCGGCAAAAGTTATTGTGCTAACATGCCATAAGTCTAATGGATCTCTGAGCTGTGAGGAATATATTGAGCATCAAATTAGATCCACCTCAAATTATAGATTGGGGACCCTGCCGCAAACATGAGCACATGCATTTCACAAGTTTCCTAGGCTAAATCTAATCCAAATCTCTGTAGCCTAATAGAGGGTTAGTACAGTTCATCTTTTTGAACAAAAACACACTAAAAGTGATTTTGGATAACACCCATCTAATCAAATGTTGTTGAATCTGTCACTGTAGTCACTGAACTAGACCTCTTTTCTCCCATCAAACATCTACATGAGGAACTTGGATTAAATTTAAAGGGGTGGTTGAGTGCGATTTCACTTTTCTAACTTTAGTTAGTGTGTAATGTTGCTGTTTGAGCATACACAACATCTGCAAAGTTACAACACTCAAAGTTCAAAGCAATGGAAGATATTTGCTTTTAAAGAAAAGGACTACAACAAACGGCTGGTAAGGACTACACGACATTCCTCCCGGGTTAGTGACATCAGCAACCCTAAAATGAACATAAACCCCGTCCCCGGGAACACGCAGTCCATGTTGAGAAGAGGAAAAGTTGTTGTATAAGAGTACATTTGTGAGTCATCCGTCTTTTCACATGCAATAGTGCATCTCACAACAGTTCCTATATGAGCGATTTATAGATTACCATGACAGAATATGCTAATTGAAGATAGTTAACTCCACATCAGCAACATAAATTCATCAACTAACCATTCAGAGACGTCCAGTTGCATTCTACATGTTGTCACTTCTTCTTGAGTCTCTCCATCTTTGTCTGACTCCGTTTTAACATTAAAGGCAGAACAGTTTGTCATTTTAGTGTGTCTGCATGAGGTAATCGCAGCTGCTAACACACACACACACGCGAGCTCTTGAAACCCCGCCCTCTGCAGCAGCTCATTTGCATTTAAAGGGCCAGCAACAAAACGGTGCGTTTTTGCAAACCTTAAAAAAGTGACAACTTTAACATGCTATATAAAAATATCTGTGCGGTATTTTGTGCTAAAAATTCACACACACTCTGGGGACATCAGAGATTTATTTTACATCTTGTGAAAAGGGCATTTTACCACCCCTTTAAGATTCTTTTCACTCAACGGCATTAGATGATAACAATCTCCTCCTGTTTAACAAGAAATTCATAATAGAATAGAACAGTGGTATGCAAGAATGGACATTCATTCACGTCTACACTCCTAATGAAGGTGCATACCGACTCTGAGCAATGTAAGAAAGAATGTAATAGTTTGGTCTGGTCACCAGCACAGCTCTCATTCTCTCATAGCACGGAGGAAGACTAATACTGCCAAAACAAGTAACCATGAAAGGAAAAACTCACTCAATGCCCCAGCCCAAACTCTTTCATACTACACCCTTCTTTTCCCTTTTTTGTTTTCTTCAGCGGTCTTGGATTCGCAAACTTTTCATTGGTGTGTTCCGATCCATGCCATGCAATGGATATTTCAGATCCGTATCGGCCAAAGACAACAGCAGGCCGACATTCTTGGTGCTTGACATCAAAGATGCAAACAATCATATAGTGCACAGAGTCCACATATGGATACTGAACCCTACCAGGAGCAAAAGCCTCAGAATTGCAAACAGGTCCGAGGACACATAGAGGGAGGGGGGCGGAATTCCAAGACGTTTAAAGATAGCTCAGGATGTATGGGAGTTGACTTAAGATTCCCAAGCCAATATATTGCCCCGCGGCGATCAGAGAAGAACACGCATTCCAGACATTCCTCTGTGACCGATCAGTGGGTCAGTCTACCGGCCTAGCGCCTGAACTCAGCGAGATGCATCAGGGGATGAAGAGCATGACTCTTAAAGAATCTATGCTAATCTGAACAGCCTCTTCACTTCTTAATTGCCTCTACAGATTCTAATCAAAGACACTTTGCTTCTGCATGACTGGCAACGTCAGGATACGGGCCATAGCCACTGAAACTGCTGTCTACTGTGTGCTTTCTAAAGAGTAATTCATTCTTTTACTGTGAAAGGATGAATTAAAGTTGATCAAAGGTAACACCATTTATATTGTTAAAATGTTTAAAAAGATATATTACAATGATTCTTTTTTTGTAATACTACTTCACAATATTATAGTTTTTGGTGTAGCATAATGGACTTTAATACTACAATAAGGTCTTGTGTTAATATTAGTTAATGCATTAACATTGAACTAACAATGAGCAATGCATTCTCACAGCATTAGAGAGATCTGAGCCCCAGAATTGCTGTTTGCAAAATTATACAAGATATGGAAATTATGTGCTCGTTTTCTGGCCTTCAATGCAGATTTAATCCAGGTTTTGCCACATTACCCTAGGAATTAACCTATGTGTAATTTTATACATATTCTGCTAACATAATAACTAACTTAAACCGTTTGTTGTCACATGATCTCATTATGTTTGGCAATTTAGCTATGTTTCTAAATTGTTCACATCCTTCAAACAAAAAAGTCATGTTTCTGTTTTTGATTCAACTTGTGTAAAAATTTTACATTTAGCATTAGTCAGAAACACTTACACTACATGAAGGTCTGGTGACACCTGTGCAGTTTCTGTATGCAAACAGTATCAAAACAACTAAAAACTAAGACTACAATTAATGAACCACAATGTTAATAAAAGGTAAAAGGCCATTGGGTGATTTGAATTAAGCACCTGATTAAACATCATCAATCAGAATCCAACTTTTCTACTTTCCACCAATCAGGAAGGATATGAGTGCAACCATGAGAACCTGACTGATTATGTTATGCTGGCATGAAATGGAAAACAAACAATCCCTGATGTTTTCATGTCTGCACATTCATATCCGGTTTCTTTATCGGTATTTCTTTATCACTTTATCTCCTGACCATCATGCCTGCATAACCGCAATTCCACTAACAGGGCGAAAGTCAAAACATTGGAATGTGGTTGTTCTACACGTGCTATTTTTATTCGGCTGTTATGCTAACACTTCCAGCAGTCCGTGCCCACTGACTTGGCCATTAAAGGAAAAGCCAAATAGCTGTTTTGCACACAAAGTCACAGGCAGGTCAAAGTCCATCAATGCCTGCCAACTCTGCCCAAACATCACATATAATTTGGCCAAATGGGCGCATACCATTTCATGTTAGCAAAAACACTGTAAGAGTTTAAAAGGAAATCATGAGTTTTTTCACTACCAAAGCATACTTTTTGTTTGGCATATTGGGTGATTATCTAACAAATGCGCACTGCGTTGATAATACTGTAGGTTACGAATATTGTAAACAGTATGAACATTTGCATAAATTGTTATTGCACGGCTTGAATGAGGTTTCAGGGCAAGAAAAAAAATGAATATTTTGGTAAAGAAAACAGCAAAGAATGTACGTTGAAACGGGAGGAGCCTTTAAAAAAGACAATCTTAGTGTGAGCATGTGTTAACCCATTTGAATTCCATTTAGTTAATTATGTATTGTTAATAGTGTTTGCTAGGGCTAACATCACTATTATTAATAATAAAATTTATAGTTATGGATTTGAAAAATCCCTAATCCCATGTCTTAAACTTTGTTAAACTGATACCTCAATTTACTTATCCGGTAACACTTTACATTAAGGTCCCATTAGTTAACAAAATGTAATGCATTAACTAACAATCAGCAATACATTTCTTACAGTATTTATTAACTTTTGTTAACAATGGTTCGTTGTTTATCCTTGTTAGCTCAGGGCCATTGAATAATATTAGATGGCTTAACCTTCTGATTTTAATAATGTATTAGTATGTTGAAATTAAGTTGATAGTTCACCCAAAAATTCCCATTCAAACCTGCATGAACACAAAAGAAGATATTTTGAGCTGTTTTTAACTCTAAACAATGAAAGTCAATGGGGTCCAAAAACAACACGAGACCCCATTGACTTTCATTGTATGGACATAAAAAAAAACAATAACAACCACCACACAGAACATTTTTTCAGAATGGCATGTGCAAATAGGTTTGGAAGGACATGAGGGTGAGTAAAAGATGACAGAATTTGCATTTGTGTGTGTAGGCTACTGTCCCTTTAAGAAAGACTGTATGAATTAAGTTATAGTGTCTCCATATGGCTAATGGGGCATGGAAAGTCTACTGTCAGTGACAAACTGTTGAAAAATTCAGTCAGATTTGGGATTAGAGTTATGTGCATCCGTCTGGGTTAACATTTGGACAAGCACCATGCTGTATTTCCACATGTTAAGAGTCCATGTACATTGTTTCACTGCTAATAACGGGTTATTGCACTGAAAGGCAACACATGCCATTCAAGACAGCAAGCAGTTTACCCAATGATGTCATGTGATTTGTCATCTGAAGACAGACATAGTTGGGTCATGCTGAGAGGTTTATGAAATAACATTTAATTGAGAGGAAAATGAAAACCAGCAAATCTAAAACCGTGTTTTCTCTGAAAAGAAATGCCGTCAACGTTGAGAGAGGCCTGCAAATTACATTAGCTCACAGTAAACAAGAAAAGTTACAGAGGAATGTGTCGGCATCAAGAAACTATGTGAAGTAGGCTATTAGTGCACAAACATAATCAAACGTAAAAACACTAGATTCAACATTATAGTAAAACACAGGAGTCTTAGGCCCAATCCCAATTCTACCCCTTTCCCCTTCGTGTACCCCTAACCCTTCGCCTTCCCCTTCCCCTTGACCCTTGAAACAGAGTGGCAAGGCGTAGGGATGAAAATATTCCCCTAAGAAATGGGACACCACTACTACACCGTTACACGTCATTATACGTCGTCGCCTACGTCACAGGAGATGCGCCGATGTTTATCACAAACTTCCAAGATGCACAGGACTTGTACACAGGACTTGTTTTCTGTGGTGTTATATTAACATGTTGGAGGTACAGACCTATGTTTGTCCTATTTTGACCTATTTTTTTATTTACTGTGTGAAACTGTGTGAAATACGACATTGTGTGGCGTTCATGTGCGTTCAACTCATAAATACGATCTTTACGAGATGACTTGAACGCACCAATAGCTTGTGTGCTTTGTTCGGGGGAGAGGAGATTTTTTTACAAACGTTTCTTTGAAGGAACTGACCGTAAATATGAACACAAGATTGAATGTAACATAAAGCAAATCATTATTTGTCGTTAAAATACTTATTAAAGCCAACAATTCTTACATTTATGGTCTAATTTTTTGCTTGGGCAGCCATTTTGCGTCTGTAGCCGGTGTATGCAGTGACACTTCTCATACCCCTTCGTTTGAAGTGTGGTCCCGAAAAATCTTCGTTTGAAGGGCTATCTGGCCCTTCCCCCTAGCCCTCCCCCTCCAACCAAAAGAGAATCGAGACAGCCCTACCCCTCCACGTGCACGAGCAAAACAGAGGGGAAGGGGTAAGTGAAGGGGTAAGGGGTAGAATTGGGATTGGCCCTTAGAGGCACATCAGAGTTTCTTTCAGGAAGGTTTGCACAATTAGGTAATGAAATATACACAGGTGCCCTCTATTGGCAGCTTGATGTTTATGCAGGATAGTCAAGGGACATTTGATGAAACGCAGAACCCACAAGGTCCCATTTCTAACAAAATAAATGATTATAAAAACAGAAGTTTTAAGAGAAGGGTACAGTGAGGGGTGTGTTTGTTTTTGTTAGTAATGAGCTGAAATGTTTTTGGACCTAGAGCAGTTTGCCACCTGGTCTTTAGTAATAAAGAATGATTGTGTGGAGAGCGTGAGTGTGTGTGTGTGTGAGAGAGAGAGAGAGAGAGAGAGAGAGAGAGAGAGAGAGAGAGAGAGAGAGAGAGAGAGAGAGAGAGAGAGAGAGAGAGAGAGAGAGAGAGAGATGGAAGACTAGAGAGAGAGAGAGAGAGAGAGAGAGAGAGAGTATGTGTACAGAATGTCTGAATATGAACATTTGCATGCAAACAGCCAAGAAAACAAGCATTTCCTTCATATTAATACTGTATATACAAACCCCCTATTTGTTAGACACGTTTTGGCCGATTTCTATGACACGTGAGTTTGGACTTTGTCTGTTTGTTGGTACAGTGGTTTAAAGAGACCTACAATCATCATTTACTCCCCCCTATGTCATTCCAAAACTTTCTTTGTTTCATGGCAGTGCTGTTTTAGTATTATTGATATACTATAGCACTTATTGATACTGTGAATTAGGTTTTATTTTTAGGTGAACTATCCCTTTAATAGTTGGCATGACGCACAGGCCATTCGCTCAGTATGCAAGTAACTGCTAGACTTGTTCTATTTTAGTATCAACCGTGCATTCATGTGTGTGAGAATTTTGGCGTATCTTCCCTTTCCATCCTCAATAACGTTGCATCACACTCAACAAATGCAACTACTACCACACTGTATTTTAAATTGCTAATCACTTCCAGGTATCCAAACACACGCATACTTGCAATCACGAAAAGCTTTGCCAAAGTTGCACACTTGAACTCCAACAGGCTTCCAAAACAACCAGGATTGTACAAACAGCTCTTCCTTTTCATTTGCAAGTGAACTTCAGCAACATCGTCCCAGAGCCTCACGCGAGGGACTGATACGATCTCTATCTCGTGTCTGAGAGCAGAACTCAAGGTCACATTCAGGGTTTTCCCCTCTTTTTCAGCCAGTGAAGGGCTTCGATCAAAGTGTCCGTGTCGTGCTGAGCCTGAGCCCGGCTGGACTTTAACTGGGTCTGTGTGTTTGGGTTTAATGAACTATTCTGACCCTTCCACACACACAATTCATGGTCAGACTTGCGTTCAGTCGTGATGGGGCTTGTTGCACGTGCTGGGAAAATATGTTTTGCAAAACCTTCAGCTAAGACATGATGAGACAAATATTGTTCAAAACAGCTGATATATGCAGTACGCACCTTCTCTAAGCGAACAGAAAAACAGTTTTCAGCTGGCAAACAATAAAACAACTGAAGAAAATCCTTTATTATAAAACTTACATTGATGAAGGGATCCACACAATATACTGTAAATGAAAGGGAATGTCAGTAACCAAACAGTTGTTGGGCCCCATTGACTTCCATGATATGGAGGAAAATACTATGGAAGTCAATGGGGCCCAACAACTGTTTGGTTATTGAAATTCATACAGGTTTGGAACAACTTGAGGGCAAGTAACAATTAAATATTTTTTGGGTGAACTATCCCTTTAAGATTAATTGCGTGTTGTATTCCTCATTTCGCTGCTAAATGAATAAATATCAAATCTAAAAATTGAATGAATAAATCATTATTTATACATGTATAATTATATATAATTTATAATTCTATCCATTTTATATAACTAAATTATTTAATATAAAATTGACATTAACAAATTTAATTTTATATACATATTTTATATCTGTTGCATCTGTCCAATTTTACAATGTTACAAATGCTGTTTATTTTGCTGTTATTTAATGGCTGCTTTAATTGAAAACAGTTATTTTAAATTCTACTAATATTACTGTCTTCACTGTATTTTTTAAAGGCAGCCTTTATGATTGGTGTTATGAAACATTTTGCTATAACAATTTAGCATTGCATTGTTTCACATTGTAAACCTTTGCAATTGTTTTAGTGTCACAAAAAAGAGCCTAACCTTGATCTGGAGTGTGAAACGTTACTTAACCCAGGGGTTTAACCCGTTTACCTAGGGTTAAGCTTAGTGCTAAAAGCCATTAAGAGTCCTGTGCTACTCACCCCCAGTGAGTAAACCATCCAGGAATCACCAAACAGCTCTGAGCCCAAACACCCCCATCTCATCTTTGCCTCAATTGTTTTTTTACAGGCCCATTGGAATGCCAGGTATGTCTCTCTGTGGCACACCCACCACACCCAGAGACCAGAGAAAGGCACAAGCCGGGGCAAGCAGGTGAACCTTTATCTCCAGTGCGTGAGAGGCAGTGGTGTCTGTTTCTCGCTTCCCCCCCCCCCCCCCCACCCCCACCCACCCCCACCCCTCGTCTTACATCTGGCTGGAGTCGGACTGGGAAAATTCCCATGAGTGCAACGAGGACGGAGGAAGTAGGAGGTTGATTTCAGGACAGCCAAAACGTCAGGTCTCAGTGACTGTTGGAGGTCGCAACTGCTCAGGTATCAGCTGAACGAAATGAATAGCATGTATCTGTGTGCGTGTGTGCGTGTGTGTGTGTGTGTGTGTGTGTGTGTGTGTGTGCGTGTGTGTGTGTGTGTGACAGAGACAGCTAGAATAATGCGTGTAAATGGCCATGTGAAAGAGAGCGTCTGTCTAGGCAGCCGGAGAGCAGAAGTCTTCGGGCTGAACGGGTAAACCTGAAACTGCATTTGGAGCCATATGAAAAGTGTGTCACTGGTCCTACACCTGCTGCTTGGTTTCCAAACGCTCACGTTACTGCCACAATCGGCCATGCAATACCAATGTCTCAGGCCAGCAAACAAGATAAGGCCAAATGATGCATAACATTACTTTGAAATTATAGACGCAAGCAGAAACACTAACTATTTGTTTTAGGTAGTATCCTGGTCGTTGCTCTGCAGTTGTGTTTTTGGTAGGAATATGTTATTAGTTTTGTCCCAATTCAGAGGTTGCATCCTTCAAAGCCCAGACCGGCATTGTTAAATGGGACTGTCTGCCCTATGGAGGATTGTTCTCGTAACCTCACAACTGTGACAGTGGCTGTATTGTTAGTACTGGACTTTTCTTTAAAAAGTTATATTCAACTGTCTAAAAACAAAACTGGGTTCAAAACCTGTCTAAATATGTTCACCTATCCATTTATGCACATAATAAAGAGACTATATATAAAATTGCATATTAGTGAGATATGTCAACGTCTGAACAGTTTTAAAATACTTAATATATTTTCTTGAATTAGATATTCAAGTAAGTTGAAACCCAACAATACTTGCATTCAGAAAAGTCATTCAGAATTTTCTCCCCCTCTCTCTCAAAAAAAGAAAAGAAAATCCAATCGTTATCGGCAGGCAATGAATTTTGGGATATGCTAAGAAAAAGAAGGATTTTTTGTAGGCCACAGTCAAAGGAGACTTCAAATTGGGACAGCTTTCTATGCTCCGCTGTGAAACATGCCTTCAAATGCAGTCTTAAATGTCTTACTGTCACTTTTGATTAATTTAATGCATCCTTGCTGAATACAAGTATAAATATGATTTTAAAAAATCTTGAAAAAGTGTAGATCATTATTTTTTTATACAAGGATCTTTGCACCATAAGTTGGTAGAGCGCAGTGATTATATTATTGCCCCTATACAGACAAGTTACGAGCTAAAAAAAAATCACTAACCTAAGTATAAGCAAGCAATAAGAGACGCCTGCCTTAACAAGCATCAATAATAAAAAAATTATGAACCCAAAAATAATGAGAGGTGGTAACCATGCAATTAAAGATCTGTGCTGCTTATTAAAATGCTGATGGTTTAATTCGATAGTCACTAAGGAGCAGCAATGAACGACTAGCACATCGCTGACATCCTCTTTCTTTGTGCCTAGAATCTCAAGCAACACACATAAGTTCCACTTGCTCCAAGGTAACGTCTACCTGATATAAAGAGCAATTACGTACCACTACATCTTAACATTTTCTGAATAAAATGTGATGTTTGCATATTAAACAATCAAATACATTCTGAACCACATTACCACTTTCATTGTGAATAGATAAACAACACTCAAAACTTCTCACGTCTTGTCTGGTTAAGACGTTAAGAGTAATTAAGGAAAAACATATTTAATAGCTTGCGAGGTCAAACAACATGCTGTTGAAGTAACGTTAAACTGCTGGAGAACAAAAGACTTCCCAGAAGAGTCCTCGCTCATCGTTATTGTAAGTGAAGCCACAGAAGGTTACCACAACAATAAATCATGAACATTGCATTGTTTCTGTGATATAAATAAAGAAAATCATTCTTTGTTTTTTGATGAATGATTGAAAAATGTACAAATAGTTCAGGCTAGCAGCTGAGAACTGTGACACATACAAGCGCATGTAGGACTATGACTGATGTGTGTGTCAGAGAGAGAGACTGTCTGAACTCTCTGTGATTGCGTGAGAGTGTGTGTGTGTTTGTTTGAGGAGGACAGTGAGGTGAGTTTCTCTTCATGGGTGGCGATCAGGAAAGAGAGAAGTGCTGTTAATGGTGAGCATTGTCGGGAAGAATCCACCCTACTCAGAGAACATTTGCAGACAGAGACTAATACAACAATGTACACTAGCCATACAAAGATAAACATCTCACGGTCGCAAATGCTCACACATGCACTCACACACTAATTGAATGGGTCCAGTTTGTTCAGGTGGCTTAAATCGCAGACTGCTCTTAGTGAAAAATTGCCTGCTACCAGGCTAAAACGTTAAAAAGCCCGGGAGGTCAGATATAGAACAATAACTCAGCCCTGCTCTGGGAGCGTATACGCATTAACAGTCATCAGTTACACAATCCAGGGCTGTTCAGACAGAGAAACTAAACTGGAAATTACTAGTATGCACCAGTGTGCCTGAGAAAAGTTCCTGTCAAAATTATGTTGTGCCTATACCTTAACAATGGTAAAAGCACTATCACCTAAAAGTTTTCAAAGTATCACAAGAGTTTGATTAGTTCTGAATACAGCCACATACAAATATAAATATAGTAAAAAAAAAACTTTGGTTTTCAGTGCAATTGCATTGGTTGTGGATGGATGGATGGATGGATGGATGGATGGATGGATGGATGGATGGATGGATGGATGGATGGATGGATGGATGGATGGATGGATGGATGGATGGATGGATGGATGGACGGACGGACGGACGGATGGATGGATGGATGGATGGATAAATGGATGGATGGATGGATGGATGGATGGATAAATGGATGGTCACCCAAAACTGAAAATTCTGTCATCAATTACTCACCCTCAAATTCCCCATTGACTTCCATAATATGAAAAAAAAGAAAAAGTACTATGGAAGTCAGTGGGGGCCCATCAACTGTTGGTCACCAACATTCTTCAGAATATCTTCTTTTGTGTTCAGCAGAAAAAAGAAATTCATACAGGTTTGGAACAACGTAAGGGTGAATAAATGCATTTTTAAGAAATGAGGTCGGAGAATACTATGATATCTGGAAATTCTGCTGCCCCCCACCAGGGAAACACAGACTTTGATGCCCATTGATACTGAAAAGGAAAGCAAACAATCAATAACTTTGCGAATAAAAAACCTCTTAGAGAGGTAAAATAAATGTGCATGGGCCAGTTTAGAAAGAAGGGGAAAAAACGGAATACGAATCAGCCTAGGCATACTTTAAGAACATTTTCCAAAGTGATAAAAAAAAAAAAAAAAAAAAAAAAAAAATCCTTGTGCCGCACACACACTCTGGCATCGGAGGACACAGCAGCTGTCAGCTCCCAAAACCATTAAAACAATACCTTTAAAGCCCTGACCCACTTATTACACAAGGAACATTCAGTTCAAAAGTGCAGGAGCCCTGACAATGAGGTTTCGATGTCAGTGTGAGTTTAGAAGTCACTGCAGAGAGGCGCATCAAAGAAGATCAGAGCAACTTTGCTCATCCTCGAGGTCAAACTAACATCTGAGTCCAAAGAGTGTGTGTGGGGACCGCGAAGTTTGCTGGGAGATGCTCGGCTTCTCATAAAGTGGGTCAGGCCTGGGAAAGTCTTGAATGAAGCAAACAGTTGTTCATGTGGGAACCTCGAAATGCATGAAAGTAATAAAGGCTAAAGGCTAATTAGATTTTACGTAACATGGATCTAATTTCAGTTCTCTGGAACCTCAGGCCTCATTCAGGTAGATTTTAAATAAAGCAATGATGTGTCCCGTGAGTCAGTTTTATATATAGTATATATACTAAAGCTTATCTCATAGAAATTCTGAAAGGCAGATAGTGTTTCATATTTAGCGAAAATCTAACTACAATTTGGCTGATGGTTTTAATGGTGGTGGGAGGTTTTAATCAGCTTACCCTCAAACTAATCAGAATCTAAGAGTAGAAAATGCTCTTGACATTTATGAAAAAGGCTTGTCAAAATCACTGAAAACTATTGAATAAGCTTAGACAAACAATGAGGTGCAACTGACATTTTCCTCCCTGCAGGCGTGAGTGTGTGTGTGTACGTGTGTGTGTGTGTGTGTGTGTGTGTGTGTGTGTGTGTGTGTGTGTGTGTGTGTGTGTGTGTGTGTGTGTGTGTGTGTGTGTGTGTGTGTGTGTGTGTGTGTGTGTGTGTGTGTGTGTGTGTGTGTGTAAACCGATCTCTGACAATGGCCACCCAGAGAAAACGGAACTCCACTAGCCTGAAGGGTCGCAGATATACCTCTGTTTGTTCAGGGTTTAGCGCCTTTATTTGGGCCGGAAAGATCAGGTCCATGGAACCAAATTTAGGCCTTTTCACATGGACAAAGGACTCAAGCCAACGTGCCCTGACAGTGATGCTGAGCAGGTTAAGAGTTCTGTCCTGAAACCTTCAATTTTTCAGATGTAGTACAGTAATAGTAGTACAGGATAGTCGCTATAGTGAACAGCTTGGGACTCTTGTGGCGTATTTTCCAGTGGCTTCAGGGTGATTAATCACATTTACGGTATCAAACAACCCAATCCAGTCCATCTAAGAATCCTGTTATTATCCGTTTGTAATGCCTGATTACATAAAACATATAAAACATAAAACACATAGTGTAAGATAAGCTTAGCTAGCAAGCTAACTGGCTACTAGCAAGATGAGCGGTTTCAAAAACGTAAAGTTACTAAAAACAAAATGATTACACTTTATTTTGATGGTCCCTTTTGAACATTCTGTTGACTATAAGTAACTTTGCAACTACATGTCAACTAACTCTCTTTAGAGTATTAGTACCCTCACTGTCTGCTTAATATCTGCTAATTAATTTTTTTGATGGTCCTCCAAAAGACATTCTACTGACTATGAGTAACTATGAAACTACATGTCAACTTATTCTAACCCTAACTCTACCAGTCTACTAATACTTGACTAACACTCTAATGAGAGTTATTAGACGTTAAAAATCTTAAAATGTGATTAAAAGGATATCTAATCACTGAACTAAGCACCCATTAAAAGTTCTTTCAGCCAATGGAACCACTTTGGGGTCCTTGATTCAATGGTGCACTGAACTGACAACGGCTCAGACGATTGGTACTAAAAAAGCATTGTATGAGAAAAGATAGCAGATTTTAAACAGCAGAGCATAGCGCCGGTAATATGCCTAATGCATACCTTGAATGCAAAGTCACTGTGAATAAAAGTATGTAATAAAATTTACAATAAATGCCACTGAGATGCTAGCGAATAGCTTCTTTATTATATCCTCTTTGACTTCAACAACGTTCCTCTGCATATTTGCGTATCACACACACACACTCTAAAAATAAAACTTCCTTCTTGCTTCCTTCCATTAGCTCACATTAGCCTCATGTACCTAAATCTGCAGTGAGTAAAGCCTCCATCCACCCGTGACCATCCAGAACACAAGGCAGTGAAGGCGGACCTCCCAGACCTCCCAGGAAGCCAAATAAGCAACAGCGAGCCTGCGGGCCACAGACTCCCACAGAGAAGCACAACTACCGGACTCAGAATCCTGTCCACCGGAGCAAACCCAGAACATGGCTTTTCCACTTTAATCCATTACTTATTATTTTGTCGCATTTGTATTTGACATTGATAGAGGGTAACCAGAGGTTTGTCTGAATTTAATACGGTGATGCTAGGAATGTTAGCACGTGACTGGATAATATAATTTGTGCAGGAAGACTGAGCCAAACACTTGGTTGCAACTTCCATTCATGGACATTTTATTGCATTACAGCTAATCTTGGTTATATTAACAAACCAGACTATGGGCCAATTCATAAAATCTGTCCTTTAAAAAAAATAAGTTTTTCTATGATGTGTTTGACTGTTACAGTGCTTTTCTGTTTAGCATCACACAACATACGCACCATTTTAAAGATGCCATATATGTTAAAACTTGTTCAAATTGAAGAAAGTTTTGTGACTTTCAGTCCATGTGTTAAGGTGTGTCACTGGTCACATTTACCGTTGATCTGCGGATTTATGTAGGGAAAATCCAGTCATTTAAATTGGAATCCACTCAATCGGGAATTTCACTTGAAATCATTCATCATAACACTGAAATCATTTTCAAATGTCCTTTCTTTTGCAAAATGTAGCAACAATTTTGATGACTCGTCCTGCACTACACAGATTTTTGTCCAATCAAATGCTCTCTAGATCAGAGTCTCTCCCTATTTTGGAGTCGAGCCCAGTTATGAATGGGACTTGATCTGAGAGTGCAAGTATGAGTGAGAAAGTGTGATGAGATCTCCATTGACTAACGCCACAGTTTAATCCGTTTAATCCGTGGAATGCAAAACATTTTACAACTCAGGGGCCACACACAGACGCACAAGCTCACTCACACACAGCTGACACAAAAGCTTTTTTCGCAGGATTTCTTCATTTTAAGATAAAGTACGCAATAGGGTTGTCATCATGATACTTTAATGACATCTTACATTACGATACTGGCTAAAGTATCACAATTTCACGCCCTGTAACAAGGGAGCCCACTAAACACGTCTTTACACTGCCAAGTATACAGGGAAAAGCCCACCCATGAAAGTTTTGTCCCTGATGGATTCAAATAGGGCACATTTAATAAATTACAATCAAATTTTTTGATAAAGAATGTGTGAAAGTGAAAACAATATGTTATTACCGTATAAATGATTAGGTAAGGGATAAGTAATCATGGCAAAATCAGGATCATGTTGCATAATTTATAAGGGGTTTAATTTGCTATAATGACTATTAAAGTCTAAAATTAAAAGGCAATTGTGAGATTGAAGTTAAGATAAACAAAGTCACACAAAGTCACACACATTGTGAGATAAAGAGTCACAATTACATTTTTGTTTTACACTGCACTAAAAGGGGGTTCTATAGTATGCCTCTTATTACAATAAAAAAAATTGTTGTTGGATTTACATAAAAAAACAGTGTCAAATTAAATTTAGTTGTGATAAAATGTAAAACAAATTTGAGAGTTCGGCGTACACCGCTACGGTACACAATAGTGTTTTATTGATTTGTACGTTTTGCTCAGCAATGATAAGTTGACTGAACAAACACTTATTAAGTAAAGCTGACAATACTCATTTTTAGTAGAAACAACTAATTTAAATTAAGTTAATGTAGTTACATGAGTTTTTAAGTAATGTGAACAAGGATGTTGTGAGTGAAACTAACAACAGTGACATTTTTTTTTTTTTTGCGTGTACTCACCAAATAAATAAATAATAAGATTGATTCAAGTTTATATTATTAATATGAGAAGAAACAGACCCGGCACTGAGAGTGATATGGAAAATTTACCGTGCAAGAACACAATGGAACTAGTTAGACAAGTGGAACTTAAGTACCATTATAAGGCCATTGACTGAAAAATGAGAGGACGGGAAAACTGGAGATCCTGTCCATCCACACCACTTTAGGTAGATGGTGTACTTTCACACTGGTCTAGGACTGGATTCCCACCTAATTTAACAGATGAGAGATACAGGAAACCAGGTGTAAGAGCAATGGGAAAGGGCAGCCACCAACGCGTTCAATTTCCCACAGAAGTGAGAAGGAAATCCTGTAGTGCTGTCGTAAGGGGGAAGGAAATGAAGTTTGGCCTTTCAGAGACAATCTCCAGCCAGCGCATCCTCTGCTATAACCACACCCTACGCTTGCACATGATCAGTATTACGTCAGAGCGATTGCGCACACACACATCTCCAGTGCAGTGTGAGTGAAGTATGTGTATTCTGTCACTCAAAGGTCAAATTGAATGGGCAAAGCGGACAAGAGGCCAGTGTCCCACCCAGACGACATCACCATGTGACGCAAAATCAAGTTAAGGGTCAAATTGTGGTAGACTGCATGGTTAAAGGGCACTGTGAGAAGTTACTCTTGTAGGGTCTCTTTCTTGGACACACATGCTGGCTGATCTTGCAGTTGATTGGCCTTTACAGCATTTAGCCTGCCAATAAACCGAATTGCTTTGTGTATTACATTTGCAAATGAGCCAAATAACTGTGAACACGATAAGCATCCAAAAAAAGGTTCCCCTAAAAACTGTGTAGCCCCTTAAAATAACCTGTCAAACTGCAAATTAGGTTCTGGTTTCCAATCTCAACTCAAATATCTTTGGATCATCCGTTTATGGCATGAAGGATCATTTTAAGCTGATCTTTATCAAACGACATTAGTCTTACAGATTAGCTAAACTGCTTTCCTAATCAGCTCTCATTAAAAGGCTTTGTGTTGTAAGCATGTCATTTTAGTCGAACACGCTGTGTGAAGTGAGCTGGCAAGCTAAGACATGTTCACAGAGCTATACGTACAGGTGCATATGTTCAAACCAAATAGTATTACATAATATCTGCTGAAACAAGGTGTTCTACAAGGCCAGCTGCACGCATGTGGGTCAATCACTGGGGAGTGGGCAGTGTATAGTCCAGGTGTGATGCCATAGGGCCCTGTAACAACAGTAATAACAGAGTGAAAAGGTAATGGTTTGACGTTTACATAACCAAAGGGAAATGAAGGTGGCAATAAATCTTTTTGAGATCAAAACCTTTTTAAAAGTACATTCTGCTCAGCCTTTTCCTGGCAACACTAAATGCGTCACCAGATGATGAAAAGAGAGAGTTTTAGGCATTTTCAAGTTTTTTTTTAAATATTCAAAGTAATTAAGGATATCTTCATAACCAAACAGACCTTTGGTCAGATTTCATTTTGGGACTGTATACAAATTAAATTGATAAATTATGCAAAACTATCTATGCAACAGTTTGTTTTTTTCGTTTCTCCAATCTGATTGTCCGTATAGCATTCCAAAAGTTTTAAAACGCATATTGTTTTCATTTGTCATATCCCAGTTTTTTCGGTAACCATTTACAAAGTATGATGCCTAGTGTTTAAAATTCTTTCGAAAGTCTTTTACTGTATTCCAATCTTTACAATGTTAACTTACACACCAGTAGATTGCAGCAAATTATTTTGTATATAAGTAAGTATTTAAATCAATTATTCAACTGATTTTTTTTCAAAAACACTGATTCATTCAGGAAATAACCAAGTGACTGTTTTATGAGTGATTCATTAAATCACTCACACAAAAGATTTGACAAAAACACACCCCATTTGAGAACGAAAAAAGTGTCTGTCTTTCTGAGTGATTCATTAAAACATTCCCTCAACCAATTTGTATAACCGAGTATATGCTACATTTGAATAAGAACGACCTTTGTGACGATTGAAAAGTATGTACATAGTATGAATGTGTGCAAAGTGAAATTCAGACAAACTTCATCTGCCATAATGTCATTGTCATGTGACTTCACTGCTATTCACAGCTCCTTTAGCGTGGCCTCATGGGATACTAATGTTATGCCACTATGCTACTAAAGTAGAAGGTCATGTGTACAGTTTTATGAATACTATGAATTTGGACAACTACACTTTTCACATACTGTTTTTTTTTTTACTACAATATAATTAGATATTAAATTAGGGAATGAGGCATATTCAGATGGAAATATTTTCACTCACGATACAGAGCAACTGGTCGGCTTATACGGAGTCAAAATAAATGTATAACAAACACATCATCTTATATACAGTAGCATTTTAAATAGCATTTTCTTTTTTCTATTACTGTAAATTATATAAACAAATAAAAACAGCAATGCATACTGACTGTATCTCTCTTTTTAACTCGCATACCTGAGGGTGGAACTGATGGCTTGTAATAATACTGTCAAAGAGATTATTACCTTGCCCATCAGAGCTGTTATCATCCTTAATAGCTGCCCTGTTCCAGTCTCTCTGGTTACATAAGTGCCCTCATTCTGGCTTCTTTCTGTAAAGATGCAGTTGTGCCAGCTGGCAGAGGATGTTGGGTGCCAAACGGAGCCTGTAAGGGTCAAACTCAATTATTACTAAACAGTCTTAAACTCTTGAATTACTGAGGGGGACTTAATTGAGATGCCAATCAGTGAACACAGAGTTACATAAGAGACTGCCTTCAGATTTGCTTTATAAAAGCCTGAGAATCACTTAAGACAGTGGCCTGCAGACAGACCTGGTTTCTGGTTTGCATTCACTGGGATCTGGGAGGAATGTGCGTTATGATAATATGTTAACCCAGGAGGAGACAGATAAATGATGTAACATGATAAGCATCTTTCTGATTTTCACTTTTCCATTAGATTTAGCTTCGTTCCAGTTCATGACTTCACAGATACACTCCACTCGTGTGCAGATCTCACCCTCTCTGCAACCCAGAATGCAACACTGTGGTGTAAGAGCTTGATAGCCTGAGTAAGATACAGAAACAATACCTAAACTAATCCTTAGAGGCTTACAGTTTATGTAGATTGCACAATATTACAAGGCGGAGAAACAGTTCGTTTCTTTAACAACTATAATCTCACATAAAGCCTCAAACTTTTCGGTTCAATGAATCAAAGACTAATAGGCTAATTGTTCATTTGTGCAGCTGATTTAATCCTCTGGACTTGTTATTGGCTGTGAATTGGCAGAGAGCCATTGGCTCATGAAATGAAACATGTAGGAGCCAAATTTTAGTTGCTCATCTGGGACAGATTCTGTAAAGTTCCCGACAGAAGAGCCTGACCTCTGTGACCCTGCAACCCTTGCCCTGATATTCACATGAAACCGTTTCTGACCGAATTACTGAGTTCGGTTGTTTCTTGCAGTAAAGGGGAGACTAGGAAGAAAAATTATAGCAGGTTCCAACAAGTCATGACCCCTATATGTATGCATAACCTCCAACATACTCACACAGCACACACACTTTTAGAAGCATCACTAATAGGAAATTCACTCATCACTGCATACCCAACCCCTACACACACATACACACTCACAATCTCTCTGAATGTGGGAGGCCAGATCTTCTGCTGTAATCTCCATTGACCTGTGACACACGTGGGAAAGCCCTCGACACCTCACACTAGCCTGGTGTTGAAAACTGCTCACACACAGTCTGACTCTTTCATATACACGCACACAAGCTTACTTGGTTATCTTAATGGGGACAAACCACACTGCAAAAAGTAGTTAAAAAAAATCAACTTTAAAAAAAACTTGTTTTCCAGTACAGATATCTAAACCTTTTTAAAGCAAGGTACATTTACTTGAGAAGCAAAATGACTTGCTATTATTAAAAAATGTTTTCTGAAATATTGATGAAAGATAAAGTGAGTTTATTACAACGAGAAAAAATAACCTTGTATTGACTTTTAATTGCGTTGAATTTTCTGACCCCATTGGCAGGTTTTTGTTCTCGTTTTAACACACACAGAGAGACCATGCACACATTTGCCCTTCTGTTAAATTCTGGATCCAAACTCTATCATCATTTATTTAGTGTTTGCATTTTCCCTAATTTGTTTAACTGGAAACCAGATTATCTCACATACCAAAGTCCCTTATAGGCAAGCCAACTCACTCTGCAGTCGTGTTGGCAGCACCCTCAGGCTGCTGTTTTCTAGGTGAAGAAATATCTAAATATGTTTGTGAAGAGTATGTTTCAATAATATGTTTCAAATCAAATTCTTTAGCTCAAAAAAAATAAATAGCTAAAGAATTAGCTATTCGCCTCCACTTTATACTGTCATTGCAAATAACATTAACCTAAAACTTAAAGCAGATTCATAAGTCAACTAATACCCATAACAACAATTTCGCCTCTGTAATCCGAGATATTTCCAAATAAACCAGAGGAATTTTAGGAAATGTAATGAATCGTAAAAGGTGGCTGTTCAATATCAGAATGGAGCAAGACGTTAATGCAGGTTTACTAAAACAACACGCATGCCACCATCGGCACACAGAGGGATAATCACTGACACGTGACAATCGCTAAAGAAGTGTATGCACTTAATTTCAAATAAAGTCCCTCAAACTTGCATACCGACGTACATTTTGGGGTAATCCTTCCTCATAATCACACCGCCTGTTTTATTAAGTGTGCGGTTTTAACCTGTGTTAAAACCATGTGATTATTCCTCCACGTGCCGTAAGGTTGCCGACCCTTGGGCTACTGGTTAACATTATCCAATAGCCTGCTGTCAATGAAATCACTTCTTATTTCACATTGACCCTTTTTTTTACATAAATGGTCACTGGCATGAACATCAGGTTTAGAATAAGGACATTATTAGCAGAGCATTTAATGGTATTTATAGCACCTGAACCCATTAGTTCTGCATTAGTGCCTGTTGCAGCAGGTTTATATCTTCTGCCCGATCCTCATTTTGTACACAATCATAGAGGCCCATGGGAGATTTACAGCGGCCTCATTAGGCACAGGAAACAGACCAGATTCCAGAGTTATGAGTTTGTGGGGACCCAGACAACACAACAGCACAGAATCAGATATATCCGACCTGCTCTCATTTTCCATAGCCTGCTCCCTGTCTGTCTATGATTAGCAATGAATGCATAGAGCCTGTGTTTTTTTTTTTTTGTTATTTTTTTTTTTTGTTATAGCGATTCAGGCTCTACTACATTGTTTTTACAACTTAAGCTCAAATATTCACGTGCCGGTGTCCCTGACTGGCTCGGTGAACGTGATTTAACCAAGTACAACATGTTCCCTGGATCAACATCTTTGTCGATCCTGGAACAACATTACAATAAATCAGTTTTGAGGGACAAGTTTACAGTTTGTTAAGTTTAGGCTTACAACCAGGGTTAGGTGCTTCTACATCAGTGTTATTCATCTATCATTTCCCTGATTAAAGGGATTTTCAGAATTTTTTTCTGGGGATTTCTCTTGTCAAATACAACAGTGGATGGTCTCACATGGAAAAACCAACACTATAGCCATCCAGACCCAAATGAAATATTCAAACATGATAAACATGCTTTTGGCAGCATCCATCACACACAGTCTCATTAACCCCTGCATATCCAACCTACAGACACAGCAACAACTTTATTTAGGAGGAACTTTATCATCCTTTCTCTCTTCCTCTCTCAATTTCTCTTCTTCATTAAGCAGGTCAAGGATCACTTGACTCTCATGCTTCCTCAGGAGAAAATAAGGCTTTCGGAAAATAAATGTGCACTATGAGAGTTTGAGGCTAGTCAATCCAGATAGGCAGCTAACGGTTAGTGAGAGTGGCCTTTTTGAGCTCCGAACATCGTAATAGCCCATAATGAATAGCAGACTATAATTGTGGGTAGTTAAGATGGCAAAATACTATAAATAATCGTATTAAATTTACTTAGTATTATTTAGCCTATGCATTACATGGTAATCTCATCTTCAATTGAGAAGATGACTGGAAAAAAGTGTCCCAATCAACCTGGTACTATACATAAAAATGCACAAAAAGTGCAGTAAATGCCTTTTAAACATGAAAAACAAGGTGTCACTTTAACTGGGTAAACACAACGGCCCTGCTCAACCTCACCATCTCCATCCATGTCTGCGGCAGCGTATTTCACTCAGGGAGAACATAACCTGAAAACCAAATGTAACTCTCAGTGTCTATTTTGAGGCCTGCATTGCTCTCACTGTCCCATGGGCCGCTGGTGCACTTCTAAGTGGGTTAGAGGGGGGGGAACTACCGCTCCAGGCCTACTTAGGACACGGAGAATGGCCAATTATTGCCCAAATCTGATATATAATATTCCACGTTTCCAATTCCTCACCAAGCACTTAGCTCATTGGAGTCTGAAGCTGACAATATGTCCTTCAAAAACCAAGGAACTGTTTAAACGTTGAAAAGGCAACTGTCCATCATTGAAGGATTATTCCTGACAGGTTTACAGATGCACACAGCAGCCCATGATTATATTAATCAAGGTCAATGGAGATTTTAAATGGCGATATGGCACCACCTAATGGTAGAATGGTGTAATTACATCAAATGTATTTAGGAATATAGACTGGATATAATTTAACGTATTAAAACTATACAAACAAATAACTAAAGCGTAGCTGAAATGCAGTACATTTCTTGATCTTGTAAGACTGTGTGAGATATTTTTATTTCTGTCAGTCACACTGTTGGGGGGTTGTCTAAACCTAGAGGGATGTGAGATAAAATGTCAGAGATAATGTATGGGAAATTACCTTTAAAGTGCCAAACACAGCCGTGGGGAAAGGTTACGGTGCCTGTGGCTGCGGTTTATTCCCCGTCAGGCTGGTTGAGGTCTGGGCTTCAGTGAATCATCGGGAGCACCAGAGACCCCGCAGAGCACAGACCCCCGCATCACATCAAACCAGTGATAACCAGTGACAATGACAAAGAGAATCCGTTGAAAAATCTATGGAGTCACATACAATGCAAACAATATATACCCTCTAAACTTTGCCTTCTGCAAATAATTGTTCTAACAATTATGTGAATATGACTGAGAGTTTATCAATCTGTATCTATAGTGTCTAGATAGATAGATACTGTATTTACTTTGCTTGCTTGCTTGGGTTAGTTTTACAGCAAGACCGCAGCATACAAAAAGCCATGGTCAATTTCTTCAGCACGGAGGAGGCTGACAATAGCTCAATCGTCTTCAAAATTTACAATAGCCTAAATCTATTTTTCAGTGTATAAAATGTTCCAGAGTGAAGAAAGGACACAACCCTGAGGGGACCCTGTGGGTGAAGACAATGTCTCTGACAAACACCCATACTCTTTGGATTCGATCAGTTAAAGTCAAGGATCCAACTATCATACAATCAAAACCAAAACTCAAAAGCTTCCCTACTAAAATGTGAGGTTGTATCATATGAAAAGCAGATGAGAAACCAACAAATAAAATTCTAGCCTGATTCTAACTTCCTTCTAAATGCTTAAGAACCAAATTCAACAGAGTGGCATCCTCTACTCCACGCCTGGCCCTATAAGCAAACTGAAGAGGGTCAAGGGAATATTATAAGAAGCTCTTTTTTTCAGCAATCTTTTAAAACTCGTCATTAAGGAAGTCAGAGCAACTGGCCTAAAATCATTTAGTGATTGTTTTTAGCCACTGGAATGACTGTAGAGGTCTTCCATAAACTCACCAGTTTCTGTTGAATGAGATACATTTGAAAAATATAATAAAAAAATAGGTCCAAATTGCTCTGCACAGGAGATAAGCAGCCAGCCGTCCCTCAAAATTATCATGCCCCTGCTTTACTTAAATAATTACCTGAGTTAAATTATATTTCTGCTCACAAAGTATATTCATTATAAGTATCAAATCAACCTAACAAAAAAATCATTGAATGCTTGTGCATATAGATACTGTAGATAGATTTTTTTTCCCAGAATCTATCTATCTATCTGCATTGAATTATGTGTTCAGACAGTAGATTAATATGAACATTTAGTAAGTATTATCTAGTATTATTAGCAAGTGTCTCTTTAATCCAACATTAAGGGACTGATATAAAATGGACAAAAATACATTGGCAGCAGTAATGAAATTCAGCACCGGAAACTGCTTGCTCACAATCCATTTTCTAATGTTAGATTATAAAGCACATTGAGAAAGAGAGAGAAAGAGAGCTCATTGTGCCATTCTAGCAGAATGAAATAGTCCATTATGAGCTTACAATCATTACAGAACAAGTACATGTGTGAGAGTCATACTGCACCCAAATCTACACTCCATCACATGTGTGACAGATTGAGACAGATATATCAATGTTTAACATGAAAGAAATGATTTCACTCATATATGCATTCATTTCACTTTTATTAACACCATGTTAAAAATGAAAGAGCTTTTAAAATAACAGTATTACGTATAATATTCAAATTTATGCTGCTCTAAATAACTACTCTGAATTAAAAAAAAACACATATTTTCGAGTTCCTGAGTACATAATTGAGATTTGAAATGCCATTTGTAATCAGTTTCTTCACATTCATCCTTTTCTTCTAAAGTATTATTTTGTAAGGAAAGGTTAACTACTTTCAAAATAAGTTTTAAACATCATGGTATACCCTTATGAGTTGGTTAAAGCAGTTAAAGAAATGCAATTTGAGTTCGTGTTTTTGTTTTTTAAAGGTGAAGTGTGCCATTTCTGTGCCACACGCAGCTATAAAAAATGTAAAAATTAATTTACAGTTTCAAACTGGTTTTCCAAACAGTCCTCCTATCCATCAGTTTTCAGACAAGGAGCCAATCCTGCTCAAAACTCACACACCACACTGTTTTACACAAGTAAAACACGTTTTAACAGAGCCACTGATACAGCTTTCTGGGAAAAGTGGTATCTGAAATCTGTCTGTTCAAATAAAATCTATTCAAATCGAAATAACTGAAAGAAAAAATAAATCACCGGAACGATCACTTGGCATTTTGCTTTTGGACGTTCACTCTAGGTGGCAATCCATCAGCAGAAAAAGGATTCAGAGTACATTTTTTCCAGGATTTTCAGGAAACTGCTGCTTTACTTGTGAAGTTGCTGGTGAGAGCTGCACCTGAGAAAAACACTCATTTTTAGAATCTCTCATGATGCATCTGTGAAAGAGCTTTCACGCGGTTTAAAAGTGTGTGAGAGAGAAAGGGTGCAAATGTACTTTGGATTTAAAAAAATAATAGTTTTTGTCAAGCCCTAAAAATAGGACACAAATCCATTCTCTTACAATTTACAATTCTCTTTATATTCTCTATATATTACTATACATATAGTTGTTCAAAAGTTTGGGGTTTTAAAGAAATTATTCAGCAAGGAATTGATTAAATTAGCCAAAATTAGTAACCAAAACTCAGTTGTGAGTTTTTATAATGTTACGAAAGATTTGTATTTTAAATAAATGAATGAAAGACCATGAAAAATGTCAAGCAGCATTACGGTTTTCAACATTAAAAAATAAAAAAATAGTTTCTTGATCACCAAATCAGCATATTAGGATGATTTCTGAAGGATCATGTGACACTGAAGACTGGAGTAATGATGCTGAAAATTCAGCTTTGCCATCACAGGAATAAATTACATTTTACAATAGAAAAAAAATATTTGTACATTTTTCACAATATTACAGTTTTTACTGTATTTTTGATTAAATAAATGCAGCTTTGGTGAGCATACGTGACTTCTTTTTAAAAAAAATCAACACACAGACATAATTTTAACGAATAAATGAATATAAAAATAAATAAATCCTGCCTCAAGCACGAGTGATTATTTCCTGTATGAATTCTTGCTTGTTTGGTTGTAAAACGTAGTTTGTAGAACAGACAGAGTTGTCTGCGAGTCTTCCAATTGAAAAGTCGTGTGCGATTAACAGCGATCCAACGACTTTTAAAATCGTGCAGAGTACCCGGCATTAGGTGTAAGAAAATGTGAGTTCATGAAAGTTCAGCTAGAACCCGTGTCACATTGTCGTCTGACATCCTTCCATCCCTCAAGAACCGGCCATTCATTCAGCACCCGCTGCGAGACGGTCTGCTCTCTCGCTTTCTTCCACTCTGTCTGTCACTTCTCAGCTCATTTCCCCTGTGTCACAGGAGTGTGTGTTCCAGCTGACCTGACGCTGCAAAGTGCGAGCGCTGGCCTACTTTCACGGTCCTCAGAGTTCTCTCAGGTCAGGCGCTGCTAGCACAGATAAACTTGTTTTGAAACTTGTTCTTCAGAGGCTTTCGCTGGGTCACTCTAATTGGGTTACCGGAATGGAGGGACCGTAAAACCAATCACAAACACATAACCCTTGATTTCACCTCTGGACGACAGTAAAGGGCTTGAAGAAGCAATTCACCTCACAGAACATCAGCACAGAAACAAGCTCCTTCAAATGTACTGTACCTCGTCTTGCAAACATGGTACTCACTAAATCAATTCTTTGAAGATTTCCTGTTATGACTAGAGAAGCGTGTCCGAGAGGATGTGGATCTTGTTGAAAGGGCATAAAAAGTGCCTCCTTTCCCCATTGGAAACCACTTGACCCTTGTGAAACCCCCTTAGTAAATGTGACAGAGCAACATTGTGAGGGAAAAGGTTTGAGCTCAGGGACACATTTACAGAATCTCCATTGCTTTGCGATTGTCATTTGTGTCGTTGTCCTGAGAAACAACACAAGCAGCTGCCCTTACATTCGCTGAGCACACTCAGATTTGTCTCTGACCTCTGACCTTGTCAGCAGAACTACTTCTAGTTCAGTTTCCAGAGCGTTCAATTAGATGATTGGCCCTCAGAGGATTCCGTTGCGTCCCGACGAGCCAATCAACAATGATGAAGATTGCGTCCTGTTGGGATTATTACGCAGCACTTTTCAGCCAAGAATCCCTCCGGACAGCCCTAAGAGTTAAAGAAAGAGAGCAGTCATTGTACATGCAAATACATAACTCATCTTTCTAAGAAACCTTTGCTTTAAAACATAGTGAGTGGACTACAAAACACGCTCTTAAAAAAATAAAGATTCTTTATTCGCATTGATGGTTCCATGATGAACTTTTTTTAACACCTATGGAACCTTTGCAGTGAACATTGGGGATAAAAAACTGAAATAATCACACTTCACATAAATATATATATATATATATATAGAGAGAGAGAGAACTGTTCACTCAAATGTTCTATGGAGAACCCAATCGTTCTTCTAATTTAATGCATCACTGTGTGAACCCTCCTTGGAGTAAGACAACCCAGAATGCATTGTGACAAATACAAGATGGTTGACGTCGGTCGAAGTAGGAAAACAAAGGCCGCATCAGAAATCGCATACTTCCCTACTATATAGTAGGCGAAAAGAGGGTATTTTCGAGTATGCCCGAATTCACAGTACACACAGTAAAAGTGTAGGCGAAAAGTACCCCGATGACCCACTTCTTCCGGACAGATCCTGAAGTGTGTACTGTATATGATGGACACTTTACTATCCCATGAGGCCACGGGAGAGGATTTATGAATGGAGGTGAGGTGAAGTAACTGAAGCTGGTAGGTCACATGATAATGACAGCATGGCAAATGTAGTACGTCCGGATTACATTCATAGAACAAGCATTAATACTATAGAACGTACTATTTTAGCAGTCGTAGAGTAATTACTTATTCAAAATAAGTATCTTCTCAAGAAATTATGTGATTTCGAATGCAGCCAAAGTCTAAAAATACTTATATTTTATTCAATACAAAAAAAACTGTTAAAGTAGTGCAGTATAATTCAAACTGAGCTGTTGTATACTCAATACTTGTGCCCATTAAGAGTTTTGCGCTGTTAGCTTAGCAACATGCTAACATCAAACTCCATTGAAATAAATTATTCATGGAGTTCCAATTCCAAATACGGTAAGGTCGCAAAGAAAGCTGTAGGCTGAGGCAACTCGTTTCGATTTATGTTCGCCATTTGATCAATAATGGTTTAATGTTACAAGTGGCATACTTTGAAGTTTGTAGAAAAAAGCAAAGATGGGCTTACCTTTATATCCGTGCGTTCAGCTCTAAATATCGTTATTCTGTTGATGGAAAATATGCGTTAGTTGATATAGTTAAGCACAATAACATTCTCTCACACATGTGCATCAGTGCTATTTTAGTATTATTTAAATACTATTATATCATATTTAATATTATTTTGAATTGGCCTTTATATTTTAATTTTTAATTTTAATTTGTGTAATTCTGTGATTTTGTCCTTTTTTTATATTTCTATATTGTTATTTATTTCAGTTTTAGAATTGAGTATTTTTAGTAGGCCTACTTCAGCTTAAGTTAGTTGACAAGACAACATTTTCATTTAAGTTTTTCAACTTATTTTTATATTCTATTTTATTCTAGCTTTATTTCAAATAACCAAAAAAAAAAAAATATATATATATATATATATAATTTTTGTTTTTAATATATATATAAATATATTTTTTTTAACCACTGAGGTGCATCCCCTCACACACAAACCTTTAGCTTTACTAACACACTCTTTGGCACTCAGCAGTTTCCGCTTCCCCTGAGGAAAGATGTTTCTCCAATTAACACATCCCAGAGGCTTCAAGAACAACTCTCCCAGAACACACACACACACACACACACACACACACACACACACACACACACACACACACACGCACACACGCACACACACGCACACACGCACACACACACACACACACACACACACACACACACACACACACACACACACACACACTCACACTCACACACACACACACACACACACACACACACACACACACACACAATAATTGATTACTTTAATTTAAGATTTTTTTTGTCCACCCCTTTTTTTTATTAATTCTCAACATGAGACCAGAGAGAATTGAGGAAATTGGTTTCCATAAAGTAAGTAATGAGTTTCTGGAATAGAAGGCAGAGAGTGGAACTTCATTCCCACTGCATTCACACTTACATCTCCTTCTTTCTCTTTTAAATTTATATATACCTCAGTGGATTAACAAGGTACGGAGAGAAAAAAATGGTACATAAGTCTTTTCTTATCCCACTTTCTAAGTTCACATGCACCTTTTACAAGGACTTTGTTTTTAGATGGAATCAAATTAACACTGAAATGATAAAAGACTGTCTCACGATATTGCTCTAACTATTTCCACACCGCAATGACATTACAGAACATGCATAGTGGATTGTGATTGGTTTTATTGATATACTTCATTGCCTCTATCTATCCCATTGATCATCAGAAAACAAGACTGATTTATTGTCTGATCACTGGTTTATACATCTACTGTTTTAATCTACTATTACTAGCACTAGCACTACCACTACCACTAATGATAAGCAAATACAAAGGGCAAGTGCATGTAAAGCTGTGTCATTATCTCACCTTTGTGTGTGGACGGTGCCTGGCCGATGGCCACGTTGCTGAGGTCTGCAGGTAAGCCCACATACACTCCACCATAGTTCATCCTCTTCTCCTCGTCGACAGACGAATCGTCTTGCTGCCTGTGGGCCCAGAACAGAACTAAGAGATGAGAGATGATCAAAGTCTTGAGGGGTCATGCATCAAATGATGAGTTTGGTGAGACTATCCTATAGAGATCCTTGATTAGAAACCCTGAACACAACCTCTGGTGTGTTATTGTGGGGAATGTGTGTGGCGGTGAGACTCTCTCCTGCGGAGTGCTGGTGCTTGCTGTTCGCATGTGGGAGAATAAGTCCAGAAACTGTTTGGAAAATGACAGGCAGTGTTTAAGCCCCGCTGGTTTATTTCCCCTCTGAAGGGAAATGGATTGACAAGCAGTTCCAGAAACCGAAGGACACAGCGAGGCTTACTTCCACTCCTGTTTATCCTATTCACTCTCTCTGAAGTTAAAGTCTTTTGAAAAGTTATGCGAAACAAATTGCAGAAGAAAATTTTAAAAATCTACCAGGTAACCATATTATTCACCACAATAACAAAGATAATTCAGTTACTGTGACAACTGAAAAAAAACAAACCAAACAGTGCAAAAAGCTTTGTGTGTGTGTCTGTCTGTGTGTGTGTGTGTGTGTGTGTGTGTGTGTGTGTGTGTGTGTGTGTGTGTGTGTGTGTGTGTGTGTGTGTGTGTGTGTGTGTGTGTGTGTGTGTGTGTGTGTGTGTGTGTGTGTGTGTGTGTGTGTGTGTGTGTGTTTAATGAAAATTATGAGTTGCCAAAGTATATATATTTTTGTTGTACTGAATACTCACACATCTTTGGCTGACTCAGATGGGCCTGTGGAAATAAACAAACATACAGATTAAATCATGCCACATGTTTTCTTTTGATCATTATATACACACTGAATCATTTTAAAGGAACATTTGTATTGCTCTCTTAAATCTGCCTCATCCGCTTATAACCTCCATAAAATACACATTCCCACAGGTACAGACCTGGTTTAAAAAAAAAAGTGCTTTAAAATAATAATTATTTGTGAAGTAATTCATATTATTATAAAGTTATTATGTTACTATTACGAAAATCTGCCCGACAACACCTTCCTAATATATTTATGACACAAATATATAAGGAAGGGGTTGTCGGGCAGATTTGACATTTGCTGGTATAATGAGAGCTCTGTCCAGTGTCTGGTCAATCAAACTATATGAGTCATCAAGCTAACACTGTGTGTGTGTGTGTGTGTGTGTGTGTGTGTGTGTGTGTGTGTGTGTGTGTGTGTAGTTCTTTAAGTTAACTGACGTAGTTCTGCACCTATTATCTAGCTTACATAAGCAGGGGGGAAAAACTTATTATCTGAAACTCCACATATATAATAGACAGTGTCTTAATTACTCTGTTAAGATTACCTGTATCCCCACAAATTCCTGCAGACACAAACCTGATTCAACAATGCATTTTTCAATTTTTCAATGCAAATTATATATTTTCATCCCACTGTAATGCTTAAAATTATAATTTGACTCATTTTTTGACGAGTCCACTACAACCCTCACAGAGCAGTCGATATCGATTCATGCCTATTCCTGCCAAGGCTCCTGTTTATTTGCTTGCTCAAGTGAGATGACTCACACTGAAGCGTGTTCAGATTGCGGTCTAACTCTCTTGATTTTTGAAAATTGACTGAGGACAGAACGTTCACCGACACACACACGCACACACACACTTTGTCCACGTCCAGCTGAGAGATATGTCAGTCTCATAAGATCCTCTAAGAGGTTCACATCCCTTTCCAGCAGTGTAAACAAACACTATTCATGCATTTCATTTAGTCTCAATGGACCTAAAGGCATGACTCGACCACAATCAAGAAAAGCTTTACTTCTAATATATCATACTAGTTGTGTAACGATTAGATCTATTTAAATCTGCAAGGACTGGGTTGAGTGACTCTTGGTGAATGTTTCAGTCCTGACAGACTCTCAAATCTCCCATTCACAACAGTGTGTGTCTGGCCAGCAGCCAATGGTTTGTGAAGGGAGAGAGATACGACTAGAAGGCTAAACTCACATGAGCAGACATGGGTTTGTTTACAGAGCTCTCTCTCTCACACACACACACACACACCAACACACAGACTCGTATCGCACACACAGAAATAAGGTCAGAAAAGCAACACTTACCTGCAGCTGTGCTGCCAGCGGTGGAATTCCCACAGCCCATGCTTTAAAATTGACCAAAGTGAATCTAAGGGATGGAAAGAGAAGAGATGGACAGTCCAGAGGGGAATGAGAAGGGAAAAAGAGAAAGAGACAGGAGAGGGATGAATGGAGGGATGATGATGAGGGAAGTGCAGTCTGAATGTGTCTGAGCTGATGTACTTCCCTTGAGTCTCTCAGAGAGAGGCAGGACGCTTGTACAGGGGGAGAGAGGGAATGAGAGAGAGAGAGAGAGAGAGAGAGAGAGAGAGAGAGAGAGAGAGAGAGAGAGAGAGAGAGAGAGAGAGAGAGAGAGAGAGAGAGAGAGAGAGAGAGAGAGAGAGAGAGAGAGGGGAGGAGGGTGGTGAGAGGTATTCCTCCACCCTGGCAGGGTTGCCCAGGTAACAGAGATTGTGTGCATGTGTTGGGAAGAGGGTTGATAACACTGTTGGAAAGGCAAAGCTAATTATAAAAAATAAAAAATGCGATGTGTGCAAATTCACAGTTTCTTTAGAACAGTGACTCTAATACAGGGGCCAAGGAGGCCATAGCAAACTTTTACAGGGGTAACATTGTCTGAAAAACATATTTAAAAAAAAAGTTAATTTATAATACATAACATTCAATAATAGCATTTAATAGTTTATTTTAAATTATTTTAAGACAATTAAAAAAAAAATGTGCCCAAATTTTATTAAATATATTAACATAAAAATACATTAATATATAATACCAATAATCGGCATAGTTTCAAATTCCACAAATAAAATGCTAAAACCAACATACTGTGCAAAATGTAAACTGAAATTTTACTCTCTTTTTTTTGTTGGGGGGCTGGATGTCCAAAGTAAAATCTCACTCACACACACACACACACACACACACACACACACACCAAAGGTGACGTCACTACAGAAGTATCCTGCCTGAGAAAATGACAGAATGACATATGAATTGTATCTTATTAGGAGCAGCATAAGCCACAACCACAGACCGTAAATGTCTCTGTATCCATGTTCCCTGTCCTTTTAGCAGGCAAGTGAGGACATAGACTAATTATACATTCTGCTTTGGGTTGAAATGGCTCTCTGATTCGTGTACAACACAGAACAAAGAGAAGAAACAAGACACTCAGGTGATAAAAAGTTCTGAATCTTCTAGAGCATCAGAAAAGATTAAAGACTACATCACAGTGCACTGCACATTATCGGTTTTCTAACTTTCTAACACAACTGATTAAATCCATCCTGAAGACCTCAAGAAAAAACAGGTAGGCTACATACAGTATATGCACTTATAATCTAGGTGGCGAGTGCACTGGAGTGTTTAAAAGCAGAAACGGTAAGCTTTTAAACTTGGGAAGCGCATGAATTATTCATTAAATATGCTAAATATTAGATCTGTAAAGTTGTCTTCATCCTGATGAATTCTGGCTTATAGCTTTAGTTATTTTCTCTCTCTGTATTCAGCCGGTAATGAGTCATACACTTGGCCTTTTCACAACTGTTATTTCCTTTCACCATGTGCCTTCCACTTACATTAAAACTTCCTGAGAATGCTTAATGGTTTAGAGTCATCAGGCCAGTTAGCAACTCCATTTAGACCTTCGACTAGTCGGCGTTATTCTTAGTCACAGAAAGGAAGGCAGTTTTTTGCACTCTCTCCTCACAGGAGTAGGAGTTAATGACATTGAGATCACAGGGACATAATTAAGATTTGTCTCTCCTTTTTTTTAGTCCAAATGGGTGTAGTAGGGAATAATTTAGGCAGCAGAGGGCAGTATATTAACATTGTTAGGTGTTTCTAGCTAATTTAAGTAAACAAATGTGGTATTGGCCCTCTAATCCTGTATCAGAACACCAAAATTCTAAATAAATCCAACGAAATGAAGAAGAAAAAAGGTCAGAACCTGAGGAGGAAAGAGTCTGGAAATAGCCGGAGATGAAAGAGAACAAACAACTTCAGCGCACACAACATCTAATTCAATGTACTTTAGCTTGTTGTCCTCCCGTAAATGGCGTCACAGCCTCGTCTGTATGTTGGAGTTACTGACACATGTTCGTGTTTCACTCACGCCTGGGACCAGAAGTGATCCGTGTCCTAGTTTACTCTGAAAGCTCTCAGGCCTTCAGGCAGGACCATTCAGAGAAAACAACAATTAATGTCTACTTAAATAAACCAATGAAGTTAACGGTGTGGAGAGAGAGAGAGAGAGAGAGAGAGAGAGGGGGGGGGGGGGGTTGCAATCCGATATTTACCTCTTCTTCTTTTTTACTATCTGTTTTCCCATGTAGATCCAGTGCACAAACAAACTTTTAAAACTGTTCCCCTTTTCCGCTCCACTCACATACTTCTGCTCCAGCCTGACTTTTAGACAAGTAAAAAACATTAAATAAAAAATTAAACCCTATTTTTGTTGGTAGAAGAAGAAAAAAATCACAAGCAAAAGCAAGAGTGCTGTTGTACTGAAGATTAGCAGTGCAGTCAGCACTTGTGTTCCTGCAAAAAGTTTTATTTGAGTATAATTTCTATATTATTATAGTTCTCAACTTTTCATTGCAATGTTAATAATCTCTTGTGTTTTTGACATTTTTGTAGTTTATGCACTTTTGACATACGTAATCAAATGTATATTTCTAAATAGTTTATAATGAGCTTTATTTCAGTAATTGTAATAGGCCTATGTGCGTTTTGATTTCGTAATCAAAATTTTGATTACTTTGCTTTCAGCTTTATTTGAATTAACAAAAACATTTCAACCAGTTTTACTTCCAAATAACAACACCGGTGTGAAATTAAATAAATATTCATGCTGTAATTTATTTCAGACGGGCGTGCATTCATTTCCTGGAAAGCACATCCAACACATTAACACTGACAGTAATGGCTTGACATAATACAGTACAAACCATTTACAGTCACTCCCATCTGCAGTGGCTTTCTAATCTACATACACCAGCGCTACCTTTCCCTTTAGTATTGGTCTCTAGACAGAACACTGTTTAAAATGCACTTTTGGACTTGACTCATTGATCTTAACGCCTCTAAATTTGGTCTTGATTGTTGTAAAGGACCCATCAGCTGTCTATATTGCTTGAAAGCAAACATTTATTAGTGCGTGGACCACTAAACAAACTGCTGATTTAATGAGGACTACTCATTACTAGTTAGTATTAATGGTTTTTACCAACCATAACAATACATTTGACTGATCATTAAAACTAATTAAGAAAAACTATCACCTGGTTCTTACCTCATCTCTGGCGTCATCTATAAAGATGTATCTAGAGTTGCAGGATCCTCATCAGGATGCTTGCAAGTATCTATTGGTTTGGTTCTAGGGCGTTGAGATGTCAGACCAGGGATATATTCGAAAAAATTATTGTATAACATCATTTAACAGGCCAAAGAGGAAGCGAACAGTTATTGTACAAAAACAGAGAAACATAACTAAGGTCCCTATTGCAATTTTTTAATGCAGACACAATCACCACACAACTGATCATTATTACTCGTATTTGTAAGGCACTACCTGGTAAAGAAAGGCAAACAAGAAGCTTTACAATAAGCCATTGACACGGTAGCTAGACAACACAGGAGAACTGACAGGAGGAGCGAGAAAAAGGTGAAAAGAATATGAAATCTTGGCAGTCTGGCTATATTTACAGTTCAAAGGCATTTCCCGTTGTGTCCATCATGCTCAGAATGGGCGGTGCCAGCCTCTGATTGGCTGCAGAGTGACTGTCACCGCTTACCAAAAGGCAACACGAGTCACTCCCACTAGTAAAGTTCATGACTAAACAATATTCCACATTATTCTTTTGTCATCAAGAGTGTGCAGTGTTTGGCACAATTGAGTCAGAACATACAGGTAGGAAAATCGTACCATTCACAAATTACCACGAAAAAAAAAAAAAAATCACTTTGACGACAGATTAAGATTACCATCAGCTGCCTTACCATTTTATATATATATCTTTTTCTTTTATCAATTAAATCACACTTTAAACTAAATAATTTGATACATATAAAACAACAGATGCATTAGATGGTCGCGGATAGCTGCAAATTTTTTTTGGTAAGCTCTAAATAAAATAAATGTATACATATTTTAAAAGTATGTAACAGTACCAATAAACTGAATTCAATTCATTCAATGACATCATGATTTAATTGGCATATGAGTTGCTCGGTCCAAACTATTGCTGTTAAGGCAAACGCTGAGAAAGTCACGTTCGTTCGCATTTCGTTATCACATTCAAAGAAAATTCTCTACCATTCGTGTGTTACACTTCTTTTTAAGCAAGACAACCAGCACTGTAAACTTCCTTGATTGAATCGGTCTTATATTGTTGATTTAAAATACAAAAATCATAATTGTGTCATAAAATAAGGCAAGCCGTGTCGAAGTGCACATATATAAAAGCAAAGATGGTACAAAACATAAAAATGCAACTGCTGGACCAGACACCAAAGGAACAGGAGATTAAAGCTTCCTTGGCCTTTGTTCTGAGTGTCTGCATGTCGCGGATCAAATGCACTCAATGACATTATTGTACGCAATCACCGGTAAAATACAATAAAAACAAAATCTTGGGAGGGACAAAAGAAGCACTGGCTCGGACATCAGCATCACGGACACCAATACAAATCGATAGTGCTACCACAAACAGAACCGTGAGCCAATGGCGTTGAACAACCCACAGGATGTGACATAATCACTGCACAGGAATGAAAGTGGCACTTAAAATACACAGGAAAACAAAACGGTGCTCTTCCACAGAAATAATTATCAATTTGTTTTGTCTAAAGCCTCTCTCTTGCTGCCTTAAGTGTAAAAATATATTTACATATAATACTATTTTATTTCATCTACACAGGAAGAATATACTGAACATCTGATTATTGGCATAGCAGAGAGAAAAAAAAACAAAATTGCTGGGCTTTCATTGTGCAGGTGCTGATCTGAGAAGTACTGTACCATAGTGAGTTTTCAATTTCAGCGACATTTGTGAGGTTCAGCTCAGAGTTTATTTTGGTCCCACTTAATCAAGAGCAAAGCTGAAAGCCATGAGGAAAGGAAGGGTCCGCAAATAGTCTGTGTTCCACCTCGCTTGATCTTTCACTCGCCGGAGCAGTGGCTCCATCAACCAGAGTCCTCCAGAAGGGATGTTCTTATATTGGAGCCCATTCAATTGAGCTGCATCTTGGATTTAGTGGCACTTCCGTCTCCCATCTCAAGTCCGGGCTCCCGACACTAAAGGTCGGTCACTTTATTTTCCAACGCAGCTGCGATCTGCTGCAGTCTGACGGTCAGCTGTTTGCTCTGGGCGGCAGGGTCCTCCTCCAGCGACGAGATGATCTACGGGTGGACAAGGCAAGAAATAATCAGATATTTGTGTGGTTTTACTCATTGATCTCTAGCAAGAAATATATGTAGCTGAGTAAGCGAGTCGGTATGGAAATGACCGTCGCCTCGCTCACATACTCTGATGTGTGATAACACCTACCCCGTCGTAGTACTTGCTGGCAAACTGGTAAAGTTGGTGCAATGCAACCTGGGTGTTTAACTTATCTGTGTGAGACTGGAGAAAGAGTCAAATCAGTTATTTACAATAATATGCATTTGATCAAATTAAATTAAATGTAAAAAAATACACAAAATAACTGAAATAAAATATTGAATAAAGATGTCAAAATAAAAAATAAATAGAAAACAAAATGACAAAATATATATATATATATTTTTTGAAAATAATAAAAATAAAACAAAACTAATTAAAATAGAAAATGACAAAATAACAAAACTGTAAAAATAACTTACAAAAAATAAAAATACCAAATCTAAAATACAAAAAAAAAGAGAAATGACAAGATAACAAAAAATAGAAATGACATAAAATAAAAATGACAAAATAGAAAATAATAAAAATAAAACAAAATAAAATAAAACAAAATATGACAAAACAAAATAAAAATGACAAAATATATAAAATGTATAGAATAATAAAATAATTAAATAAACGTACACGTGAAATCTCCGCAAGGTGCGTGTTCATATCTTGGTCACTGACTGGAACCATCTGCCGGATGCCTTTGTAATAACTGAAGAGCAAAGAGAACATGGTTACTTTTTCTGTGATTACATATGAACAAACTGTTGAACAGAATAGAAACCTACTCATCAACCATCTTCTTGTAAGTGGAGATTTCCTTTGCATAAAGCAGTTTGTTGCTGGGGGACTCCTGTGAAAGAGAGATCAAGAAAGGGACCATGAGAAAGAAAGCCGAGATGAAATAATAGGATTGATAAAGTACATCTTCGATCGTTGCTGCTCACCCGGGTTAGTTTGTGCTCAGTCTTGGTGCAGGCATCCATGAAGGTCTGGGCGATGACAGACAGAGAGGCGTCTACAACTTCCGTCACATGAACGTCAAACATGAAGTGAGGGTTTTTCAGAATGTTCACCCAGAACCGTAGAGGCAAACTGCAGAAATACACACACACAGCCATATACATCAATTTTTGAAGATAACTTCTTATTGAATGTCTTGCAAGGACAAAAAAAAAAAAAAAAAAAAAAAAAGTTACATTTATGTGTGATTCCACAAATCAAAATGCACTTTGTAGACAGTAATAAAAACAACAAAATAAAAATAAAAATATAATTAAGTAAAAAATAAACCATTTGAAGGAGGGCCTACCACTAATATTTTTTTTTTTAAGTGCATTGTTTTCGCACTTAAAAAGCAAGAAAACAAACCAAGGTTTTTTCAAGGTTTTACGAGGAAGGTTTTTTTCTTTCATCTAAAGTCTACCTGTCAAATTAAGCTCGGAGTACCAATCAATCTAGCTCAACGAAGACAACCACAACAAACCCTCTACTGAATAGAAATGCCATTTTATTTGAACTAAGGCATTGTTTTTTTGTTGAAAGGATTGTAATAGCTTTATCTTCATTCCTCCAGAGCTGTTTTTAATCCCTTGATCTAGTGCCTGTATCAGCACCTCCTCATTCCGTTAAAGACCATCATTTGTTAGAAAAAAAAGTTTTTGGAATGAGATTTTATTAGAACAACGTCCCAGCGGCACTGGGCAATCCATACTGGGTCAATAGCAGAGTCCCGTTGGCCTTGACTTAGAACGAACCCTTGAAAATAAATCAAAAACCTTGTCCGTGACTTACCCAGCAGTCACTGTTCTTCTGCAAAACAATAATGAGTAGGCTAATTTAATGAGCTGCTGATGGCAGTGGATGAGAGAGGGGGAGCAACAGAGAAAAGAGTACTTCAAGCGCGCTGATGCAGACCTAACCTGTCAATCTCTGCTCATCCAACAAGACACACTGTGAATTTAGAGATCATTTAATCTGCCAAGTTAAAAAGGGTTTGGATCATTTCCCTCCAGTGTTTTCAAATCTCTTAGGATGTTTTTTTCTAGTTATTGTGAGATCTGGAATTTCGTGGTTAGTTGTATGTGAACAAGTGCCTAGCTATAAATGGATGTGTATTGTAATTCACCACAAGTGTTAGACAGTGTGCTTTTAATTAAATGTGAAAGTTATTTTTAAATCGCAAGACCTCACAGCCAGCATAATGTTCACTGAATTTAATATCAATTGTTATTATAAAAAACACATTATAATATAATATAATATATTATATAAAAATATAATGCAGGGAATTTATTTTGTTAATATAAAATACATTATTTATACTGTATATGAATACATATATATTTTAAATAATAGAATGTAATGTAATGTAATATAATATATATATATATATATATATATATATATATTTACCATTAATTATTTAAAAATACATAGGCCCTACATTTTGAAAAAAAATCTCATTGTTTACAATGAAAGTCAATGAAACTCTTATTAACAGTTTGGGGTGAGTAAATGATGACATAATTTTTTCATTTTTAGTGAATGATCCCTTTAAGGGAATGTTCAGAACTGTTGAGCGTCACACAGTTTGAACAGTGTTTCATACCTGTTGGTCTTCCAAATGTGGATGGTCTCCTCATCAACGTTGTCATGTTTTAGAGCTTGTTCATCCAAGAAGTCAAAGAAATACTTGACTGCAGGTGGAACCACAGTCCCGGGACACAACACACTGCGGAAGAAATCATCCACAAACTGCTGCAGTGTGCCCTGTAACAAAAACACAGTACATTGCTTTCCAATTCACCTCAGTCGTTTCCAATTCAATTCAAGTCTAAATGTGAATGAAATGTTCAAATGTACAAGCAAATATTGAGTCTAATCCACCTTCATAGAGAGCAGTCTGGTCAGGTAAATCTCAGTGATGGCTTTCGTCGTGGCCTTGTCTTTCATACTCCCTCTCTTTGATTTCACTTCGTCAAGCTCATCCGCCGGTCTCACCAGGTGAAATACTTTATCGTCCTCCAGCAAAGCATTTCCTGTTCAACATAAAACAAGCACAATTGAAGGACTGATTGCTCTTCCTGTGTGGAGAACAGTTATTTTAAACACTTATTTAGTCCATTAGCTTGGATTCAGTTCTACTTTACTGTTCATTTAGTGCACCAGCAGATTTCTTTCATTCATTCTTTTTCCATCAATAAGGACTGTCAATATGTTTTGGACTATTAAGGGGATCAATAAGAAGCAATGCACTGGTGTCATTAAAACACAATTGGAGGTAGTAGTTTAAGACTTCAATACACTTCAAAGTCACTAACTTTCTTCGTGGTTGTCTTGATTCTGGTCGAAAGACTGCTGGGTGTGCAGAACTCTGGACAAGACAAGGGTGGCACAATCCCTCACCTAACACAAACACACACACACAGAATACAATATACAACCATCAATTCAGACACAAAATGGTATTAGTTTGAATTTTAACAAGAAAATAAGCAAATTTCAAAATTAACCTATTTTTACATCTGATTACTTAAATATGTAGTTCATTTTTTATGCCTTTAATCAATAAGACATCACAAAAAGATTGACAAGCAGAGATAATTTATTATTTAAATGTTTTTTTATATAATAATAATAGCAAAATAATAAGTATGAATATTTGTGTGTGGAAAATAATAATATTGTAAATATATAGTGGTATTGCATATTGTTTAATAAAATAATGCAGAATATCAATATATAATACAAAATAAAACAATTAATTAAAAGGCCTGCAATAAAATAAAATAAAACAATAAATAATAACGTTAAAAAAATGCCTTAACTACAAAAAAACTGTTAATCATAAATCAAATCATTTTAATAGACTGACAATTATAGCACAGTGACACTTCAAGACAACATTAATCAGTAAGAAACATAAGAGAGCCGTACTTTTCAGCGTCTGACAGGAAGCACTTGTGCAAATACTCACATTGTAATGGGCCAGTGTGTTGATTCGTTTCCACTTTCCCTCTTTCTGTGATGTCAAGTCCAGATCAGACAGGATCTGCCCTGTAGAGCCAGGGCGCCACTCTGTGGCAGGAAGAGGAAGTAATGTATTACAACACGGTATGAGGAGAAGAAAGAAAAAAAAAAAAAAAAAAACTTGCCACAAATTACACTTGACAACCTGAGAAGAAGAAAATCCCTGGCTGGTTTTTCCCTACACTACTGCATTTTAACCAGATTCATCTGTCTGATGGATGATGCGAGACATCGGCTTTAACAATTCAGCACATTTGGAAGAACAACTCATTAAGAACTGCAGGAGTGCAGACCGACATGCACAAGATCCCACCATTAATCAAACCGCTATCTGTTCAGAGCCGGGATTAAGCGTGTCTTCCTCCGATTCCTTTAAATGCAGCACGTTGTTAATAAAGAGAGCTATTTATGCGTGTTACTTTCATAAAGTTTAGAGGCTTTTGGAAATGTCTCTGCTGTAATGAATCATAAGTGCTGGGTGGTAAGGAAATTCAAATGTATGCAAGGTCTAACCGAGTGCGACGCTTTCCACCGTGGGTCTCTGGGAGTAGGGCAGATTCCTGTACACCTGCTCGATGATCTTCTCCTTCACCTGGGAGATGCTGTCACAGTTCAGGACTTTGACAGGGGTAACGTCAGGACCCTCACCGTGAACCAGCACCTGCAGGGTCTAAAAAGTTCAAATAGGCTTTAGTATCATCAAGTGTACAAAAGTCATCAAATAAACAAACATAAGAATCACTAGTCAATTCCTTAGGCTAAAATCTTGGTTGTAATCCGCTAACAAAATAAAAGTATCGTTTTTGCTTGTTTTCCATGAATCGTTCTCCGCCAAAACAGTTTCCTCCAGCTGGTAATGGCTGTTCAGTCCCTGAGGAGCAGTTTCACGGTTGAGAATGAGATTACAGACTCACTGCTGGCCAATGAAATGGTGTTAGGAGAACAATGATGGACACACAAACACTGTCTCTGCTTTCCTCTCTCTTACCATTCTGTATTAACAAGCTTTCCGGGACCCTTACTGACCGTTTCTGCTAGGAAACCACCTTTGTGGACATATTAGGACTAAACGGACATGCCGCACACTCCAGAAACAAGTGTGGTTGCTAAATTATATTTTCCAGGTAATTCCATCATCAGAAATTATACTGTCCTACTGGAAATGTACTCACCAAAATACTGTACTCAACATCATCCCCCAGAAGTCCCGTGTCGTTTAGAGTGTACTTGGCTTTCTTCATCTTGGCATCAACTGGACCTTTTTCCACCTGGTGTTTAATGGCCTTAAAGAGCTTATAGAGCGGCTCACCGGCTGAGTCCTGCAAGAACACATTAGTCAGCCTCCATAACCAGAAAACAATTGCTGCAATTTCTATTTGTAGCTAAATTGTTCACCTTCAGGAACTGATAGAGACATATGGACATCCAGTTACACAACATCCTCTCCACAACAGTCTCAGATCTAAACAGGAAACACAGGCCGACGATATCATGCCAGTACAGTCAATTTCCACCGTGCTTTTCTCAGCATCTCTTTTCGGTGTATGCATTAAACAATAGAACACAAGCTGTGTAGAACGATTCACAAACAAATGACCCGTTTCATTCAATGAATGGTTCAAAAAGACACGTTGCCAGTGTAAAACACTGCCCTGTATAATTTACAGCATCACATGGAAGAATATATAAGCAAAATGAACAGAACAAAAATATACCTAAAGAAATCTGAATCAAATTGAATCAAAACAGGAATCAAACTGAATGACGAGCTTGTGAATTGGAATCAAATTAAATCAGGGACTCCCTACTAAGGTTGTTTATGCGTACAAATTAAAAAGGCCAAGTCTATGATATACTGGTCGAAAGTCATTCATTATTGCGTTCAATATATATAATGATAATTATGGACACATGAATTTGATTTGGCGTCGGTTCTGACCTGCGGAGCATGAGTTTGGGGTTTTTGCTGTGTACATATTCCTCCATGAGCTCCAGCAAGAGGGTTGTCATGACGTCCGTGTAGTACTCCAGCTTGCCATGTAGCGCCACCGTCAACAGTGAGGCAAAGTAAACCTTTTTCCTGGCATTGAACTCCTGCTGGCCCTCCAGGGTACGAATGAACTACAACACACAGATATAGTACATAAGTCAGCTAACACATCAAATCCAGTAGTACACAGACATGTCAGCAGAGCAGAAAACACATTTCAAAATGTCACCAGGGTGTAGTCTGGAAACAAAGTCTCACGTTGATGAGGAAGGTTTTGCTGTTCAGGAGATTGGAGAACTGGTTGAGCGCCTGGTCTACAGTGGGTCTGCGGTTTTCTGAGATATCCAGCTTGCCAGTGATCATGACATCGTTGGCTCCATCTTCGGAGGGCAGGAAGAAAACGCGGTTGGTGTAGTTCTTGTAGTCCAGGAATGGGGTTCGAGCTTCACTCAGATCACTTGTGTGGTCCTCCATCTCTATCATAAGATCTAAGAGAAACAGAGAGTTGATGCTTTCAGAATGGCAAAAACTCATCTTTGTTCTGCTAAAAAAATTATATTTGCTGAAGTGACAAGCAAGCAAACAAACAAACAAACAAACGAAGTCAGAAAACCACATGTAATTCATAGTTTGTTTATCCCAAGATAAAAAGACTCATTCAATTTGAATATGAGATGATAAACTATTTGAGAAGCAGGAAAAAGTCAGCCGGAATGAATGGCTTGAGATCTTACCAGTGAACTCTTTTTTACAGCGATCTCGGACACTATCTTCTAAATTCGCCAGCTGATTTTTGATCTTCTCATACTCTCGTTCAGCCTGCTGGCTTTTCCTCCTGCACACATGCAAACACAAACATTATTTTTAATCTTATTTATTGCTTATTATGACTCAAGACATATGACTTCATTTTTTATTGATAGTAGAGAGAGAGCGAAAGAGCAGGAAATTCTAATACTGTTTATTTGCTGTTCAAAGTGAATTTTAATTTATGGTTTGATTCTTTCTTTTTTATCTACTTAATTTAATTAACTTATGCTCAAGTGTCATTAAAAAATAAAAATAAATTTTAAATTGTTTAATCATGAGGACAGGAAATCCAGATCATTTGTTTATTTGCTGTTAACAATCAAAGTGAATTTTAATTTGTTATTTGTTGACTTCTTTATTTGTTATATTAGAAAGAAAGGAAAGGAAATGATAGAGAGAAATGGAGGGAATGAGACCATATGGAGGAAGAAAAAAAACGTATGTCTGAGCGTGTGCGCAACACACTAGACCACAGCTTTGAAAACAAAGTTATTAAGTTCACATTACTACAGCCTGGTGCACTCTGAGGTTTGTTACCTGTAGCAATAGACCGACGCTGCAATGAAGAGGACCATGGGAATGAGGACAGCAGGAATGATGATGTAAAGAGGAACCTCGTATTTCCTCTCAAAGTGTACAGAGCCGACATTCCACTCGCCGTTTCCGAATTTGATCTGAAAAAGACGAGAAACTTTGAACGCAGGGTAAAATGGGTCAGAACAACTGTGATTAAAACTTAAGGAGAACAGTCTCTAACCAGCAGCTCCATGGTCTCTGAGCTGGTGTCTCTGCGATGGCGTTTGGAGGTGGATTTAGGAGGCCTAGAGGGGGCCACGAGGAACAACTTATCGTCCTCTAGGATGGTCACCTCGCACGGCTCATCGCCCACAAACGCCTGGGCCTCTTTGACAGTCATGGCTTTGGTAAAACCTCGACCCTGTAACACAGAAAAGCAATGATTTTTTTGAAAGCACAATCACCAGTTACTGAAACAAAACCCTCTTATATCATATTTTCTGTAAAATAGCGTTAGGAAAAAATACTTGCATTAACATTGATGATGCTGTTTTCCGTGATGGCTTTTCTGGTCAAAGTAATGAACACGGGGTCTGGATGGTAAACAAAATGAGTCAAGTTCTCCACCAAGTTGTCCAGCTGGATGATGGTTCTTAAGGAAAGGTTCAAATATGTCTTGTTCACAACCGGAGAGAGGAACTCCAGTACGGACTCGTTCCTGCTGCTAACTTCCTGAACGAACTGCAGGAAAGGAAACAAGTCAGTTTATCCTTGTATAAAACACATTTCACAAATGTCTGAGCACTAAAAATTAAATGAGACAGCATGGTGTCAGCTGCGTGATGAATGTTGCTTATTAACATTAAGAGAAGGGAGACAGAGGGAAGGAAATATTAGGAAGAAGCAGAGAGAGGAGAGTGAGAGAGGAAAGAGAACTCTTCAGCTTCAGCAATGGGTTATGACAGCCAGACATTTGATCAAAAAAAAAAAAATTACACGATAATGAAATGCTGACATTTCTTAAGAGCCAATCAATAACATCTGACAGAACAAAAATAGGAAACCAGAAGATTTAAAATGAAAGCACAAGCAACTTATTCAGTTATCGTAATATTAAAGAGATGAAAATAAAAATGCTTTCAATGAGCAATAACTTAAATTTAAGTTGTTTAGACAACATTTATTGTGATTTTTATCCTTTTTAGAGCCTGTGGTCACTGTGGTTTGCCTTTTATATACTATTATATTATTTATAAATTTTTTATATTTCTTAATTATAGTACTTAATCTAATTTTATTTCAGTTAGTTGCCAAGGAAACATTTCTTGTTTTTTTCATCCAATACTTCTATTTAATTTAATTTATTTCCGACTCTTTTCAATTAACGAAAGCTATTTTTAATAGTTTTAGTTAACAATAACAACGCTGCATCCAACAGGTTTGGAATGACAAAAAAGCAAACGGTGCCATCTGAACTTTGAATTTTTAGGTGAACTATTCCGTTAAGGAATTCGCTTCACTTCGAATTCCAACCTTGCTTATTGTAAGAGACCACTAACTTGACCACAGATCGGTGCAAAAGCATCATGACAAACATGAGACGCACCTCAATGTCGCCAGAGTTGAGATTCAACTCGTCAGAAGAGGGCAGCACTCGCATGGTGGCTCTTTGCACCTGATCAAATCCAGATCCCATAACTAAGATCTTACGGCCTCCGCTGAAAACACACAAACAAACATACAGACATGTATGTGAAATGCATTCAATTTCCTTAAAACAGCGCTGTGTTTGTATTTGAAGCTCCGTCGACTTGATTCATAAATCGTTGATTTTGTTCTTTACACTCATTTATAAACGAGCATTTTCTATTTTTCCAGCGTGTAAACATATCTCCGATACTACTCTCTATAAAAAAAAATCGGATTGCTTTGATATCGCTAGTTATATCCAACTTTCCGAACTTCCGTTACTATCTCTAACGATAGCCCGCTAGCATTGCACGCGTGGCCTCGCCTATCGACCGTCTTATTTACACTCGAATCACTGAAATCGCTTGTTTGTGTTGGAGTTTGTGTTTGTGTTTGTGCTTCGAAATCGCTTGTTTGTGTTTGAAGTTTGTGTCTGTGGTCGAACCGCTTTGGTTGTGTTTGGAGTTTGTGTTTAAATCGCTTGTCTGTGTTTGAAGTTGTGTTTGTGCTTCGAATTCGCTTGTTTGTGTTTGAAGTTTGTGTCTGTGGTCGAACTGCTTTGGTTGTGTTTGGAGTTTGTGTTTAAATCGCTTGTCTGTGTTTGAAGTTGTGTTTGTGCTTCGAATTCGCTTGTTTGTGTTTGAAGTTTGTGTCTGTGGTCGAACTGCTTTGGTTGTGTTTGGAGTTTGTGTTTAAATCGCTTGTCTGTGTTTGAAGTTGTGTTTGTGCTTCGAATTCGCTTGTTTGTGTTTGAAGTTTGTGTCTGTGGTCGAACTGCTTTGGTTGTGTTTGGAGTTTGTGTTTAAATCGCTTGTCTGTGTTTGAAATTTGTGTTTGTGCTTCGAATTCGCTTGTTTGTGTTTGAAGTTTGGGTCTGTGGTCGAACCGCTTTGGTTGTGTTTGGAGTTTGTGTTTCAAATCGCTTGTCTGTGTTTGAAGTTTGTGTTTGTGCTTCGAATTCGCTTGTTTGTGTTTGAAGTTTGTGTCTGTGGTCGAACCGCTTTGGTTGTGTTTGGAGTTCGTGTTTCAAATCGCTTGTTTTTGTGTTTGTGTTTCGAATCGCTTAACTGTTAACGTTAGTTTGCGAGCGTGTGAACATATCTCCGATACTACTCTCTATAAAAAATAAATAAAAAATAAAAACAATCGGATTGCTTTGATATCGCTAGTTATATCCAACTTTCCGATCTTCGTTACTATCTCTAACGTTAAGTTAGCCCGCTAGCATTTGCACGCGTGGTCTCTCCTATCGACCGTCTTATTTACACTCGAATCACTGGAAGGATACGGGTTCTATCCATGATTTCAGTCCTAAATTAGTAGTGATATTGGTAGCATCACTGCTAATTTATTGTTCATCTGTCATAATGGCGAATACATCGTATGTGTGTCTACCTCTGAGTGCAGGTGAGGACACGTTTGAGCTGCATTCGGTGCGGTTGGAGCTGGAGTCCGTGGAGAAGCAGATCCGTGATCTGCTGGGGAGGCAGGCCGAGCTGCGAGACCGACGATCAGCGCTTGAAGCATCACGCGCCGATGCTCACAAGTCAGTGGTTAGTAACTTTTCGACTCCGGTCTCCTCTACTCCGTGTATTTCTCTGCACAGGACCCGAGCACCCCTGGTTTCGTTTACCCCGACACCGACACAGCACCATGGACCCTGGGTGATGCCACAGCGGAAGACACGAGCCAGGACCAGAGCAAGGACCTCTCCGCCCCTCCCGGTCTTCGAGATCTCCACCCGGAACCGCTTCTCCCCTCTTCGCGAGACGGAACGCGACGACGCTGTGATCATCGGCAGTTCCATGGTCCGGCATGTCCGCGCTACCTCAGGTAAAGGTATGGTGCGCACTCACTGCTTTCCTGGTGCTCGTGTTCTCGATGTCGCTGCGCAGGTCCCCGAGATCCTGAACGGTGACGAGCGCGTCGGAGCTGTCGTGCTGCACGTGGGGGTGAACGACATCAGGCTGCGGCAGACGGAGGTTCTGAAGAGGGACTACAGGAGCCTGATCGAGACGGTACGCAGAACATCGCCTGAAGCAAAGATCGTCGTGTCTGGACCGCTTCCCACGTACCGACAAGGACAAGAAAGGTTCAGTAGATTGTTTGCACTAAATGAATGGTTGATGTCATGGTGTAATGAACAGAGACTGCTCTTTGTAAATAATTGGAATCTGTTTTGGGAGCGACCTAGGCTCTACCGTGCTGATGGCCTGCACCCCAGCAGAATCGGAGCGGCTGTTCTGTCGGACAACATCTCCAAGACGTTACACACCATATGACTAGTAAGTCAAAGTCCAAATCACATTCTTTGCTGTCCCAAATTAATTGATATAAGTACCAGTGTAGAACACTATATAGAAACAGTGTCTATTCCTCGTTTAGTGAGGCCAAACAATAAATCTACTGTAGGATCTAAGAAAAATCTAATTGTGATTAAACCAGAAAATCTCAATATTAGTGAACAAAAACAATTTCTAAAGCTAGGTCTTCTAAACATTAGATCGCTTACACCTAAGGCGGTTATTGTAAATGAAATGGTCACTGATAATAGCTTCGATGTACTCTGCCTTACTGAAACCTGGCTTAAACCAAATGATTATTTCGGTCTTAATGAGTCCACTCCACCAGGATACGGTTATAAGCATGAGCCCCGTCTGATTGGTCGTGGCGGCGGTGTTGCAACAATCTATAGAGATATTCTTAATGTTACTCAGAAAACAGGTCACAGGTTTAATTCGTTTGAAGTACTTGTTCTAAATGTTACGCTCCTAGATGTAAGAAAGAAATCCCTATTATCTCTAGCCTTGGCTACCGTATATAGACCGCCAGGGCCTTACGCTGATTTCCTAAAAGAGTTTGCAGATTTTCTCTCAGATCTATTGGTCAATGTCGATAAGGCAATAATTGTTGGAGATTTCAACATACACGTTGATAACACAAATGATGCGTTAGGAGCTGCGTTTACAGATTTATTAAACTCCTTTGGGGTCAAGCAAAACGTTAGTGGTCCCACTCATCGTCTTAATCATACTCTAGATTTAATTATATCATATGGAACCGATCCAACCAATATAGATATTATACCGCAAAGTGATGATGTCACTGATCATTACATGGTAACTTGCATACTACGTACGGCTGAAATGTGTCATGTTGCGCCACGTTATCGACCAGGCAGAACAATCCTTCCAACCACTATAGATAGATTCTTGAATAGCTTACCTGATCTATCTCCGCTCCTCAGTGAACCCAAACAAACAGATGAGCTAGAGGAAATGACTAGCAGTATGAGCACCATTTTCTCTAGTACATTAGAAACTGTTGCACCAATTAGACTAAAAAAGGTTAGAGAGAAAACTAAAGCACCATGGTACAACAGTGCTACGCATGTTATCAAGAGAGAAACTCGTAACTTAGAGCGCAAATGGAAACAAACTAATTTAGAGGTCTTTAGAATCGCGTGGAAAGACAGTATGTCACGTTATAAAAAGGCTCTAAAAGCAGCCAGGGCTGAGCATCTCCGCAAACTAATAGAAAATAACCAAAACAATCCAAGGTTTTTATTTAACACTGTGGCTAGATTAACAAATAAACAGACATCACCTGAACAAAATATTCCGTTACATTTTAATAGTAATGATTTCATGAATTTCTTCACTGAGAAAATAGAAAGCATCAGAAACACAATTGTAAATGTACAATCTTTGACAGCGTCTTATGATTCAGCCTCAATTATCGCCCCTCAAGAACAACTACAGCGCTTTACAACTATAGGACAGGAAGAGCTAAATAAACTTATCACTGCATCTAAACCAACAACATGTTTATTAGATCCAATACCCACTAAACTACTGAAAGAAGTGTTACCTGTAGTGGAAGAGCCTCTTCTCAATATTATTAACTCGTCTTTATCTTTAGGACATGTTCCAAAAACATTCAAGCTAGCAGTTATAAAACCTCTTATTAAGAAACCACAATTAGATCCAAATAACCTAGCAAATTACAGACCCATTTCAAATCTTCCATTTATGTCTAAAATACTTGAAAAAGTTGTGTCCGCTCAATTGTGCTCTTTCTTGCAAGAAAACGATATCTATGAAAAGTTTCAGTCTGGATTCAGGCCACATCATAGCACAGAAACTGCGCTGGTTAAAATTACAAATGATTTACTTTTAGCTTCTGACCAAGGCTGTATCTCAATACTAGTTTTACTCGATCTTAGCGCTGCGTTTGACACTATAGATCATAAAATACTCTTAGATCGACTTCAAAATTACACTGGTGTTCAGGGACAGGCATTAAGCTGGTTTAGATCGTACCTATCAGACCGTTACCATTTTGTCCATTTAAATGGGGAAAAATCAAAGATAACGTCAGTAAATTATGGAGTGCCGCAAGGATCTGTATTAGGCCCCCTGCTATTCTCAATTTATATGCTGCCACTTGGTAATATTATAAGAAAACATGGAATAAGTTTCCACTGTTATGCTGATGACACTCAATTATATATTTCATCTAGACCAGATGATAACACTAAATTATCTAAAATGACAGAGTGTGTTAAAGATATAAAATATTGGATGACGTGTAATTTTCTTCTATTAAATTCAGATAAAACGGAGGTATTACTGATTGGTCCAAAAAACTGCCCACAAAACCTCTTACAATACAACCTTAATCTAGATGGACGTCCTGTTACTTTATCCTCTACAGTAAAAGACCTGGGTGTTATACTAGACCGCAACTTGTCTTTTGAAAATCATATTTCAAATGTCACAAGAACAGCCTTTTTCCACCTTAGAAACATTGCTAAGCTACGTAACATGCTATCAGTTTCTGATGCAGAAAAGTTAGTTCATGCATTCATGACCTCGAGACTAGATTACTGTAATGCTCTATTAGCTGGTTGTCCTGCATCCTCAATAAACAAGCTACAGTTAGTCCAAAATGCAGCCGCTAGAGTTCTTACTAGGTCAAGAAAATATGATCATATAACACCAATTTTATCATCTCTACACTGGTTACCTATTAAGTTCCGTATCAATTACAAAGTATTGTTACTGACCTATAAAGCCCTAAATGGTTTAGCTCCTGTGTATTTAAGAGATCTTCTATCGCCATATAATCCATCGCGCTCTTTAAGATCACTAAATTCGAGGCTTCTGGTCGTACCTAGGATATCTAAGTCCACTAAAGGAGGGAGGGCGTTTTCACATCTAGCTCCTAAACTCTGGAATAGCCTTCCTGATATTGTCCGAGGCTCAGACTCGCTCTACCAGTTTAAAACTAGATTAAAGACGCATCTCTTTAGCCAAGCATTCACATGATGCATCTCATACCTTTTATACTACAGTTAAATCAGATCAAATGCATTCATATTATGAACAGCAGCTACGCTAATTATTTCCCATCTGCCTTTTTTGTTGTTATCTCGGGACGCCTGTCCCGAGATAACTCAAATAGAGTTCGTCAGCTCCAGTTATGTATCCAGCCTCTCATGGAGACTTCAGATGCCCCAACGCCTGTGATGAGACGACTCGACGCCTGTGAAGAGACGACCCAACGCCGGCGATATGTTATGCCCTAAATTTCATGATTAACTAACTGTATTTTTGTATGTATATTTTTGAAATGCATTTTCTGTAAAGCTGCTTTGAAACAATGTGTATTGTGAAAAGCGCTATACAAATAAACTTGAATTGAATTGAATTGAATTGAACATGTAGCACTTATATACACAGCCATTTATTCTCACCCCTGGACCCACCCCTGTTGGCAATTTCAAATGCCTAATAGCGAGCGACAGTAAAGCGGCCTGTATGTGTGAGCAAGGATTAAGAACGGACTTACCAAACAAAGCTGGCCTGTGGGCCGTACTCTGTAACTTTGGGATTTGCTGAGTATTCGAATCCGCTGACTTCTTTGAAAGTGTCCTTGCCGTACTTCACAATAACAGGCAACTTATCTGAAGGAATCTTCTGTCCTTTATATGGGCCTGTTTTGCAGGTGATCTCCTGGCCAAATGTCAACCTGCATGTTTGAAAACAGAGGCACAATCAGCATTGGACAATGATCCAAATCTTCCAGAAATCTACTGCTCGCTTGATACTCACACTTCACAAGGCTCTCTGTCCACTGTGATGCTGATGTCATCTTTACTAGCCGTGTCTAGGTCCTGTCCTGTGATAGTGATGATGGTTCCTCCAGCAGCTGGGCCTTTAGAGGGGGACACAGTCATGGGGATAGGATCCTTGAAGACGGAAAGAAAACTCTTTCTGTTAACATTTGCTCATTTACATAACTTTTCTACATCCGACTAGCTTTATTAAAAATAAATAAGGCTATGTATGCACAGTCAGTGTTTAGGAGAAAACATAACTTCAATTGAAACTCTGAAAAGATATAACAACCTATACATACGCTACCTTTTGGGGTCAGTAAGATTTTTTTAATTAATACATTTATTCATCAAGGATGCACTGAACTGATCAAACAGTGAAGTGACAGTAAAGACATGTATAATGTTACAAAAAAAATTATGTTAAATAACATTAAATGTATGTTTTTAACATTCTATTTATCATAGAATTGTGTGTGTGTGTTGGGGATGTACCAGCACAACTGTTTTCAACATTGATAATAATAATAATAAATAAAAAAAATACAAATCAGCATATTAGAAAGATTTCTGAAGGATCATGTGACACTGAAGACTGAAATAATGGCTGCTGAAAATTCAGCTTTGCATTGACGCAAATAGATTACATAAAAAAAAAAAAAATAATAAAAAAATTATATATATATATATATATATATATATATATCAAAATAGGAAACGGTTACTTTAAATTACAATACTATTATACAATATTATTTACTGTATTTTTGATTAAACAAAATGGTAAACATACTGTAAAAGACGTCTTTCAAAAACATTATAAAATCTCTCAGATAAAAAAAAATCAAAACCCATTTTACTTTGTGACTTATTTCCTGAGCGAAACTGAATATTCTGCTCTATTTTGACCTTGGGCTGGATCATTTATTAACCAATTAACTCATTTAGATTTCATGACAACTTTAAGCTGCAAGATTTCTTTGGTCAACCATCTTCACAAGCTCCATTTTGCTGGTTAATAGCACGACAATGCTGCTTCACGGGATCAGCAAGGGGATTCCTGCTAGTCTAAACTGGTCTTTTCAGGGGTGCAATACAATAGAAATAAAATTACAATCTTAGAAATTAGAAACAATCTTATGAGGCCACAAAGGCTTCATAACAGAGAAAGCAGTTACCCTGTAAGTGAATAACACTTTCGACTGTCCTACTCTCCCCCCTTCCACTTCCACTTCCACTGGCCCGAACAGGCTAGGTGCATTTGGCAGGTCTACAAGGGGTGGTGGGGGGAAAGGCCCGATCTCACATACGACACTGAAACAAAGGCACAACAGAACTATAAGCTAAACAGCTATTTCCAACTTACATATACAAGATGGATGCATTTTAAATGCTCTATATAATCAATGCATATTCATCTAATATGGTGTCCATGGAGCACCTGGTTGACACTGAGTATCTCTCCGGCTGATGTGTACATGGCACTCCAGCCACAGTGATTCTCTTAATGTCCTCCTGCTTGATGCCCAAGTTGGAGCCTTTTATTGTAACAGAGATCTGTCCCTTCATCGGCCCATACGGGGGAACAATCTGGAATGGAAGCAGAACAGCAAAGTTAAAAGAGACCTATAACACTCAAAACCGCAAACTAGAGTCACAAAGATTACCCATAACCACTGAGCCCTTGAGTGATACAGCTGCTTCGGAGAAAATCGCTTGCCAGATGACAAATAATAAAACACCATCAGGCGCAGGCGGCGCGATCATTAGAGTCTCAGATGGATTCAACAAAACACTAAAGTGAGAGACTGAGATTGTGACTACCAGAGCAGCCATCTATATATCATTTAGGCATGAAAAATTGAGAAGACGATGAAAAGGAATGGTGTTTTCAAGAGAAGATGAAGAGTGGAAATTTATGAACTGCATTTGAACCGGGAACGGCGATTTGTAATGGCTGACGTCACGCCAATGAGATGTTCTTTGATGCATTTTGAGTTTAGTTTGAAGTGAATTTTAACAAACTGTATGCATTCCTAGAGTTAGCAAAGTTTAAAATGGGGAGAAAAACAAGACGACCGGTCCTCACATCAGTGATCGTTGGATCTGGACACTGCTGCAGCTCCGTGTTACACAGGCTTCTGTAGATGCAGGATTTAGGGGTGTCGCACCACACGCAGTTATACTTCGGGTCAGTGTTCTTACACAGACTGCAATCCTCACGTCTTACTGAACAATTGTAGAGCGCCACTGGAAAGAAAAATAGAAGGAACAAAACAACAGACACTGAATTCATCATCTTCAACAAAATAAGGCTCAAAATTGTTCCTTAGTCTTTTTGTTTTGTAGAGGAATAAACATTTCATTAAACACTGCTATTTACCAGTAGGCTTTCAGAAATTATGAGCTATGCAAATGACTGTTTATTGTTGTATGTGGTGATTTATTAGTCACATTTAGCACAAAGATATGCATTCAAGTTTGATGCTGTCACCAAATTGTCCAACTGCGATTCTCACTGTTTTCATGGCTGATAAATAATGCTCAGAATATGTAGGCTGACAGACATATTTATAAAAAATATTGGCTTCGATATACTGTAGTTAGCTACATTTGATTAATACATTGTAGCATAGCTCACTACATTTTCATAAAGTGTAATTTGACTGTAGCTTAAAGGGATAGTTCATGTGTAGACTTGTTTAGCAGATGAGGACTTAAAATTACATCTTTCAGTAAAAAAAATGCACATCAAATCGATCTGGATGGTGTACATGCGCTAGTTACAAGCTACTTATATTTTAAAGTGCACCTATTATGCTTTTTCGGATATTAACTTTCATGTACTGTAGTGTGTTATATAGCTGTTTGTGAATGTAAAAGTCAAAGTTTCAAAGACCAATAATCCATTTTCCTGAAATTCAGATACAGTAAAGGCCATTTCATTACCAACACGTGCTGTAAGCGGTGGACCAATCATAATAGACTGGGCCATCTGACCAAACAGAGCAGAGTAGGCTCTCAGAAAGGAGGGGTTTAGAGAAACCAGATCCTTTATTGAACCATTTTAGGCACTGTGAGAAAAGAGGCAATGCTGCAATGTATATTATGAGAAAATAAAAGTTTTCAGATCTTGGATGCATTTAAACCTATTGAAAAAGACCTCCAAAACAAAATTAGGAACCTTTTAAAATAACATAACAGGGGCACTTTAAATTAGTTCACCCATAAATTTAAAAACTATTCGAAGCAGAAAGATGGCATTTTCAAAGTTCTCATCTGCTAAACTTGTCTAAAACATCCCTAGACATAAAAACAAGATTCATGAGATCCGTTTCCAAGATGTAAATGACAACTTATGTTAATCTGCTTATTTTAAGTCATTCATCAGATGTGTTTATACAACCTTTCCAGATATTGAAGATCCACATGTTTACTGGATGTGTGCAGTTTCAAAGCCTCTAACAAACCACTATTATGAACCAAATTCATTTAAATATACCTCTGAGGGTGCTGTCAATCATCCTCTCTGTGTCTTTATCCTTTATGTAGAACGTCACATTCACCTCTGGCTCTTTGTCATACGCAAACTGGCATAAAAACAGCAGAATGGTGTCATTAAACATGCAAACAGATACAGACAAACACATCACCGTATCTGGAACAACTGTGCGCGGCAGCAAATTCTCCCCTGATGTTTTTGAGAACCTGATCACCATGTGTTTGCTACGCCCACATAGGACTGAGTCTTACACACACATGCAGCTCAATAGCTGTGAATGCCATATTGGCTTGTGCTCAAACTTCAGAAACAAATCAATGTGTGAACAGAGGAGAAGGGAGGAAGTGAGGGAGACACAATAGGAGGAGAAATAGGAGGAGTGGAGAGTACTGACCTCATATCCCTCAAATTTGTACATTGACCCCTCAGACACCACAGTCACCTCGCCCACATGTTTCATGAGCTCAGTGCCAATCTGAAAGGTTTTGCCCTGAGAGAGATGGAGAAAATGTAATGCTGTTAATGCAGACTCTTCAAGTAAATATAAAAAAATCATAATGTTCTGTGATAAAGTAAAAATAGTCTAAACTATATTTTTTTAACTTTTGTCCTCGGTAGTGATGCGCGGAACGCGATTATATCCGTGGACACTGTGGATAATATGAGGGTCGGGCGGGCCAAGTAGTAAAAAATAACATTGATTAATTGCGGGTGGATGAGATAAATCATTAATGATGGATATATTAATGTGTTAAAAGCCGTGTCGTCAGGCACTCATTTTCAGACTCCATTAAGCTACGTACTTGCGGGGTCCACTTGTTTAAGCAGCAATGGAGGCAAAACAGATCCGAGAGAAATATTAAAAAGGAGAATTAAAAAGTGTGGGAGCGTTTTAAGTGAAGTAGTTGTCCGGGACGAATCAAGTGCTGGGTATGTGATATGTAACGGCTGTGAAGTGCTGTATGTATATGACAATAAACTAATAATGCATATAAAGCCCAAGCCTTTTCTTGGGCTGATGGTTTATTTTTTTTATCCATGGATTTGTATGATGTTAGAGCTGATCAGCGCATCACTAGTCACTAGAAAGCTTCATAGTTGGGCATAGATTCATGTCACTTATATCACTTCATATTGATGTATATGCATTATTGTTTAAAAGTTTGGGCTCAGTATGATTTGTTAAAAGAAATTAATACTTAAAAAGTGAGAGATCTATTTCAAATAACTTTCTACTCAGTAAAGAAACCTGACAAAAATGTATCATGGTTTCCAAAAATAATAAGTAGCACAATTGTTTTCAACATTAATAACATCAGCTTTGCCAACACAGGAAAACAATTTAATCAATTAAAACATTTGAAAAAAAATGTATTTTACACTGTAATAATATTTCACAATGTTAATGTTTTTTTATAATAAAAAATAAGAAATGCAGCCTTGGAGAGCATAAGAAACTTCTTTAAAAAAATCTTACTGACCCCAAACTTTTGAACAACACATCAAAATAATTAGAATTATGTAAAATGAATTCATATCAAACTATTTGATATACCTTAAATCAATATATCATTTTACTATATCATTTTATATCATTATTACTTTACCGAATATTTGTCTAGATTTTTGCCCTGAAATTGGATGGGAGTTTTGATGCCAACAGGAATAAGCAGAGGTTCAGGGATCTCAAACTGAGGACACCTGTCATCCTGCAAAAATAAATAAACAAAGGAAGAAAATCAAATAAAACTATTATTAGTCATGTTTTGTCACCAGAAGATGATCGCTCACTATATATTAATGCACAAACAGGCATATTAATTTATACGCATACATTCATTAACTATCATCCTAACATGACTCACCTCAGTGTGTTTGATGATATGATCTCCCTCGACAGACTTAACACTATCACTGCATGTGTGATCTTGAATGTTCCACTGGCAGCCCCACTTACTGGTCACGCATGCGATGCACCTGCAGAACAAACAACTGACCAATCAGAAAGAAATCCTGAATGGAATATACATTTTTAAAAAGCTGCCTGATACTCACGGAGTATTCTCCGATCTTTTCACCACGGCTGCACAGTTGTAGAACTCAAATGCTTTGGATGCCACTTCAATGCCGTCATTCACTGTGATTTTCACCGGCACTGCCACAAAATCTACACGCATGCATATGAGAATAAAATGGGCTATTAGGTACGAGTAATTCATAAGACCAATTCTGAACTTTTAGAGGTCAACAGGTGCTAGCAACGCCAAGGTCATGGGTTCGATTCCCAAGAAAAGCATGCCTTGATAAAAGCTTCTTTAACTCTAGAATCAACAAGTAATAGATTAAGTTTCAGTGTGATTTTTTTCATCTGATCAGTCTCCAAATTAAAAATCACAAAACTAGCAAATTACAAACATGAAGAAATGAAAAACTATTCGTGCCTGACGGCAATTTTAGGCATTCTGCTCGACAAACACCATCTGTTTGCTCAAGGAGTAAAGGAGGCAGTAGGAGGACGGCTTCACAGTATGTGATTATTAAAGTTAAAGGCAAACAGGTAGTTCTCACCTTGTGTCTCAGGTGTGGACGGGATTGACCCAGAGGTCGGGAGATCACAAATTACCCGTGTGCCTTCCATTGTAGCGTCACTTATGTAGTCACCAAACTCGCACATAAGTCTGTCAGGACTGTTGATACTGGGGAGGGAGGGGATGTTAATCTCCACCTGCAAGTTTCAACCAGAAAACATGGATTTAAGAGTAAACATATAATAAAATATATGAGTTCTCAAACATTTCGAACATCTGAATTTGTGTGTTTTGTAGTTGTTTATGGTTATTGGATGACAGTTTTTAAATATTCAATATTAAGGGCTAAATATAAATAAATAAAATAAAAAGGTAATAATAATGATTTAAGTATAATTAATAAAAACATTTCATTTATTAATAATAATGATAATAAATAATATAAAAGTGATATTATTATAAACATTTATAATGATTTTTGTTCAATCACTTAATTTTATTTGATTGATTTCCATAACTTTTTGATAACTTTTCCTGTTCTGAAAATCACAATTGTAAAATTCCCTGTCATTTCAAGGTGTTGCATGACTGTGAGAATCCAACAATATTCAAATGTGAAAAAGAAAGATTAAATAATATTGATTTCAGCAAATCAGGAGTATACTGTCATTATTCATTACAACTGATCCAGGAAGTTAATTACGGAATACAAGAAGCCTCTTCGGTCAACCATGACCATTTGCGTTTCTTCAGAGACAAATTAGAAATGCACGAAGAGTGCTCTGTGCGTTCATGTGGTATGAATAGTTGCAGGTGCCTTGTTTACTAACTTTATCACATCAGCTCATGAAAAAGGATTAGATTCACAGACTGGATCTGTTACAGCCAGTCAATATCAATCCTCAGTCAATCCTTAAGAGGTTAGGGTTTAAAATAACGGCAGACTGCATTCCAGCGTGTACGTGTTATGCTTTAGTACCTGTGTCCTATCCGTTTTCTTGCAGCTGATGTTGGGGGGCTCAAAGGACTGAATGGTTACACATGTTTGTTTTGGACTCCACAACCAGGCATTCTCTCCATCTCCCTTGTGACAATCCATCTTCCTTGTACAACTGCAGGAGAAAAGTAGACAAACATGGGTAATGAGCCACACTGCATTTGCTTTAACTGGGCTGAACACAGGTATGTAATAGCACTAGCTTAAATTTAACAGACAACTCCAAGACTTGGATTATGCCATATTTTACTTCCTGCTCTAAAACATACTTTAATATGAATGGAAGTCACATGACCCAAAGGAGCAATAGATATTTTATTTGGCAGTAGAAATATCAAACTCTGTTGTAGTGTGGCAGTGTTATTACTTGTCCTGTCATTTACTGGACAAGAATGCCCAAATGATGTTATGCTTTTGGTAATGAAATGAATCTAACAGACTTACCGGCCCTCCAACACACACCAGCCACAATATGGGTCCCGTTGGGACACACATGAGTGACAGTCATGCTTCTGCTCACAGGCCTGCACTGGCATTTTGGTGATCTACACAAAAGAGAAGCAAGACAACATTTGTTTATTTATTTAGTTTAAGATGCCCAATAGCTGATTCATCTGTGATTGAAGGTTCTGCTTCTCTATAAAGAATGTTAAGCTGTGGTCACAATGGCCAAAAAAAAATCCATTGTCAATATTGTACCAAACTATGAAGCCAATTTTCAAACCAAAATCGCAGCAAAATCGCATGACCAACTTGAACAAAAGTGAAATCTGCATGGGGAACTTTTTCACTCTTAAGAGAAACTCCCAATAGGGCGGATTCCAACTGAAAATTCACAGTTACAGTATTTTCTTAGCCTAGAAATCTAGACGCACCCTAGCGGCAGCAAAATTTATTTTGCAGCCAGGGTAGTCTAGCAACTCTCCGTTGGCTTGCGAGCTGGAAAAACCAAACTCTAGTCAGGCAAATCACATTGTGTATAGAGTCGGCGGGCGGGCTTAACATATACTGAAGACAGAGTTGCGACGAGTCCCTGCTACTTGAAAACAAAGAATGGCTGCTGCTGCTAGTGAACAGCTGTCTTTCAAATCGGCTTTGGCCGCGACTCTGGAGGACTTGGAGTTAAGCTTTTCTTTGAGAATAGAACAAAGAACGGCACTTAAGTCATTCTTAAAAAAGGAAGATGTGTTCAGAGTTTTGGCAACCGAATCTTTACCGCTCTGACTACGTCACCTTCTTCGTTGCTCTGGTTGGTTGTAGCACTATCCTATTGCATGCAGAGGGAATTTGAAAGACAATCGTTTATCCCGCCCTTCGGATTGAGCCATCCCAATGGTGAGTTCCCAGACCTAACATCTTGATGTGGGTCTGGCTTGTCAGGCTAGTATTTTCTATCATTCCATTCAAAAATAATTTCTTTAAGGTTGGCAAACCAACCTTATTCAAACAGATTTTAACCAGTGGATGATCCCTGCTGACTCAATATAATCTAAGCATTGTGAATGTGTAAACAAACCTTTCTGCCTGTGGTGATGTACAAGTGATCCGAAGTTGAATCAAAAAAGAGGTTTTTGTTCACCCCACCATCTGTGCGTTCCCCTTGAATCCTGTGATAAAAGTCAGTGCGGTTGGGGTCAAGATGCACCTGCAAGCGAAAAGTTAATGAATTAATTCATTTTGAAAATGCTTTTATCCAAAGCGACTTTCAAGTAAACTATATTACAGGGGTAGTACAGCTAGAGCAAGTCCTGGGGTTAAGTGCATTGCTCAAGTGGTTGCAGCTCATAAATCATCCATCCTTGGGTCTGAACCAACAATCTTTTGGTTACCAGCCCATATCGTGAACCACGAAAGCCAGACTACCACAGCAGTCAAACCTCAAGGGCTTAAGTGAAATTCAAAAAGAATAGAAATCAGTCCCTGGAATGGGACTCACCTTTAAGACATCTGCTCCACCGGTTCCCAAGAATGCCACCGTGTGCTCATTCTCCACCGCTACAGCTACAGATGTCAGCATGTCATTTCGGGTGTAGATGGGTTTGACAGACAGAGCATACTCAGGTTTACTGGCTAGTGGAGATGGCAGGAACTCTGCACCACATTTATATTCCTTCACCATATTCTTCTGTTGGGGCGAAAAAATACACAGCACATTAAAAAGGGTGTAAACGACCACACAAAATACAGAAGCAGAGTTGAAGAAACACAACAACTCACATCTCTTTTGGTCTTGCAGATGGCCTCTGTCTTGGAGATGTAGGGTGAATAAACGGTCTTTGGTTTCTCGTCCTCCAGAACTTCTCCTATGTAGCAGGATTCAATAACCTCCTCAAGCCTAGTGTTAATGCTGTTGAGTGGGTACATGCACAAGGCTGATCGACCGCTGTCCTCATCTGCACTGAACACCACAAATAGAACCTTATCTGTGAGATTCGAAGGGGTGATATTCCAAGCCAAAATTTCACCAGTTTTGGCCAGATATGCCGCTTGGACCTTGTTGTACGTGTTCTCCTGTTGCTCAACACTGACGGTGCAGTTTAGCTGAAGTTCGGTGTAAGAATAATAATGGTGGTCATTTTCGCACAGGCGTGCTACAAACGTGATCTTCCTGCTGTCACTGGTGCCCGAAGTGCGTGAGAACAGGAAGTAGATGTAATCGTTATCCTTGAATGCATGGCGAAAGTCGTGGAGGTAGCGCTGGACAAAAGGGCTAGCTTGCACAGTGGAAGCTTCCACCATGTTCTCGAAAACATCCATTTCCAAATGCTCCTGCAGCAACCGAGTGCTGATGAGTTTTGAGCTGTCCGAGCCACCGTAGCCCTTCCCTACTAGAAAAACACTGAGGATCTCCTTAGAATTAGTATCTCTATAAAAAGAAATGACCCCTACCACTGCAACAGACTCCTCTGTACTGGCCACGTATGTCTTCTCGCCTTTGGTGTCACTGTAGTACACCGGTTTGTCCACGCTGTGAAGACTTACCAAAGAGCAGATGCCCCTGAAAAGGCTTCCGCAAACGACTAGAGTGCCATTGGCGGAGTTAACCAGCAGGAGTTTGTTGATGTTGTCCGTTTCCTTTGCGTCAGTGCACTGTGCCGTGATCGGTGGAGTGCACTGCGGGTTGTCATTCTTAGGGCCTGTTACAGCACTGCTCTCCACCTGTAGTTCCTGGTTCAGCTGATAGATCCCATTTATGGCACCAACGTAGATTAGTCCGGTTTCAGGGTCCTGAACGACATTGTTGATGACAGTTGCAGACAAGAACTGGTCTGGAGTATCATCACAGCAAGATGAGCCAAAACACAGCAGCAGGGACAGCACTGCCAGGGCCCTCCACGCCATCTCTTGAAGAGAGAAAGAAAACAAGATATGTCACAAGAGAGATACGCGACCAAGTTACATGGCCTGTGAAAAAGTCGTCACCAAACCACTGAGTATCTGGATTTATTAATTTATTCAAACATACATTCAATGTATACCTACAATGACCTGAATACACCTCTCCTATGATGAGTTTGTTTTTCATTTCTGAATTTTAATTGATATATATATATAAAATGAATATGGAAATTGTTTTCCATTTGTTGAAAAACGTTTTACAAAACTACATGAATACAAAGATTACATTTCTAAGAACACTCTCGGACACTCTTATTTGTCATTGACCTAATAGATAGACACTTGCCATAGCAGGCTGCACTAATGAAAAAAAAGCTGGAGAATTGCGTTGGTATGCACCATTATAATATAGTGAAGTAAGCACTAGTCAGACGTGGTACAAACAAAGACTAAGTTCAAAGAAAAATCGATCTGGCCTCTCAACTCTTCCCTCAGAAGGGTTGCCGATGGCTGCATGATTTGACACAGCAATACATGCAAAGCATTTCTAAAGAGGCTTGTCTTCCACCCCTGATCTCCTTTCATTCTCCTTTTCATCCGTCCCCTTACCACTTCATCAGGTCTTAAAAAACACTGGGGCGGAAGTCAAATGCTGATCAAAGGAATCACAAGGCGGCCTGATTCCAGCATAACAGAAGGAGGCTCAATGAATTATGGGTACACCCTCAGCAGGTGGGCCAAACAATCCAGTCCTCCTTCCTGTAAACAACCCCTATGATAACCAGCATGGCATGCAAAGTTATTGTGTTAGACAGGAAGATGTAATCACAGTTGTTACATGTCTGAACATTCTTGAGCTAAGTTTAGCTGTTTATGAGTTTCGGGTTGTAAAAGTAGTAGGGGAAATAAAATATTCCCCATATTCCATTACTAATACTGCCAAGAATTCCACAGGAACTCAATCTTATTTGCCTAAACATGGTGACAATCCTCTAGAGTGAACTTCCACATAAAACTGACTATGATGTTTAGATTGCCAGAGCACATACTTTCACAGCAAAAAGTGCAAATAGAAGGAGTCTCTCAGACACCACGATCCTACGCCCAGAGCTCATAAAGAATTCATGCTAAGAGTTTAGCGGATATTACAGCTCTTATTGGCTTTAATGACAGGGCTCCAGAGACACAATATGAGGCAGGGCAGCAGTGACTGGCTTTTTCTCTTTACTTAGTGTCTGTCAGAGCTCAGGCGTGCACAGAGCTTGCAATGAGATTAGACGTTACTGTAGGGGGAGTGTGTTAAATTGTGCTGGTGTGTATGTGACCGTCTGGTGTTAACCGTTAATGGGAGGCAGTCTTTGCTGCTGATTCAGAGTGCATGGGCAAATTGTCTGGACTGTACGACTTTAGACGGGAATGTGATGGGAAGGAGAAGTTTTGGCAAACTGACAAGTTTCATTATAATTATCTGATCCCATCTCCCCCCATACACAAGGTCAAATTATTAACAGAAACAATAATGCCAGTCTCTCTACAGACATGATATTTGTGCTGAGTGTGCCACACGGCTCTGACTAAGCAAGCCATGTGATGATCACAAAAGAATGCAGTGTGCCTCATGACACACTCCTTGATTTGCATGTTAACACACACAAACATCAGTCAGTAATAAGGCATGCTTACCTTTTGTTAGCTAAATCTCAGGCTCAAGTAGTAAAGTTTAAAAACCTTCTTAGGATATAATTATAAAATATAAAAAAATGACACTGAATGTCAATGGGATGCAATGTTGGTTCACTGTATGGAAAAAAGAGAAACCAATGACACATTTTTAAAAATGTCTTCGAGTTCCACAGAAATTAAGGTTCTTTATTGGAATCAATGTTTTTTCGAATAACCTCCATGGAGCCTTTCCATTGCACAAAAGGTTCTTTATAGTGGAAAAAGTGCACACACACAAAAAAAATTAAAAAATTTAAATGAAATGTTCTGTCTCATGTTTAGGAGTGAAGATCATACTGGTTTGGAATGATATGAATACATGATTACAGAAGGTGTATACATGGGTCAATTAGGCCTATCCCTTTAAGTTGAAACTTTTCTCTAAACACACTCACATTCTTCAGAAAATCTATTTTTATCTGGTTTTATCCAATCTGGTTTTATCCATCCTCACACACAGACAAGCACATATTTCCAAAACATCCTGCCTGCTTGTGGCTCCACTGAGACCTAGTCATGTGACCACCACTCACCCTTCAAAACACTGTCTCAACAAGAATGAGTAGGAAGTGTGTTTGTGACTGTGTGTGTCTGTACCACTGTGTTCCTCAGATTTGCAACTGAGGGCATGGCTCAGATGGCCATTCCTTTATTTCTTGATTCTGTTCTGATCATGAGCCAAACCAAACACATTTCCTCTAAATTAGGCATCTCAACCTGAGCTGACCGTAAATTACCTTGTAATGCAACAGAAGTATGAACAAGGGGGAAGGAGGCCTGCGTTTGATGCTCATGTTGTAAGGGGGAGTGTGTATTGCGGTTCGCATAAGCAGCACCAGTGTGTTAGTCCTCTCTGCGTTAAGAAACAACATGACGGGCAGCTCAGGACACTTGTGCTGAACCAGCACTACTCTTACCGCAGGGTAGTACTGTGAAATTTCTCAACCAAGTTAATAGTAAACCCCATATCTTTTCTAAAACTTCTTCACAGACTTCCCCTCTCGCATACAAATGTTATTTGACCCTTAATACCGTAGCACCTTGTTTCCTGACTCTCCAGTCAAGATCAGCTAACTCATGCATCATTTACAATATTCCCTCATTAAACTGTGTCTTAAAAGCGATGTGTTAAAATATTTTCTCCTATTCAAGCTTAATATGTAGAGACACCTATAAGTAACTCATTCATAGGCTAATTTCCCCAAAACGTGTAAACTCTGCTCGCTCTGGTTTTAGTCCTCCAACAAGCAATGTTTTGATAGTGCTGCAATCCAACAAAGCAACACCAGCCCAACAAATGGAGTTACTTAGACAACCAGCACTGCAACTAACCAATGGCAGGTCAGGGTTAGTTTGCGAAAGATTTCTGAAACAAAGGTCAAGGTTTGGTTGGTTAATACTGTTCAATTAGCCCCTACTGGTAGATGGATGATACTACATTGTTATGCTAGCAAAAAGCAAGCAAGTAAAAAATTACAATTTACTACAGTAGGCCTCGCCTGTACAATATATTGGAATAAAAAAACGATTTTGCAATATGGCTTAATGCGATAGTCAAAGATTGTGATTTAATTCAATAAATATATGCGCGGTCAGTTTCACTGACACTGTATCATGAGCTGCTCGCGTGTAAATTAACATAATTCCTCTGAAATATTTATTATATTGTATAGATTTTTAGTCAGAATACCACCAAATAAAAGCTTGATGGTTTAACATTTGACATTAAGACATAAATATCAGTACTGTTATTTTACAGTGTTCTATGAAATACAATTATTTTAATTATTTTTATGAAATACTCTATCGTGTAGCCCTATACTATACTCTAGTAGATGTTTTTTGGAGGGCTCTTAAAGGTGCACATACTATCCAATGCTAACGTATAGATTTCTGCAGGTGTTGTAGACCTACTTGGTTTGATTTTAGGGATTCCGTTTGCCGATGTTAGTGGCATATAAATCACACACTTCACCTTTAAAACTTACTGTTTATTAATGCAGAGTAGGATGCCAGGTTCTGCCCTCCTGTCATGGCCGCCTCTGCCTTTGCTTTTCAATGACTGTCTCCGCGGACGGCTCGGAATGATTGACAGGTGAGACCGGCAGACTAATTAAGGCTGGGATCAGAGGGAAAACGAGTGGCTGGACACACACAGGTAAAAGCGGGCCAATATTGAAAGGGCTCTTTGAATATGTAAAAGGGAGAGATTTAAACTATCCCAGTCTCCTGGAAGACCTGCCTCTCACTTTGGCTCTGTCCCAAACGGCACATTCAAAGCGGACTTACGTGGCCTTCATTGGCACGTGTCTGTGAAGTAAACGACTGAACGGTGCCACAATTAAAGTTCAAAAAAAGGGTCCAACATATCTTAGCCAAACATCAGATGACGGCGAAAAAATATATTCAAATGCGAGTTCAAAATACATTCCTTTATTTTGTCAATGACCTGAATTTTGCCAATGCATCAATTCAAATTAAACGCATAATTTGCATTTTGATTTATTCTTCACAGAAATCTATCATATAATTTTTTATAAAATTTAAAGATTGTGTTAATATAAATCACCAGTGATTAGACTAAATTAATAAATGATAACGTCTTTTAAAAACAAAATTTAAATATACAGAGCCATTTTATACTATTTATTCAATGATTAAGATATACAATGATGCCTTTAATATAGTTATAGAATAGTTTCTTCACTATTTTAAGGCTTTTTTGTGTCTGGAAATTCAAAGAATATGTTATTCTTCATATTTGAAGAACGACCCGACAAGTACATTCCGCAACATTTCTCCTATTTCGCTCTATGAAAGAAACCAAGCCATTCAATTATAACGACATGTCTTTATAAATATAAGAGTTTAAATATGCATCTCATTTCCCTTCAACATGCTAGGGTGTTTGACTGGAAAATGAAGGGACATAGATGCAGGACAGACAATTAAAGTGTTTACGATTGAGCAAATCTGTAGTGAGGCACTTACAGATTGAGGTTAATAGCAAGAATGCCCTTGTCTAACGTGTGTGTGTGTGTGTGTGTGTGTGTGTGTGTGTGTGTGTGTGTGTGTGTGTGTGTGTGTGTGTGTGTGTGTGTGTGTGTGTGTGTGTGTGTGTGTGTGTGTGTGTGTGTGTGTGTGTGTGTGTGTGTGTGAGAGAGAGTGAAGGAGAGTGTGTTCACCACCCAGCTGGTCCCAATCAAGTGAGAGACGAGTGCAAAGGTTAAGGTAATTACTCTGGCTGGAAATGAACTAGTTCAGGGCTGTGATGGTCGCCAGGAGGACGAAGGGGACAAACAAACAGAGAAAGAGCATCTCTCTGAAAACAGAACGTAGACAGACAGCGTGTATTTGCGCCTTTATGAAGCTTCCGAATTTACCCTCTTCCTCATTAGCGTTCCTGAAACATCTCTATCACAATCTCTGCCTCTTGCTGTCTTTCCCTCTCGCGCTCCTGCTTTTTTGCACTCAATCACTGGTGCTGCAGATAATCACTCCATTCTACAAGCTGTCAGCCACAGAGAGAGGGAGTGAATGGGAGATGAAAGTGAGTGAAACACGTAGCCCAGCCTTTCATAAGCCAGGTTCGAGCGCAGAATGCCCAAATGCAGTTTAGTTTCATAAATCTCTTCAAAAACAATTTTGATGCAATTTGTCAGCAACACATCAACTGCTGTTACACGGGCAGGGATCAAAGCGAGGCATGCGTATATTGCGCGAGCGTGACGTGCATGCTAGAAGATCGTAGGATCAATGGAGTCATGAGGATAGAGTCTGTTATGCTAATGTAATCTAAACGACTCTTGTTAAGGACAGAGTTCATTAATGCCCTGATATATCAGCCCATCCCTATTAATCTCCAAAAACGAGAGTGATATTTAGGCATTCATGCTGCACTCTAGACAATTTGGGAATCTCTTGCTACTTGAAATAACCACTGGAATGGCATTCGAGGTCACATATCTGACTTAAGATGCACCATTCCAAGACGGCAGCAACTTGGGCAACCAGGAACGGCAACGGTGCTACGGGTTATAGTTGTCAAAAACTCACACACATATCTGATGAGCGCTTGAGGACAATGGGCAAACAGAGGCGTTTACGATTCAGCTCAACAGCGCTCAAAGTGTCACATTTTTTTAATTTCAATACCGGCTTCGTACCGAAGTCGGTAATTTTTGACAAGTCTACCACGGGGTTCACAAAACATTTAAGTGGAAAACAATTTGCAAACACAAATAGAAAACAGAAGATTTATTTTTAGGGCTGTCAAAAATAATAGGCTAGCTTTATATGTTTATTAACTACTGTATGTTTAAAGCAATAATTTAACTTAATATTAATTGGGAGAAGCACATTACAAATACATGTGAATTAAACTGAACAGGTTCATCTTCGGATTTACACATTTAACTGTCTTTAGTAGATAAAGATTACTTAATACAAACTTTATTTGTTTTGCTTTTAGTACAGCAAAAATAATTATTATTTTTTGAATGATTTTAATTATAATTTCTCATTGAGGGAAAAAAAATCATTTAGCTAAGGGGAAATACAGGTTGATTGGGGATATTTTTCCAGTTATCTCAATGGCAAAAAGTGTCCCAATTAACCTGAATTCACCCTAATTTTTTACTAATGCGTTTTATGGCTCTTTATTTTATTATTTAAAGCACTTTATCAACAAGTTGTTTTTAAAGGTGCTATATAAACATATCACACTTCATATGTTTCTCACACAGTCTGGACGTGTATTGGTATGTGAAAATATAACCACCTTACTCTGCAATGTCGAAGCAAACCTCTTCCTGTAAATGTGCAAGACTTTAGATTAATTAACCGCCATAGGTAAATAACTTGAAAAATAAATTGAAGTAAACACTAAAGCAATTTGCACTACACAGCAGCAAGTTTATGATAATGTGATAACAAATACCAGTTTGCAATACCAAGCAGCATAATGTACAATTTTTGTACAGCTAAAATAAGTGGAAGCGGCTGACGCATGAAGCCTAGGTAAAAACAGCTGTGCCTGCTGTAATTGTTAAAAATAAGGTGGATTAGTTGCCATTATACTTAGGAAGGGGGTCCCTTGCAATAGGATTAATATTATTTGGGCGATCTTACATCCTTACAAAAGTGTGCCTAAACGGGTCAACATTAACTAACCGTCTATGCAGCAAAGAGTAAAGAGCGATAGCGGCGATCCGTCCTTTCATGGCAATTCCGATTCCACACGTGAATACCTAAAACACTAACAAATGTCGACAAGTTTGGCACCTTTGCATTCTGCTCCCCAGAAACAAACTTGTGGCACGCACGTATGCACACAGACACATGCAGGCAGTGGCGTGGAGCTGTGTCATCTCTCCCAGTGGCTCATAGAGAACAGCAGGCATGTTGATTAAATTTGACTGCTCATTGTGCCGAATCTATAATTCTCTCCACTTCAGTGCCTCCAACAAGCTAAGAATACAGAGAGGATCCCCCGAGCCATTACCTCAAACATGCACACTCACACACAAACTTAAGGGATTGTCTTCGCACCTCCGTGTGCCTTGAGTTTGCACAAACGAAACCTTGACGTGAATGCAAATAGTTTACAACGTACGCTGTTGTGTGTGTGCATTCTGAAGTATTTAAAGTATACTGTTATCTGGCAGATCTGTGATAATATAACAAGAATGAATACTAAAGAACCGCTCGCTTCAGAGTGCCCTTGAAGTGATGCTAGGGTATATGGTAACCACTTAATGCTCGCTGTGAGCGATAGTGCGCGTGTGCTAGCATGTTAACAAAAGACTGAGCGAGAGAGAGACCACTGGAAAGGAAGAGAGGGAGACAATTCGAGACAGAGGAAGCCAAGTACGACTCGGCACCACCGCAAACAAGGCCGTCTTTGTGTGTGTCCGCTGGTGGGATCGTGCCCCCGATGGGAGTGTAAAATAACACAGCGATCCACATTCCAGACTATCGGCCGGCAAACTTGGCTTCTCTTGCCAGGTAGAAGAGCAAAAACAAGCAAAATTAATGAATGGATGGATGAATAAACAAATGAATTACTACATAGCCAGAAGTATGTGGACGGACGCCCCTTTCTAATTAAAGGGCCAGAAATGATTTACTCAACCTCATGTCATTCCAAACCTGTATAACTGACTGGGGAACACAGAAAAAATATTTTGAAAAACGTTTAGTTGTTTTAAGTTTTTTGTCATCCATACAATGAATGTCAATAGGGTACAATGTTGTTTTGGTCCCCATAGACTTTCACTGGGCGAAAAAAAAATCAAGCATACAGCCATTTAATCTTTGTAAATCACAGTGTACGAAAAAAAAATCTGTAGAAAACCCCAATGCAATGCATAATTGAAAATACAGGTACAACACCTGTGAAAAATCAATACGGATAATTCCTTCATATTAACATATGGCCCTAATTTGTGGAGCTTTTCTTAGCGTGTAACATTAATAGAAGGATTCCAGGTGTAATTGAGTGTTATATAGTTTGTTGAATAGTTTTGTTGGCAAAAAGTTGCCGATGAAACAAGCAAAAGCTTCCTAAAGCATTATCTATCCCTCCTTCTCCATCCCTCTCTCTCTCTGTTTTCCCTGCAGCTATGGAGTTTACTGAAGAGATAACGTATCTTTTCCACTTGATAGGTTTCCTAATTGCACTCACTTAAACACACAACCGGCAGCTCCATCCAGAACACATTGTATTAATAAATTACACTGGGGTTTAATTAGCCAAGGCTCCAATGCCTCAGGCCAACACACACGCACACCTTATTAGGTGCGACTCCCAGAGTCTTTCAACAGAAAATCTCCCTATAGCACAGGATTGTGGGTAAAAGTCAATAACTTTACCAAGGCTGACAGATTCAGCAGTCTTCAGAGAGATGGGGATGGAGATGGAAAGAAAGAGAAAGTGATTATTACTGCTAAAGAGGGTTTTTGGGAGCAAAAAAAAAAATACAATAGCAATCTGTCAGAAAGATCACATAGGGGTCAATTCAATTTGCCCAGAACTGAATTTATTTATAAAACTGCTGAGTAGTGATAGACGGCATATCGGGCAGGTCAAATAACCAGTGGATATTTTGAAATTATCGACACTGGCTAATTGTCTCGATTAAAAAGAAATGTCAGTGTCAGTCGCAAAACTGCCTTATCGATGGATACTAAATTCAATTTGAAAGTATTTATTGCCAATTTGAAGTTAAAAGAAAAGTACGTTTTAATTCAGCAATTCTGAGTGCATTTTATTTGCTATCATTACATGCATTTATATCAGCATTAGAGGTTGACCGATGCAGGGTTTTTAATGGCCAATGCCAATATAGAGTAGGGTGGCCGATATATACAATAAAGGCAATATATATGATGTTGCATAATCGGGAAGTGAATACCTGTTTTTTTGTTTTTTTTTACGTTGCTGCAATAAAAGAACATTTATATTTGACATGTAGAATACATAATAATACATCATTTATTGAATACTGAAATATTAATATGTATATACTGCAAATAATAAAAATAAATAAATAAACATTGAAAAAAATATCATGCAAACCTTTGAGTTTCACTTGAGACATTATTTCGTATTTTTATTAAGACTACTTCCTCCTGGTGATCGTTGGCTGCTCCTCATAACGAAAGTGATTTCAGGTTTTAATATCCTTGTGGGGACACATTTGGAAATCTGACCCCCACTATATTGTGGCCTATTTTTCCCTGAACTGCACCTCTTCAGATGATTGGGTGGACTCTGTGGATTATACGGGATTAGATAACATTTTCAGGGGGCAAATTATTCAGCATAGCCCTCAGTAACGGACTTTAGCCATCATATTTGTAGTTCTTGTACTTGGACCGTTTAACATGCCGTCAAAACCCTCATGCCACTACACTCATTACAAAGGGTTTAAAAAGCCTGCGTAATTTCCATAATGAATAAATTGCAATAACCACAGCTGCAAGCATTAATACTTCACAAATCCTCTACGGCTAACCCACTGTATGACCCACTTAATGCCAAAGGGGCTTTATACAGGAAATCCTACTAATAAGAAGTATTGTGGTCAGTTCTCACTTTCTGGCACGCATCGCCATTCCCAACTAAACTTATTCCTACTTCGCTGATCTGGTCTGACTGCGCACACTGAACATTTTTATTTCAGGAAAATACATTTACTTTCTATTGACTGCAATACTATACGCAAGGCAAGCATTTGCTATTAAATGAGGAGTGGTCATTTATAAATCTATGGTGTCATGCAACAATAGAGAATCCATTGTAAATATTCCAAAACACACAAACTTCCTAAACAACAGGGCTCAATAATAAGGATGACCTGATGGCCTTGGGCAATTGTGAAAAGAGTTTGAGACAGGGGGATGGACATATTATGCACAATGATCATGTGCATGAGTTTTTATGACTCGAAAGCTTAAACATCTGGATTTCTATGATGTACTGAATGTGTCGTTGGGAATTATGCTGATTTAAAATGTCACCAAGTTAATGTATGTAGCTGGCTTTTATAAATGAGGAGTTGTTGAAATTGCAAGAATGAGTTGTGATAGTCTTGGGAGCATCAGTTAGAAAGGGTTGAAAAATTATAAACAAATCAGTAATTTTCTGCAGCATATGTTATCGTTGTATATATATATACACATATATATATATACACACACGCACACAAACATATATACACTGAAACCTTGTTGCATTTTACATTTTAATTAAAACATTTGCTATATTTATAAAGCCGCTTTCCTCGCGGGAACCACACAATGTAGGTGATTTTAGGTTTTACTATCCTTGTGGGGACATTTGTTCCCCTCAATGAAGGCAAAAGCTGACCCTCAAACACCTTAATCAGTCAGCTCTACATACTCAGAGCGCTGATTCTGATTTTGAAGTGGTTCATAATTGGACCAGCAAATACCACCCACGGGCACATCCACCAAGGCATTATGGAAGAGCCTTTCCAAAGCCTTTTAAAAACAAGCGATGAGCATTCACTGAGAGTGTGTTTGTGCCCATGTATAAAACAAACAGCGGATGATTGATGTTGAACTGTATTAGGAAGATGTTTGCTGATTTACGGTCCTCTAAAAGGTGAACGTGCTACATTATGAATGCAATGCCAATTACAGCATTTACATGTACATGCCGGCATCTGCGTTTTAAGAGATCGAATTTGTGTGTGCTGCAATGAAGGCAATATTTTATCTGGTAGACAGTGTGGTAACAGAAAAGTTCTGGTCTGTCTACTGTGTCTTATGCAATTCCCACATTACCTGCAGAAACACACACGTTTTTCCATCTGGGAACTTTCTATTGCTTTTATACGGACCTATTTTCTACACCCTAAACCCAAACTTCAAGCACCTTTCAGCTTTGTAACATTTTCATTAAGACTTTAAGGACATTTTTACACCTGTAGATCATTTGCTCTGTTCCGAAACAGGGATTAGAAAGGTTTCAATGTTGCAATTTCTTTTTGGATCGGTTCACTTTCACAAGGGCAACATTTCTAAATGGACCAAAATGTATTAATACAAGTCAAGTGCGAGTAACTGTTTATGTTACAGAATTCCGCTCATAGCGAAAGATAGACAACAGCTCTGCAGGCTTATTGTGGCTTTCTTTCTAGCTGTCATTTTATTACTTTATCATTTTGAGCAAGAATCAAGGATTCATTTGTATTTTTATGTGTTGTTGTTCTGAAATGTGTTAGCTTGACCAAATTTCAATTAGGCATTTCACTTCATCTCTGCTGCAGGTTAATCCACGATTCATTCTGAGAGGCATGAGCAAAACAAACACTGCGCCTTTTTATGCAATGTATGTAATTACCCATCATACACTGTGATACAGTCTGGTTCGTTGGTCTGTTGGTTCGGATAGCTTCCTCACCACAGCGCTGTGGGCCGAGACCTCCACGTTCAGGCGATCTTGGGACGATCCTAACATTCATTTAACACAAAAAATGTGTACAATTTTCAGGTCCTGGTGGGGACATTTGGTGCACACAAAACCAGACGCGGACACACAGGATTCATTCTCCTGACTCCCGAAGACACATGCCACTGTTTCACGACACATACATACTCTTTCAGGATGACACTCATGTTTCATCATCCAGAGAGCACATTGCTCTTTTCAATCTCCCAATGTGTCCTTGTTCACTGTCTATCTGTCCATCTTGCATTAACTCTTCCAGGCTATATGCCTGTATCGTTTCTGTTGTGTCTCGGTTTTATGCCCTCCAATGTGCCTCTGGACTGTAAGAGGAATAACAAAAACTGAAATTAAAACTACTGTATTAAAGGGCATTTCATTCAATCATACTCATATAATCACAAGCAGGAGATTGTTTTTGTGGTAGCAGGCAGCAGGGTCGATGCATGTGGCTTTTAAGGGCTTTTTTCAGATTACTCAAGAGAAAGTGATTTCTGGAAAAGCGGTTGTGTACACAGTGACTGTGATGTGGCTGTTTTTGTGTGTGTGAATGTTCGGAATAGCATGGCTGATTTAGATGGAGAGTTATTGAAGTTATCAGCTGGAAAAAAAAAATGATTGAGTGTTGCTTAGAAGTGGCAGAACTTTTTCTTTTTTTAATAACGTTGTGGGGTTCAGTGGCCAGGGAGTTTAGGAATTAAAAAATACGCTCCTAAAGCACTTTCATTTTATACTCGAGCAAGATAAGCAAGCGGTTGTATGAAATGCAATTTCTTAATTTATGGCTCACGAGCATGAATGGTTTGGTGAAGAACTGGTACAGCCAGCAGGATGGATTACACAATCAGAGAAACTGACATGTTTGGTAGGGATGCAGAGTTACAGTTTGTTTCATTTGTGTGTGTGTGTGTGTGTGTGTGTGTGTGTGTGTGTGTGTGTGTGTGTGTGTGTGTGTGTGTGTGTGTGTGTGTGTGTGTGTGTGTGCGTGTGTGCGTGCGTGTGTGTGTGCGTGTGTGTGTGCGTGTGTGTGTGCGTGTGTGTGTGCGTGTGTGTGTGCGTGTGTGTGTGTAGAGAGAGTAGTATGGTAGTCTTGCTTAGTTCATAAGGAAGCATTAAGGAAATAGTCATTAACTACCAGCTTATGGGCAATATTTGTCCTGATTAAGATGGTCAACGATGATGACAGTGGGTTAATTACGGAGTTGTTTTGTGTTTATTTACATTTATTGTGCATTTTTGATGAAATATGTATTGAAGATCCCAGCTGCTACATTATGTGTGATCATGTTTTCTGTGATCAAAACATGTTTGTTTTTTATGTATAGACTTTAATTATGATATGAAAAATCTAAATCACATATCTACTCTAAAAAGAAACCAAGGTTATGCCTGTAGTATAAAGGTTTCATGAAATGCAACCCAAATGTAATCATATTCCAAAACACAGCTTTCACTGTTTGACTAGCTTGACCACCTTAGGCTGGTATGACCTGGTTTTTCCAGCAATTCCCTTACACACACTTTTATATGCAGAAAGGAAGAAAATCAGCTTTGGCTTCCTCTGTTTATGAGTCAACGTGATTTAGACAGCAAAACCAAGTAAAATTCCCCATGCTACCCTTTCTCTTCAATAGCATAACCGCAGACTGTATATCTCCAAAGAACTGTCCAGAACCCACACGCCATATGAAATCAGGAATAATAACTGCTGTAACTGTAAATAGAAGAGGCAAGTGGTTATTTTAGTTTGCCATTGTGCTGCTTAAGCTGGTGTGAGTAGGCTAATCGCTAATGCTAGCTCATGTGATGAGGCAAGTGGAAAAATCTCTAATCTGTATTACAATACACATTCTATTGAAATTCCCCAAACGAATGGGAGGAATAATGCTGCATTCCATTCAAAGTCGGATATGCAATATTTCTATTTGATATCTCTGGCTTCCTATGACATTCTTTTGCAAGGCAAATGTGTAAAGACGTGTAAAGAAACAAAATGCTAGCACATGCTCTGCATGTGTACAATTATGAAAAAGAGAATATTCACTGTAAAGTCTTTTGACACATTGGTCTGGAAAACATTTGCTAAATAGGAAAAAAACGTCAAGTAAAAGTTAATACATTTACTGTATATTATTTCTTAATAGTAGCTCCCTGAGTGCTGCTACCTTTGCTTGATGGCATATACAGTATCCATATCTAAATAAAGTTTGAATATTCCAACCGAGTTTCCATAATGAAATTCTTAGTTTCATTCTATCACAGATTTTCAATCTGAAAATTGTGACTTCCTGATAGTGATATAAATAGAACCCAGTATGAACAACAACTGTGTTTTTAAAAAAAAAAGTAAAACTGAAGGTTAAAATTTCTAATATTTGAGCAATTTTGACCCAGATAAACTAGAGATAATGAGAAAGAGCTAGTTTGAGAGTCACAATTGCCTACTTTACATCTGATGCAGTCCCAAGCCCCTGCTGCTGATCCATTCAGCAGATATACAGTAAGAAAGCAGGGCATTTTCAAGCTGCCTGGAGCTCTGGAGCCGCTGCGTGGGATTCTGTTCTGGCTGCAATACTCTGATAATTTCTTAATAGGCTGTTGAGAAACCAATTCAGCTTATAGGAAATAATGCAGAAACAACATAGCAGAAATCGAGGGAAAAGCAAGAGAAAAATTTCAGAGACAGGTACGGAGACCCGTGACTCATTGCACCAGAGATTAAAGGGTGATGACTGCAGTCAAGTTCAGACTGGTGGTGGCAGCGATATCCATTAGCGCACAATTACTATAATCAGTATGTGTGCAGATTGGTCCGCCTCCAAACACGCACTCGCACACACACACACCGCCTAAGTCCACAGGTTTCGATTGTGGAGAAATCTGGCCTGTGATCTCATCAGCAATGAGAATATATGCATGCAATGAGTCTCCATCTGGCTTTGGCCTGTGGGCTAACGTTATGATCCATTCTCCATATATTGACCATTATAGAAATGAAAACTGAGTATGGATTCAATTTAATAAAAAGCATAGCACGAACACACTAGACCTTTTAAGTGAACCTCGGGAAGTAGGTGGACGGTTTAACACACGGAGGCTGCAGCACTCAGACAGCAGCATAATTTTTTAATAGGCAGTAAGAGGAAGTGAGAGAGGTTATATTGGCTTACTCTTTCTCTTCCTACTGCTATTTCGGAGAGAGATTTCACAATTTGGGATTTTTAAAAACTACTGTGCGTGTGTTAATGGAGATTTCAAAGTCTTAAAGGGCAAAAAAGAGAGGAAAGAATGAGTAATGCCTCACACAAAAAGGATATAACCACTTTGATGCACTGGTACTCAATATTTCTGTGCTGAGCAGAAACATTTATATTATATTATATTATATTATATTATATTAATTTGATATTATATTATATTATATTAGGGCTGCACAATTATGACAAAAATCATAATTGTCAATTATTCCCTTGAAATTGTAATTGTGATTATCCCAATTTACATTGAATGATGTTTTGAATAGCTTTATACAGTGGGTCTCAACTCGTTTGGCTATGGGACCCACATTTAGCAATTATATAGGCCTATTATTATACGTTTGTATCCACAAAAATTGTTGACACACACACTGTACTGTCCCCCTTTACTTAACATACACATACATTGTAAGAATATCACTAATACTGATAAATAAACCAGCTCGGTCTCACCCCAAAACGTCATATACTGACGGGTCTTGACCATACGTCAACATACGACGAAAAGGGTACCCCTATAACGTCAATATGAGACGCAGACATAAGCGCACCAGCAGCGCCTCCTAGCGGTACCCTAACGCATACCTAAACCCAACCATACCCGAATCGTCACACATGGACGTTAAAGGGTACCCTTTTCGTCGTATGTTGCCGTATAGTCAAGACCCGTCAGTATGTGACGTTTTGGGGTAAGACTGTTAAATAAACAGTAGGCAGAGGTTAAGCTATTTAATGGCAGTTCCAAACTAGTTTTTGTTAGTACAATGTTGGTATGAGCCACCAGTCTTAAAAACATACAAAATAACCCAAAGTGAAAATAAAGTGGCATTTTGGGGTTATGGAAACAACAGTTACCATGGTGAATACACAATACTAACAAGAACTGTAAATCAAATATGAAAACTGATCCTGATGAATAGAACGAGCATCATACTTTACCTTCATGCAAATCCTTCTCAGCTGAAACATTACGTACCAATGGCGTGATTTATAGATATTTTACTTTTATTTCGTGACTTACTAATTTACAACATGACGACGTTGCATGCTTGTAGTTTCTTTTGCGCTTTATATTATATTAAGTGAAAAGTTGAACTCAAAAATGTATATGAATTTCACATTTCCTTTGTACATTATTTGCCGTTTCCCCTTTTGCTTTAATGACAGCTTGGAGTCGAGCACTCAGACATCTGTCAAAGCCCCGGAAATGATGACTAGCGGAATAACTGTACTTCTGTCGAGTAAGCGAAAGGATCCGTCTTCCTCTGGTTCAGCTCTCATAACTTTTTCTTTTAATATATCTGACAAAGTGCCCGAATCGCACTCTCTTTCCCAGGCTAAGAAAATAGTTTCTAAAGAAACAATATATTACTTTAGAGAAAGTGAGACAGAATAAGAGAGTGTACCGGAGAGATTTGTCCTCCCTTCTGCAGTTTTAATTTCGCATCCAGTGCAAAGAACTGAAGAGGGAAGATGCACGTCTGAGATAGCAGGAGGAAGAGGATGGGAGAGGAAGGACAATCGATACTCTGTCAGAGCTGAAGCTCCTCAGCGGGCGGCTTGGGACACGGCCAGTCTCGTCGCATCTGACAGCTAATTGTTTCTCAGGAGCTTCCAGAAAGACATTGTCACAGTGAGAGAACACACAACACAATCAAAATACCAAGTGACACAGTGAAAGGTCAACAGAATCGTTTCGTGTCATACCTGTCTTTGTTTGCCAAAAGAAAAAAGAAGAGATGTGAAGAGGCTTGCAGAGAAGCGCTTGTCATAACCTCAAGTCAGAAGAAGAAGAAAAAAAAAGCCTCAACAAACATAGAAGAATTTTACAAGTCAATTAAAACCTCATTTGGAGACCAAAGTCTGTGTCAAGACAGCCAACGAGAGACTGCCGATTTCCTTTCAGAAGCTCGCTCTCACGACCTCTGACCTCAGTGCTCTCATTTATCGACCCAGTTGTGGACGGACATGAGACGGTTTACTTAAAACAGCAAAATAAGACATTTTTGGAGGAAAATAAATGGTGCTCGCTGGTGCAAAACTCACTATCACTATTCTAGGGTGTTCAGCCATACATTAAATGTATTTTTTGCACATTGATATGCAATTGCTTGGACATTCTGTGCGGTTCTCATCGGCCTAAAGGCTCACACTTTGTTCACACAAAGAACGATAACTATAAAGATACCTATGTATTAGCATTGACACAAACGCAATAACATTTTGTTTATTGGAAGTCCGCACTTCAGTTGTCATCTGCCGCTTTGAACGCATGAACTCTTTAAAGTCGAATGGATTCTGATTGGCTGTTATTCGTTCATCAGCTGGAAAAAAATTCTTCTGGAAGTGATTCAAACAATATAATTTATTTGTGTTGTCATTGTTATAGTTGTGGTGTGTAGGGTACTTCCCTATTCTCATAGAATTCGTTCTGATTTAAAACAGCTGATGGAAAACACAGGACATGATTGCTTAAATATTATCAGTATATGGTAATCTCCATTGATAGACAATGATTTATCACTAAGGTTTTACAGGGGCACAGCAGTATTTCACAAGGGCTATCGTCCTTGGTGTGAACGTGAAACTTCTTGTGGCCTCTGTTAAAAGTATTTTCGATGGTCATTTCCCTAAATAAACACCACACATTTTTGGAGTATAACTTATGTATGTAGCACAAAAAGTGCAGGATAAATTATGAAGTTTAATAATATAAAGGTTATGTGTTGAAGTCCATAACCCCAAGTTGTAACAATAAAAACGGAGATGCTTGCTAAATACAAGCCTATCTGTACAAATGAGTCAATTTTTAAATAAGAGGATACAAATGGTGGTAATATGGGTGTTGGTAAATTTACTAGGATTAAAATTGACTGAGGCAGATGGTCTGTCTTTGGTTAGCCACGGTGGATGTTTTACAGAGCAAATGCTCAGACAGAAACCAGCTCTAATTCATTTACCCATTCATCCCCCTTCACATATTCACCTCTCTCTCTCTCACTCGCTCTCCTTCCAATCTTTCTGTCAGCTCCTCTGGGTCAAATTACCCCTGCCAGGCATGACGAGATTTTGATGCTTTCCCTCTGTTTGGTGCCCTGAAAGCTTTAAATCGAACTATGATGCAGGATCAACTCGAGGGCCAAATACAAGTCTGAGAAACTTCATGGAGGCTGAACTCAGATCAAAAACTAAGGAGTATTACTGTCTGTCAGGATCTCAAGGAAAACAAGTTCCCCTCCCCCTCGCGCACCATCTAGCAGTCTCCGAACCGATAAAGCGCTCCATCTCCTCCGCTGGCATGCTGTGTCATGGCCTCTCTGCTAGATCATGGATCGTGGAATAGATTACAGCAGTGCAGACTTCTGGGATATATCACAACTATGCTGAGAGAGCATATATATCCATCAAACTAAGTCTTGAGAGTGAAACTCTTGCTCCCTTCCAAAATCTAAAGAGTTGCCTACTAAGGCACAATTTTAAGACATGAAGGGTATTCCAAAAGATAGAAATGTTCATTAAGATGCCTCTTAAGATACCTTGTTTTAGTCAAATTCCAAGGTAGCATATGCATCCTTTGCAGAAAAGTCAATGCCAAAATTCAATGTGAAAATGTCTGAAAACAAATGCAAGAACGAGGCAAGAGAAATATTGATTATAAATAAGCTTGTATTCCATTAACACTGCCTCACTAAATACTGATAAAAAAGGTTATAAAATAGAATTTAGAAATTTAACATTGTACCTAATATGTGTGTGCAATGAGCGCTTTTTATGTTTCAAATATCATGTTGTTAGCTTAGCAACATGCTAACAACAAACTCAGACAAGACAAGTTGCTGCCCAATGTCAAGTGTTACAAATCAGTCACGTATAAGGATCTATTTGAGTTAGGATGCTGTCTTGAAAGGTAATAACTCAGCTGACTAGGTTTTGTAACAGAGCGAAAAGAGAGGAACATGCGTCTTTCCTGATACCATCTTACTTTGGATCTATGACCAGGCTTTGGATCTATTTCCTGAAAACTGCTCATTTTCTCTCCGTCCCCCTACACTCTGGCTTCCCTCTCTTACAGATTACGAACTAGAGGGGAGGACAGGTGAGACCGCCTATAATTCTTCCACAGCAGAGGGTCGATAATTTCAGGAAGGGGCTATATATCTGACTCCATTGCTTATTATTACACAAGGGCCATAATTCCCCAGCTCTTGATGTATACGACTGCAGAGATTCACTCTATCAGAGTCACCTGGCTAAACTACGGCTTTCAACAATGCAACAGAGCATCTAACAAATAGAGAGCGCTGGCAGAAATGCATCCTTGCACATACTGTAAGGTTCAAAATTAACCTTTTGCCACATCTACCAATAGAAAATGAGATTACAGTCCAAAAGTATTGAATAAAACAAATAAATAATGCATATAAATTAATATAAATGATTATATAAAGTATTTTAATTGATATTATTTAACTATATACATGAATATATAAGTACAAAGCAAGCGGCAACCTCCCTGTCTCTCTCTTGAAGCCAACACGGAAGTGAATTAAATGGCAATTCATCGACTGGCCGCTTGAGGCTGGCTGCAGAAGCGAGTCAAATCTGTATCTCCCCCATGTTAAAATGCCCTCTCTCTCTCTCTCTCTCTCTCTCTCTCTCTCTCTCTCTCTCTCTCTCTCACTATCACCTCTCTCTCTCCCCTTTGCACCACCGACTATCACCTCTCTCTCAGTATCTCTCATCATCACAAAACTCACTCAAACATTTAGGACTAATCTAAACACGATCTAAACAGGCTATGAAAATGTGAACTTGGAATATAAAACTGACGGCACGCACTTATCACACTGTTTACTAGCATAATTCACCTCTGTTGGCGGTAAAGACGATCAAAACTAGCTGACAGTTTGGCATGAACGTGAGCTGACGTTTCACGGCCAAATCAAATAACCAATCGGAGGAGAGCCCTTCTAGCCAATCAGAGGCGAAAAGGGCGGGACCTTCCCCTACCATCCTGGGGAAAAAAATATTGCATCCGGGAGTGACGAGCGATGACGCAAAGCCAAGATGGCGCTAGCCGACTCCGCCCACTTTAGGCTTCAAAAATGCTCTTCAGAAACCTATGGGTGATGTCACGGACACTACGTCCATATTTTTTAACAGTCTATGGTACAAAGTGAATAAATAAAGTAAATAAATATGTAAATAATTAAACAAGCATAAATAAACAAATAAATACAAGCCAACAAGTTGTATTTGCCCTCCAGAAAGCAATTTTGACTCGCATCTCGAGTGTTCATTTGAATCCTGCTCGCCTCACACACATGCAGAAGCACAGGAGTGTATGGCACTGCACCAAGCACAACACACCAGTCACGGTATCATCAGTGTGTGTGTGTGTGTGTGTGTGTGTGTGTGTGTGTGTGTGTGTGTGTGTGTGTGTGCAGTAGTCACCCTAGCCACTTAAGTTAACTTGATGTAAATGTGTTATTACTTGCCCTCTGGGCTCCAACATCTCTCCAAAAAACAGACTTCTGCTCAAACAGGGTTCCCTGACATTTAAACTCCAAAAAGGGACCCTAAGACCTTTCGTTTAACACAGCTGTTTGAATAAACCATTAAAACTAATAACTACAAGACCTACAGCAAATAAGCATGTTCGACAAGAGGTGACGGTGGTTTGACCTCTCTGTAAAATGTTGTGAGGCCCGGTGGGTGACAAGTAGTAATCACGAGAAGACTCAAATTTTCTCTGTACTTACACGCACACATGAGTGCAAACTAAAACCTTTGAGACTACGGAGGCACTCAACAAATAGACCCTGTCCAAATCTAGAGGCAAATGGAGACATGTTTGAAATAATCACTTGTTCTCTCTCATATATCAGTGTGTCTATTGATATTCATACTGTACATTGCTGTTAAACATTGATCAAGAGGGGGCAGATTGTAGCTCCTTAGCCTGCAGTATGGTCTACATGGGTCATGTGATCAGGCTCATAAACAAAGCAAAACAAAATGTGTGAGCGCGCATGTATAGTTATATGTTAATATACTTGTCTATAACTACTACAAACAATATTTACAAACACTGAGCCTGATTCATAAAACACAGGCAGAACAAATTTCTCAAAGAAACTGCTCTCAAGACTTTTGGCCGTGTGTGTGTGTGTGTGTGTGTGTGTGTGTGTGTGTGTGTGTGTGTGTGTGTGTGTGTGTGTGTGTGTGTGTGTGTGTGTGTGTGTGTGTGTGTGTGTGTGTGTGTGTGTGTGTGTGTGTGTGTGTGTGTGTGTGTGTGTGTGTGTGTGTGTGTTGCATTTACAGAAAGGGTTCCAGACCACTCCCCATTTATACTATATATATATATATATATATATATATATATATATATATATATATATATATATATATATATATATATATATATATATATATATATATATATATATATATATATATATATATATACACACACACACACACACATCAGATCCCGCCACAAACACACAACAGTGATGAACAACTAGATGGGTCACCTTTCTGGATGCTATACATCAAGAATACATATTGTAGGGCATTTAAACTTCTTTTCATAAAGATAGAAATAGAAAACAGCCATTTTAAATTGTAATAAAATTTCACAATTGTACTGTTTTTACTGTATTTTGGGTCAAATAAATGCAGCCTTCGGGTACATAAGTGACTTCTTTCAACCTCAACCTTTCTAATGATAGTGCACTTCTGATTCAGATACTTTTGATTCATTTCCAGTCGCATCAATACTGCTGGCGTTAACAATTTTATGCCTCAGGAAATTGCCTGAAGTGATGAGTTTGTCTGTCGGCAATGGTAAAAGTTTCGTTGGTAAACACGCATTACCATCCAAACCATCCAATGGCACAATATCGCACACTTCCAGGGTGTAATCATCACCTAGTGAGAAAGATATGCTTATAAACACTTATTATCATAGTGATGTGACTGACAGGAGCTATTAATCATTGTCAGTGACTGAGGCAAAATCCGCATTGAGGTTTTATGAAAAATGGTTTACGATAGCAGAACAACATATACCAAGTTCTCGTGCCCTCTTTATGTATGCGAAGCTAATGTTTTCTTTCTGTAACAGGAGCTCAGTGTCCACCGTTGCTGCTTCATAACTGACAAAAAGAAAAGTAGAGAGGGATCTGCTAGTAATCTGCCTCGCAATCAGAATTTCCTAGCAGTCTCATGAAAAAGAGCAGGCTGCCTCAGGCTCCAATATAAATGCAATAAGGTAACGGTGGAAAGACAGAGTGTGTTTAGAGTATTGAAAGCGCCAGCGTATATATTTTTTTCCTTCTTCTTCTGGTTGGAGGATCTGTTTTCATGTTTCATTGACCTTTTTTGTATAAAAAGCATGGACCCAATCCTTTATTGAAGAACAATAGGTGGAGGCTGCCAATAGCAGACGTGAGTCAACAGCAGGAGACCAGGGAGTGGCCAGAGAACGTTCAAGAAGATTCCCGTGAGTAATATACGCTCTCAGGAGCCTTCTCTACTTCTCAACCTGAAAAACGATTAACCTATTAAACTACTTCCACCACACCTTGAGGAATGTGGAAATCTATATTTTCAGTTGATGTGGGTGGGCTTTTGGAACAATTCATCAAAAAGCAAGTCTTAAGGAAGCGATTCTTTTTGGGTGTTCGCATAGGATGCGTTTTGTTCAAAATAAGAGCACATGTTCGTCTAGTTACATTACTGTTTAAAAGTTCGGGGTTTGTACGATTTGTTGTTGTTTTTTTGATAATTTTGAGTCTTCATTTATTTGATAAAAAATACTGTAAAAACAGCAATATTGTAAAATATGATTACAATTTAAAATAATTTTTCCATTTTATTATGTAATTTATTCATAATTCTGAATTTTCAGCATCATTACTCAAGTCTTCAGTGTCACATGATCCTTTACAAATCATTCTAATATGCTGCTCAAACAATTCATATTATTTATTACTATGTATTAAAGCTGAAAAGATTTTTTTTTTGGAACCGTTATACATATTTGTCAGTATTATTTGATGAACAGAAAGCCTTTATTTGAAACATTTATTTGTAACATTACACATGTCTTTACTGTCACTTTTAAGCATTTAATGCCCCATTGCTGAAAAGCTTTTTCTTAATTTTTTTTTTTTTTTTTATCTTACAAACCCCAAACTTTTAAACAGTAGTGTAAAATAAAAATGATACGTACAAACTTATGTAAGCATCACAACATTATAATGCACAGCATGAATAAAAAGGATGATATTTTTGAGATTTGATGCATTTAACAGTGATGTAAAATGATGAGTGGTAAAAATTAACATGCATAATTAAATACCCAATATTAGATGACACACATCCAATATCACAATTCTAAAGGCACGAGATGAGACGCAACAGCCAAATATATCTATCTGGATGTGTATGCAAACCAACTTTATATGTTTAACTAACTAAATAGTTACAGCCCTTACATCTCTCCTGAAATTATTTCTAAAATCTTCCTGTGAAGTTTAATATAAAGCAGAAATTAGAAACAAAATGTAGATAATCTATACCATCCCTACTCGTCACTGCCAAACATAGCCTTACATCAACTTATTCGCCACTTACTTTTGACTTTCCCCCTCTCTCTGCCCTCCTCCTCCTCTTTTGTTTCCTCTGATCCTCTTGAGTGTTGCTGCAGACACACTATAAGAAAGAAGAGAGTGAAAGAAAGAATGAACAAAGGGCATTACTACAATGAAATGGATGGAGAAGCGCGCACAAAAAAACGCCAATGAGCACATTCCCAATTCTCTGTGCCAGGCACTCAGATGAGGCTAAAGTCAATTATGCCCCGGCTTAGCCCATTCTGCAACCCGATTCAATTATTTAAATGAAAAATTTGCAATGAAACCTATGAGAGAATTAAAAAGCATAATTTGGACCGCAATTGACTGTGGGTGATTGCTTTAAACGGCTGAATATTGACAATAAACCGAACGCAGTCAAGAGCTGGGTGTTTTTTTCCCAATGAGTGAGCAATGCTGAAGGAATGATGACGGCTTATCTGTGTTACTTTCGAAATCTATGAGTGTGAATGTGTGTATGTGGGTTGAATCACATGCACAAGGAACTTTGATTGGACATGGCCTATTTTTTCTAACAGTGGGTGTTGTAAACAGCGAAGAACAACAGAGAAGCCTTCAGACAGAGGCTGGATCTAGGCTACACCAAAGTGAGCCTAATAAAGCTTGGAGTAACTGATACGAGGTAGAATTATAGATGTCAAAAGTGCAGAAACCAAGTCGATACTAAACAAAAAAATTATCGGACTCAATTTGATACCAGACTCTTTGTGGTCAAGCCATCTGTGAGAGAGAAAAAAAAATTGGTGTGCGGCTGCTACGGAAATGACAGTAATCTCCAGCAAGAACAGAATGGCCTGACTTAACCTAGAAAGACAGTGGTTTACAGATGAACAACATGATGAGGGTAAACGACAGACATGTTTCATTAGTGCTAACGTCACAGACGAAGAGTCCCTGAAGTGCCTTAAACACACTTACACCCTCATGCTCACTCTTTCCATGCATCAGTGGAAGAGCATTTATCCGTATCTGCGGACAGTACACACCTGTCTCTCTTCTCTCAGAGCGATCATTGTGTTAATAAGATGAGCTCACATACGACAGCTCTTCTAAATCTGTGACAATCTCAATAAAATACCAGCGTACTGAATACTGCGCAGTATACACTGTACTGCATGTTGCCTAATATTCTTTAAAATAAAAAAATGAAAACGCCATTTCATGATAAATGTTCTAAATTATATATGCTACAATGTTATCATGTGACCTCCGTGTTGCATGTGAATGCTATCCAGTAACCATATTATCATCAAAAATGACTTAAGTAAAAGTATTTAGTAATTATATAATAACAATTAAATTGCATTTCCACAATGACAAACAATTATTTTATGCATGCATTCATACATTAATACACTACATTATTTAACTCATAAAAATAATTGTACTCCTACATCCAATTATACTATACAGATAAATAACATTTGTATGGCATTCTGAATATAATCTGTGCTTTCCACCATCATCCCATCACAATCTGCTAGTGTCCATTTTTGCCTGATGTCTTTCACATACGGTTGCCCGTGCCGTTGGATTATTTCGGGGGCCCAGTGTCAGGGGTCAAAGGGATTTGGGTGTGGGTAAAGAGGTGGGCTTGAAACTCCATGATTCATTTCACTGCGATCCCAATGCATGTTCTCATTCAGTATTTTGGTGTGTGTTTTGCCAGTCACCAGGATTTTTGGCTCTTTTGTAGACTCACCAATGAGAAGCAGATGTGTGTAGTTGTGTTTCTGAATTCTGATCTCTCTCTGTCGCTTTCCTTCTTCATCACACCCGCATAGAGTACATGCACTTACAGGTTTGTGGCCAAAAGGCAAGTCTTTCTTTTTTCTCCAGTCAATCTGCATGATCTGATCCATGCATGCAGACAAAATACACACAAAAACTCATGCTTTTATAAATACACTGCACAAAGTCTAAATGGGGTTTTCCATCAACTCAGCGTCGAGGTATTTAGGAGCAAGCGAGCCAGAAAAAAGCCACGGTGAACAACAAAGGCCGCCCGTAATCAGAGCTTTGAGGTGTAAGTTGTCCAAAACATTCTGAATTTTGTTCAAAACTTGGGAAGCGTGACGTGCCAGAACCCGAATGTTCCTAAAAATATTTTCCAGAAGAAAGCGGAGGGCTGTTTCGGTAATCTGTCCCGCAGCTAGAGTCGGTCCGCTCCTGGCGCACAACTCTGTTCCAACACAGTGAAAAACCCACCGAAAGAACTGGCAAAAACTTCAAAAACTGCAGTTACCACTCATTAAACACACAAACCGCAACCACACAGCGCTGATCGACAGATGAAAGAAACGTCAGGGTCGGAAGTTAAAAATGCAGATCCTTTGCTGGCGTTCCCTCTTCCAAGCATCAATCCATCCAAAACCAGAGAGGGGAGGAGGATGAATTGTGCTGAATGCGGGTGAGTATGATGTGATGTTGGGAAAGATCTTCAGGGCTCAGAGACTCTGGGAAAGTTTACGGCTGGAAGTAATGAAGAACCCATACACACACACACACACACACACACACACACACACACACACACAGGGAAAATGCACTCATATACTGTCTGGAAGCAGCCACCGAACCACAATCTGACCTTTATGATCAAGAACACACACAGACTTGGACTGCAAACAACTGTAAGTAGCCCACCAAATGCTCTTTATAAACACAGATATGCATACAACACACAACACAGCTTAGGTTCACTCTGGAAGCACTGATGGAGCCACCACCATCTGTGATCTGAATGCTTTGACGGAGCTGTGGGTGTGAGTGAGGACAAAACGGGCAGGACAGCAGAAGGTAATGTTACAACTGACACCAACAAAATTGCCACAATACCACCAGAGCCGAAACTACGGAGTGCTTGAGCTTCAGACTCTCACATTCTGGGCATTCCAGAGATTCTTCCAAACCGGACTTTGACCTCTACCGAGGGAACTCTGACCTTTTTAAGAGTATACCGTTACCACATTTCCATGTTTGTTTGTTTTACACCCAAAGTAATTTAATTTTGTATCTTTCAGAGATGGCTTTCGTTTCAATTCAAATTACATTGAGCTATTCTATATAATAAAATAATAATGTAGTTTGGTTTTGCATTGAGTTGTTGTTTTGAAAACTACATTATCAATAGTAGTTCCTGAGCCAAGATCAGCAGGTCTAAGGGAACAGTTCAGAGACCATTTTTCCAGCTTAAAAACGCATTTTCTTCTGTGAAAATTCACAGAATTGGTTGGATTGGGCACTGGCTCTGGCATCAGCACCTGCACTGTCCGTGAAAATGTGAGATCCGATTAACACCAAGTCCTTCTTCAAAATGCAATCTCTGTCTTTCTCACAACAGTGCATCTCCAGAGTAATCCAGAGGTCCATGGACCAAAAAAAAAACTCACATACCATCATCGAGCTCCATGTTTTCTGCCTCGACTAGCCGCTCCATCTATGGGGCTTATGGCTCCCAGGCACTGAAACTCTGTCAACATGCACGCACACACACACACACACAGTGATAAATGAGATCTTAAATGCAGCAAGACTTCATGAAACTACCACATGGTTCCGAGACTATGTTTTTACAGGTGGGTGTGTGTGAGAATGTGATAACTGAGCATACACACATACAAATCACACACACATTCACAGACCCTGTTGACCTGTGAGGACACGACTGAGCATGTAACAGCCGACGGCTAGCAATGCATCATTTTGCACTAAACTTTCTGTGTTCTTTTTTTTTTCAGGATTCCAAACCTCAAGGTTATTAAAAAGATATTACTTATTTATTCAGCAAGGACGCATTAAGTTGATCAAAAATGACAGTAAACACTAATAAATATTTAATCTTGAAAAATAAATGCTGTTCATTTCGAAGAATCGTGAAAAAAAAAATATTAAGCAGCTCAAGTTTTAAACATTTCTAAGAAAGGTTTCTTGAGCAGAAAATCAGCATATCAGAATGATTTCTGAAGGATCATGGGACACTGAAGACTGGAAAAATGAAAATGTTGCTATTTATTTGCTAATAACATCTATTTTAAATTGCAAATAATATTAATATTTCTGAATATTACTTTTTTAACTGTATTTTTTATCATAATAAATGCAGCCTTGGGGAGCATAAGAGACTTCTTTCAAATATATTTTAAAAAAACGTTACCGACCCAAAACATTTGAACAGTTTTGTAGTCAACAACACACTAGTTTGTAATGTGTGTATACATATTTCAAATTATTTTCAAATATAGGCCCTTTTCACATTTCCAGGTTTGTCAGAAGCGGAAGTCGTCATATAGTTCCCATTTGCTCAAATAGCAAAAGAAACTCCACAATAGTGCTTTCACAACTTTCAAAAGAGGAAAAAAAAATAGAGAGAGATCATAAAAGAAAGACGCCAACTTTACCATCACTCCAATACTCACTGCATTAGAAACACCCTAACAGCAGCGTTAACTATTTTTTTGCAATTGGATGCAAAGGAAATATAATACTAAGTATAGTGTTACAAATATACATAGCCTATATTTATTTAAAAAAAAAAAAAAAACTTGCAGGATTTAAGATGCTGATGACCGTTAAAACGGTCCATTATACATTTATATATTATTTTTATATATTAAATAAATTGTTGTTTTTTTTGCAGTGTATGACATACCAGTAAGAGCCTTTTACTGGAAGGAAGGTTTTGATGTTTATTCTCAGCAATAAACACACCATAAAACAACATTCTACTGACTAATCAACCCCCCGACATGTACCAGTACATCAATAATAAGCACTGTTGATCCATGGAGTGCAGTTTGTCTATGTGAATATGTGAGGGCACAATTCCCATGGTAAAATGGTAAAGTAAACTGGTGGCATATGTGAACTGGGGCATTAAAGACTCATATCAAGACATGCCATCAGAGACTGAAAGAGTAGGAGATGGAAAAAAGGGGGGGGGGGGGGAGAGAGAGAGAGAGAAAGAGAGAGACATACTGGGCCAGGCTCCAATGATGCCCGCTTTCTCACACACCCACTGCAAAGCTTGAGGCAGGAAAGAGCTGGCAGCATCGCTCAGGAACCTGCTCCCATGGCAACAACAACCCAGAACACCGCGACTTTAGCGCCTGAGCGAGACGACACGGTTTAACACGAGAGGACAACGAGCGCGAGACCTGGTACCGGTGTGGAGAGAGCAACGGTCTAACTGCAAATTCCACTTTTCCATATTGCTTGTGTTAAGATGGGAATAAGAAATAGTGTGTGCGTGCGTTTTTTGGGGGGGGGGGCATTCAGAGACCGATTCTGAAAATAAAACACTTGATGGTACCCATGGAAATGCTTCACAGCAGAGAAATTGAATTTCATAGGAGAGAGACAAACTGAAAATTGAGAGTTAGTAAGAAAGAGAAAACCATTGATTCTATCATTGGACTTAGTGATACTGAGAAAATGCCCTTCATACTTGGAGATGATAGCACTGCTGCAAATAGGTTTTAGCCATTCACAATCTTAGAGACGGTTAACTCTCAAGAGAGACCCGCTTTATTTATTCATTTATTTAGATGGATTTTATTTATTTATTTATTTGCAATGCTACATGATCTATACATTTGTTTTTACTTTATTATTTCTATAATAGAGAGATATAGGGCCGCAAGAATCATTTCACTATCCATTTCTCATGAAATGGCAGCTGACAGCATTTTACACAGGTTGACTAGTTGAGGTGTCTTTGCTTTTGTTGAAGCGGTGACACCCAACCATGGCTCATAGGACACACTAACCACCATCCCTGCACTGCTGTCATGCAACGGCACACCGCATATTATCTGTTAAACACATGTTCTCCTCACAGCGCTAGTAAATAAAAAAATAAAAAAAAAGATTGTAAAAGAGAAAAATGTCAACTGGCATCTTTCCCTGGTAAAGGGGCAGTATTCGAGAAAGGAAAAACCTGTTGTAGAAAAAAAAAATTACTCACCCTCTTTTCATTACAAATCTGTGTGACTATCTTTCTTCTGTGGAACACTAACCGAAACTATTTGCATTCATATTGCTTGAGAAGACCTACAATATATCAAATGAGTCATATAAACTATATGGAATGTATTTTAACGATTTCAGGGATTATCAGACCACAGACAACTTTTGATGTGTGAAAAAATAGCTCTTAAAACATTCTTCAAAACATCTCCTTTTGTCTTCCATTGGCATACGGGTTTGGAACGCCATAAGGGTGAATAAACAATAAATGAATTTTCATTTTTTGGGGGTGAACTGATCCTTTAAGGCTTGTAGATGTGGGAATATGAAGCAGATGTGTTTATTTCCTTCACTTTATTTTCATTGGACAGAATTATTTCAAGATCCTGATCGGGATCCAACACACACGTTCGGTTTCGCTTGACAGGTATGCAGAGGAGGAGGAAACCCAACAACTCGTAAAAAGTCTATTCCATCTGCAGGTACTCAATTTATCTTTGAAATGAGCTGGAAAAGAGTCATTTGTGGGACTGATTGAGTGAAATTTGAGAGTAGGTATGTTTAGACTACTAGCTTAAATAAACCGGCGTTCGGAAGCCGTCTTTAAGATTGTTTATTTGTATATTAACAGAACGGACATGTTTTTAGGGCTTATCAATCAGTAATTTATACCAAAATAAAAATGCAGTCTGTTAGCATTAGCCTGTTAGCATTCGTTTTGAACATTTGTACTTTGTGATTAAAATAGTTACTAACAGTGACATATTCCTGTAGGCGTCCACATTTTAGTGAATGAAACTGTTTGTGAATGAATGTGATCAGCAATGTCATTTCCAGAGGCATCAAAAAATGATTTCATGACATATGCTAACATTGCTGTATGAACCTCCCTCTGGCAATTAAACTCTGAAATGCTGTTTGCAGATCAGTTTGAGATCAAAACTCTGATTATACATTTTACTTGGCTCTCTAAACTGATCTTGAACATCAAAAAAGGCCTACGGATGAAAAAGAGTAATACATTCCAGCCCTTGAGACCCTTGACCCAGTAATTTCGCTTAGAAAATCTGATCTATGTTTGAGGGGAGTATGTAAACAAGTTAGGGCGGCCATGAGAACATTTCAGTCATTTTTTTAAGAGCGGTTCAGTTTTAAATATGAAATGGGCTGCCAGTACAAAGTCAAGAAAGAAAAGAAACATATCAATCTGGGGGAAAAAATGTGACATTAAGTTATACAAACTCTTGACCTTTTCGTTTTCAAAGTAAACATTCAGAACTGCCACATAAAATAACAGGCCCGTAATGGATTTCACATTGAACTCTTAAAGTCTTACAAAATCGTTTCACCAATCTCTGCATGACTTTCCAGAAATGTCTAGGCCATATGCTCTAGAAACACACACACACACACACATACACACAGATGGCCAATAGGCAGCAGAAGGGCTCAGCACCCTGTTCCCCACAAACTATGTTCTCTTCCATCTGCCACAAAAAAATAAGGTTTACAGGTGGCAGCATTTTCTTGCCAGCTCTATTTTAGATCATGTTTGGTGAACGATCATGTGGTAATGCCCTCTGAGCTTTTTGCAGAAACAAACCTTGGGCATAATCATCATTTGAAAAGAACAGACAGAAACTCTCTCTGTTTACTCTGAAGCTCTATAAATATTTGATATGTGCAGAGAACACCTTTAGCCGCTTTTTTGTTTATTTGGCAAACAAATGCAGAAGAATCTACCTTAAATATATTAACTGGTAATCATTAACACCTTAACCTGAGAAGCACCATAGGAGGATTCAACTAAATCAGAAAAAGGAAGATCTCAGGTACCCATTCCTAGCAGGTAAGGATTGTATTAAGATAACATTTTTATAAATCACAATAAAAGTAATTTTATATCACAAACAATAGTTATTTTTGCCATATAAACATTCAACCCCAAAAATTAGAGATGCATGATATATCGGCCACCAAATCAGTATTGGCCCATATATGTTATTTGTTAATGTTATAATTATCGGCCGATAAGAAAATTTGGCCGATATATTAAAGTCAATAAATAATGAAATATTTCATTCAGCTGAGACACTAGCTTGATATATTGGAATATCGGAATCACTTTTAAAAGGAAAATACAGTTAAGTCCAACACGTGCAGCGCAAGTCCGTCATATAGGCTACATAAAATTATAATGAGAACGTAATTGTGTGTTTGGGACAGGGTGAGACTTCCGTTTTTGTAATCAGGCTCTCAAAAATATTATAAAAATGTTGATTTTGATTTATCGGCCAATATATCGGTTATCAGCTTTCAAATATAAAAAATTATCGGTTATCGTATTGACCAAAATTTGCATATCGGTGCATCCTTACCAAAGATGTTTTATAATATGTAACAATACTCAGATCAGAACTACATTATAGCAGCCACAATATTCATATCCAATATCCAGTTTTAATGAATCACAGGAATGTTAGTACTGTCATGAATCCAGAGCTAACAAAACAAGGCATATGATTTTATTGAGTAATTCTATTTTGGGGGGAAAAAAAATGAAATAAAAGCAAAAATAAGATAAATATACACCAAATAAAATAAAATAATTAAAAACCTTGTGATTTGCACCAACATACCATGAAGACTGGCGCTGCTACAGATCCACAGAGTATCCCATAGTCTCTGTACTAGATGCTTGAATAACTCTAGCTGGAGGAAAAGCCTTAGGCAACTGAACAGAGGCTTCCAGGAAGGCCATCCCTCTGCTCTCCACATTAACTGACCTGGATTCTATGAGCATGGATGGCAAAACTAAGTCTGATGTTCCTTAGAGACTTTTTTGGGGTTCATTGGTCCAGACAGGAACATAATAACGCTCGGCCTAACCCTATTTTAGTCCAGACACTGAAGAGTCTGAAATTGGAAGCCATGGCCTTTAAAAGGATCCTTACCTGGTCATATTTCCCGTCCCAAGGGCGAAACGCATGCAATACATTTGAATTGAGTGAGGCGCAGCGAGAAGATGTGGTACCTGACAGAAAACAATCCAACAGCCTGGGGCCTTAAATGAGTTCAGCAGACACACTCGGAAATAAAATGTGGCTCCTCGTTTGTTCCCTGTGTGCAGTATGCTATGTCACAGAAAGGAAATGATCCTTGCCTTCATTCCCTGCCTGGACTGGGAAGTTGATCTAAAATCATTCTGAAGGTTGTCTGAATAAAAAAAAAAGAGATAAAAAAATCCACTGTGTGGAGATACCAAAGTTCTCTCTATCAATGCAAAACATGGAATGGCTTAAAATGTAGAGTTTTGCATTTGCCACGTCACTGACCAATCAGAAGTGATTATTCACAACCAAATTACGCTTTAGCATTAACATTTAGCTTCTATGCATTAAGTTCCCTTCGGAATAGCTACTGACCATATAGCATATATGGAATTCACAAGGGAACAGTAAACGAGAGTGAGCTAAAAAAAAATTTTTTTATAACATTTTATGGAGAAATGAATGCCATATTTGTTTATATGCGTTTAATCTGGACTATAATTTATACGCAACGCACAAGCAAGCACTGGACTGAAGCAATAACGTTGTGCTAGCATGTTCCACACCGTCCCTTGCATGTCTGGAAAATGACTTTAGACCTTTTTCAGAGCAGCGCTATGACAGGTATGAAAGCGAGGCTGTGAGGGATAGACTTACCGTGTTTTCGATGGCATCCGCTGTAAAAAGCTGCTACATCATTTATAATTTTCCACAGCTCATGTTGTCGGGAGTTTTGTCTACTGACATTACTTGGAAAGATATTTTTGCAGTGTTTCATCAGCAGAACAATACAAAAACACATTAAATAATGGTAAAAACCACTGAAGAGATGCATGTCTCCCTCACAGCCTCGTTTTCATTCCCATTAAAAAATGTTTCGCATAAAATGCCCTTAAGATTTCCATGACATTGTTTAGTCAGAAGTGTTTTAGATATTACACTCTTTTCTAATGAAGGGTGTGACTGCTTGCTTCCTTAGGGGGAAGGTTGTGTAACTCTTGATTGCAGGCATAATTATAATTACTGAAACTTTATAAAATAGGAAGTACGAATTTGACATTTTAATTAGACCACACTTTTCTTGGTGTATAAGTTCGATCTAATGAGCCACCACGCTGTCTACTGCCTACATAGGCCACAAGCATGTACGACAGAATGATCAATTAAATGTTACACATTACTTGACTGATTCAAACACTTGACATAGGCGTCAACTCTGTATGCTACACAAATCCACACAAAGCCTTTCATGAAGTGCACTAAAAGAAGAGACTCGATTCACAACTTCCAATTACATTTGATGTTAGCATGTTGCCAATCAAACAACATGATTTTCTAAGCAGTGGGTGTGTTGAAATGCATACTGAGATTGTCTAATCTGCCAAGTATACATACAATGCTGCCTTTAAATAGCTAAAAAAAAAAAATATTATAAGGCATCATAATTCGGTACAGCTTTTGTGTCACAAGTGTCCAAAAATGCTGTCTAAGTAGACAGTTAACATGGTTTTGGAACAGAGCTCAAGAGAGTGTTCGATCCTCAAAATATTCACTATGCTTTCATAACTAAAGACCAATCCCACAAAAAGTAAAGCACCTTATTATGAACATTAAGCTTGCTAATGACCTTTTTAACTAGCAACTAATGTCAATGTGCATGGGTGGGGGTGAATGAAGAGGTGTAAACAGTACTTTACATACACAAACACATGCCTTACATCTACACCCACACTTACAAACACTCTTAACATCGGTAACTAACAAGCCTAGACGCCATTACGCTCTGCTGGGCATGACACAGCCTCTTATGCCAAGCAGAGTCATCGACACACTGAAATGTTCACACATGCCTTCTCACAGAGAAAGAGAGAGGCGAGAGAAACGAAACTTCATCATCACGTGGGTCCCAACTCCAAGAATAAAAGCTCAGATCTAAAACAAGAATTCAAAGAGGTCTTGGGGGTTTAGATTAAAGATCGTAACTTCATTGAGAGAAAAAAAAAGCTGTGTATACCATTACCGATAGATTTACTAATTTAATTTGACACTCTGGGTTTTTATATAATGTAAATGCAGAGTTAAGGCATTAAACAATAACATAACATTGGAAAAAAAAACAATGAAATGAGAGGCATTTGCATATTTTAAAGGGTGTTGAAGATTGCCTCAGTTCGGCGACAGTCAGTCAGGCCAGTCACGCAACACCGGCCATGGCGGTCAGACCCTAACCCAATTAATTTTGACTTCACTTTCATGTTCCAAACATGAAAGAAGCTTGAATGAAAGAGAGAGAGGGGGGGAAAGAGAGCGACAGAGCACCATTACAGATATTTTGACATTTTTGAGGAGTATGACAATGACACAGACTCACTTCTGAGAACTATGAGCCAATATATAGAAAGGTCTCTGTGTCAGTGAAAATGATTCAATTTTACAATTTTATAATTTAATGCATTATTTTCATTCACATATCATATTATTAGCATTACAATCAAACGAACATAACATAAATGTATTATATTATATTATAATTCATATAAATACATTTATTTAAAAATTAATAAAATTTGTATCATTTTATATAGGCTAATATGTTTGATTGTAATTTTATATAATATATTACATAATATAATAATGAATGTATTTTATTCATTTTGCATCATTATTATTTATATTTTTCTATACGTTTTGTTTACAGTATGTATCTTACTCATTGTTGCTTTAACATTTACATCTTTTTTTGTTAATCCTAAAACTCTACATTTCCCAGTTTAAATGAGATTCGCCAGATGTTCTGGAACTGTTAAATTAGCAGGACTGTGTTGGGCAAGGTAGGTGAGTTCCTGACTCCATGTCGACATCAAATCAACAGCAGCGACCCAAATCCACCCTTCTCCTACCCACAATTCTCTGTTGCACTTAGAACTAGTTTGTGTGAGGCCTTTTGGAGAGGTCTTAAAATCAATAGGTCAAGGTTTTGGTGAGCTGGATGTTCAGAGGGAAAAGCCTGTCATGCCTGAGAGGACAGGAAGTGTAGAAATGATCCGCAGCATAATGCCTCATGGCCCAGTGAGGAGGGAGAACTCTGCCAGAGAGAGCAATGACCACATGGCTCCTACAACAGCCTACAAATTAACCGAGATAAGACACATGCTGACTTTTTAGAGAGAGAGGGAGAAAATGGGAAATGGATAAAGAAAGAAGTGGACCATTGAAAAAAGAAAAACCTGCCTAAATAAAAACATTACAGAGAAAAGGAGAGAACAAAAGGAGTGATTATAGACAGGGTATTATGCCAGTTTTAAACCTCCAGGCTCAGGCCGAAGACTTTATCTTTAGACCGCACAGAATCTGAGCATGCAGAACTCTGCAGAAAGATCCAGAGAACTGGAATGGTCATTCATATTCCCTAAACCCTGCATGTTCGCATTGAGTATTGGAACAACAAATCAACCAATAATAACAGCTTCAACACTTTACAGTGCTGATGCAAATCGTTGCCTGTTGGACTAGAAGATAACACCAAAAATAATGCCACAAACAATAAATATTGAAACAATAAAAATGTTGTAATGCAACAAAGAGATATTTTTTTAATATCTAAAAAAGTTTTTTTTTTTTAAGTACATTTTATTGTCTTCATTCCACTAAGAATGTAGTTCTTTCAGTTCCATTTAACTACATCTATTCCCAATCATTCTACAGATCCACCTATGTCCTAAATGTCTGGGCCTGCTTATCGGTCAAAGATCAGTGAAATGAGCTCTGGACCCAAAAGAGAGAGACAAGAAAAAGAGAGTGTAGGGGTCATACTGAACAGAGCAAGAGTGTGATCAGAGGTCACATCAGATCTCAATGCATTGCAAAGCCTTAAAGCACCAGTGACCTGAAAGCATCACTACTATTCTATGGATTGGTTTTATAAGAGGCCAAGTATTGTAAGGTCAGGCCACAAATAAGGAGAGGGAGAGAGGGAGAGAGAGGGAGAGAGAGGGAGAGAGAGAGAGGGAGAGAGAGGGAGAGAGAGGGAGAGAGAGGGAGAGAGAGGGAGGAGGGTTGGGGGTTGAGGTTACACATCTGGTTGTGTTCAGGATGTTTGAGATTCCTCTGTGGTCTGTTTGGGGTCTCTGTGCCAAGGGGAGGAGGGGTGAAGAGACGGGTCTATTCAGCCTGAACACTTCGAATTAAAGCAACCCCTCAGTCTGATTTCTCAAACACATCGACATCAACCATTAGGGATGGGATGAGTAGTTGACTAGTCATAAATATTGTTTTAGTCGCTGCAGTTCAATTAGCATGCTGACAGCATAGTTTAACTGCTATAGATATACAAATGCATGCAATTGTCTTTATGCTGCTGTCACTTTAAGACCAACTGCACAGATCCAATATACCTGTATGTTTTCTTTTTCACTTAAGACATAAATGACCATTTACTTGCCAAGACATGGTCCCTTGACACATAAGTATGTGTATTTAACTGTTCAAGCCCAATTAGGTGGCAAAAAGCACTAAGTTCAGTACTAATGTGCTCTATGAGCAGCGGCTTCATGTGCGTCTCTCAGACAGAAACCATCTCTCTGACAGCGCATGCATTGAGCGAAATGACTTATCTTTCACTGCTAACTGCTCTTCAATGGTTTAAAATCACTTGTGTCCGTGACCGCGCAGCACAGCAACGTCACCTGAGAGTAACAGCGCTAGAGACGATAGTCCAAATCTCTACAGGTTAACGTCTACCGGTATACATCACCCACCCCTAAGTCTCATGTGAACAAGTATAAAGTTTAAGTCTCGTGGATATGTGCATTTTAAGGGTCATTCCAAACATGTCTTGAAATCCCAGTTAAATGTTTGCAGTAGAACACATACAATAGGAAATCATTGGGCAAAACATTATGGAGGGTTTAAAAGCAGGTTAGCATGTGATTCTATCACACTAGTCTCATGTTAAAAGTATAATGTTTAAGTCTTGTAGATATGAGTGTATTAGCATTCAATCAAAACATGTCTTGAGATTCCCGTTTAAACATTTATAGTAATATACAAATGGAAGTCTACGGGGCAAGACATTACAAAAGGTTTAAAAGCAGGTTACAACCCATACTAGTATCATGACAACAAGCACATATGTGATTTAATGTGCATTCCAAGCATGTCTTTAGATACCTGTGTAAATCACGTTTGTAATAATACACGTGAAAGGGAAGGCTATGGGGCAAAACATTACAGACTGTGTAAAATAAGAATAGTGATTCTATCACACTAGTCTCATGTTAACAAGAGATCATGTTTTAATGTTCATTCTGATGCATCGCCTTTCCCCGGTGCTTTACTGCAAGAGCAATTTTTACTCATTTTTTAAGAACTAATAGCCTAGAGAAGCTGAAATAATTTTCTGTGACAACAAAGCTTAGCTTCTGCTCAATCTGCTGAGCCCAGAACATTCTTATAAAACTCAGAAACTTTAAAAAGGGCAGAGATTTGACAGGCCATGTCTGGCTCATCTACAGCAGAAAGACAAGGACCTTAGGGAGTGCAAAGGTCAGATTTAACAGTGTTTTTCCACAGAAAAAAAATACCACTTTCCTTGGTGCGTAGAGATGTGACCGAGTACTACATTTATAAACATCAAATGGAGCTCTTTCTTGGCTATGAAAGTGTTTTTTTTGAAGGCTGCAACAGGGAGTAAACTCATACAAACGTCTGTCTCTCTCTCTCTCTCACACACACACACACACATTTCTACCTCAAAGGCCAAAAATTTAATCACCAAAAATAACAACCGGTCTTTAGTTCCATAACCAACGCATCCGCTTCCTAAATGCACCATTTCAATATGTACGTGTCTAAACAAGTCGATCTATTCATTTTACTATTCATTCATTTAAACAACTTTAACAGTCATACCTCAGCACTGACGCTCTTGACAGCGGAGCTCAATGCCATTGTTGGATCTAAAGGAGTCCACAATGTCAAAAAAGATGCTAAAGAAACGCCAAAACAGCCTACAGCTTTATCTATGTACAATTTATTATGAGACAAAATTGAAATGGGGAGATATTCATCTTTATTACAATGTGGCAGATCAGACGATGATTTGAGACATGGGGTAATGTAATGAACCTGTCTATGGTGCTGTCGCTAGAAAAGAGGGCTGAGGGTAGTCATTACCCTGAGCTGTCAAACGCTGCCTCCCTCATTCACCTCACTCATAATAGAGCTTTTCTCATTGCCTAAATGAATACAAATGTCTTTCTGTGAATGCCTCTGACATTCCACCTGACAGCCAGGTGTACATGGGTGGAGAGCAATTTGTTTCTGTAAGTGAGCGTTAGCTATATGCGTGTGTGCGCGCATGTATGCAGTAGGTGTGTTGGTCTGTAGGTGTGTGAGATTGTACGTAGGTGTGCGTTAGATGAAACAGTCCCAAATGATATGTTCTCAAAAGACAGCTGCATGTGGATGTGTGGAGGTGTAACTATTGTGCGTCTGGTTTTAATATTGTCTCCAGTTCTTCCTCTAATGTCCATGTGCGTCGGTCACGTCTCAATGGAGTGCCGCAGCTGTAGGACTAACTCAACTGGCTTGTAAAAAGAGCTCCTCCTGAACCCTGGAGACCTGAACACCCTGTAACTGAACTTTTTCCCATTAATCTAAAAGTCTTGTGTCATGCCTGTGGCTACCCTATCATCCCTATGAAAGAAAAAAAGATAATAATTAAATTAAAATAAATAAACAATTCAATTAAATAAATAAAGTAAAAAATATTTTAAAGTTACGGTTAGTATATATATATATATATATAATTTAATTTTTTAATAAAAATAGAAAAAAGAGACATGTAACGTGTCAAAAGGAGAAATGAAAATTTACTTAGCGAATATGACAGATGTTATGTTAGCTGCAAACTTAATTACACATCATCACCCTGATAATGTCACGGAAAACAACAGATGAGCGGGAGGAGGGTGTGAAATCACTGGAAGCAATTTTCCGCCATCTCAGAGCGTGAAAAGTGGCTTGTACGGGCTGCAAGGTGCCCTATAATGTGCTGATCTAGAACCGGTTTGCCAAGTCAACATCCTGCCCCGATCTCTATGTCAGAAAAACTGTTAAACTGATCTTAGATTAGCACCTGAAAGAGAAAAGTGGAGTCTGTGGAAGAAATGCAAGGCTATATTCAATCAAGTTCAAAGACATTGACCACCGACGTTGACACCTAAATATTTGCTGCCTTACAGCCTATAGGCAGCCGCCTTCTAAGGCAGCATCCGAACTAGGGTTGTCACCAGGCTTGCTGCGATAATCAGTGTTACACTGTGTTCAGCCGCACACACGTTACATCACTTGCCCACCGGCATAAAAACACATAACAGAAGTACTGGGTAAAATTATAAACTTATTTAGAAGTGGAAAACAGTGTTTATAAAACAACATTTCTCTAGTTTGTCGCCATTCTGGATTTATTTTTCACTGAGCTCAGGAGAACGTACTAAAACAATGACACAAACGCCCTGTAAAAGAGGACGTCAATAAGAAGACCAGTCATGTACTTAATATATTCAGTCCTGTGTAAATAGGCTAGGGGAAAAAAGTTAATTTGCAGGACAGCTGAGATCAGCATCATCCACTATGCTAAAGACACTTTCGGGACGGTTAGCATTTTAATTAGAATGAACAAGACAAGAGGACAATGCTAGTCAATAATTAGATCATTTTCATAATTTGTATCCCGATTACTGATTGGCTCCACCAAAATAAGTCAAGGCCATCTACAAGCGTCTGACCTCACTTACCCTTACAGCTCAATATCTTTCTGACAGTTGTAATGTCTCTTACTTCCTGACCACATTCACAAGCGTAACACTGACATGCATGAAACTCATTCACCCTGTGAAAACAAATGCAGTCTTTCTGACCTTGTTTACAGCAAGCCGTTTTAACTCAAGAACACTTGACAGTAAGGACTAGGAAGGGGCATGGACTGAGACACCTTGGGCTTCCTCAGAGGACCTGAACACAATACAAACTCAAGAGATTCACAACTATTTTTAGGTTAGATCAGCCAGTGAAACAAATATTTGTCATTTAACAGCAGGGATGTGAATCATAAAGATGTATTAACAATTCCAAGGATTTTTGAAATGCTTCTGAGAAGGAAATATTTGGAAATACAAAACTGAAAGTAACTTACATTTTGATGAATGAGACAGATTGAGTAACTCTGAATGATTCATCAGTGATTCACTAAAATTAACGGATCATAGGAGTCATTTGTTTTTTAATCAGACTTGGTTTCACTGTATGCATGTTTTTGCATTCAGTAGAAAGCTGAGCTGTTGATTTGTCTTTTTTTAATATTTTTTTACATTTAAGTGAAATACGTCAAAAAATACGTCTGTGGCATATAATAGTGGTGCATTTTTGTAACGTGTTCTTTCTTTCAGTTGATAAAAACGAGTCACTAAAACTCATCTGCTTCCAACATTTTTTTATAAAACTGAACAAGAGCTGGGTCTCAGTTCCCAACTGTATTAACACACATTTTAATCAAATTATAACTGCGATGGAGCAGAATTGGGGTCTCAAGAACACTCAGCCGTAGTCTCTAAACCACTGAAACTCCTACCGATGGCCCAGATTTGTAACTATTATGTTTCCACCTCCTAATGAACTGAACAAGCTGATTAGAGTCATCATGCACCCAGTGATCCATGAAACAATTCCAACAGCAGTTTTAATCAGTGACATTTATGGACCAGAAAAATTGGCTCGCAGAGCAGGAACGTTACAACCACAGGTCTATGACACAGCTTAGAAAGCGCCGCAACACCCGCCGAGAAACACAATACTCGATATTGACATGCAATCACCATGAAGAACCCCTCACGAGCCTCACTGGATATGATATTTGTGATGAATAATTTTCTTGCGGTAACAGAACCGATCAAGAAATCTGAAGCCGGATTCCTATTAGATTAAGATCTTTTTTTTCTCTCATTGTTTCGTGCATGGAGGAATGTGAATGCTGTTATGGATTTCCTGTCAGTCGAGGCTTTCACACATGCCTTAATGCTTCTTTACAAACAGACATCTGAATTCTATTTGGCGATGGCATTAAAGCATAAATAGTTCTGCCGTTCTCAGTTGCAACATTTGTAATGACATAAAATAAAATAGGAAATAGGCTGTCAGTGTTTGTTATAGAGGCAATACAGGTGACAAAAGAAAGCCCTTTTTAAACTCTTTTATTAAAAGAAATTCAATGTTTGAATGAACAACCCACCTTTGCCCTTCAAGCAATAAGCATATGTGTGAACAACTGTTTTCGAAGATGTTTTTGTCGGTGCACCCATCCGTGTGTTGATTAGATCAGAGTAAATGAGTGATACAGAGTTGAAGCAGAGCAAAGTTGCATGATTTAGCCTGAAGCGAGGAAAAATATGTCTCTTGATCTATCACTCCAATTCCACTTCGATACGAGTGTTACATGTTAACAGCCCATAATCCTGCATTTGAGCAAGAATTCACCACGGCCTTGTCATGGTGAATCAGTTCATCAATCCATAAAAAAACATTCATCTAAATGTCTTCTTTTGTGTAAAGAAAGTGAGTAAATCATGACATTTTCATTTTTGGGTGAAGTATACACCTTAAAGATATGTTTAATATATATTTATAGTGAAAAATGAAACACAAAACAAAACAATCTACCGGTTAAGGCAACATCAACAAATCTACAACAGTCCATATCAACACATTTGATGCAATTACCCCTTCACTTCAGTCACATCTACCTTCCTTCAATCTCCCATGATTAATCAAGAGGGGGTGCAAGAAAGACATGGAGGTGGGGAGGGGCTATACATGAAATAAAGGAGACAAAGAAGAGATGTGATGAAACCTAATGAAAAGCATTGTAATCACACTGAAGAGCCCATCTGCACTCAGGAGTCTAATCAAACTTCCATGCCTCGAATTAGACTAACAATACACCACACACACACACACACTTTAAAACAGTAGAAGCGCAGGATTTAGGTGTGGAAATTAAAGCATCCATCCACCGTTAACAGCTCGTTTGCTCGGCAGTGACAAAAATTGAAACGTTTTGGAAAGCGCATTTCTTTCATCTTACACTCCATTACACTTTATTAAATCTCTAGTAAACAGAAGGCAGGAGGCAGATGTAACATATCTAGTCCGTTTACCTGCTGCTTCAGAGATGTAAAAGATGATGTAAAAGTTGTTATGGATTATAACATATTAACTCTCCCCGACCTACATAAAGAGCCTGAAACACTAGAATGTGAAAAAAAGGTGTAGAAACAGTCATTACTGTAGTCTTCACGATCACGTGATCATACAGAAATAATTGTAATATACTGAATTGATGCTCAAAAAAACATTTCTTGTAATCGATGAAAACAGTTGTGCTGATTGATGTTTTTGTGGAAAACATTGTTTAAGGATTCTTTCATGAATAAAATGTCAAAAGAACAGCATTTATTTGAATTTGAAATCTTGTGTATATGTAAAGGTCTTTAATGTCACTTTTGATAATACTTTCATGCACCAAAGATGCATTAAGTTGAAGTTAAAAATATATATATACACTGTATAGTACATTATTATTCACTGACAATCAATAACGTCAGAATAATGAGGATGTAGAGACCAAGTTGTATGGACCAATTGAATTATTTTTTTATGGAGTGTATGAAGCAGGGGGAAATGCATTACCCATGCATTATATTTGCATGAGAAAAAAATTAGTGATCAGAATTTCTCCTTTTGTGTTCCACAGCAGTCATACGGGTTTGGATCAACATGAGGGTGAATAAATTATGTCAATTTTATTTTTGGGTGACCTATCCCTTTGAAGTCAACATGAAACTGCATTCATAACCCTATTATGCTATCATAATGTGACTTTTTTGCAGTGAAATCATAAATTCAAAGAAAGAAGGATTATTTTGGAATGATTGATGTGCGCTGATGAATCATGCGGAATAAGACCAGGCACATGTATTAAAACTATAGTGAGAGCAATGATGACATTATTGCTCTGAGAATTAACATCCAGAATTAGACTCAAAGGGACCTGGATAAGCATGAAAAGAGCAGCTACCCAGAGCTTGCATCAGGAAGAGGTGCTATGGCAACACTCGCAGCTTTTTCTTATAAAAAATGCTCCAGTCCCACGCTTAACTAGCCACATGTGTAAACGCTTGTGAAAACGAGCTGTCAGCTTCAAATTTTTGAGGCGGTCAATGCAGACTGAGCAAACCACTGATCATGTTTCCCTCAGGCTAAAACAACAAGCCTGGCAGCCTGCTATAGCAAGATATAGCTGCCCTTTAACACTGATCTCAGACCAGCTTTGACGTTTCTGCTATTATGGTAAGAAAGAAGACCTTGGAGGGCAAGCCAACTTGAAAAAAAAAAGTGCATTTCAGAGTAGATGCCACATTTAATTTGAAGAGAAAAAAAAGGCTGTGTTGGATTGTCACAATATCAAAGCTTCAAATATTTCACAATTCTCAACACTAATTTTCATATAACAGCCAAAAGCAATATGGTATTGGACACATACACTAGCATTAAGATGATGAAATGTAGTATTCAAGCGTTTCTCACTGAAGGAAGTGGACGTGCACACATGGTCATCATATAAAAAGCAGCTTGTGATTTTGAGCTTTATGAGTTTGAATGCAATCCATATCAAATGACAAGCAAATGTATTCCTTCAGAAATTACTCCAGGTTTGGACAAAGCAGAACTCAAGACTGACGGTTGAATGTGACTGAGCTGTGCCGAGGTTTGAGTAGGAGGGTCTTATTACAGAGAACAGGATAGACTCCATGGCTGGAAGTCTCTGGAATCACATCCTCTGTCGGATCTCGTGTCTGTACATTCTGCATAAGGGCTGAGGAAAACAAATGACTACAAAGAGCGAGAAAGGGAGGAACAAAACATTGAGAAAACATCTCATACCATGAGACTTATATGACCACATTCATACATGCCACAGAAAGCAAGCACACACTTTAATAGTGCTCTTCTCTAATTAAACATTGATTGTACCCTGTAATGAAGGAGGTGGTTATTACTGTCATCACCGAGATGATGGAAGCAAAACACTAGTAAACTGCAGATACAATAGAGCACCTTAAACACTCATTTTCTGTGTGTGTCCCCACATGTAGTTTGACCTTGGGGGGATTTTTTTTGAAAATCTAAAATAGTAGAAAGTTTTCAGTGATGGGTATAGGTTTAGGGGTAGGGTTAATGTAGTGGAATAGAATATAGAGTTTGCACAGTATAAAAATCGTTACGTCTATGTACCGGTAATGTCCCCAAAAAACATGGAAACCCAACATGAGTGTGTGTGCGTGCAGGTCAAATTAGCCCACAATGAGAAGACTAAATGTCCCCAAAAGGACTGTAAAATATGAAATTATCAACATCACCAACGGTCCCCAGGAGCGAAACAGCTTCATAAACATACTAAATAAAGACTTCATGAAAATGCAAAAGGCTTTTTATGAGGGTTAGCATCTAGAAAATGATAATTAGCTCAGTAGAAAAATCAACAGAAATCAATGGAAAGTCCCCACCATGACAGAAAACAAATGTGTGTGCTAGGCAGATCTCGGAAAGCCACCTATGAGGCAGCCTTGAGCAAAACTTGCCCAATTAACCACCCAGAGAGCCCAGTTTCGTTTGAGAAGTACAGAGAGAATGTGAGAGTGAGAGATTCGCCCCACTGCCTGAGGACCGGGGGCAAAAGGTTGCGACAAAAAGGCCTGGGAGAGATTCCGACACACACATCCTCTTTGCTTTCAAGTATTCAAGCACACACGCATACATATGCACTTGAACAGCTCTCCGTACAGGCATCACAGTTTAAGATGTAATAATTTTCCGGAGGAAATTTTTGCCTTTTTTTTTTGGATAGACACCACAGGGAGTGAAAATTACTGGAGACTGAGTGATAATGAAATTCGAATATGTTGCAGGCCGGATACAAACTTGCATAATCCATGTGAGCACTGCAGTAAGGCATTTTTACTTAAAACTTTCAAATATTCAAAATTGAATAGTTGAGTTTGAATACTATCAATAGTTTGATGCACTTGGTTTTAAACCACCTGGAGGGTTCCGATGCTTTTTATTGATTTTGGTTCAGCCTGCAAAATGTTCAACCACAGTGGTATCACTCCTTTTTAACAAATAGAACTGATAATGAAACTAAATAGTTTATCTCAAGTAAAATCCTGTACCACTGGCATTCCTCAGGGCTGTGTTAGCTCACCAGCTCTTTTGACACTGTACACTAATGAGTGCTCAAGTAGGCACTCACATAACTACATTCTGAAATTCTGATACAGTCATTTTCGATACCATGATACTGCTTAAGACTCCTCTTCTATTTTATATTCTGAGATTAATTCATTTGTTGATTGGTGTGATGCAAATTTTCAAATAGTGAATACTAAGAAAACGGAGGAAATCCTTTTTGAGGTCATATGCCCATAGTTGTTCATAATCAAGAAATCACACAGATGCAATCATATAAGGAGTGCATATGACAAATCTCTTACGTGGGACAAGCATGTTAATTGGGTGTGTGAACGACTCCACCAGAGATTGTATTTTTTACAAAGACTGGTTTTATGGAGTTGATAGGAAAATTCTGTTCCTTTTTTATCAGTCAGTACTAGAAAGTGTGATCAGATATGGTCTGTCCCACTTGGTACGGTGATCTTTCTGTAAAATCAAAATCAAAGATACTATCTATTGTTCGAACTTCAATGAAAATAATTGGACTGAAAGACTAGTATTCAGACTCTATACGAGTCTTAAAAATGATTTTAAGCGACCCATCTCATGTACTCTACCACTCTTATGAACTCTTACTGTCTGGAAGGTACAGAACTCTCCGTTATAAACGGAACCGGTTCAAAAACTCTTTTGTAACGGTATCAATTAGACTATTGAACATTAATTAGTGAAGTCTATTTATTTTTATGTGTATGCATTTTATGTAATTTTTTTATTTATCAGGTATGGCGAAATGCTGGCTATGGAGTAAATAAACTATATTTCAAAGTCATTTTTTTTTTATTAAATAAAATGAAAATTATTGGATAACCTAATAATTAGTATCATCCAGAATTGTAATAATCGATGAATCTCTACTTCACAAGTTGAGATGAAATTAGTCAGGAAGTTCATAAATGCTGTAACTCATGGAAAACATCTTCACCAAATACAAATTGGCAAAACCACATTTATCGCTTTGGCTGTATCATCATACCTCAATTTTTAAGAGCACAGCCCATTCACACACTGCACCGCAAGCGCTGATTATCTCCATTCCTGTCTCTCTCTGTATTTATCTGTCGCTCTGACTAAATTGACTGATAAAAATGGGGACTTCTCAGACAGATAAAACCTCAAACACAACCCAATACACACAGGAAGTGTTTTGCCTTCCTGGGTACATTTATCTCTCTCTCTCTGCATGTGTTAGTGTCATTTGTGTTCCACTTCATTGGGAAGGCTGGGTTATTAATTAAAAACACCAGTGCAGACGTGTCTAACATTAAGTGCAAACAACTTATTAAAAATTCTGTTTTATGAACTTGAGTTTCGGGAAGAACAAAAAACAAATGACACAAGTGGGTAATGCATGAGCCGGTTATACGTGTACAGATAGCAAATTGAATGTGTTTTTTGTGATGTGATTGGTGTGTGTTATAAATACGTATTTATGTATCTTGTGTCACACTATCTGCATCTGATAATATTTAGCTAGTTGTGTACAGTGCTAGGAAAGCTATTTGAAAAAGTAGCTTGTTTCTGGACAAGCTACTGAATATAAAGTAATTCAAATACAATCACGCTAACTTTTACTTTTAGAACAAGTTAGCTACTAGCTAACAAGAAAGAGTAACAAACCTGAAGCGATACAAGTGAGCAGTATCTTTGTCGGGATATACGAATCAGAGCTATCAGGTTTTCAAGGACATCAATTAGCATAAACTAGCGCCACATTTTCACTGTTAACAGTCATAGAATTCAAGTAGTTCACTAAAAAGCAGTGTTCAACTATTTATTTTGCTACAAAAATTTCGACCACAAAAATGTTTGATTATTGCCTCATCTCGCTCGGTTGTGAGACCGCAATGTAACATGAACGCAAGCTACACCGCTAGTTGTTGGAAAAGTAGCTTGTTACTGGAAAAGCTACACCTCTTTGAACAGTAGAGCTGATGATTGTAAGTAAACTCAAGCTAACTTTTAGAACAATTAGCCACTAACTAAAAAACTAGTTAACTGAAATAAAACTATGAAAGGAGACAGAACCCTCTGAATTATATCATTGTCAGATTATATGATTAAATTACGAAGAGCCAAGGACATCAATAAGCACAAACTATCAGACTTATTTTCACTGATAACATAGTTCAGTCAAGTAGTTATTGAAATAGCAGTACTTCTGAATATTAATTTTGCTACAAAAAAAAAAGATTTTGCTACAAAATAGAAAACGGAAAGTGAGTGATGATTCATTGGATTGAAATGCTAAAAAAGACATTCAAGTAGAGCGCGTTTGAATATTGCCTCATCTTGCTCGGTTGCGAGGCTGTGCAATTTATCAATTGAATATTTATAATTTATGAAATGATCAAGAATATTGTTACGCAACATATTAGAAAAAGTAGCTTGTTATTGGAAAAGTTACACCACTTTGAAATCATCAGAGCTACTGTCACACTACTGAAAATGTGGTTAAGTTAATAGTGTTGCTATGGTCTGTGGTGTACGGTTGCGCGTACGTTTGTGCCTGAATTTCCTCAATACATCTCAAACTGCAGTTTTCCATCTTGGCTGTCATAAAGTGTGTGAGTGTGTGTGCCCCTGTTTTAGAGCAGGGCATTCAATCAAACCAAAGCAGAGGCATACACACATTCATCACTGTTTAGCCACGACTCCCTGATGAAGTGTGTGCCATACCGATGACAACACACACTCATAAGCTGGCACTACAGTATGACGTTCAACCGACAAACAACACACACGCACAAACAACACACATGATGAGGAACACTTCATCGTGCATCTCCTCCCTCTCTCTTGTTAATTCAGCTGGGATCGATATGGGAAAGCTGCTAATTGTAGTTATGTTCTCTGCATTGATTAAAAGACAAAAGCGCCACAGAGAGCTAATGAGAGCAAGAGAGTGAGTGAACGTACGTGTGCATTTCAGTTCTGGGAGGAAACTCTTTGTTCATTCTGTTTCTGCACCTGAGCGCACCATTATAAAACGGAGCCGGCTAGTGAGAGGCACGTCTGTGAAACTGATAAAGGAGGACAGAAATTGGACTTAAAAGAAATGTTTGTCTGCTATGGCTGGCTACATCGATTTCCAATTGGCCCGAAGAAAGCTAATGAGCTCAAATGCGAGATCATTGGACACTTAATACACTTGCTGTGTATAAAGGAGATTTACCCTTAACCACTTTTTATTGGGTGTGTGGTTGTGAGCAGTTTGCATTCATTCAGGGCTTTTTGTCAGGGCACTGAATCAGTGCGTCTTGGGTTACAGGACAATAAAGCCAGCTAATAAAGATCAGCTAATGCCTTGATCTTAAGAGTCAAATTGGATGAAGGTTAGCTGAGGTTAAATCACGTATAATCTGAAAAGTTAAGGTTTTTATTTAGTTATTTGCCTTTCCCATATTTATTGTATTTGTTATAAATAGGTTTTCCCCCGGTGGCATAGTATATAGAAAAAACTAATTATAAAAACAACATAAAATGCAAATGTCCAAAACAACAAAAAGAAAAAGTACGATTTCACAAACTTGATTGAACATTCAGACCCTAAAAGTTTGTGCTCGGCTGTCAGAAGCCTTGAGAACTCTTCGTCCAGGAAAAGTAACAGAATGTATTAATATCCAAACAAGTCATGTGGTGCACTGTGATGTCACAAAAGGAAGTATATTCTGGTATTCGGTCTGCAGGCATGATAAAGATATGTGGACACTATTCTGGAACTGTCAATCAAATTCCCCAGAGGCTGAAGCCCACTCTCGCAGAAACAAGGCTTGACTGGGATTCTCTGGGGACTTCCAAAAGAACCACTTCTTTTTTTTTTTTTGGTTGCTACCCATCTACCTCTCCACTTCCACTTTCTGTATTGCCTACAATATCCCTTTAATTTCTCTTTCTCCCAATTCTCACTTCCCACAATCCGTTTCTTTGACCTTTCTCTGACTTAACTTTGCCCTCTCTTTCTTCCATTATGCCTGCTGTCTGGCCCTTAGATGGCACCAAGGAACGGTCCAGGTGTTGTCTTTTCTGCACATTAAGCATTGCGCTTAAACGGGAAAACTCTCTTCAAAGCCCGTCACTCAAACTCCAGGACTCCTGTCCTCTAGCCAATTAAAAGCTGCTGTTGATCCAGCAGGTCATTCTGAAGGCAGGGTCATGGAAAGTAGTGGATTGGTTCAACATGGAGACTCAAGCTTTGTTCCTAAACATATTGAGCTCTCCCTTTCTTCTATGGGAGCATCATGACTGAAATGGAGCCTAATAATTGACTGATTTGGAGTGCTTTGGAATGTTCCACACTGGCAGGAACTACAAATCATACAAATAATGCTGCATTCATAAAGTACACAGTTGATTTATATACAGGCAAAGCAGCAGGAACAATGCATTACTTTAATAATAAGTGCTTTAACTTTACAAAGGCTACGTTTAAAATACCGTCATGTTAATGTTAAATTTTCAAACTAATATATTATTTTGAAAAGTGCATGCCTGGAGCGTAAAACAAAACCATTTCATTTTACATTAGATATAGCACGCGTTCGTTTTCTCTGTGGCGCTCGCGGCGGGTTTAGAGAAATGTCCACTCGAATGATGAGCAAGGTGAGGGAGTACTTTGAAACTGAAAGCCTACAAAAAAAAATTCAGTTTTCTTCTAATGTCATGTCAAACTAGTAAATAACAATTAAGTTTGCTTATTATACAACCGGTTATGAGGGAAAATACAGTATGAAATTTTATATCGGATTAAAGGAGAAGCATTATGAATTAAACTTACTTGACAATTGAACTGTTGCTATATAAACATCCTAACAAAGAGAATACACTTAGATAATTTATAGTTGTCATTAAATTAGTCATGCACACATTCCTAATTTACACCTGTATTTAGCTGCCCACTTGTGATTGGACCCCAGGTGGATGTTAATAATACCAGGTGTAATTGGGTTCATACTGGCAACAAGACACATGATCATTACTGACAGGGTAAATTAACAATAAATAACACTCACTAAGATACATACAAGTCTACATTCTTTCGCATTGGGAATATTTGGGTATTAGGAAGAGGGTATTTCCCAGTCATTTGCATGGCCAGAATTCAGGAGATTTCTTCCAGAGGATATCAAAACTTGTGAATTTGGCTGTAAGCCAGGACAGTCCATAGTTTCAGTGTTTACTTCTGTTTCCGCTGTATTCCGACCTCTTTTCAGATCACAGTCATTGTTTGGCTAGTGAATCCGGTAGCTCGAGAGATTCATATACTCAGAGGCTATTGTTAATAAACAAAACCACATCACGGACACAATGAGCTTAATTCACCAACATAATAAACTCAGACATGCACGCTCATGCAGGAAGAAATCAGGCATGAATTTAACTCAATGGTTTCCTCCATATTGTCACAATGGGTCTGCCATCACAGTGGCGCAGAAAAAAACGTGATTATAAATCATCATACAATCCTATATTATAATATAGGCTGGGTTTTTTTTCCCTGAAGTAAGGTCTCATGAGAGCTGACGCTTCTGTTGATTAAACAGGTGCTCAGCATTAGACACGGATGAAGGTGTCTGATTTGCTCTAGCTAGCAGTGGCCATGTGATCTCTCACGGCTTTGGTTGCTTTGCCAACGTGTCAACACACCATTTATCATTTACCTGACCTTCAACAGCAATCTGGTGAGCAGAGCCAAAAATGTGCACGTGTTCAGTTACATACCTCAATATGCGACCTCATCAAAAAGGCCCATTAGTTTAGCAGCACATTACTTGTTGTCGGCCTATGATCTGTCTGAGATTGAGTAGTTCACAAAAGCAGCAGCAGCTCTGATTCTGAAAAGAGATACACGTGTGCTCCACTTCACATACTTAAACAATCCAACATGTTTTTAGTGCACTGCATACATTTTATTCAGCAATGATGCATTCAATTAGAGTCCGACCGATATATCGGCAGGCCGATATTATCGGCCGATATTAGGCATTTTCCAAACTATCGGTATCGGCATTTATAATGGCCGATAAATGAATAAAAATAAATAAATAAATAAATAAAAAAAAATCGGACGAAACAACCTTCAGGGATATTACAGGAACACACGCGCGCGGTCTCTTGCTCTCTCGCCCTCTCTGCTCTGCCGTGCACGCGCTACACGGTTTGGAAGCACAGTCTCGCGGGCGCGCTCGCTCTAGATTCCGGAGATTTTAACTAATTCGCGGGCATCAGTGAGCCGCTATCAATATGCGGGAGAGTCCCGGAACTTCCGGGAGGCTATTTTTTTGGTGCTCCCTCAGCTCTTGATGCCTTACGGACAGCGCGTGATGCGCGCGTGGTGGGAGCTGCGGCACTGGTTAAGTGAGTTCATGGTGAGTTGGTCACGAAACATATACATTCATTGCTTGAATAACAATTAAAATAACATCCCCATCAGTTGTCTTAACTCAAATAAGCATGACAAAATTTGTGACTATCATGTCCAGTTTTGCTGCTGTTAAATAAGCAGAGAGTGAAGCGGAATTAGCTAGTAACGTTACGTTGTTACAGTGTAGTTGACTGACTGTCCTTTTAACTTTTGACAATTTGACTGAAATATTTCTTTAATAGCGTGACAGTTATAGCAATGAGACGTATCATCTCTCCTTGGTCTGTTATATTGAAAATGTATGTTTTACAATTTGCAGTATGACGTTATCCATTGCTAAATTATGGCACATCATAGACTAGCTAATGCCACTATCAGTGGAAGACCGCTAACGTTACGAGCTTGGAAACCACAACGAACTTATTCTGCCTAAATAAAGTAATGATTAATGTATTTATAACTAGCATATCTCTAGTTAGAGGCCCTGCATTGTAAAATGTAAGTTAGACTTGCGAGGAGTGAACATTTAGACATAGAGAAAAAGTATCAAACGTAGCTTGTGCATAAAAGTTAGCTTTTCTTTTACACGTGTGTGAAATCCAATGACGCCAATGTGCGTTGCAGACTGTCATTCAGCCGCAGCATTAACGAGTCACAGAATGGATTTAGATCGCTAAATAGTAGGTTTTAGAAGGCAGGCAGCAACTGATGATTGAAAATGGTTTGATGTAGCTTGATGGAAAGAATTTAAAAAGTGCAGGTAAAGGGATAAGCAAGCTGACATTGTAGTATACCGGAATATAAGACAAGGTTTTTTGTCCTAAAAATAGGTTGAAAAATGTTTGTTTTTTAGGTTGATAAAAACCTTTATCTTGTTTAATGATAATATAAAAGTCATGATGATGATAGTAATAATGTCATTTTTATTTTTGTAATTATTACTCTCAATAGTAATAATAATAATAATGCTGGTAGTAATAGTTGTGGCTGTAGCAGCAATCATTTTATTTGTATGTTTATTACTACAAATAACTAATGTTAGGGAAATCTGTTAATGTTTTGTTGCGCGTTTCTGAATTATTATTATTTTTTTAAATATCAGCCGATATATCGGAATATCGGATTTTAAAACCAACAAATATTTGTATCGGTATCGGCCTTCAAAATCCTTTATCGGTCGGGCTCTACATTCAATTGATCAAAAGTGACAGTAAAAACATTCATAACATAAAAGTCTTTTGAATATTTGATACATCAAATAATAATAAATCACAGTTTCTCCACAAAAATATGTGACACTGAAGACTGGAGTAATGATGCTGAAAATTCTGCATTCAAAAGAATAAATGACATCTCAAATACATAAAAATAGAAAAGCTATTTTAAATCGTAAGAATATTAAAAAAAATTCTGCGATTTGGGATCCACTCATTCTTAAATCTTGCATACTTTAAGTGCGGATACTGTACGAATAATACTACAGTATATGATAACAGGTAAAGTGCTGTACAGACATGAGGTGGCCAGCTGATCATTTATGGCATAAATACCAAATTATAGAGTGACTTACAGTGGTGTATCACACTAGAGAAACTCAATTTATTTGATTCAGAAATGCAATGTCATGCATTACACTACTCACTAGACTCTCTCGTCCAGTCTCACTCCTCCAAAGTCTCTCGCTCACGACACGAACACTCAGAGTTAATTTACATAATCAAGTTCACGAAGCCAGTTTAATAATTTGGCCTCCTGGCCGGCTGCCTGCCACAGGCGGCATTCCATTGTTGGGTTCTTATTAAATATCTCACATTCCGTCCTGGGCTGTGAGCTTGCCACTAACTAATTAAGGCAGAGATATTGGAGGAAAGTACACACACACACACATTGACTCACAAGAACATATCTAGTTATCCTCAGAGCTTTTTATTTCCATTTACTTTATATACGTCTGTGCATATCTTTGATATACAACTGCACAAACCTTGTGATAATTCTCAATCCTTACGTTTATTTAGTTATCTACACAAACACTTTTTAGCATGTGTGCACTCACTTCAGGGTTAAATATGGCTGGCAGACAACATTTAGCCTCTCTGAAATAACAATACAGATTGTTTTGGCCTCTGGCTGTAAGACACATATGGTGGAAGTAACCGAGTAAAGCATTAAAATGAGGCGGTTAAGCAGATATGATTCTGTGAAGCTCAGTTTTGTTGCTGTAACTCTAATGGCCATGGGGAGCATCAGCATGCTGGGACATGAATGTCGAAAAATCGTTGCACAAAGCGGGAAGACGTGCCTTGCGTCTTTGTGTGTAGGGTGTGTGTTTGTGTGAGAGGAGGTTAGTGTGAATTCAGGTCAAAACAACATGTAACCACATGCACTGGTGTGTATATCATTTTAACAATTGCACTGTGCAGAGAATAATGAGGGTGACTCCCACAAAATTGGTCAAGAAAAAGTCCAGGTCATATTTCACTCCATTATATTGAATAGATGGGTCCTCAAATAGCGGACTGCGGTCCACAGCTTGGTTCCAACCGGACCTCGAGACATGACGACACAGTAGCACCATTTAACCGGTTCTACAGTTTAAAGTGAGTAGTACACACCACAAGCGCTCATTATTAATCAGTATGTTAAGAGCATTTCATAATATACAATCTTATAATTGGGAAAATTATATGTAAAAAAAGACAAAAAATAATTTCTAGAAAACTTTGTTTTCAGCTCATGATGAGAGCGTTTTTATTACCATGTATGTACATTGTTTGTTTGTTTTTAGTAGATCCTTATTTTAAGCAATATATATATAAAATTTAAATACAAAATCATATTACAGTATTTTTTATGTAACCACAATAATGAGATTCTAAAGAAATTAATAATAGTGATTACATAAATAAGTAAATTAATTCAAATGTGCAACATTCAGACTCATTCTGGGTTAAGGGAATTTTGGGCAAAATGGCTTCTGCGAAATATAATAAAATAAAAATATATGTATTATATACTTATATACATAGTATACTGCCCATAAATAAAATTGCATTACTGTATTTTTATACAGTATTTTTGTAATACAGTAAAAATGCAGTATCAATAAGAATCTAAATAAATATGAATATGGGGGATTGCATAAACAAATGTAAGTCTGATTCATTACAGTTAACAATTTTTGGCTAAAGTGTCTTTAAATGTATTGAAAATTTCACAATGTAAAATCGTACTAGTCTTAAAATAGGCTTAATTTTTATTTTAACAATATTTAAATGTAACAATAAATAAAAGAAAAACATAAGGAAGAAAATGAGAAGGTGTCAAAAACATCATGAGGAAAACATATTGGCCATTTAGATGATGCTCCGAGTGATACTTGGTAACAGGCTGTCATTTATTCCTCAATGGTCCATTAAAGCAGTAAGGCATAGTCCCACCTGCTAATGGCTTCCACCCACACACACACACACACACACACACACACACACGCACACACGCAGACATGCACACACTAGTGTGCAATCAAGCAAGCTATTATAGCCTGGGGGAAACATGATTCACGAGGTCATTAATGACACTGACATGCATCAACCTCAATCAGATGTACAGTAGAGCTGCACACCTAACCGTATTCATCAGTTGTGATATCTGACAGAGGGCCGGGGCTCAGCACGTCCCCTCTTAAGAGTGTGTGTGCGGTGAATCTTGTTATTGTGATACATGATTAGCGCTGCAGGTGAACGGTTAAGACCTCACACTCTGTCTGCCGCCACCAACACACACACGTGTTGATTCGTCTACGTGCGCTCGTCCGTTCTCAACATGATCATCAGTGCCAAGATAGACTTTGAATTCATAAAATGGAATTGTGCTCCGAGTGAAAGATTTATTTTATAATTATGTATGAACTAAACAGTTGCACGCCCTCACTCTTTTCCTAGCCATTGTGTTTTATGTCAACTTTGACAGATAAACCAGAAAGACATTGAATTGCTTTTTGTGGTATGAGAAGACAGACATTAAGCGAGACGCTCTGTGGTTTCGGCCTGTCCAGGCAAGAACTGAACACCATGTACTTGATATCAAGTCCCTCAACAGTTTTTTTTTTTTTCCTTCAATAATCTGCTATGTAAGCACAAGTATTATACAGAATCTGTTTTATAATAGAAATATAACACAGAATCCAGTGTCAGGCATGTCGGATGGATTTGGCAGCGTGTCGAGTAGACAAAAGCAACTTTTGTGGCGTGCCGTTCAGCCGGTTCTGTTAGTCATTTTTAGACAGAACTCTTTCCGCAGTGTGCAAAACTGTGACTGCCGTTTGAATTCAACACAGACAGACAGAAAATAATAGTGGGCCCATGCTGTAAAATTCACTTTTTCACCAGAAATTCACTGCAGAAAAATATGGTGACAATTTTTGCCATTGTCACCATGGGATGGTATTTTGGTGCCTTTTTATTTGACACATATATACACACACACACACACATATATATATATTAGTGCTGGGCAACGATTAATCGCATACAAAATAAAAGTTTTTGTTTAAAAAAATAAAAAAAGTTTATTTATTCAAATGTGTTCATATAAATTATGTATAAATATATATATATACACACAGTATATCATAAAAATGTTTCATATATATACTAAATAATTACACATATATTATGTAAAAACAAACTTTTATTTTGGATGCGATTAATCGTGATTATTCGTTGCTCAGCATTAATATATATTTATTTGTCATCACAGGAATAAAATACATTTTAATTTATATTAAAAGAGAAAAAAGTCATTTTTTAACTTGTAATAATATCTCACAATATTAGTCTTTCCTGTATTTTTTATCAAATAAATGCAGCCTTGACGAGCATAAAAGACTTACTTTTGAATGGTAATAAGGTAATTTACAATGGAAGTGGTAAGTGTCAGACAATGGAAAACAAGTTCATAACTGAACATAAAAGATTGAAGTGCATGAGTGTGAATGTATAAAAGGGAACAGGCTGGCTTTAATGAGAGAGATGGAGTCTGTGAGATGGAGTCTGTGAAGGTGCGTGTTTGAGTACATAAAGCTTCAATGACACCGGAGAGGAGAGTTAAAAGCTGTGAAACGCAGCCACTCTGTAAAGAAGCATAATTACAGGAAATGACAAGTGGAACTGTGGAATGCAGCCAGTGAACACACGCCATTCAGCAGAGGTTCGCTGCCCCTAAACACACCTCTGTCTGTGTACCTCTTCATAGCTGGACTGGTACGCACAGAATACACAATAGCAAGAGGGAGTGATCCGAGCTGATCGCATTCCTCAGATGTGTATAAGAAAACCTTCTGCTCCGTTTGGATAGAAAAAGACAAGCCCTGCAATTACAGGAGGAACACACCACAATTGTGACCATCAAAGCAACAAAAAGAGACAGAGAGGTGAAGGGTCAAGCCTGTCGGACCGGGGGAGGCGGAGCCAGAACCATGCTGAGAGTTCCGGAACAGACAGTTGTCATGGAGATGGAAGCGTTCTCGTTCCATAACTGCTGGTCTAATGGAGAAGTTTGAAAGCTGACAGCTCTGACAGGCGTGGAGTCTAATCTCACTGCCCACTGGTTCCAGGTACACAATTTATTGAAATTTATTGAGTGCAGGAGACATTTAAATACGTCTGGAGAAGAAGAAGAAACGGTCTAGCGGGTTACTTAAAAATGGAGAAAAATAAAATAAAATCAATGGTATTGGTAACAAGAACTTTCTTATTAAAACAGCATCGGCTACAGCAGACTGATCTCTGAGAGGTCTGACCAAAATGCTGGTATGGGTCGGAGGAGGTGGATGATGATGACGATGATGAAGCTTTTGAAAGGCATGGGGAGAGAACTCGAGCGGAGAAAATGCTGCTCCGTGGTGTGATGAGACAGACACCATCATCACAAATCCGGTTAAGGCTCCAGTTTGTGTGAGGAGAATTGATTGTGTGTGTGTGTGTGTGTGTGTGTGTGTGTGTGTGTGTGTGTGTGTGTGTGTGTGTGTGTGTGTGTGTGTGTGTGTGTGTGTGTGTGTGTGTGTGTGTGTGTGTGTGTGTGTGTGTGTGTGTGTGTGTGTGTGTGGTCAGTGTGTATAATGGAACAGACAGGGTACATCAGCCTCTAATCACTTCAGCCCTCTCGTCCTCCAAACACACACACACACACCTCATACCTGCAGATGCTCTTATCTCAGCAATTCTAGAGATGGAGACTCTGGCTCAGACACTCTGAGCTAATAAAGTTGAGACTAACTGCATATTACTTATGTCACAGTGTGAGAACATGAGAAGCAGAGATGGTGAGGCTGCATAGTCTTTCTCCACCCACAATGCAATGCACTGCACACTAGCTTCAAATAAAACCAAACAGTAGAGGTAAGTAGAACATGTTCCTGGATCAACTTTTTTGTTATTCCTGGAACAACATTCCTATTAAACAATAAGTTCCCTCTGAGAGATTCTTCCTAAATATATATTCTTGATCATATTGCAAACGATTCAATGGTACAAATTTATATATATAAAAATAAATAAAAAGTATCTGTCTTCTGCAATCTTCCCTCAAAACTTTTTTTGTAGATCTAGTCAATTCTTCATTCATACAATGACTTGAAAACCTTCTTCTTCCCTCGTTAATATAATAAAATACTTCGTGTATTTTGGCAAAAACCTTCTAAGAAATTTCTTAGAAAAATATTCATTCGAAAAACTGCATTCAATGCTTAATATTTATTTATAATTCATGATATGAAAATACTTTTAACTTAACACTTAAACAAATAATAATTAAACCTAAAATAATGATTAAGATGTGTACACTAACATTTATTCTAGATGTCATAACTACGTAATAATTATGTTATTGTTTTTTAGTTGATAGTTACACATTACATTTAATCATTACATTTGAACTTTTCCTGAAAATGGAATGAAAGTTAAATAAGAAATACATTTATAAAACTTATATGAATACAAAAAACACATTTCTAAGAATGTGGCATGCGTTTGAAACAAAATTTCTTAAAATAATAATAAGAAAAAAATTAATGCATTTAGTGAGCTATTGGGTCAAAACAAATTGCACCTTTTCAACCCCTCCCCACCAACAACATTTTCTGTGTCTGCACACCACCCAAGCTAATGGAAAATGCATTAAGAATATCCAAGCCTTTATGTTATGGGTGATTGTCCCTCCCTTACATGGTTTGCCATTTCACAAGCCTGCGACTATTACCACCTACAACTCAAGTATTAATGAGAGTTCGCCCTGCTCTCGTTCTCCCAATTCCACTCTATTCCACCCACACACATATATACACACACACGCATCATGGCTCAAGGACACCACAGAAGAATCATGTTAAGCTGGGCGGAGCAGGTCAGATTGGATCCAGACTCATACCAAACACACTGAATTACATTATTGATCACAAGACAGAAAGGTTATGAAAGAGCAATGGGGGCTATGCCAGTATCCAATCTGAGAAGCAAGAGTATCTGTGAGTCCCAAGAGAGCATGGGGTGCTCTGTCTGTCGGACAATTCACAACACGCACACACACACACAGTGTGGCTCTATAATTGATTAAAACTGGCTGAGAGGGCAACTGGTGTGCCGACCCTCATGCATAATTCCCGATCTGTGCCCGAGTTGCACTGAAACACTCCTTATGATAATCTCCCATCAGTCCTTTCCTTGGAGACGAAGAGAGAAACACAGTGGCCGGCGCATTTGTTTCACAGGAAGGTTAACTAGGCCACGCTGCAAACAAAAAGAAGTGATCGCGGACACACTCGCTTGCACTTCATGTTGACAGAAGCCGGCTGGAGCTCTTATCTCGGTGGAATGCACAGCGGCCGCTGCCTGATAAGAGTCGATGTTCCAGAGGTCGTTCAAACGCTTAGGCAATGGCCAGGCGGAAAGGAGGAATGGCGCTGCAAAGCAAACCAGCTCACTATCTCGTGGTTTGTTTGTCTGTTCAAGCGCGTGCGCAGGCGATAGCGTAGCTTGTTGTATCGCCAGTAGCTGTTGAGGTTTGTTTGACATCTGAGGGATGTCTCTCCTAAAGGCGGCTCAGGACATGAGAGATGCATTAGATCTTCTGGCCCTGATCCCAGGTCACAGTAAATGCATCGTCAAACTGTTATGATGTCAAAAAATGAAAGCAAAACCTGACACAAGAACACTCGGGCATGTTTCTCCGTAAGGTACTTTCCATTACTTGGACTTTGCAACCGAGTAGGACTAATTACATATATTAAACTGAGGAATTTACAGTCAGCTCTGTATGGCTCACTGAGACAGCATGCTGAGAAGAAAGACAGCAGAGCGAGAACAAGAGAGGGGGTTGGGAAACATGGGGCATTCCAACTAGTGAGTACTTTAAAGACAGAAACACTTTGCGTGAAGATGTGAATGTAATGCTAATGGAGACAACAGGTCCTGTTTACAAGTTGAACATGCATTCTTGTGTTACTGTGATGGTAACCAATCTCATTCTTCATAGAGCATTCATAAAATGTTCCATTAAACCAGATATGCTATTATTGGAAACAGCAGCCTACAAACAAGGCGGACAACTTGTTTCTATTTGATAGAAACCATAACAATTAATGTGAAAATGCGACCTTTCAGTTAAAAGAGCCAATCTCTTATGATAGAGGCCTCGCCGGTTTGTTTACACTTAAATGCACTAGCGTATTAGCTAGAACAGTGTGAAAAACTAGCCAAAACCCAATATGATTGAATTAACCTATTGCTGATTTGAAATATATTACTAAATCAATCCTGACAAAAAGATAGAGATTTTAGCCATTCCCCATTCAAAAAGATATTTGCTGTGCGTGTGGAAAACAAAGATAGCTTGGATTTATATGGAAACTAGTTATGAAAAATACTGACAATCTAACTAACTTTAACAAACTTCCATCTCTTTTTATTATTGATAGAGAAAACCAGCCACAGTTTCTTTAACCATGAAGCATTATGAGCTACAGTTTACACGTTACTCAAAAGCACCATTCGCCAACTATGGTTGCAAGTTTCGTTAAATTTGGTTCATAATGACGGAACTTGCAACCATAGTTGGCTTTGGTAAAATATCCTGAAAGCAAGATCGAGAGAGCAGCCAAAACTAGCAAAGTGTTTTACCCCACAAGTGGCGTGAGGTACGTACTGTACTGTACTGTACTATGAAGAAAACACTGATAAGGAAGAAAACTATAGAAAATTGCTATCTTAAGCTTTTTAAATAATCTGTAATGAACTTTACAGGCCACAACATTGCTGTGCTTTTGCTAAATAAGTCAGTCAAACAGAATCTCATCTTTTGGTCTGTGTGCAATGCATGAAGGAAGAGATGAGGTCAGGCCTCCGAGAGCAGCACTGTGACATTTGTTTCTGTTTAACAGCTAGAGACTGATGCAGTGGGCCACTTTGATGAACGCTGGGACACTGTCAGGGAATTCTGGGAAAGCTGTGGTCAGAGCTGGAACTAAGCAAAGAGAAAGAGAAAGGGAAAGACAGAGCAGAAGAGAGGGAGAGGAAGAAAAGGAAATAGAAAGGCATGCAGCCAACATCAGGCGGGCAGTAAGCCAGCGCACAGGAAATTAAGCTCATGAGCTGAAACAGACTCCGACACACACAAACATACACAGAACACATTCACAGAACAAAATTAGGCTGTTTATGTATGAGAATCCATACGTGAAATTGGTTAAATCTCCATTTTACGCGTATACTCATATTTCTCTTTCTCACACAGACATATGTGGACACTCTACATTATCTGTTCAGCCTATCACTGAAGCCAATGGAAAAAAACAGTGTGTGTGTGTTAAGGATGAATTTTCCCACCAAGCTCAACTTGGAAATGCCAGAGTAGATTCAGTTCAAACATAAACGCATCACTACTAATATTACTCATACTTGGGGTTAGGGATTTGAAGAACCTCAAACCCAAATATTAAACTTAGGAACGCAACTCACCCTGAACCATTTGTGCCTCAAACATGAATTGTACAATTATACAATACACAATCAAGTGGCTTGTTGAGAAGGTGTGTACTATTACTTGTTTAATTAACCATATCTAAAAACAGGGATATCATATTTTGTTCAGGCAGAATATATTTTTCTAAACCATTGCATTTTTTTAAGAGCACAGAAACCGGATGCAAACTACATTCATATGTTGTTTGAAATCCAATTTATTTTTATAGTTTTTTGGAATGAGGAATTCCAGAATTCCAGAAAATTCAAGAACTGTTTTTCCCAGTAGTATGTAACATCGAACAAAAACCCCTGAGTTGCTGCATAGCAACTAATGAAAGTACATCAGATATTAATTACACGAACAATGAAAAGATTTCATCACTTGCAAAATTACTGGGCATTCAGTCAATCCAAAGATCGTATGTAAAGCAAACTGGATTTGTGTGCTGAGAGAACAGAGCCATCAAGACTTGGCCAGTAAGAAACCACTCAACACTACCATAGCTATATTATATAGAACTTTGTCTCATGCATTATCATCTCTGACCTGTGCATAACCGCTCTATGTGCGCGTGCTGCATTGATTTGTCAAAATGAACACTGTAGCACATACTTATCACACACTCTGGGAAGTCCATAACCAGTGCTAGGTCACTCTGCAGAAAGAACCAGGTGATTTACTGCCCATTAAATGCAACTGGAGGCAAGTGAAGGTCAATAAGTTAACAGGTCGTTCACTTCCCAAGTTAGCAGCACTCTGTCTCTCTCTCTCAGTCCCTTTAAAAATCGACAAAGTTTATAGACAATCAATGAAGCTTCAAAGTAAGGGTTATGTAATACAACATATTTTGATATTGGCTAGTTGATTGCTTTTTGCAACGACTAGCTAGTTGGTCTTAAAGAAGCCATCCTTATCATTAAAGGTGCTGTATGTAAATTTTTCACTCTACTAAAGCATAAAAATACCATAATATGTTTGCAGATATTTAGGAAACATGCCGAGTTCACATCGTTTCTCTGAAAAACACTTCTACAGCCAGTTATTTTACTTTGAAAAGTGCGTTCCGTGTTGGAATGTCTGTTTTTGTTTTGGTTTTGTTTTGGTCTGTGTGACCTCGCCCACTGCCAGTTCCTCCAATAGTATTTTGACACCCCGGGATGACAGATGGCAGGAAACACAGCGTATTGCAGCAAGCAAACAAACTGGGTCAGAGATGGCAGATTCTACCCACCCTAAAAAGCCTCGGTATCCATCTAAAAATCTCTATGAACGAGAGCCTATTAAAACACGGATAAATCAACTCATCAACTTACATAAGTATGTACTGTAAGTCTCCTCAGCTTACATTGTCAATTGCGCTCATTCCTGTTGCATGAGCGTCGAGTCTGAGGAAGGGGGGGAACGATCTCCGACATTTTTTATTTGGACTGCAGTACCTATTTCGAACACTAGCTGTCATTCTTAAAGACTGCACCTTTGGTTTACGAGATCCCAATCAGGCAGATGACAGTCCTATGACTCACTGCTAAACAGTGACTACTGGGACAGGTATTACTGCGTCAGTTTCTTTCCTAAACTTCCAGAACTTCCGAAGTGAGGCATTCTAGGCAGAAATCTAGGTGGGAGTTTCCCTTCTGTCAGCATACAGTGATAAAATAATCTGTGACCATGACAATCAGGCCTGCTGTGACTCCACCTCCTCAATACGTCATGATTTGACAGTTGATGTTTAAATGACCTTCGACTCCAGTTGTTATTCAACTTCCCTTCTTCCTCCACATTCCCAATGATAAACATGTAAGAACACACATTTAAACAAACACTAATCCCAACATTCCATGCCCGCAACATGCTTGTGGTTCTAAGCGTCTCTCATAGTCAACAGGACAAAGAATGCAAACTTATGAAATCTTTTCAATACACACACAGATCATCATGCCTTAAGCCCCCGGAAGCAGGCTGTCTCCGTAATTAATATTACTGATCCCGGGAAAAAAGGGAAGAGGAAATATCCTACAGCTCAGGGCTACTGGCACAGCGCAGCAGGACAAAATATTAGCAGTATTTTAAAGATGATAATTAAAATTAAAGCTCAGTGTGAGGAAATTGGACTGTTTGAGGATTAACGGCACCACCGCTGATGCCCATGAAGGAATTAATTCCCGCTGTGTCAATGTTATCGAGGAGCAATTCACCGGTACATCTCACAGACACAAAAGGCCGACTAGTAGGTAGGTCTTTTAAGCAGCTGTTTCATGAAAAAAATCAACCTGAAAAAAAAAGCAAAAAGACACTAAATACAGCAGTAGGTGGACAAATAAACATATTCAAAAGAGGTCATTGGGTCGCTAAACCATACAACTACACTAATTTCATGGGGAAAAAAATTATGAAGATAGACAGGAAGATTTGTATAGTTAGCATCTGATAAAGGGGATATCTGAAGAAATATCATCATCATATTCTCTAAGAACCACTTGTAGGATCAAATTAAACTGTACACTATCAATTCTGTTACCTTTCTGAAGCCATAACACATGAAATAGCACAAATTCATCTGACAATGTTAAAAATTATTTTATAAAACTGGAAAAGCCAGCCTTTTATACAAAGACCGCATGAATCAGCCATATGTCATTTCACATGGGCCTCGTTTTTGGCCAGGGCTGAAGACCATGGGACGGTTCCAAGTGTTTTTGTGTATTCAAGATTTAGACCTACATGACTCAATGCGATGGGTTTATATAAACCGTGCATGCCATTTTTGCACGGCTGCGGCTCCTGTTGAGTTCCTGCGCGGTTCATCAAGTCGCACCGTTACGCAAGTGCATTCATCATCCAAATTAGATGGAGCTAAATGCAGAAAAGCAGCGTCTGCTTTGAAGTTCTGCAAATGAGAAGCACTTGACTGACATTAGGGCAGAGATGAATAGATGTTGCCACCTCTCTCGCTCTCTCTGTCTCCTGGCAAGCAGGGAGTAGACCATGCTCTTGTTTTTGTTTTTTCAGGACACTGAATAAAAAGCAAGCTGGAAGGGAGAACTCAGTTGGAGGGTCTTCAAAACAGCAATAGTTTCAATCTTGGAAGCCTCTTTAAACAGTCAGAACACAGAGCGAGTCTGTAAGGACAAGCACCTTGTTCAATAACTGCTCAGTCAATGGACTTTTGTTAGGATTGTGTAACGTTGTAAAACCCGGGTCAAAGTCCTCATGTTTCTGGTTGAAAGAGATTTAGCGTTCATAGAAGCGTAACCTGACCCCAGAGAGCTTGCAAACTGAATTCAGAGTAAAAGACGCTGGTCATTTTATTCCCGAACAAACAATAAACCTAAATGCCGATCGTGATTACATTAAAAACGGCCTTTTGAGGAACAGATCATCATGTCATGATGCTAAATACCATTTCTAACATAATAAAGGTGGTGAGTAGATGAATGAATGAAGCAATCAATCATCCTAATGACCACTTGAGTTCATTACGAGCTTTTGTCAGACGCTAGCTACGGAAAAAGAGACAGCCAGACAGGGCGACAGAGGTTGCGGGTTTCTGGGAGGCTCCATATGTGTTGTGAGACACAGTAGGAGATTGGGGGATGTGGCATCATGTGTGTGTCCCCAGGAGACTTACAGCTGTCACTTACATGCAGGAGAAGAAGTGTGATCTCACCTCACACACTCTTTGACACCACCCACGTGTTTGGCCACACACACACACACACTTTTCCCAGCCTGACAGATAATGTACACACCTGCCAAAACAGCCTGCAAGGGCAGCTAATGGATCTGTGGTTGGTGACAGGTTTCTAAACAAACCGTTTAAAAGCTGAGAGGCCTATCTCGCGTGAACCCCGAAATGCACCAGAGACATTACTGTGACAAATCACTCAATCGCTCTCGGCATGATGCTGATACCAAGTTACTAATTAATACGATCAACTATATTTAGAGACAATGCCCACCATCGCACACGCACTAAAGTCACACCCACGGACATGACAAGCACGGTCGAAAAACGCAGCGCTGACATGCCTATTATTCATTGAGTCATGGTACAGAGGACGGAGGCCTATACTGATCCAGTTTGTCAGGAACTTGCACAAACAAAACAGAAGAAGTGTTGATGACACTGACATATACACAAAGTCCAAACATCATGAGTTGTTTCTATTCTGGAATCTTTGTAGTCTAAAAATTCACTTTAGGATGAAGTTGAATGAGACAATGTCCTAATTAAGACATCAGCTATAGTGACCTTGAATAACCTTTTATTCCATTCTTTCACAAGCACTGTAAATTGATTTATCTGCCAGGCCAGTTTATCAGCCAATATGCATCAATTAAAAAAAAAAATCAGCTTTTTTTTTAATACAGTCTTTTAATACAGAGTAAATTGTTTTGAATTTAAGCTAGGAAAGGACCACAATTAAAAATGTCATCGATATCAAACAGCTGATAATATTTAAGAACTAGTCAGTCAATCTTAACAATAAACAATAAATTGAGTAAATAGTGTAAAAATGTCAACAAGACGATAATATATTTTTGAACATTTTGAGATACCCTACAATGCCCTGCAATTAAATTATTACAATTCTATATTCTATTGTCAAAATAAATACACAAAACACTAAAAATGAGTCAGTCAACCTGCCAACATCCTTGTCAATATTAATAATAAATAATCTAAGTAAATACTAGTGTAAAAATTGCAGCTAGGGATGCACCATAATTTAACATAACAGACATTTTTCGTTAACCAATAAATTACCAAAATACAAATTCTATACTATACGGTCTAAATAAATAAAACACTAGAAACCAAACTCAAAATGGCAAATGTTAATTTAGGCATCACAAATCTATTATATTTAACATTAATCATTATTAAATAGTTTAAGCATTAACTATGATGCCAATATCAGCTGATAACCCAAAGACCAAGACCAATAATTAAATAAAATCATGAATGTCTGCAAATTATCGATTTTGCGTTTACATTTCTAGTTACAATTGCTACTGTATGTTAGCATTAGCATTACACCATGCAGCTACCTTCTCTCAAGGTATCAGCTGTTGAAAAAAAACATATTGATTGAGCACTAACTCGGAGCGAAACAGCTCTTATATATAACTCTCAAAAAAGCAGGCCTAAGCCTTCTCAGTAAGGTACAGCACCTGTGAGGTTATCCATACACAAATCAATGACTGTTGAAGCATGTGACTGAATATAAACAAAGTTTTTAAAAAACCAATGATCCAACAAAAAGATATCTCTCATCACAAACATTAATACACCAGGCAGTCCAGGCAGAAGTCTGAAATAAACATAACCTTTGTCCCCTGATAATGCACAAGAAGGGTGATGTCAGCAAATGAGTGTGCTCTAGGACATGCCCTGGCATGTCTTTATCTAACACTTCCTCTCCACCTCATTCCCAATAATTAAATATGATGCCGAAAGTCACATTCTGTATTAAATAAAGCTGATTGGAGGGGGAGGGGGGGCGAGGTTGTATCCATTGTGGCAAAGTGGCGGCTTCTCGATAGGCATCGGCCTTTGTGCCGCTTTTTCATTATTCTCAGCACAATCTACCAGTGCAGATCCATTAGTGTGACATAGGCCTAAATTAGTGGCCATAGAAATCCATTAGCGTCACAGAAAATGAGGACTCTGAGCTGAAGTGATTTTCTCAGATTGACAAGATGCTTTCTTCAATTGCAGACGCTGACAGAGAAGGACAACCTGCGGAAGGATTTTCAGGGGCATACTGGCCTAGAAAGGTTAGCTGACCTCAAAGGCATAGTTCACCACCAAACTTTTATTATTACGTGCATATTGCGCTTTTATATGTTGAAATAATATATGTAGCCTACATGGGCCAAAGACAAATGTCCATGAAAATAAAGAATCAATTCAATTCCAAATGAAAACTGTAATTATTAGCTCACCCCCTTTTGCTCTTTACTTTCTTTATTCTGTGCAACACAAAAGCTGAATTTTATGGAATATTCTGGAGGAAAAAAAAAACGGTTAGAATATAACATTGTAGATGTCTTCTTAAGCCTTGACATCAGCCTTTATGAGAGTTCATGAATGAATCGCTCTTCTGAGTCAAATCTTTTTAAAGAATTGGTTGATCCAGACAGTTCTCAAAACCAGCCTAAATGATCCGTTCATGAATCAAACTGATCCATTTCTCAAGTTCAACTGAGCTAATGATCCCATCACAGCAGTTAACAGCCCACTGGGAATTAAGATTATAGATTATCTGTGTGAAGAAAAAAAAAAAAAAAAAAAAAAAAAAAACCTTAAAGGGATAGTTCACCCCAAAATGAAAATTGTCATCTTTTTTTTTTAAGAACAACCTGACCAATACAGTATGTTTAATAAGACAGTAAATGAGGACTAGGGATGTTAAACACAAAAAATAACATTAAAGTACCATAAAAGCAGTTTGTATGATTTGTGCAATATATTCCAAGTCTTTTGACAGAGTTTATGAATGAATCATTCTTATGAGTCACACCTTTTTTATGTATTGGTTGATCCAGTTCAAAACCAGCCTGAATCAGACTGAACGGATTCTCAAGATCAACACACTGACTCAAAATCCAAAGTATGGCTTCAGAAGTCATATGGACCACTATTATGATACATTATGGTGCTTTTGAACAACTACATCCTTCAAATTTTTCTGAAGTTCCATGGAAGTCATTCAGGTTTGAAAACAACATGAGGGTGAATAAAATGACATTTATTTTTAGGTGAACAATCCCTGTTCTGAGATCCATTTTAGCATAATGTCTAAACTTATTTTATATTATACAAAACATGTCCACAGCGCAAGAGAAAATTAATACATTGGAGTTACATAATTATATTTATATAAACAACATTAAACGTACCTAACCATGCAGAAACAGTTCTATTCTTACTATTCCAGCACCAAATGTGCTCTTGACAATCATAAATCACCACCAGAAAAAAAGCCTTTATGATTAGCTCATAATTGAGTGGGTTGCTCATGAAGTGAGAACATCCAGACCACAGATATCCAGGAGGCCCCGCGAAGATGTACGAACAAGGACAATGAAACCACAAACACAGCAACATACTGTACGCACTGTCAGCAGCTTCGCCTATCTTTAATGACAATTATTCAGCACTATCACTCTCATAACAATCAACACTGATATCGCAGTCCAAAGGACCTTTCGAGACAAGTCAGTGACTCGAAACAGGAAGATGAGGGTTTCACATGATTATCGTGATTCTTTAATCAAGACTCACAGAAGCCAGCTCCATGTTTTATGGCCAACATGAACAAATACCAACACACAAAGTCCTCAGGAAGTGCATGAATGAGGCCACTGTGTACTGCGTGCTTGTTCCTTGACAAGAAACACAAATAAACACAGTCATTGCTCATAAGAGAAGAAGAATGGAGGAAGAAAGAGGGGTAAAAAGAGCACTCTCTCTCTCTCTCCACGCTCTCTGTTTTTGACCATTGATCTTTGACCTTGAGGGGGCCGAATGACTTCCTGCTCTGAATCACTCAAGCTACAGGATCCTTCTCAGACGGAAGAATCCAAATAAAGTTGTGCGCCCGTTTATGTATATTCAAATTACTTTAAAAATTGACAACTTATTTATATAATAATTAGGGCAAATTGGGTTTCACGTTTCTAAAATATGTCCACATAGTATTTAAATCTGTTATTATTTATTCACCTTCATGTTGCTCAAACCCCATAAGACTTTGTTCATCTTCAGAACACAAATGAATTTTTTTTTTTTTTTTTATGAAATCAGAGATTTCTGTCCCTCCTTCCACTTGTTAAGTCGTGAATACTGTGTTCCAGGAAACAGAATACCGTTTCCAGGTCCAAGCCTCCACTCAAGTGAGAATACCATCTCAACAGCCATGAGCTATATGTATTCATAGTGCACTTTTATGCTAAGCTTTTATAAATTCACAGTGCACGCTTGAGTCTCTGGTCTCACGGACACCAATATTTTAACGATTTATAAAAGATAAATCACTGTCTGGCCATCTGGGCTTTCAGTATGGAGATAAAGGTTAGGATTATGATTTTTCAGTAGTTTGCTTTTGGCATCTGAAACAGTGACGCGTGATGTCGGACTTAACAAGCCGATTGAAAGTCTATTCACCCAAAATTCGGGAACACTTCAAAACGTTCATAAAGAGATCGCAAAATAAATGCATATGAATCAAGCGGTTTAATCCAAGTCGTCTGATGAAGAACGTTTTGAACCGTCAGAGTTTTGGGTGAATACTTTCAATGGAGGGACAGAAATCTCTCAGATTTCATTAAAAAAATCTTCTTTTATGTTTTGAAGATGAACAAGTCTTATGGCATGCAAATGTGAATTGTTAATAACCACCCTTAATGGAGCTAATAGTCCACTAATAACAGTAATCACATTCATGCAAGCCTTCTGAAATGAATGAAATCAAAAACACTTCTGCTCTTTATATTATAAGAGCTAGTAGGGATTGTGGTTGGGATGCGTTTTTATAAATAAGGATTAAGCACACAGAATGCAGATATTTCCCAGACACATTGTGTCTATTAGATGTCGTCAATGTCAAAGATTGAGATTGAGAGTCAATCTGGAATAACCATCCAGGTGAGCTTTTCAAGTTGTACACCTGTACACCACCACTGTACACTTGGACTTGAACAAGTAAAAGGTTCAGCAGATGACCAACTCTTTACCATAATACGCCTTTAACTCATAAATAAACATTCAAAGTGATCAGTTGAGTAACATTGTCAGCAATGAACTTCACTGCAATACAAACAGCAACGCAGCCATCCAATTACAGAGCAAAGGGAAATTTGATTACCTCATTACAGTTGATTTTATCACAACAGCTTGTATAATATGAGAGCTGGGTGTAATTGGGGGAATAAACAAGCCAGGAGAAAATGAAATGAAGGTAAGTGAAACTCTTCAGATGATGACGACAGGAACAGAGATAGATGTGCTTTCTTCGGCTTGTGACAAATGGTTCACGGCCAATCAAACACCATGTAGCACTAAATATCCCATCATTAAACCTGGTTTCACATTACTAAAGAGCATCTTAGGTGGGAATGTGTCAGATCCACTATTAAGAAAACATGTGTCAAACATCAGGCATCAGCACAGTGTTACACGAACAAACATCCGGCTACAAAAAGCCAACAGGATGAGTAAATGAGAGCAGTTTGTGTTAGACGAGCAACAACATGCAAATATGTGAAAATCCACCAAATGAATCTTGTTTCTTTAAAACCTCGAAGATTTGAAGGCAAAAAACGAGTGCATAGAAGCCAAATTGTGGCACCTAAGAAAAGTATCATGGTACTATGTTTTTGACATGTAAGTATAAGCATAGCCTGTCATGTTTTTTCTGGATACCGTGGTACTGCTATGGTGTTTTGGACAATAGTACCCAGTAACCCAGATAGTACCATGGTATTCTTGGAAGTACCCTGGAATACACGTAAACACTATGGTAAAGAATAGCTATCAGTAGCCTACAATGGTACTTTTTGTAAGGAACATAGGCTAATCGACGTCGCATATCTTTCCACATTCTCCCGACGCCAGAGAGTGCTTTATCGCTTATTTACATATTTAAACAATCAACGTAAAACCGAAACAATACGCTACAAAGTTGCATGTGAATGAGACTCGATGTTTCAGTTGTAAGTGTTACAAAGCTTCAAACGCGGTGACTGTGAATCCACTTTTAATGACATAAATCTTCTGATTTAATTAACAAGAATTTCCCAAACGTAACGACAGTTAAAGCCATAAGTACGCGCGAGACTCAAAGAAATAAAGTGAACAGACGTTGTTTTAAACGTTTACAAACACGCGCGACTGAGAAATGTAAACCATACAGTTGAAACAAACAGAAAGTTCAACACTCACCTTTCTGGAGAAACAACTCGCGAAGGCAGATCAAGATATCTGTTAAAACTGTTAAGACCAATCGCGAGGAAAGATTTACATTATTCGTCTCCCAAATAGATCACTAAAGCTAGTAGAAAAAAGCAGTATTCCTTAGAAAAAAAGCCGGGGAGGCAGTACACTTTGTTAGGGAAATCCGAAGAACTATGGGCGATGAATCCAGCGTCGAAAACAATTCCCGGCTTTTCCACGCCCTGTAGTAGGCTGAGCTTCAGATCAACCGCCAGGTGCGCGTGAAGTCTGAATGCTCACTGATACCTGTGTGAGTTTTGAAGGAAAATCGCTGAAGCAAAAGTCCCCACAGCTGATGGATGAGGACACACAGGACTCATCTGGACCTGCCCGACTGACCAGAGGGAGCACTCGCGCGCTCTCTCACCCACCCGCACTCACGCCCGCGCGCTCTCTCCCTCTCTTTCTCTATTGGTCTCTATCTACCTCTTTATCATTTTCAAGTTGTCAATGGCATAATTTTGCATGTAATATTGCCAACGTTTCAGTACAATGACATAATAAAATAAGATAAATTCAAATCATTTTAGGCCTATACAACTAATAAAATAACAGACAACTGAGATTCATTTCAACTTTAGACTATGGCATGCAATGTTGCTAAAGGATTAATTCACAACAACAAAAAACTATCACAAAATAAAACAAAATATGCATGGTACCAGAAATATTAGTTTCAGTAAAGTTATTACATTAAGAAATTGCAACAGCCGACTTCAATGGTTGTTCCTTTACTACAAATTATTATTACTTGAATTACTTTAATTTAACTGTGGCTATAATCATTATCACAGAGTCAGTATTTCGGCAAGAATCTGTCTACTTTTTATCTTGGATGGCGATGAGACGTTCTTCCAAATGTTTAGGCTCCAGACTGTTTGAAGTCTCTCTTCCCTTATCAGATTGTAGATCTATTCTGCCTGTATCAGTCTACAAAAGTGCTTGAAAAAAGCCTTTTCCAAAGTGGAAGTAGGAATCAGAAATAGTTCTTTGCTCCAACCTTGCTTCAAACATCCTTGAGGTCCCCCACGGGCCCCCTGTGAAGCCTGAGCTGGAATCAAAGAATGATCCTTTCCTCTCCCACCTACACTAAATCTGAGATTTGCCGTAATCTGGCTCATGCTGAGACTGAGATTAAGGCCAAACCAATTGTAAATCATAATCAAAGGACAGATATTAAGGATGGACGCAGAAAATTGTGTTGCGACAACATATCTATAAGCTCACCTCTTTGTCCAATGTTTTTGGTGCTGTTTTGAAGATTAATATTCAGAATTGATTTAAATACAATTTAAAATAAATAAATATAGCATTTTAATTAAAAGCATAATTATGACATTTTCAAATTCAAGGTATTTTATTGACATGATTATTTTGCATGTGATATTGCCAAAGCACAAAAACGTGACAAAAAAAAGAAAATAATAATAATAATAAACAAAATCGTGCCAGTGCTGTAAATATTAATTATAAAAAATAATATTAATAATAACATTAAAAATGTTTTTTTTTTTAAATAGCATAAAATGGTCAACTCAAGTTTCACCATCATATTTCTTGACTATTGAACCTTCCTGGTGCTTTAATTTGGCAGGCTTTGGGTCATTTAACCAATTGACCTTCATAAACCCACCACATTCTTCTGCCATCCACAGGTAGCCAAGGTCTTTGAAGTAAGAAAAGCTTTGCCTTCAGAGGACGCTCTGGGTAACATGAGAAACATCATTAATGCAGTGTCTCTTTAAAAATATTGTTTTGGCCCCCCGTGTGTTATTGCAGCAAAAGTGTGTGTATGTTGTAGTTGGACCCGAGTGTCAAGGCTGAATGATTTGAATAATTCATGACTATGGAAATTAGTCTGTCTGAAGGAAAAGAGTGCGGTCTTTGCCCCAAGGCCTGTAGGGACAGAGATGCTTTGCTTTTTCCCCCATTTATTTCTCTCTCTCTCTCTCTCTCTCTCTCTCTCTCTCTCTCTCTCTCTCTCTCTCTCTCTCTCTCTCTCTCTCTCTAATATTTTAGAGTGTAAAATGCAGCGAAAATTTGAAGATGATCAAAACACAAGAAATATAACAGGAGCAGCGATGGAACGAGACAGAAAATCAGAGAAAAAATGAGAATAATGATAGCTGTCAGGTAGAATGAGATGGCATTGTGCCCGAGTGTGGAACACACAAAGCTGGCTGTCATCTACAACCATTGTTCTATTTTCTCTCAAATAGCCCTGTTGCTCAGAATGTCACACCTCTTTCAGTAAATGATAAGAAATAGATGACTGAATCATCTGACAAATCAAAAACAAGACAGTAGCAGACAGAGCAGGTCATTTTATACTTCACTGGTCATGTTTTGAGTGGCTCTATGACAGATATTGATTGGCTCACATGAAGTTTCATCAGGTTCCAGTGAAAATTCAAGTCATTTCAAGATATATTGACTCTTAATAAGTTGAGTTTGACATCTAGACATTGAGAGAGAGAAATAAATATCATGGGAAAGAATTAAATGGGTTCGTAGCCTATAGCGTCTTTAATAATAACTTGAAAACCCATGATCATATTCTTGTGGCGCCCTCTACTGTTTAAATTCGTTGTATCAGCTCAAATAGTCAATAAAAGTCTCAAGGGGACTTTTGAGCTGTATAACCCCCTCCACGAGACTGCCACACCCGTGGAGTGCTGCCATTTAACGACAATAACACTTTCACCGTGTTCGTGAAACAAGAAACAGACGTTAGGCTACTTGCATTCGTCCGTGTGCGTGTGCTGCTGAATTTGGCACATCCAGAACGGCGGCAAAGACAGATGAGCAGAAACAGTTCCGCTGTCAGTTGGCAGAGAAAGACAATATGCTGTGAGACAGCAAACAGAAGGAGCCGTGTAGAGGGAGGGGGAGATAAACATGAACAAAAGTGAGCGAGAGCGAGAAAGGAGTTATTTTTAGACCGTGCAATGATTAGATTTGCTTTCCTGTTGCACAGAGCCAAGTTTCTCGGGCGGCTGTCAATATGAGTTATTGCATATACCTCGCTCTAATCAAAAATGTGTGTGCTTTTGTATGAGTGGCATTGTCGAGTGTGTGTGTAAATGAGTGAGTGGTCCATGCATGTATGATGCGTGTTTGTGTGTCTGTGTTTAGGCCTAAATTGCATAAACTCCTTTTATAGCGTCTGGAGATGTTGGTTTAGCTTGGTGAATCCGGTATTCCCTACAGTGCCAGTTTGGTGTAGTGCCACTAATGAGCCATCTGGTGCTCTCACCATCAATCCCACAAGTCCTGGGACCATCACCCAGAATTCTGCACCCCTGTGTTCGGCCAAATGACGAGACCGTAGGGAACAAGATCAATGGAAAAAGTTTTGTACAAATTTGCATATAGAAATATCTGCATAAAAATATATAAATAAATTATATATTTTAAATATTTAATTATGATTCAATCATATTAATAGATTTTATGTATAATAGCGTATAAAATATACGGATTTATTAAGACAAAAATATTGTTTGTATAATATTTATATAGCCTACATTTAGTATATTTAGCCTATTTATGAATAAAAAGAACATACAGTATTACCGATATACAATAGCAATACACACTTGCTTCTCAAGTGTTTAAAGTTTGTTCACTTCATAATTTTGATAATTTTTAAAATTATTGTAACGTATCATATTTTACTTAGCATATATTCAGATTTGATATAAAATAATACAACTGTTAATTTAAAATATGAGCATACACGTATAGGCTTAACACACACACACACGCACACTTAGGCCTACATAAATAAATATATAGACTGTGTGTATATATATATATATATATATATATATATATATATATATATATATATACTGTATGTATATATATGATCAAATAACTTGGCCCATGAAATGCCTAAAAGAAGAAAAATAATAGAAAAATGTGCAATTGGTTATTCCAAAAAAGTAAAACAAATTGTAAAAATGTGGACAAATTTAGCTTTTACAGGCAAATATTTTATATCTTGTTTAAATATTTAAAAAATAAAGACAACTCAATCGATAATTCTTTCAGTTGGCAACTTGAGCCGTGAAATACCCAGTTCTCATCATCAACCTGATTACAAGTGCTCAGAGATGTGAGAACACTAATGAAGCCACTAATGAAGACTGAGAGCAGCTCTTTGAAGGAAAACACTGTGCCAGAGTGTCCAGTGTGGTTGATCAGATTCCCAGATTATTCCCAATGCAAACAATGCAAATCACCAAAAGACAATTATTTAAATAATTCCTTTGCAGCTCTTTCAGGAGCCAGATCCATTCTTGGCTTTCAAAAATTATGCTTTGATTGATTAATTGCCTGGAGTGTTGCTCTCTCTCACACACACACACACACACACACACACACACACACACACACACACACACACACACACACACACACACACACACACACACACACACACACACACACACACACACACACACACACACACACACAACAGGAATCTCTTTGTTTGTTCTAATGATTAAACCCTGATTCTATAATCTATTGCATCAGTATGTGATTGTGATTACATCAGATTCATTCATTTCTGTGGTTTATGGCTGGTTGGTATCAAATAATAGGCTTCACAGAGCAGAACAATTCAATAGGAAGTTTTGAAATTGTAATTGGGGCAATTCTCTTCCAGATAACCTTCAGAAGTTGAAAATAAATATAAAAAATCATAATGGGGTTGTGCTGCTGTCCCCAGAATAACAAATTGCGTTGGCTGTGGAACACTGAATAACCAGCTTTTTGTGAGGAAATGATTACACTTTTTGAAACTCACTTTTTTTGTCTCACTGCTAATTAAAAGCAACCTTGGTGTATCCATCACTCTAGAAGCGCTTGAGTCCATGAAGACAGCTGGGTAAGCAGAGAAGGGTTTGGAATTAGTGTTGTTATTGTTCACTAAATCTAGAAAGTTCAATCACTTTAAATCACTTAAAATATAATTATTAGATGAAAAACAAAGTACTAACTGAAATACGTTTAAGTTGAGGTACTAAAATTACTAAATCTAAACGTAAAAAATATATATATATTTAGTTAAAAAAAGTTTGAGGTAAAAAATATTTTTTTGTTAACAGATTGCATAATTTTAATAATTATAATTATTTTACAACTAAACTTACGATTATGTAACTATCGTTTGTATTGTATATATTTCAACTTTGAACATATTAAGAAAATAAGTTTTGCCTTAAAATGTTTGCAACAAAGTGTACTTTTAGTATCAAACCACTAGGTGACAGTATATTGTAATTTTAAAAGAGTCATGAATGCCAAAGAAACAAAGAGATCTTAGCCTATAATCATTAAAGCATTCTGTAAGTCTTTGAACAAAAATCTTTTAAACAATAAACTAGTTCCAAAATCCAATAAATTACATGAAGCACTTGAGCTGCCTACATTAAGGCTAACTTAGGTTAGCATAGGTGCATCTGAGTGGTCTGGCATCTAGATACACACTGGTCTTTTCTATGAGACTGCTTTTCTTCTTCTTTTATTTCTATAGACTATTCATTCTATTTTCCACCATTCTGCCTCGGATGTCCTGTAGTGCACAAATTTACCACATAAAACAGAAGACCAAAAGGTGCAGTTTAAGGAAAATGCTAGCATTTAGCATCCATGCTAACATACACAGTAAAGGAAAGGGTCTATGTTAGCAAGTGCAAGTGTTTAATCATAGTTTAAACTAACATTGCAGTCTGGGTCTGTTTATTGTATAGGGCTGTTTATGTGAAAGTATCTTAACGGTTATACCGTGACAGTTGACACAGAGCGAGGGAGAGAGACTGTTTATTTAATGGAGGTACGTGTGCAGTTTCATGTTCCCACTCTTTCACTTGTTATTTTCTCAGCTTCCCCTTTCATCTGTCTCTCTGTATTTATGTTGATTATTGAGTTAATAAATACGCATGATGCTTGGGACGTGTAGAAGACTTCCTGTCCTTTTCTAACCACCTCAAGGAACCCAGCACACTGAGCCAAGTGACGACACTGAGTCAGCTCAGTCACATCACATTAGAGTAAGCCTTGTTTTCATTCTTTGATTTCACAAGCAACTCATCATAATTTCCCATTTATTTAGTTCAGACATAAAAGATAAGCTTCATTTCCTGTGGATGTCCCTTTCATAAAGGTCTCCCAGTGTCCCAGTCCCAGAATTAATGTCAGCACTGAGGTTATGATTCTCCATGTGCGGTTAGCGATGGTTCTCCCCATAAAATATTTTTTTTAAATGTCAAGCCTGTTGGAAAATCCATCTTATGCTGGCTTTTGGAACATAGAAGCTGGTTTAGCTGGTTGAAGCTCGTCATTAGCTCATGTTAGTTATAAGTTGGTTAAAGCTGTTCATTAGCTGGTTAAAGCTGGCCATTAGCTGGTTTAATCTGGTCATTCGCTGATCCATGCTGCTCATCAGTTTATACCAAGCTGGTAATTAGCTGATTCAAGTAATTAGTGGGTCCAAGCTGCTTAATTGATGTATGGACCAAGATGGTCAACTAGCATTAAAATACATTTAAATACATTTGTAATAGAACACATACTACTACTCTTACAACACAAATATCACACATTGAACATTGCAATAGGCTACATATTTTTTTTAGATGTGCTAATTATAGTGACATAATCACAGATTCAAGGAGAAAATAGGAATAACTTAATTGTCTCTATGCTTAATGTCTCATTTGATGACGCACACCACATGCATACGTGTGGAAACCGCCGATTCTCAGCTTAGTTCTGGGAAACTGAAACTTTCTCAAAGATGTTGTGTTTGACCTCCTGGCCTCCAGAATCCTTCAGCCTCAAATGCACCACTCTGTCCCCAGTCACAGCACCTCGTCCCAGGCTCTGGGTGTCACCACAGGGCCTTTGATGGCTCACACATGGGCTGCATCCTCTACTTCCTGTGGGGGAGAGGCTGGGTTAGGACTGATCCCTTCTGGTCTCTAGGGAAACACAGGGGAAGTGACTGTTTGCACACACACACGCTCACACACAAACACTTTCCATAATCCCCATACAAACCCAGCGCTTCTTCAACCCCTCACACACCCTCACTTCCCTCAGTCATATACACGCACATTCACCCTGCAGCAGTTCTCATCACACTTCAGTCTCCAAACCATCTGTGACCTTTGAGTTCTGTCCCTCTGCAATGGAGGTCCTGCTTCCCATGAAGTCCCAGCATCAGTCAATCAGTGGCTTTGAAGACCCTTAACATTTTGCACATGTCAACCAAGGGGACATGTATCCCAGCGGTCAACATTTTCATTCTGCTTTTCTAAAGCCTATAAAACAAAAAGTAACTGACTATTGTGATTAATGTAATTATATGTTCAGTTAATTTATAAGGAAAGTAAACCAACAATTGTGTTTGTAAATCTGTGTGACATTTGTCACATATGTGCTAGTTTGCACGTATGTTTTTTTTTTTAATTTACGGACGGACGGACGGACGGACGGACGGACAGACAGATAGATAGATAGATAGATAGATAGATAGATAGATAGATAGATAGATAGATAGATAGATAGATAGATAGATAGATAGATAGATAGATAGATAGATAGATAGATAGATAGATAGATAGAATTTGAAGCAAAACTACAAACATGAATAAAAAACTACAACTCCCACGAGATTCCTCTTCCCTGAGGAATAGAAACCACATGAGCTGATATGGTTAAAGTAACACTAGGTTACTTTTCATTTTTTTTGCTCTCGGGGTCCCCCTAGAGTTGGGAAACAGTATTGTCCTCTACTACTGTCGTAAACTCTGTCATACATGCACGTGCATTTGTTGACAACCATGATAGCCCTGAACACTGTAGGAGGAGTTCACGTGCAGGTGTTCTGCTTGCGTCGCGTGTGAAATGTCTTCATCCCAGGTAAAGTGGCATATATTTCAGCAAGTCATATGAATATAATTTCATGGGTTTTATTTTTTTTCAAACGACAAATGATCGCGATGCTCACGTTTACAAGCCAGCGTCATTTCATTATAGTAGCCTGTGCCCGGTTGCATAAAGCACCTTAAGTTTTTCCCTTAAGTATGACACTTAAGGGGCGATTTCCCCTTACCTAAGAGAATAACTTAAGGGTGTTGCATATAATCTCTTAAACGATTCTCTTAGGTAAGGGAAACATTTAAGTGTTTCACGACAGCGATCCTGGATTCACGTTATAAAAGTCTGTTGTTGCCATAGATACGCAAAACACTAACACAAGCGGGAAATAGCCCCCGCAGCCCAGTGAACCACTCTGCAGACAGACGATTTATGAACGTGGAAAACATCTCCCACTATCGTCTGAAAACTCCCAGTTGCAAAAAAACGCAGTGCTATAAGCAGTTGTAACACCGCAGGTAAAGAGTGGTTGCGATCTGTGGTCAAGGTCGCCGTCTAGTTTGTTAGTGATGTCAAATATTGCGCGTCGATCAAAACGGTATTCATGCAACAATAGGGTTCTCCCTATCCCTAAAAATTCTTCTTGGCACATAATTATCTTCAGCTGGTTCCATAAATTCAGCCATGTCGTCTTATTTTTTGTCCGCGTTACTCTTAAGGTAACGATTTCCAAACCTTAAGTTATACTTAGGGAAATGACCGTTAAGGGGTTTTATGCAACACTTAACGCTTTTTAAGGGATTATTTAAGTGAAAAAACAGCATTTAAGGGAAATTCTAAGTGTTTATGACGTTTCACTTAAAAAAACAGTTAAGTAACACTTAAGGGTATTTTTCTGCAACACCCTTAGGTTTAAGGGAAACATAAGGGCGAACTTAAGGGAAAATTTCACTTAAGGTGCTTTATGCAACCGGGCACTAGTCTATTGGTTACCGTTTTACTGAATCTATATGATACTTCAATGCAATGTTTGAGTGGTAGATAACCATATATCATCAATATAATCAAGCTACCATAGATGAATCTGCAAATTTTACAAATCGATTTGCATTATAGCTTGAGGCAAGACACATAAACAAATATCACAGACATGTTAGGTATCCTAAAATATTATTTTGTACATCTTATATATTTACTTGCAAGAATGTAGCCCCTACCAAACTTGTACACGCCATTTAGACATAGGCTTTCATTTGATATTTGAAAGTCCGCATCGGTCGAGCATAGGGTTGCCACCTTTGATTTGTGAAAAACCGGGACACAGATTATTATTATTTTTGGGGGTCTGAGTTGTAACGTTAGGTTGTAAATAGTATTTTCTTTGACACTGGTGGCTCATCCGACTTTGTTGTGTTATCCTCATAGACAGTGGTTATCCTCATCGTCCGTCTCTCTCCCCATTTCACACAATAGATGTAAATAGACAGTTTTTAAAAAGCTAGCTAGCAACTAAACTCACACTGTATCATCTTGGATGTGTGTTGATGCGCGCGCGCGCGCGACCGACCGACCGACAGCACAGGCAGTTGCTAGGCGATAAGTTGAGCTTCCAATCAAATAAAAGTAAACGCCTGGCATTGGCCAATCCGCAGTTTTACCCATTTTTACCCGTTTACGGACACAGGATTGGATGTACTGTACACAACTATGAAGAAAACACAGTAACAGTAGACGGAAACAGTTTAATTTGAAACCAGGAAATTCTACTTTAGAAGTACATTTTCACAAAAAAACGGGACTGTCGCTCAAAAAAGAGAATAATCCCTGGAAAACCGGGACGGGTGGCATCGGGCACCCCTCCTCCTCCTTCAGCTCACGCCAGCGAGAAACGCTGGCCCAATGTTGATCCTCGTTCTGCCTTTAATACGATCACTTTCTCGTTTCCTCTTTTTGCTTTCCTCAGACAAAACCTTTGCTTTCTTGCTTTTCTGTCTGCTTCGGCCATGACTTTAACATTTGGCAAACAAACGCTAGTTTGGCTCGCGCGTCCGATTTTAAGGAAGTGGGGGTGGTGGTGGAAGTGACGTATATGCCGTAAAGCAGTCGAATTTTGTAGTTCTCTTTGTTCGCCGGTTACTACCCGAAACCCGAAGTTTAAAAGTACGATTAAAAACGCTACAGACCCCGTCAGGCTATGGCAGACGTGTCATTCAACCTATTGTAAGTCGATGTACCATCACAAGAGACTTGGAAATATATTATTAAGGTTGAAAAGTAACCTAGTGCTGCTTTAATATTTTGGAGGGTCATTAAAAGAAAAGCATGCAGCAACTGCCTCGAGAATACAATGCGGAACGACTGTTTTTAGATTGTATTGCCACTAGGTCCTGTGTCCATAAACGAAATCTACACACCCCCCTAGTGAATGAAATCTATAGGCTATGAATAATTTTGAGTTGCTTATGTAGCGCAATGGATCACATTATTCCACATTCTCTCTTTCTTTTAGCTACCGAGCCACCAGTAAACCCTATTTAGTTTATTAAGTAGGCTATTATGCACCTGCCACTACATCTTCGGTATGGTCCCGTTATTCTTAATGTGACCTACATCAGGAGGAGACACGCTCGTGCACGGGCATCCCTCCTTTATATCTGACGCCATAGCAACGCTATGCCGAAGCCCTGATGCGCGCTTTCTTCAATACCGAAAGGACACGGAGCTACAACAACCATCGTGTTCAGTGTCTATCTGATGTCGGAGCGGGTTTACGGCAAGTATCGATGACAAAAACTACAATCGGAGGCATCTAGGTGAGTGTGTCCGCAAGCTTGGTGCATAGCCTACATCTTAAATTCATTCATTAAAATCCCAGAGGTTGATGAATGACGCTCACTGCTTGGTCTTATTTGCAACGGCCTTCTATGGATAGCCTATATTGTTACGTTGCATTATGTATTTTGACGCTCGGTCGTATTTTCATAAACTGAATAACATGGATTTGTCACTGGGCTCATGTAGAGATATGCCGTTTTGTAAAACATCCGAACAAGGTTAAATCGAGATTAAATTTCATTTAGTTTTTTTGTCAGGTAAACTTGTTTTACCGAGGCAACAGCCATGTGACTTCGGTGTAGCTATTTACAGTAGACGACACTGCACCGTAGGCTATTTAGCCTACTCAAAAACGTGGTAACAAATTATGAACGACATTATACTATGTTTATAATTGAGTTAGTAACATGAGTTCCTTAAGTGAATCATGTCAAATGAGCAAAAATAATACTAAATAAACATTTGCAATTGTAATAAAGTAACTCTAGAAACATTAGACTGTATCATCTTAAAGGGTTATATGCTATTGTTTATGTTTTGACTGTTTATTAATAAGTATCTCTCTTTTATAATGTACACGGATAGGAAAATGCATGGGCACATAAACTCTCCTGGGGCCAAACAACAACAACAACAAAAAATTAATAGAACAATGACATCCACAAGAAAATAAAATACTAAGCATGATGAGAAACTGGCAAACTGTAAAATATGCTACCATAACCATTCATGCCCCTGTGCATGCTGGGAAAACAACTGGGACTGAAGTACTATTTCCAGAAACTGAGTGAGCAAAAGGTGTACTTGGACAGGATGTGGTTGTAAAATAGAACTGTTTATTGACATAATGTTGGACTCACTTAATAAAATATGAATTGGGAATTAATCAGAAATTATAAATTATAAAACCAAAATAAATTGTTTTAATGTTTTTTATTACATTTTTAAATGAGCCTATATGTAATAATAATAATAATAATAATAATTCTGTTAAATACCTGTTAGGTATAAATTTATATTATAGCCTACCTATTATAATATAATATATAAATTGCATCATGATATATAATATATAAATCATGACGATCTACAGATCCACAGAATCATTTTAATTTTAAGTAAATATTGAAAACGTATTTATTCAATCAATTTTGTATCTTATTTGTTATCATTTATATAATATAAATTTTCTTTCATTAAAAAAAAAAAAAACGCTTTTCGGTCAGCCACTAATTTAAACATTACTATCTGTCTCAACTCTGGTGTTTTCTACTCTCCCTCTGCTTACCTGGATGTCACGTTTGGGTATCACCCCCGTGTAGGCAGGCATCTCGCTCGGTTTTGAGACGCAGCCACAGTGTCACAGTCGATCTCTATTTTCTCAGGACGGTCCATATTCATGCCAACATTCCTGTTCAAGTTTGGAAATACGACCCAAGAGCAAGAGACCATGAGCAGCTGATACTCCGCAGCTAAAAATAATATTCCCAGTGAATTACTCTCTCTAACACCAGGCAACGGGCATGAAAAGCTGCTAAAGCAGAGCAATAACTCCGGTAAGTGATTGTTTAATGATCATATATGACTGTCACTGTGGGTTTTACTATTTTATGTATATTCATCCCAATTAAAAGTTGAGAAAAGACAACGTCAGGCTGTCAATGAGCATGTGGAAGGATTTGAAAGCGATGTAAAGCGATGAGTATGAATGGATTTGTTACAGGAGACTATTCTATTTAATGCACTTGCCATGGGTATTTACTTTGTAATTCACATCATTTCATCTCAAACAAGACCCAGCAATGCATTTTGCTCACTGTAGCACAAGTTGTTGGTTAATATTATATTATCAAGAAGACCATACATGAGTTTTAAGTCCTAGAGTATCTTAAATTTGCACTAAGTATTTGTTATAAAACTATGGTGTGAAGAGCCCTGACATATCAGTATATCTTAATAAAATCTGTTTTATTTTACATGGAGGTTCGCCTCTTGGTGTTGTGATCACGTGGCCAGCTGAATGCTACTATCTTTCTTGGTAGTCCCTTTTATCGGATACTTTTGGTTGCAGAAAAAATTATGCATTATTGAATATGATTTCGCAGCATATAGCATTATATGCGAATTATATAGCCTATAGAAAAAAATGTATCACGTACACTACACGCCGATAAGTGTTCATTTAAAATGAAAGACAACTATCATTTAAGCCACATATACATAAATAAATAAAATATTTTTCAATGTGGTGATATATATATATATATATATATGTGATATCATGATGATATAATGTAAACATAATATAGATTTTTTTATATAATTTAAAAATGTTAAAATAATTAAAATAAGTTTGTCAAAAATAATACTTTGTTGGGTGTGACAAAAACACACTTTGATGGGTCACTGGAGGACATTCAGCATGCAAGCTTCAATCTACCAGAGAAAATTTTCTGCACAAGCAAACATTACTGGTGGTGATGTTGTATAATGCAGCTCTCCTGAATGAGAAATTCAACTTTTTTTAGTAAATGAGATAGCTGATGGGTACAGGCACTGCAGGGTTTGTTAATCTTGCTCTTAAACTGATTGGCAGCAGTGGATCAATGTAGTCAAATACCATGCCAGACCTCATAGTCAATAATAACTACAGGAATACTGCTTTCAGTGCTGTCGGTTTTGGCTCAAAGAAAGCTTAGTAAGTTTAAATGCACACTTGCCATTTAATCCAATTTTGTTGAATGCTATATGTTCAAATCTAACCTCAACTTTTCCTCTTTTTTTTTTCTGCAATCATGCCCAGGCTCCTTTAGACACAGGTGACATGGCCTTGTCTTTCTGTGGGAACGACGATAGTACTGCCTACAGTGTGGACAATGGAGTCCTGGACAATGGCTGCTTCGTGGACGCCCTCAACCTCGTCCCTCATGTATTTCTTCTCTTCATCACCTTCCCTATACTCTTCATTGGTATGAATGCCCTTATCCCCGTTCAACATTCATGCACATGCTTTGCAGTTTGTGACAATGAATGTTTTGGTTACATTCAGTCGGTTCCCCTAAGAGCCTTTTCTCAAAACCTTGGCAAAATCATTTACGCTGACGCCGTAATGGTGTCACTGCCATTCCTCATTCGGTCTGTAAGCATTATATCTCATAATGAAAAAATGTTTCCTATAGAAGAATCATTACACTATTAGCCAAAGAAAGGAAAACAACGAATGAACGAGACAGGCGGAGACGGATACAAAGTGCTGATTAACAAACGTCTAGGAAAAAGTAATTGTTAACTGTATGTTATATTAGACACACAAGGGAATAATAAAATTATACAGTTATAAAACAAGTTTCATGCTGCCAGACATGTTCGCAAGTCTCTGATGTCATGCCAGCCTCTCAACATGTGGTTCAGATAATACATTTGAAAATAAAGATATGTTTTTGTTTTGTGTCCAGGCTGGGGTAGCCAGAGTTCAAAGGTGCAGATCCACCATAACACCTGGCTGCACTTCCCAGGCCACAACCTGCGCTGGATCCTCACCTTCACACTGCTGTTTGTGCACGTGTGCGAGATCGCAGAGGGAATCGTCTCCAATACGTGCGTTTCAGTTGATTTGTGTGTTTATGACCGACCGACTATGCATTTCTGTTTATGTCTTTGTGTATGAATGGATTATTTCAGGCAGATGGAGTCCAATCACTTGCACCTCTTCATGCCAGCGCTGATGGGCTTCATAGCGGCCACGACATCAGTCGTATATTATCACAATATAGAAACAGCCAATTTCCCCAAACTGCTTCTTGGTAAGTCAAAGGCCATTTCACTATTCAAATGTGATGCTGGCAGTTAATACTAAATTGTTCTTTGAGTGTGGTTGTTTCATTACTTACATAACTCACAACAGTTGGTCCGGGTCCTCTAATTTACATAAAACACTTTCTGTCTGTTGCTTGGCAACATGTAATGGTCGATCCATATTTTTATTTATATTATCAAATTTTGTTTCTGTCCTTGGGATTCTGTATGAGAATGAGACCTAACCTCAGAAATACGTTCACAGCTTTATTTATTTACTGGATTCTGGCTTTCATCACCAAGATGATAAAGTTATGGAAGTTTGCAGAGGCGAGCTTGGGGGTGCAACATCTCCGTTTCTGTATCACAGCTTTGCTCGTGGTCCTGTACGGCCTGCTCATGGCTGTCGAGATCAACGTCATCAGAGTCAGAGTGAGTTCAGGGTCACATGGCAAATTGATTGATTTATTTTTCTTATTTTTTATTTATTTTATTTTATTTAAAATACATATGCCTCTAATTTGATCCACTAATTTTATTTTATTTCTATTGTTTTTTCTATATTCCCTTTATTTTATCCACTAATTTCCATTATTCCATTATTATTAATTTCCATATCCATTATTTTATTTTTTATAAAAAAAAAAAAAAAATGTGATCATCTAATTTGGGTGGAATTTTATTTAATTTAATATTTAATACAAAAAAATCTATATACATTTTATTTAATCCACTAATTTTATTTAATTTTAATTTTATTTAATTTTATTAAATTTTTCAGCCACTAACTTAAAATTTTATTTTATTTATATATCTAAATGCCTATATTTTGATCCACTCATTTTATTTTATTCTATTATTTTTTCCTCTATTCCTTTTATTTGATCCACTAATTTAAGGCAGATTCTTTTCTTTTCTTTTTTTATCCAATAATTTAAGGCAGAATATAATTTTTTTTCTATATGCCTCTAATTTGATCCACTTATTTAAGGCAGATTATTGTTCAAAATCTTTTATTGTAGACCGTTTTATAATTGTAAAAAGAGTTGCTAACCTGCTGAAAAAGCTTGGACTGGCACAAATTTCTATACTGGTCCAAGTTGGTTTGTGCTGGTCTAGCTGATATATAGTCATGCTGTTCACTATCAAATCTGCTTGGCCAACATCTTTTCTGGTTGAAAGTTAGTCTAGCTGTTTATGTAGTTAAAGTGAACATGAAATCAAAATCCAACACAGGTGAGTGATTGTACATTGTACTAACAAGCCACCCGTATTTTCATTCTTGTCTTACCTGCAGAAGTACGTGTTCTTTGCAAACCCCCAGAGGGTGAAGCCCCCAGAAGACTTGCAGGACTTGGGCGTCCGATTCCTCCAGCCGTTCGTCAACCTCCTCTCCAAGGCAACATATTGGTGGATGAACCCGCTCATCATTGGAGCCCATAAGAGACCCATTGAGCTGAAGAAGATTGGCAAACTTCCTATCGCAATGAGGGCCTTGACCAACTATCTGCGTCTGAAGGATTCCTATGAGGAACAGAGGGTATGTGCAGACGATCACAGGTTTAAGAGCAAATATTATCATTTATAATCTGATGACATACAGAAGTAATGAAGTCTTGGTAAACCAGCACCCCGTTGCTTATCAAATTTTGACAGCAGAACACAGAGGACCCAGAAAAATCCCCATCCATCTGGAAATCCATGTACCGGGCCTTTGGGGGGTCAATCCTCCTCAGCAGCACCTTCCGGTACATGGCGGACCTGCTGGGCTTTGCCGGGCCACTCTGCATCTCTGGGATTGTCGAACACCTGAATAACTCAACAGAGATTGACAAGACGAATAAGGTGTGTGTTTCGTCCCATTCCGGAGTGCTTGTCTCATGTGTGTCGCCATCTTATCAGTATGGTTACTGTCGCTATTCAAGATATAAACACGGCTTCATATCTTAAGTCATTTTGCTTCTCAGTCTTTATTTGCACTGGAAAACAAGACAAAAATACTAAGAAAGAAAATATTTTTTGCTTTGGTTATTTTTTCACACAGACCGTATACAAGCCATTTAAGCTGTTGTATACGAACAGGGCAATTCGAGAGTAAAAAACGATAGTCAATCCCAAATACATACCGGAGTGATGATAAAACTGGGGAATTGAGTAAAAAAGACAACTACGCAACTAATGTAATGGAAATATATCATAATCCAGTCACTGTCTCACAGCACTATGATATTATCTCATTTACTTTGGAGCCCATTTGTAACGTGCTTTGTTAAATCATTTAGGATGTTGTTCAAATAACTGTCAATTAAATGATTTGCTGCAGATATTGGGCTTGTGGTTATGCTACTAATTAGACGGTATTTATTTGTTCTGAGTGCAACGTGACAGTATTGTAGAGAATGATCTACAGTCTGATGTCTTCTGTTTTGCCTCGCCATTTATCACTTCCTGTGTGATGTCACAGAGGCGTCAGTGCTATTAATGAGAGAACCGTATGTCATCGCCTTGAGATGACAGCAATTATTAGATTTCATATAGTGTGTTCTCCCTGCTCAGATGACCATGATGTCATGTGCGCGTGAAAATACACTCTCATGAGGTTTAGATAAGGATGATATCAAAATGAGAAAAAAAATAAAATCATTAAATAAGCCAAGGACGCATTGAACCGATAAAAAGACACTCTTACAAAAAAAGTCTATTTGAAAAAATTATGTTCTATTGAATTTTCTATTAATAAAAATATTAAGCAGTACAACCATTTTCAACATTGATAATAATAAGAAATGTTTCTTGAGCACCAAATCAGCATTTATGAATGATTTCTGAAGGATCATGTAACTGAAGCCTGCTGAAATTTCCGCTTTGCCATCACTGGAATATTTGAAATCTTTAAATATATTAATATAGAAAACAGTTATTTTAAATTGTGATAATATTTCACAATATTTTACTGTACACAAATAAATGCAGATTTGGTAGGCATTAGAGACTTCCTTCAAAGACATTTAATAATCTTACCAGCCCCAAACTTTTGAACAGCCGTGTATGTGTATTTTATAATGTATAATTATAATTTGTTATTAAAATACATAATATATCATTATCATTTTAACCCTAACAACCCTGTTTTTGTGATAAAAAAATGTTATCTTTCTTGGAAAAAAAATGCTGATGCTTTGAAATGTTGTGTTCATTGCAATGACATTTATGCAGTTTCAAGTGTGTCTTAAATGTTCAAATACTTTTTGGAGCCACTGTATATGTGTGTGAGTGACAAAATGAAGCCAAAACAGACGTGCATATCTGTGTGACATGGAAAATTCCCCACTCACATCACACTCTCTCTCACACACACACGTTGCTGCCAGCGACACTGTTTAAGTGACTCCTTCTCTTTATTTTAGTGTGTGCTTGTGTATGACATCATGAGGGCTGAAATGCCAAAGTGTTGTTATGTATTATGTGTGTGTGTTCATACTCTGTTTATGTCCTGTCAGACAGGGAACATGACTTTCGGGGTTTACTCCACTGAGCTGCTGCAGAATACGTCGGTTCTAGCTGTCCTGCTGTTCCTGGCACTCGTGCTGCAGAGAACATTCCTGCAGGCCTCCTACTACGTCACAATAGAAACCGGCATTAATCTGCGCGGGGCACTGCTAGTAAGTTTTGGGGAGTTTACTGGAAGTCAAACATGGAGAGATTTGTCAGAGAGATTTATATTTATTTCATATTCATCAGCCTGTACTGCTCATGTCAAGTTGTATTGTGTAATACAACAGTATTGTATAAAACAAATTCTTACCTTACTTGGAAAGTGAATTCTATTCTATTTTATTTTGCTTTTTCCTGTTCAAATCTATTCTACTCTACTTTGTCCCATTATTCTTTTCTACTCAGCTTCATCCAATATTTTGTCTGTTTTATTCTACTCGGTTCTATTGAATTCTATTCAGTTTATTCTATTTAATGCTATTCTATTCTGCATTGTTCTGTTCATTTCAATTATATTTCCAATTATTGTATTCTATTATGCCTTCATCTATTCTTTTCTGCTTTTTCCTGTTCATTTTTATTTTACTCTATTTTGTCCCATTATTATTTTCTACTCAACTTCGTCTAATATTCTGTGTTTTATTCTTTCTACTTGCTTCTATTGAATTGTATTCAGTTTATTCTATTCTATGCTATTCTATTCTACATCATTCTGTTCATTTCAATTATGTCCAATTATTCTATTCTATTCTACTTTGTCCTATTCTATTCTATTTTATTCTATTACTGTCAGTGTTGTTATTGTTAACTAAAACTACTAAACGTTTTTGTTAATTGAAATCAAGTTGAAATAAAATTGTTAAAAATTATAAATTGAAATTGATAAAAAATTGGTAACTACTGTATTTGAATTAAGTTGAAGTTAAGTTGAAAAAAAATAAGCTAAATATAAATATTTTTAAAAACCAAAAGCTAACAAAAATAGATAAAATATTTTTAAATAGATAAAATAACAAGAAAAAGTATGTTAAAGTTAAACGTTAACGTTTTTTTGTGATGTTGTGATGTCACATGTTAGTTCTCATCCTCTAGGCGATGATCTACAATAAAATACTGCGTCTCTCTACATCAAACATGTCCATGGGAGAGATGACGCTCGGCCAGATCAACAATCTTGTTGCCATAGAAACCAATCAGCTCATGTGGTTTCTCTTCTTATGCCCCAACCTCTGGGCCATGCCTGTTCAGGTATTTCATAGCGAAAACCCTTCTGAAGCAGATAAATCAACAGCATCTGTGTCCCCCTCCCCCCAAAAAAAACATCTTATTTCTGTTCTTAGATCATTATGGGAGTGATCCTGCTATATTATTTGTTGGGTGACAGCGCGTTGATAGGGGCCGGTGTCATTTTGCTGCTGGCCCCGGTTCAGTACCTCATCGCTACCAAGTTGGCAGACACACAGAAGAGCACGCTGGTGAGCTTCACCTACACCTTTGTGCATGTGCGTGTTATCAACACAGCAACAAGCTCATGTTTGTGACTTCTAAATATTTCCTCAGGACTACTCAACGGACCGTCTTAAAAAGACGTCAGAGATCTTGAAAGGAATAAAGCTCCTGAAGCTCTATGCATGGGAGAACATCTTCTGTGACCGTGTGGAAGAGACCCGAGGAAAAGAGCTGACCAGTCTCAAGACTTTCGCTCTCTACACATCAATGTCCAGTATGACAAGCTCCTCCTCCCATCATATGCCACGCCCACATGCATAAACCCCTCCCCTTGTTATTACCCCACCCCAACACATATTCTCATTTGTTTAACTTTCTGAATCAGGGCTATTTGGTTCTAATTTGGTTCTATGGTTTGTTGTTCACGACTGAAAAAATTGTTTTGTCCCTCTTTATCTCCACAGTATTTTTGAATGCCGCCATCCCCATTGCTGCAGTTTTGGCGGTAAGATATTCATCATTACAGGCTTCAATCAGTTGTATTTTATCCAACATGTAGACCATACGTTATCTTGTATCTTGTTTTTGTAGACCTTTGTCACACACGCCTATATTGAAGAGGTCAGGCTCAGTCCAGCTAAGGCGTTTGCCTCTTTGGCTCTATTCCACATTCTTGTCACGCCACTCTTCCTGTTGTCCACGGTGGTCAGGTTTGCCGTCAAGGCCCTTGTTAGGTATGTCGCTAACTCCAACATTACTTCATATTGGCTTCTCTGTAAGGACATGATCATCTGATTTGTATCTGCAGTGTACAGAAGCTCAGCGAGTTCCTGCAAAGTGACGAGATTGGAGATGACAGCTGGAGAAATGGAGATATGTCCATGCCTCTAGAGGTCGGAAAGAAATACAAATACCAAGGGGATGTGAGTGTTCACATGCAAAATTGCACCTTGGTCACATTTACCATTGTTCGGTAACATTTATGGGCGAAATCCTGTAATTTCAAGTAGATTTCTCCATGTAGATATTGCAATGGGTTCAAGTGTGTCAGCAAATGGTGAATTGAACCAGTTGTGAAATCTACCATTGTTTGTGAATTGTCGCAAGTGGAATCCTGTCATTTCAATAGGAATCCACGTGATCTGGAATTTTCATAGCGAAAGATTTTCCATGCAGATTTCTGAGTTGGTCGCGCGGATTCACCATGTTGACTAACAGAAAGCTGCTTGGTTTGAAAGTGACCTGTGTGAGAAGGCTTTATACATCGCTATTGACTATAGACAATGGACTTTTCATTTCGCTAATGTGACCGCACCGTAACACATTTTGCAATACTCATAAACAATTCCAAGCCTTAACGTTCAGTAGAGCTTTATGAGGAACAAGGAGCACCTAAACTAGCTTGCAATGTGATAATCTCATTTGTATATTCTTTAGCTTTGTTTTGGTACATATTTGGCATCCGAGTATCTTTTTCTGAAGTTTAAAAATGGATAGAATGTGCTTGGATCAGTTTTAGGGAAGAAACATTATATGTTGATTAACTGGGACTTTTCCTGTTCTGTAACTGAACAAGAGAAACAAATTAATATCAATATTTATAACCTTTTTTATCTCACTGGATTTTTTTTCCAGCAAACACTGAACATACAATATAAGTGGCCAAATTCTCCATTTGGGGTTAGCAAGAGCTAAAAGTAAAGTAAAGTAAAAAATAATTTTAATTATGTTACAATGTATTTGAATGTAAAATACTTTAAAGGGCACCTATTATGACATTTAAAATGTTCCTAATGTTGTTTAGGGAGTCCCCAACAACAGTTTTACATGCATGCAATGACAAAAAACACTTTTGTTTTCGTATAATATGCATTTATTTTTACCTGATTTGCTCACCGACTCCCAAATGAATCGTTCAACGACTCGTTTTTCAAACCCCTCCTTTGCGCGACGCTAATCTGCGTTGATTGGTCAGATGACCCAGCAAGGTTTACAGAGATAATACTTATTTTTAAAACGGAGTACAATGATGCTTTTATCAATTAAATTGTATTATAATAATGATTATAGTCCACTGCTTTATAGTTTGTAGTAAAAAACGAAAAATAAGATAAATAATTTAATGTTATGTTAGCGAGCATAACGTTAGCCCAGAGTTCATATTGTAAAAGCACAATCAGTCTTTGTTTGCGTTAGCCCGATGCATAAACATAACGTTTTTACAAAAAAAACAAAATGCAGTTACGTTACTACGAGGTATTATTCTATTCTTTAGACAACTCCGAAAACAACGACAAACACTTCACATATCTCAATACACTTGCCATTGAAGACCTAGAAGCTAAACGGTGCTTACACAACAAACAAAATAATGATTAAGCATGCTACATAAAATATAAAAGCAAAAATTATTAATAACACTTACAGGTTGTGATACGGAGGAGGAAGCTGATGCAAATACACTTGGAACTGAACCTTCCTTCAATATCAGCGAATTCAAGTTTGATTGCATTTAAAAAAGCAATCGTCTTCAAAATGACGCGAACAAAGCTCAAGGCTCGGACTATACTTCTGTGGTATAGTGAATTGTAGCCACTTAGTCTTCAAATGCTCCTCCTTGGGCAGATGAAAAAAGTTGTCTTTTGAGTTGCACTTCAGAACACAGCGTCTCGTCGCCATGATATTTTCCCTGCTGGCCTTGGAGCGCAATAAGTGGGCGTATCGTATTCAAATAACTTGACAAGTTGACGTCAACTAGTCAAAGAAAAAGCTTCGGTCTTCTAACGATTCATAAAAATGACTCAGAGTCGACTCTCACTTTTGAAAGACAATAACTTTATATACGGTGCACTTTCATATTTCAAACTTTGCAGGATGTTTTTGTTCACTTAGATCTATGTTACACACTACATGAAAGGTAAATTTCAAAATTCCATAATAGGTGCCCTTTAATTACATTTTTTCACAAAAATTTATTCTGATGAAAATGCAGAGGTGTTTTCAGCGTTTTTAGCATGTTGCAATGCAGTTGCTAGGGCATTTTGTGTGTGGTTCAATAATGGTTTAATTTATGTCTGTGGCGATTTTTTTTACACGTTTTATTGTCTGCCAGCTGAAAATTTGATAGCTCAGAAAAATAATAGTACATTTCTCCTCAACAAACTACACCATTTTTTGACATTTCATTCAACAGTTGAGTTTCTCACTAACCAGGGGTGGTTTTCTAAATAGAGGAACTGTGGCATCAAATATGTTCTTGTATTTGTCTCTGTAAAGTATAGATAAAAACAGTGATTCAAACTGAGATAATCACACTCTTTATGACCTCCAATAACAGCAAACATGAGACTCCACATGGTCATGTCTCAAGAGACAACTCTCCCACGTTTAGGGGGCTGAAACGGGAGCTGGTCATTCCTCAGCCAGCATAGCTAAGATCTCATAAAAGCGTTGAAGAGAAGCTTCTCTTTTTGGTCAGTGCAGTGGTCCTCAGCTGTTCTCTGAGAGAAGGACAAATATAAGACAGAACTAAAACTACCCGTCCCCCGAGAGGAAGAGAGCTGGAGCAAGGGGTGAAGGAAAGGGAGGGAACGAGAGATTAAGGCTAAGGATGGAAATATATACTGTGACAGGAAGAAGAAGGAAGGGGGTCCAGGAGAGGAAATGGTGTTAAGCTGGGAAAATGACTTGGCTAGATGCAAGCGTGAACTCATGTTCCTAGTTTTTGGTCATGACAGCGGCTTTTAAAAGTCATATGATGTTTGCTGACCCGCTGATTATATTTCACACATTATATTATATATCACATTATATTTCATATATTTACTCACCCTCATGTTTTTGCAAACCCGTGTGCTGTTAGTTTTTCACTGGAACACAAAAGTAGAAATGGGTCATTTTGACCCAGAAAACACATTTGAGTTTTATGCTTTCTAATTATTTAATTAGCATGTTTCTACTCCAAACCGTTCTCAAGATGTAATAATTTAAATGGTGGCTGTCATAAAATCTTATTTTGGAAAAAATGGAAAAGATTCCAAACAATTCTCAAACTTTTTTTTTTTTTTGTTGACAGAATTAGGACATTTATTTAAATATACATTAAATAATTAAGACATAAATAATAGGTTGAGAATATATTGAATATTACAAAAAAAATATTAATAATTTATATAATTCATTAATTATAGTGCATAGACTTAATGATTATAATTTATAATTTTAGTGGTGTGTTTTAATATAGCACTATACATTTCTGGCAATCTGTCACATTAAAGAGCTCTGAAAAGGCATTCATTGTTTGAATTAAAATATTTTTTTTCTGATCCAAAATGATACAGTATGCATGTCACAAATGAAGAATCTGTTCAATACAATGAGTTCCTAGTGACCAGGAGCTGTCAAACTCCTAAAAGGAATTTAGATGAAAAATATTTGTGAATCTTTTTCCTTAAGTTTTCCCTTAATCTCTCTTTTTCTCTTTATCATGGTATAGACAAAGGCGATCAACAGGAAGGGGCGTTATCGTATGGATAACTACGAGCAGCCCATGCGCAGGCAGCTGCGGCCCACGGAGACCGAAGACGTCGCTGTACAGGTCAGACGTCACTATCCTCGCCAAAGACCCCATCAGCACTGATTCTCAGGCACTTCTCGCTCGCAGAGCACGTGCCAAAGTTCATTAAGACAGCTCAGGGTCTGCATGTTCTCATCCAGATGCCAGTAACCTTTAAGTCATGGCCAATAGGTTGTTTTACTCCTACTCTGCAAGAGGAAGTGTTTAATCCCCTTTTTTTAACACACACACACACACACACACACACACACACACACACACACACACACACACACACACACTGAGCATTTTCTTTCCTTTCTCAGCTGGTTTAAAGTCCGCCATATGGGGTTTGTGACAGTTTCTCAGACATGGTGGTTTGGGTTCAGCTTCCCTCTGAGTGCAGTTTGGGATTCTCACGAGAAGAAAAACCAGGACTAAAAATCAGAAGAACATTAATTTAAGTGTTTATTTTTTTTGGTTTCGCCTCTGTCTCTCGGTCCCCGGAGGGTCCACTTCCTTCACCATCCCTCCGGACTAGCGGTGGGAATCGTAAATTTAATGATTCTGGTTGAGATTCTGATTGGACTTAATGATTCGGATTCCTTAACAACTGCATTCATTATTTTTTTTTGTAATTTTAAAAGATTAATGGACAAAGACTGGACAACTGGAAAGAGTTGTAACCCTAAACGTAGTAGCTACACTTAAAAACATAAAATCACATTTAAAAGTTAATTGATGATTCTTATACATGGTTGATGACGAATGCCATGATTTCAAAGTCTAAAGTAGTTCTGATGCATATATTTATGAGGTAAGAATGAGGACTTTGTTAAAGTGTTAAAGGAGAACTCCGGTCAATTTTAACATTGAGCTCACTTTTTAGTAAATTTGGAGTGCTGTCAATACAGAGAACAACGACAAAAATCGGTGTTGCCTACACTGTGTTATCCTATTTTTAAAATTTACACCCTATTGACTTGAATGGGGCAAGTTTTAAACTTAACCAGTTCTTAGTCTTATCATCCTTGATGTGTCATTACAAGTGCCCAGCCATGTTGAGTGATTCCTTCAGAGTGAACACGAGTGAATCTGACTGCAGTAGATGTGAAAGATATGAATAAAAATGATGTTATATCAGCCAGCGCACAGACCTGTATTTAGTTCCTGTTTTCGGTCGAAGTCCAAAGTAGTCGATTGTCGAGTTCACGCGCATAGGTTTAGTTACTATGATCACGCGCGTGAACTCGACAATCGACTACTTTGGACTTCCACCGAAAACAGGAACTAAATACAGGTATTTGCGCTGGCTGAAATAACATCATTTTTATTCATATCTTTCACATCTACTGCAGTCAGATTCACTCGTGTTCACTCTGAAGGAATCCCTCAACATGGCTGGGCACTTGTAATGACACATCAAAGATGTTAAGAGGATAAAAGCAGGTTTAAAACTTGCCCCATTCAAGTCAATAGGGTGTAAATTTTAAAAATAGGATAACACGGTGTAGGCAACACCGATTTTTGTCGTTGTTCTCTGTATTGACAGCACTCCAAATTTACTAAAAATTGAGCTCAATGTTAAAATTGACCGGAGTTCTCCTTTAAGCGGTTCCGATTTTGGGATGAATAAGTAATGGAATCATTTGGTTCCAGTATTTTTTTTCTTTATGTCGCTGGTTCTTATCTATAGAGTCTAGTAAACACACATATACACATATCCTCATGGATTCTCCCACAGTGACCTACTGTCACATCCACTCACTTTGTTATGAATATGGTCTAATCTACTCTGACATTTACACTCCTTCACTTCAGTCATTCTCAAGCATTACTCCCATTTTACCCTTTCTCTCTCTCGCTCTCTTGTTCTCACAGATGTTTTTGATTGTTCAGCGTTCTCTCATTTCCCAGTATGCTGTTCTGGTCTACTGTGCTGCTCTGATGGATGGGAGTGTTATCATTATGATAAACAAACATTTGGAAAATAGAATTCAGAAAACATCCAGATGATGTAAATGTCTTCAGACAGAAGTAGCTTGTACGCGCAGAGATGAAAAGATCACATCACATGAGTGCTGGTTTCTTTCCATCATGCTAACCCTTGGTTTCTGTTTATATTTGTTATTGTCACATGTCTCATTCAGGTGAATGATGGTTTCTTCACATGGGGAAGCAACTTGTCGACGTTGTCGGATATCAACATCCGAATCCCTACAGGTACACATTGTTCACTACTAATTTACAATCAATGCTTTGTATTTTTTACGTTATGTTATAAAATACAAACTTTCAGTACGTAATGTCTTGGCTCAGGTTTAGTGGTTTGATAGCCTCATTATATTGAGCTGAGCACTAACTAGCCTGCCGATGAAACAGATAAAGTGAACATCAATAAAACCTGTCCGTAAGGGCAAAACCTGTTCATATAAAACTGCGATTAACCTTCATCTCGTTTTCCTCTTCAGGTCAGCTGACCATGATTGTGGGCCAGGTGGGTTGTGGGAAATCCTCTCTGCTATTGGCTATGCTGGGGGAGATGCAGACGATCAGTGGGAAAGTCTTCTGGAGCAAGTGAGAGAAAAAGTTGCTTAATTATTGTTGAAAATACTATCATGTATTATTTTGCAGAAGTGTTTATGAACATTATGGACTGGCATTAAAACTCAAAGGGGCCATTCCTGCCTGTTGTGATCCCCTAAAGCAGTTGAAAGTGTGTGTTTATGTAGCAGAAAACAGGGGAGTACATCTGCATTCCAGACTCATCAGATGCTAATCAAAGTCTTCATCTGTACAGACACACATGCACAAAAATATCCCACTGTGAATCGCATCCGCTATTATTATGATGTATGTACCGTGGTGTACATACACAGATGTGTGTGAGGACCGTCTTACTCTTGTGTGTTAGTGTATGTGTGTCTTACTCTATGCATTACTCTTACACTGGCTATGTGTTTTTCTATCTTTCTTCTGTCTTTTTCTCCCACGTGTCATTCTGTCCTCTGCGTTATCAGCACACAAGGGAACACAAGGGCTTTTCTTTCTGTGAATATCTCCATCTCCATGCTGGGGATGGTCTCTCTCTCATTTTTAAGCAAAGCCTAGCAGATCCACATGCTAAATATTTATATACATTCACAGTGGCTCCGAAATTATATTTTAAGATGTGAATCGCATTAGATAACTAAATGCTAAACCATCTAAATGCTTTTGCATCTGAAAACATTTTCTCATAACTAACCAAAGTTTTCAGAGCCATTTTGTTTTTGCGATTACTTTTAACCAGCTGGTCCAAATATTATTTTTAGTGGATAAAATAGATGGTACTAGTGCAGTGGTTTTCAACTTAATTTAAATGCTAAAAACCAGGATGCAAACTGAAATCAGATTATTTCCCCCCCTCTCGATAACTATTGTTTTTATTGAAGAAATACAGAATCAGAATCTTGGCAGTCACAATATGAATTGTGGTTAATAAATTGAATTTAATATATCAGCACTATTGGTTTCTGTTAATAAAAAGTTTGAAAACAATAGGCGTTGTCATAATTACAGCAGAAATACCAGAGGAAATCTTAGTTGTTTAAGTTTGTAGTCTTTGTATTTTTTATCCAATGCAATAGCATTCATTTTAAGTGTGGCTTACAGTAAAATAATTATGACAATTCTCTATAATAATGAGAATTCGGTCTGCATTTACATGTCATTCCAAACATTTTTAAATTTCTTCTGTGGAACACAAAAGAAGACATTTTGAAAAATGTCCATACAATGAAAGTTAATGGAGCCCAGTGTTATTTTGAACCCCAGTGACTTTTATTGTATGGACATTTACAAAATAATTTTTCGGGTCCACTGTAATTGTACAGTTTATATTTGCATTCAGTTCACAATAATATGGAGGAAAAATTTTTTGTTAAAGTGCCCCTATTATGCTATTTTAAAGGTTCCTAATTTTGCTTCTGCAATAGGTTTATATGTATCCAAAGTAAAACAAAAAAAAACACAACACTGTAATATTCTCATAATTTACATAGCAGCATCACCTCTTTTCGTACGGTTCAAAGGATCCAGTCTCCCTAAACCCCTCCTTTCAGAGAGATACTCTGCTCTGATTGGTCAGATTTAACAGTCTGTCACCTAGCGTGCATGTCAGAAATAGAACGGGCATCAACATATCTGAATCGTGCAGGAAGTAAGACTGGAGTTACTGACGACTCGTTTCTGGAAATTCTGAATCTTTTAACTTTGCAGATCTTTTACATTCACAAACAGCTATATAGCGCACTACATAAAAGGTAATAACTGAAAAAGTATAATAAGAGCACTTTAAGACAATTTGCAATATTGAATTAAACTGTTATTTGATACAAGTTGTGAATTCAGTCTCAGTATGTCAGGCACTGCTGTCTTTGCTTACAGTGCAATGAGTTTACCAGTTTCAGGTTCTCTAATGACAATGACATTGCTCTCCACTAATATATTACTGAAACTAAAAGTTTGTGGAGACCAGATATAGTTCAAAATATCACTTTTCGCTATCCACCTCATGAGGAGAGTCTGTCAGTGTTCTTACAGAACGGCATGTGTCCTGATGCACAACTAACGCTGGTCACGTATGTGTGTGTGTGTGTTTGTTTCTCTGTGTCCTCTTCCCCAATGGTGCACTAAATCAGGATGCCTGATTGTGAGATACTCTTCGATGGGAACATAAGGTATTTCACCAGAGGTCTTCACATGCTTACATGCCACACAGTGACCTCTATAAACCAAAACATAAAAATGGCCAAAGTTAGTCAAATTCAAATGGCCTAGACTAAAGATTCTTGGTTTGCCAACTGCTAACTAGCAGTGTTGATGTTCTATAATGTCGACTTGCAGCGGGCACGATACAGAGCTGTCTCATGAAGATCGGAGGTACACCCGTTTGCGAACTCTTTCAGCAGATGTGCCCTCATCCCCTCCACCCACCACCCCCCACCCCCGCATTCATTTACAAATCCCTTCCTTTACATTTCTCTGGCTTCAATAAAATGGGTGGTGTTGTTTGTTTTTGTGAGATGTGCAGTGCAAAGTGTTTAAAAATGCCGGGAGTCTTCACCTCTCTTGGACACACTGGTGGTTTCTTGTACAGATATTGATTTCTGACAATATTTGGATAAGTTAAAGCTGGACCTCTCCAATGGAAAGAACAACAGATCTGTTCTGTCAAACAAGAGGCTGTTCTTGAGATCATGTGGTTTACCTTTTGGTTTTGTAGCTATTAAAACTACAGTCTCTGAATAAGAAAGGACAGGAGAAAATGTTGTAAAACACAGATCAGCTTTCACCGTGAAGGTCTCCCTGCATTTAAGCTTTAATCTCATCATTAACCAGGTTTATTCCTTCATTTCATAGCAGAAACATTAGTGTTTGCTGTGATGGGTGTTTTTCCACATTTCCAGCTTATCAATTCTTTCCTTCTTCCTCTCTTTCTCGACCTGTCGCGGCTCAGTAAAAACAGGTACTCCGTGGCCTACGCAACGCAGAAGTCATGGCTGCTGAACGCCACCGTAGAGGAAAACATCACGTTTGGAAGTCCTTTCAATAAACAGAGGTGAGCTCAAAAGATCTCTGAATGTCACTATAGAAGATGCCATTATGTTAGAACAACTTCTTTGTTATCTATTTAACTTAATTTTTACAATAATTCCTGTCATCTCTATTCAATCAGACCTGTTTTTTTTTATTCTAATTACAGTTAACATAAAATCGAAATTGACACTGTTTACTTCCTTAATGCATGGTATTATTTTGAATGATTCATTGGTGCATGTTTTGGCTCAAAATTTCTCCCCAAATTGTCATAAATTCTTTAATCAAAATAATAGCTTGCTTTTCATGACATCACTTAGGCCATGTGGGATATTAGTTTCATTGTTTGCATCTCTAGAACATTTGTTTTAAGTTGTGCTCTTATGTTCCCTTAACCATTCTGCAACCATGCTCTAATATTACATAACTCTTTTAGCATTCTGATACAAGTTCCTTCAAGTCCTAGTTTTCTTTTTTTCTCATCGAATATCCCTTTTTAATCAGAAACACACAAGGGAAGCGTAGTACTTCAAAGCTTTACTGTAGAAAATGCCATTATGTTAGAACAACATCTTTGTTTATCTATTTGTTTATTTATTTTTGACTTATGAGTTCTAACTCGAATGTGTTTATCATAAAGTCAACATAATCTCAAAATTGACCTTATTTTCTTCCTTAAAGCATGTTTCTGCATTGTGAACAATTCATTGGTGCATATTGTTCCTAAAAAAGGCATCATGTCTTTAATCAAAATAATTATTTGAAATTATGTCACTTTAGAATCATATTAGTTTTTGTTGTGTGTCTCAGCAGAACCCACAACGTACCCATTAACATTCCCTTAACCTTTCCGCAATCATCCTGTAACAATACATAAATGGTTAAGCATTCTGATAAAGAATGCCCACTTTTCACCATCCTTGATAAAATTAGTTTCTTATTGAATATCCATTTTCACTTGGAAATGTGAATGGAGATTAACGTCGACTTTAAAGTCAAAATGATCGGAACTTGCCATTGTGTCTTGTAACAGCACTTTGATTTTAAATCAGTCAGCACTCACACTGACGTTTTCAAGTTTAGTGGTTTTTTTTTTTTTTTTTTTTACAGCGTTCAGGGCTAGACCTTAACTATAATAAAACTCTCTGTGGAAACTCCGGGTCATGACATTGTTCATTTTAACTCCCTCAAGATCTCATGTTCAAGATTCCTACCCTTTGGTTTTTGAGGAAACTTTTTTTATGTTTAAACTCTAAATCTCTCGGACAGATACAAAGCGGTGATTGATGCCTGCTCGCTTCAACCAGATATCGACCTCCTTCCTTTTGGAGACCAGACTGAAATCGGAGAGCGGGTAAGAAAGGACAGCTCACTGTGTCTGGGCTTGAGACCAGCTCTCTGACCTCAGCTGCTGTGATACTAATCAAATAAAAACTTGTTATTGAGACTACCATGATGTTACACTATGTCATCAGAATCAAAATTAATTTGTGTTTGTGTGTTGTAATCCGACAGGGTATTAATCTCAGTGGTGGTCAGAGACAACGGATCTGTGTGGCCAGAGCTCTGTACCAGAACACCAACATAGTTTTCCTGGTAGGAACCAACTTTTCCAATACAGATAACTTCCCAATAGGGTCTTACCTCCACCCTCCAGAAGTGATATGCCACACGTCTGAGATGTTATGAATGACCGCAGCTTTTAATTCAATTTCAGAGGTACTCCCAGAAGAGATTTCTTAACTGACACATGATAGCACAGGGTACGTTGTGGCAGCAATAGCAGAAAACACAGTTAAGTGTAAGGGCTGTTATTGGATTACTGTACATAACTACACACCCTTCTGGACAGGATCATGAATTCATTCCATTCCAATTACCATTCCTTGGAATGACGTTATGTCTCACATCCTAGTGAGTCAATAGGGTTGATTTAGTGTCATTTTGGGTCAATCGGGAAGTGATTTAAGCAAATATAAAGCGCATTTAATTACTATTGAAAAGTTGCTCTCTGCTTTTGAATGGCTTTCTGTACTGATCATTTTCAGACTCAGAGATGGGAATTTTCTATTTACGCTCTTAAAAAAGGTTATTTATTGGACTCTATATGGTTCCATAAAGAACCTTTACCATCCTTGGAAACATGGAAAGGTTCTTTATAATGGAAAAAAAGCTCTTTGGGGAACTCAAAATACTTCTTCTATAGCATCGCTGTGAAAATTCCCTTTTGGAACCTTTATTTTTAAGAGTATAATGTTGTCTCAAGTTGAAACAAACATCAAGCAAAGCTGAATTAACCCTGGTTTCTTATATTAAATAGGGGTTCCTAAATGTCTATATCTATTTCTGCAGTCTCATATTGAATTGAATTTGAGTTAACCTGGTTTTGGGTTTGCTTACCTATAGGATGACCCGTTCTCTGCCCTGGACATCCACCTCAGTGATCATCTGATGCAGGAGGGGATACTCAAGTTCCTTCAGGACGACAAACGGACATTGGTCTTGGTCACTCATAAGCTGCAGTACCTCATCCATGCTGACTGGGTAACTGCTTTGCTGATTGATGATCTTATTTTGAGGCTGGTTCTTCACGATACTCTGAAAAAGGGAACCAAAAACAAATGGCTTTGACTGTCTTACTTTCTCTGTGTGGTAGATAATAGCCATGAAGGACGGTTCAGTGCTGAGAGAGGGGACATTAAAGGATATCCAGACTCATGATGTGGAACTCTACGAGCACTGGAAGACCCTGATGAACAGACATGACCAAGAGCTTGAAAAGGTCCTTCACCTTTAAATCCCAGCTCTGCTACCAGTGTTTAACAGCAACAAGAGGCTGGGTTAAATTTCCTCAATGAAATTCTTAATGAAAATGTTATTCCGTGATAATAAAAGAGAGATTAAAAAAAACCCCATTATATTGACAATTAAACTATTTTAAATAGCATACTGTTGATAAAAAAATATGAGAACATTTAAATTTTGACTGAATTTAAAGGATATATTTCTTAATAGACAAAAACTAATGGCTGGAATACATTGCATGACTTTTTAAAATCTGTACAGATTAGAATCTTTGTCCATCATACACAGCACGATTTACTGTGAGATCTGTGAACTCCAACTGCCCAAAATCTGCAGCCCAAAATAAAAAAATCTGCAGACTGGCTAAGAGTTTCACCGTTGACTACCGTTGCAGACTGCAAATTGTAGAAAAAATCTGGGCAAAAGATTCTGTAACAAATTAATACTGAACAGACACCAGTATTGAAAAAGTTGAATTTCTGTTGCATTGTTTTAGGAGACCGAACTGGAAAGTCAGACCACTCTGGAGAGGAAGAACCTGAGGAGAGCGTTCTATTCCAGAGAGGCGAAGAGCCAGATTGACGATGAGGATGAAGGTAAATGTTTACATTTCAGCACAGCCTTTTTCCATTTGGAAAAACCTGTCTTGGACACCTTCTTTTTCCATTCCATAGAGGAGGAGGTGGAGGAGGATGAAGACGACAACATGTCCACCACCACCAGCCGCCGTTCTAAGATCCCATGGAAGATGTGCTGTCGCTACCTTTCCTCAGGTGGCTTCCTCATGGTCTTCCTGATGGTGGCGTCCAAGTTGGCCAAGCACTCAGTTATGGTAGCCATTGACTATTGGCTAGCAGCTTGGACGTCCTCAAACCCGCTTAACCCAATTGTTGCAGATTCTTTTGTCAACGCAACCAATTACACAAAGAACTATGATGCCACACAGATCGCAGAGGTGACGCACAACTGCTGTTTCCCCTTTGAAATGTTGTCTTTCATATACTACTTTGTAGTTATTCTAAAGTGGAGTTCTTTGCATGTTTTACAGCATCGTTCCTACGTGCCGGTGTTTATTATCCTGTGCGGGGCTGCGATAGCACTCTGCCTTATCACTTCCTTAACTGTAGAGTTTCTTGGAGTAGCTGCAGCCACAAACCTCCATCATGACCTCCTCAACAAGATCATTCATGCTCCCATCAGGTACTTACTCAATATTATGAATCGACTCAACCAAAATGTCATTATAAATTATTCTTTTACACCATTGTTAGATTCTTTGACGTCACCCCGCTTGGACAAATCCTGAACCGTTTCTCAGCGGACACCAACATCATCGATCAGGTGAGAAAAAGACTGACAGAAAGAGATCTGTTTGAAGTGTCAAGTACGTCTCTTTCATTTTAACCCTATTGAGACGAGCTTTGGGTTTCCACACAAACTTGTGACCTCCGTCCTACTGTAGTCAACATTATTGTATTAATGAGATGAGGAATATGGCATATGTGTGCTAATGTGCGACTTTTTCGTTCTATCTCCACAGCACATTCCCCCGACACTAGAGTCTCTCACTCGCTCCACTCTACTCTGTCTCTCTGCAATTGGGGTCATTGCATCCGTCACCCCTGCTTTCCTCATCGCACTGGTGCCCCTCGCTGTAGCCTTCTACTTCATCCAGAAGTACTTTCGGGTTGCTTCCAAGTAAGTAGTTCACTGAACAATGATTTAACTCAAAATAATAGTGAACAGTGGTTCCAAAGGTTGGAAACATGTTATCTCTACTTTGTATTGATAAACTTGAATTGAGTAAACCCAACTCAACTTAGACATGTCAAAATAACTTGATTGAATAAAGTTCATTAATCAAAAATGTCATAACTGGGCTTCTCTCTGGTGACGAATGATGGACTTCTCCAATCCTTTAGTTAATTTAAACCCTGCCCTTTTCTTACAATCGTCAGCAAGCACGTATTCGTTTTTTTTTTTGTGCAACGCCCACATCTCAAAATCCAATCAACAATCAATAAATATAGAACCCTGCACCAAATTTTTCCTTTTTACAAAAAACGGCTTTGTCTGTAGTGTAACACTTCACGTGAAATTTGACTATTAAAAAATCTATTAAAAAAAGTTGAAATCCCAGTATTACAGAAGTATATACCATTGTTTAGCAAACTTGGAGCCCATGATAGTTCTGTCTTGCAATGTGTATAGAGTAATTGCTAAAATCAGTTTTGCAATAAAGATTTTGAAAGACATTTTTACTTCCAAAACCCGACTAAGCTCTATTGACTCTCTCTCTCTCTATCTCTCTGTCTGCTGTTTTTTTCTTTTTCTCCTTCAGAGATCTGCAAGATCTCGATGACTCCACTCAACTGCCTCTTCTCTGTCATTTCTCTGAGACTGCAGAAGGCCTCACCACCATCCGAGCATTCAGGTCAGTGTATCTAGACTTTTCTGAAAGCACATGACTGTTTGAATAACCCACATTTTCTCTTTTCCTCTGTTCCCCTGACTGGATGCAGAACTAAGCAGCTGCATATGAGTTAAAATAATTAAATATGTCTTTATGATACAAAATCATTTTTGTGCAATATCAGCCGTGCAGAATTGATGCAGTCTCAGTGGCTCCAGGACATTTCTTATAAACACATGGTGAACATTCAACCATCCTTGACTTAAAGTAATCCGAAAAGAAACATTTAAATATTAAGCTTGTATCTCCTCTGTTAAGTCTCCAGAGTGTTTATATGAATGAAATGAACACTCTCATCCTTCACAGCTGTGTTGCTGTTTAGCTGTAGTCGGTCACGGTTCTGTATCACGCACTAAATGGTTTTGACTCACATAGTAAAAGGTCTCTGTTTCCAGGCATGAGGCTCGCTTTAAGCAGCGGATGTTGGAGCTAACTGACACCAACAACACAGCCTACCTATTTCTCTCTGCTGCCAACCGGTGGCTGGAGGTCAGAACTGTAAGTAAAGTGCCACATGCTGATGATCGCCTTGAGTTTTTAGATTTCAGAGATGGTGGATCTGAAGATAGAAATATTAGGAATGTCAAAAGTAGCAAGTTGATAGTAAAACACTACCAGTCATATTGCACCGTCTTGTCGATTTATTAATGTTAATTACATTAATTAAATCACATTCAACATGTCTTAAATGAAAGTAAATTACACAACGGAACACAAAAACAACAACACAAAAAGACTTTACTTGAATAATTATAACTTGATGTAGAAATATTAACAATATCAAGACAATTCGTGACTATTTTACATTTTGCCGAGATAATTCTAATTAATTCATATGATCCCATTCTTAGGTTTTCGTACAATCTGCTTATGCCCACTAAGGGTTAGGTTTTGGGGCAGAGCTTCATGCTTACTTTTTATTTTATTTTAATCGTACGTTTTTGTATGAATTCTATCATATGAATTCCATGCGAAAATCACATCTTATAAAATAGTTACGTTTTCTCAAGAGATTGGGTTGGAAGTACTCTTATTGAAAATTATTATTTATTTTTTTTAAAGCTACATATTGTAATCTCTATTTGATGATTTTCTCATTCAACAGAATAATTACTTTGAATGATCTTTTGGGGGTAATTTCCATTAATTAGATGAATTAAGGTGCTCTACGTGTTTTTTTAGGCCAAAACATTTTTTGTCACATACAGCAAACATCTCCTCACTATATCCGCTAGCTGCCTGTTACCTAAACACACTGTAAAAAGAACGAAAAAAAACGCGGTCTCTGTAGACAGCCCAGGCTCCACAAACGGCAACAAAAACAAAATGCGCTAACCCGCACCATGAAACATAACAAACTGTTCCAGCCAATAACCGACAAGAAGGATTTGGGGGGTTAGTGCGCGGATGAGGAGGAGGGAGGGTCTAGCTAGCCTCCGAACGCCAACATGAAGTGATGTCCCAACATCACTTAGAGCACCTTTAATTGCCACATTGTGTAATTAATTAGATAAAAAATGCAAATTGCTTGACAGCCCTAATTAACAGTATATTGCTATCAACAAGTAAATCTGTGGTATCTTCAAAACCTATATAATACCATTTGTATTTTCCTCTCAGGATTATCTGGGTGCTGTGATTGTCCTCACTGCAGCAGTGGCTGCTATCTGGACCTCATCTCAGTCTGGTCAGGTTGGACTGGGTCTAACCTATGCCCTCACTGTGAGTTTAAACACAGTTTTACTGAATTTCTAGCATGCAACAGTGGTCATCAGGTTTATCTCAGTGATAAAATTGTAAAAAATTAAAAAAAGTTAATGTCCTCAACGTGCTTTTTGTTAAGGTGACAAATTACTTGAACTGGGTGGTGAGGAATCTGGCAGACCTGGAGGTCCAGATGGCTGCAGTAAAGAAGGTCAACAGCTTCCTGAGCACAGAATCTGAGAACTATGAGGGATCCATGGGTAATAAATCCTTTTCTGACTCATTTAGTACTTTTCTAGTAGAATAATACCAGAGTTTTATTTAGTTTCTAAATGAAGACCTACAGTGCTAGATAAAAACACATATTTCTGGCTTCCTGGCATCCAAAGCGCTTCTACATGTGCATTTCCTCACATTTTAGTGCATTAGGACAGAGCGACCTGACATTAACCACTGAGAGCATCATGAAAGGACGTTTAGTACATCAAAACACTCGAAGCAGGAAAGACCTGAGAAAAATGAGTTTTAGCAATAGCCTGTTAGCGCCGCTGTTAGCCGCAAGCAATCGCTCATTCTCCATCTCCTTGTCAGTGACATAATGGAAAAAACTGAGTTGGATAGTGGTCGTCACGTGACAAAACGTTGACATTTGGACACCATATATAGCTGTGTTAATTGTAGCTTGTTAAAGTGCTCACTTGTAGTGTTCTGGGTTTTTTGTTGCCATTGATGTATCAGTGTTATGTCTACTTTCACTCTCCTCAGATAAAGTCATGTGTGGCGGCGGCACTTAATCCACTGACTGGCCAGGAAAGAACATTCTGTAGCTAACCTTTCTGTAAACCGAATTCTATCCAAAAACATGCTTTACCACAATAATAAATGGTCTTTTTTCCCCACTTAAAAACATTTTACGCCTAAAGACATAAAAAGCCTAGTACTTTTGAAATATTGTGCACTCACATGAAGTTGTGCCTCCAGACACATCCGGTGGCCCAGATAAGCTATTTTAGTTTACATAAAGTTGGGGTCAATATAGGGGGCCCTTTATGATGGCCACCATTGTCAAGATCACATGACCTGTCAGATGTGTCAGTTTTGCTATATTTTATCTTCTAACGGTTATAGCATGAGGAGACTGGTATCAGTGTTGAATATATGGAATGGTAACCTAAATCCAGATCAAATCCTTTCATTCACTTTAATTTGTTGGCCACCTCACAATCATTCTCTTCCTGGTTTTTATGTGATTTCAGATGTCTCCCAGGTACCGGAAGACTGGCCACAGCATGGCGAAATAAAGATCCATGATCTGTGTGTCCGTTACGACTCCTTGTTAAAACCTGTCCTCAAACACGTCAATGCCCATATCAACCCTGGGCAGAAGGTACACACACCAACTTACAACTCTCTAAAAAAAGTGATTTTTCTCCCCCTTTATTACCTTCATATTTTCCTCCAACCGAAGCTGTCAAAGAGCATTCGGCGGTCCTGATACCGATCGACCTGTTGTAGCACATGTACCACTCAGTTGTGGTTGTGTCACAGTGGCGTTACTTTTCTCGCTGCGCTGTCAAACCACAGTTATTTTCTGCCTGAATACCGACTATACGGTGCAGCAAAATCTTTCAGCTCATCAGAATTCAGAATCTTTCAGAATTCCATCCTCAGCTTTTGTCTTTATCAGTCTAACTTGTTTTTTAGAAGTGCCCTGGCTCACAATATACGAGTACGACAGCACAGATGGCTTACTTGTGACATGGGAACTGTAAATTGTCCTCACTAGTTTGTGTAATTTAGGAGAGAAGCAGCCCTGAATGTGTTTATACAAAAGCAATCTGAAAATGTCAAGCTGTGTAAAGCTCTCACATGTTGTTCTCACTTTTGCAGGTGGGCATCTGTGGTAGAACAGGCAGTGGAAAGTCTTCGCTGTCTCTGGCCTTCTTCAACATGGTGGATGTTTTCGAAGGTAGGTCTTCTTCCAAGTCTCCATTTAATACAACATTATGGTTCACTGAGAATTACAGCGCTTAGAAGTACTGTATGTCAAGCCCGCCGCTGGGGAGACTAAATAAGAATAAGAGAGAGAATAAAAAAGGAGTTAGGAAATATGAAAGAAAAGCCATGGACTTCTATGATAAAGCTATTTTAATGTCCTCAGCTGCTAAGCCCAGAAACATTTCTTTTTTCGCCCGTGTTGTTTGTTCTGTTACCAAATGGTTACTGTCACTTTGACAAGCAGCCATGATGTCATATTTACACATTAAACATATCTGTTTAGTCTTACTGTCATTATTGACAGATATATATATTTTTCTAACCTGGATGATTGCTTTATCTGTAGTAAAATATTAAACAGAATGCGTTTAAAAAATACTTAATATAAATCATGCTATGTACAGTATTATTTAGGACAATGTTCACTAATGCATTTGTAAATGCAAAATATTGCATTTCCTCTACATTAAAAAACGATAAAGGACAAAAACTTTTATTTTTTAGTAATTGAATCAGTTTTAGGGTATTGTTTTTATTATAAACAAAAACAAAAACACTAGATATAACAGTCACGGTTATTTTCTTCAAGAGTTTTATCATATTATCCAGCGTGCAGCAATAACTTCATGTTTCTCTTGGCCAAAATAAATCTTTAGCCCAAATCAAACAGTTCTTGCAGCTTTGTGCACATGAGCAGTCTGTTAAATCAGAAGAGCACAGACCGTGTCCATATAAAGCTAAAATAAAAATCTTAATAGCTTGTTTGGTCTTCGGGTATTCACAGTCCACTATGTATTAAAGTCAAGTTACTGTAAACTGACCTGAACATCCAAAACTAATAGAAAACAATCCTTTATTCGGGGAAGAGGAAAAAATGTTAGTGATTAGTTTGAGATTTTGTGAGGAGCTAAATATAGCTATATCTTATAAAGCTAGATGTGTTAGATATCTAGGTTGTTGAAGCATAACATAGACTAGCACTTAATATTGATATTTAATGGAAAGTGTTTAATGTGCTGTAACTGATCGCCATTTCTTTTTACAATTTTAAACACCTTTTCCCCCCTTTTTTTACTTAATTTTAAATAGTTTAACAAATTTATTTTACAAATGTTCAATATATCTCAATTCATATGAGCTAAATATAAAATATAAACCAGTGTGGTTATGGTTAACTAAAACTATTAAAAATTATTTATGTTAATTAAAATAAGGCTGCAATAAAATAAAACAATATAACCTAAAATAAAAATAAATGAAAGTTAGTTTAAAAATAGTTTTTTTTTAAATAGTAAAAATTACTATAACCTCAACTAAAATTATAATAAATAATAAATAAATAAGCTAGTTCAAAACCTGTGTATATCATCTTTTGTTTTGCATTAGGAAAGATTGTTATTGATGGCATTGACATCTGCAAGCTTCCACTACAAACCCTGAGATCCCGTCTGTCAATCATCCTACAGGATCCAGTGCTGTTTAGCGGCTCCATCCGGTAAACACACGCAAACATGCTCGCTCAAACATACAAACAGACACACAGATACATTTGTATCTGCGTAACGCATGCACCTCACACTGAGGCTAAACTGACCCAAACAGACAAGACCAGGGACAATAAACACTCACTTCCTGCCTGACATTTTTAATCAGAAGTTCTGTATAAACACAGATCATTTACAAAACACAGGGAACCCTGGAATTATGTGACATAGGGGGCATTCCACTTTATTGGCATTGCATAATTATGCTGTTTTCAGAATAAGCTTTACATTCTTATACATTTAGTATTTTGTTTCTTTCAAACACTGTGAAGTATTTCTTTCACTGGATATTCAACCAGTGAGTCCTCAGCTCCAAGCTTGTTTGAACTTCTCACGGATACTAAGTGTCATGTTTGTTTCCGAAGACAGTGAGCATATGGGGTTTGTTTAAATAGGCCGCCATGGGATAAGGAAGAAAATAAAACTGAACCACCATCACAAGTCATCTGGGAATGGTTTTGGGCAAACTGTTGTCATGACAATGTTTATATGAAGCAGGCCTAATGGATCATTGGGCCCAGGAGACAGAGCGTACGAGTTATTGGTACAGCAAATCTTTTCTTGATTTTAATTTTGGAAAACACAGGCAGGACATAAAAGAAGAAGCTGTGGTTGGAAGCCATTTCCCAGTGTGTTAAAACGGATGTGAACATGGGTTCATTAGTATTGCCTCTTATGGTCATTTGGGAGCATTAACACAATGTCCCTTGAGTTTGTTATTGATTTAAAGGGATAGTTCATCCAAAAAAAATTATTCTGTCACATTTTAGTCAACCTGATGATGCTCCAATCCCACATCTTTCTTACATGGGACAAGAAAATAGATATTTTGAAGAATGTCCAAGCTGCTTTTTTCCATACAGTGAAAGTGAATGGTGACTGGGGTTGTTGAGTGCCTAAAAAGCTCTCCAATCTCATTCATGTTCATGTACACTACTGTTCAAAACTTGGGCTCAGTCTCTTATACTCACCAGTGCTGCATTTATTTGACCCGAAAATGTCATCAGTAATATTGTGAAATATTATTACAATTTAAAGTAACTGTTTTCTATTTTGAACATTCTTAAAATGGAATTTATTCCTGTGATGGCAAAGCTAAATAATCAGCATCATTACTTCAGTCACATGATCCTTCAGAAATCTGCTGATTTTGGTGCTCAGGAAACATTTCTGATTATTATCAATGTTTGAAACAGTTATGATGCTTATTATTTTTTGTAAAAAACATAATAAAAATTTTTCCAGGGATCATTGAAGTATAGAAATTTAAAAAGAACAGAATTTATTAGATTTCTATACTATTAAAATAAAACTTAATAAAAATAAAAAAAACATTCTATAAATGTATTTACTGTCACTTTTGATCAGTTTAATGCATCCTTGGCTTACTGATCTTACTGATCCCAAAACTGTGAATAGTAATGTACATTCAGACAGCATGTGTCAAAAAGTCAGTGATGATTGGTGACAAGTCACTTGATAAACCATTGCAATTGCGACTGTGTGCAATGCGACTGCAATTACCTTATCTCTGTTATATTTGCAATGTTATCTCATATTTTGCTCTTCATAGTCTATTTATAAACGCATTCTTTAACCAGAACTACTGTTACAGTCACGAGCGAAAACAAAAACAGCATTCAACTTTGTCCCTCAGTCCCTCAACTAAAATTAAATGATACTAAACCCGCCAGTGGCTGGTGGCAAATCGGTGTCTTAGCGAGTTAGTCATTGAATCATTCAGTCAGACGATTAGTTCGAAACGGCTGATTCATTTAGGGACAAAGCAGAAGTGAGTGAGTGAGTGAGTCATTCATTCGAACGATTCAAAAACGGGGGTTCATTCAGTAACGAAACTGAAACTGCTACTCAGAGACACGCAATGGCTCTACTTTTTTTAACTATTTTCGTTGGCAAACTAGAGTAAAAACAGACTAAAATGTACAGTAAGTCTCCTAATAGCCTTTTAACGTATTGTTTATTGAATTGTGGTATAAAATCAATGTCACATTTGCAACAATGCTGATATTCAGGAAAACAGCACTTTTGCTTGTGTGACATGGCTTAAAAATGATAAAAACGGTGACTTCTTTTGCACCATATATTGGTTTTTGGAAACATTGTTATTCATTTTGGTGGCATTTTTGCCCTAAGCCCCCGTTAATTTCCCCCCGGGGAGCTGGGGGGGTTTTTCGAGCGCAAGTGGAGGCCCTTTCTGTTGCGATTCCCCGTTTCAAGTGAAATGGGTGAACCATAGCGAAGGCCGCTACTGAGGATGAATATATGATGATAGTTTTCATTTTGAGTGAACTAAATGTGAATGTGTGCATTTTTAGGTTAAATCTTGACCCCGAGTGCACTTGCACTGATGACAGGCTTTGGGAAGCGCTTGAAATCGCCCAGTTAAAGAACATGGTGAAAGCACTCCCTGGAGGATTGGGTAAGAATGATACTTTCCAACTGTTCAATGCTTATCAGGATTGTTTCACATTATAATGTCAGTCACCTCATAATTTTGACGCTGACTGGAAATTCATTAAATTGAAAAGCTGGAGTTTTCTGACCTTTTCATTTAGTTGTATTCAGTGAAAAGTGATATTTTGTAAATCTAAACAGCTGTAAAGCATCATGCTATGTGTATGTCTTCTCCCAGATGCTGTGGTAACAGAAGGAGGGGAGAACTTCAGCGTGGGACAGAGACAGCTTTTCTGTCTCGCACGGGCCTTTGTTCGCAAAAGCAGCATCCTAATCATGGACGAGGCGACAGCTTCTATAGACATGGCCACGGTACAACCACATCTATGGAAGCCTGTTTCTGCCACACAAGAAAAAAAATCATGCTTTAATAAATCATAATTATGATATACTACATCATAATTATACGATTTTCCCCCGGTTAAGCCTAGTCCCAGACTAAAATGCCTGTTTGAGGCGTTTTAAATGAAAGAACTTGCACTGCCATATCTTAAAATACATCAGTGCTATTGTTTTGTCTCAAGATGCACACCAGTAATATTCTTTTATAAGGCATGTTTATAAAAGCTACTTAGTCCTAAGTGAACTAATCCTGGTTGAATCTTAGCCTTGTCTGCAGTGAAACCAGGCCATTAACTCACAATTATGACTTTTTAAGTCAAAGGGATAAAATGTCATGAAATGGTTAAGAGATGATCATAGTTATGTATAATAATTAGTTTTGCATAATTAATAATTACTCATTTTTATTTTATAATTTTAACTTTTATGTCAATTTTGACTTTTTACCACAAAATTATGGCATGGTTTTTTCTTAGGTGGTAAAAAATAGGCTTCCATATACTGTACATCAATTACATTTTGTTTAACTTGGATTTATTTATATATATATATAAAAACTCAACACAATTACTTCAATGATGTGACGTATTGTAGAGTAAAACATATTAAGAAAAACAATATTGTGAGTTGATTGGATTGTATCAAAGTAAATAAGGTCAATTTTGATTTCATCGTGACTTTAAGACATTTTGAATCCATGAATACTGTTGAAAAAAGAAGAAGTTTGGTACTAAAAATTATTTTGTGGCAAATTCAACAGGAAAATATTCTTCAGAAAGTGGTGATGACTGCATTTGCTGATCGGACGGTTGTCACCATAGCGGTAAGTTACCCTATATCTACCTTTTTTTTTTTTGCTGGTCTTTATGAAAATACAGGCACAGAAATATTCAAAACAATACAGAAATACACCTTTAAAGGAATAAGGACTGTTAATATTTGCCAGGCTTTGACATCTTAACTCCTTTTTCTGTTTTCGACTTCTACTTCTAATAACTGACAATCAGTTTACTATCAATATCTTGCTATTAACATATTGCATCATATGTATAAGCCTGCAGCCACTGTAGTCTGACGTTTTTACTTTAAACTGTCATTCGGAGCCACAGATACACAAAAAAGGTCTTTCGGCCTCTGTTTGTGTCACTTAAAACGCATCCAGTAAAAAAATAAACAGAAAAACTGTTTTAAAGCACCACAGAACAACATTGAGCTTTAAATAACTGCATGTTCTCTCTCTGCTGCTGTGTTTGCTACACTTTCGTCACATTTTCTTCTCCTCACCCGTATCCCCTTTTCCCCTCTCTTTCTTCTCCTTTGTCCACCCATCTCTCTTCCTCTGACACAGCACCTGGTTTCCTCCATCTTGGAGGCGGAGCAGGTGCTGGTGTTTTCCTCTGGGATTCTGGTAGAGAACGACAGTGCTTCTAACCTCTTGACGCAGGAAGACAGCCTCTTCAGCATCTTAGTCCGGACACACAAGTAACCGTGCTTTGGCTCCGCCCCCTTGGTACCTACGCACTGGTTCATTGGTTGGTAACCAAGAGCTACCTATGTGTGCTTCCCTATTAGATCATTTTAGCTCACAGCCACTAACCCTATTCTAAAGCAGGTTGACTGTCACATCACAACAATGTTCAAACTTTCATGACTTTTATTTTGAAATGTATTATATTTATGTGCTTCCTTTGCTTCATGCGTTTCCTTTGCTTCATGTGTCATGTTCTGATTGGTTCCCTTTACCTCATGTGTCTTGTTTCCGTAGTCTGCTGTCTAGCTTTCTGGAACGTTAATCCTAAAGTAAACGTAGCGATGCTACTGCTGGGTACTTGATGTTACAGCAATTTTCCACAGCATGAAGTTAAAATCTTATGGATTTATGAATGAACCGCTATTTTTTAAATCTTCCCAGTCTGACATTTGTTATGACATCTACATCAAACATTACAATGCTCATGACTTTAGTTAACTCTACTAGTAAATCCTCTTCACCAGAAAATTACTCTTCAACAGCAATGCCATAGAATTCTAAAGATGGCATATATGGACTAATGACTAACAAGACACACGTGAAAGAAATCAAGACAATGAACTACCACATGACAAGACCATAAACCAATGAGAACAAGACACATGAGGTAAGGAATCACATGAGGGAACAGGGACAAGAAACATGACAAGAAACATAACTATTGAATTTCAAAATAAAAGACATGAAAACATAAACATGAAATAAAACCTAAAACAGATGTGACAGACTAGTATTTGACTAGCATTTTTTGAACATGAAGGTTACATTTATGTTAAAATGTATATGAAAGTGTATATTCTTTTTTAAAATAATATATTAGGTGTTTGAACTGGTCGCCATTTATTTTTCACAATTGTTAATAACCTTTTAGCTTTTTTGCTGTTCACGTACACAGTCTTGTGGTATGAAAAATTAATTTTTAAAAGTATAAATAGCCACAATAAAGATAAGATAAGCCTGTTTTTTTTGGGAATATGACATAAAATGCTCTTACCTGAGAGATATCAATGGAATGGGTCTCCTAAGAAAACATGGCTCTGGCTTTTTAACAGCAGGGTCTGTAAAACAAAACAAACAAAAATTAAGTCGGTATGCTTTTTTAGCTTGATATTTTACTCTGATTACAGAAACCTGCAGTGACTTGAGCAACAAAAAAATGGATAAGTTAAACGTAATTTCAGCAGCTAAGGTGTTGTTTTAATCAAAATGCATTTGCACACATCTGCCTGAGTGTGCCTGTTTTCCACAGCATCGTGTCCACACTATCCTGACGGCTGATCTAGTCATTGTGATGAAAAGGGGAAGCATCATGGAGTACGGAAAACCAGAGATTCTCATGGAACAAGAGGACAGCTTGTTTGCATCCTTTGTCAAAGCCGACATGTAGATCCACTCATCTCCATCACCACATCAGTTTATACCACTTTTGGCCTTATAAACAAATAGCAGCCATTTTATTGCCAATGCATTGGCGCAGTCGCACAGGCATCGGAAAGGACTACACATGGACTCTGAACTGTTATCTTTTTATATGAACCCCTATCACAGTATATTGGACTCTTTTTTAGCATTTTGTTACCTTACCGGTCTTTTTCTAAGTAATGACATGTGTACTCTGAAATGTTTTAGCAATAAGTATTTATCTACTGTGTTTTGACTAGTACAAACACTGTACGGAGCATGTCTGTCCTGTTGAGGCCTGACGCTCTTGTCTGTCTGTCTGAAGTGCATTGCTGATACAGATTTAAGGGAGGGAGGACGAATATCGCCGGCTCCCCAAAAGCACTCTTGAGAGAATCGCGAGCCCTCACTTTCTGGGGAGTCCTGCCATGTCCACCAGATCAACCCTAATGTGTTATTCACACATATATACAAAACTGATCCTATTTTATATTTTCTACTGTATTCCTCTTATGCAAATTACTTAACCAAAAGCTTATTTTCAGGGGTTTTAACATTTTAAACATTTGCTCCTAAACAAAAAGACAACTAGGGTGAATTTCACGAAAACTATCAAAAAATGCGCAGGTCATTTTTCAAATTAAATTTTAAAATATGGACCATTCCACTTTTCTTTGAAATATGATTTTTATGATTTTAAAATTAAAATGTAATTTTTAGGACACTTGCTTTTACTTTATGCAATATATATTGAGGTGAAATTATGATTTGGCCATTTTTCTCATGAGGCTCACCCTATAACCCAATTTAAAAACACACGCTATAAAAGGTGCATTGTCGTTTTAAGATAGGCCTACACTTTTTCAAGTACACTACAAGTTAAAATATCATGTTTGTTTCCTTCATTTCCCTTTAATGGAGTGCCAGTCTCTACCCTCACATCACTTTTACCTTTTAACCTTCAGCTTTCTGTATTTGAACGCTCTGCTTTCTGTAAGTCACAGCCAAAGATGATCTAAACAATAGCCTGCAAGTGACTCTTTGTCCCAGCAGTCAAATGATGCATTGCTGTAACCACTGTGGGAAATCTTTCTGTTCATTGGACACTAACTGTCAGGGCCGGTGATTTGATGAATATTTGCGGTGAGCTGTGATGTCACACTTCAGCAGTGATATTCCAGTAACTTGTGAATCCAACCATGTGCGTAAAACAGCAGCTGACACACTTTACACACTCCGGTGATGTGTAAACACCACGTCAAACTTCACTGCGAGCCAACAGCAACACATTTCAGTCTGTTATATCAAATACACTCGAAGTTTATTGCAATTACTGCAAATTTCAGGTACTTGCATGCTAGTCATGATAGACTGTTTTAAATGTACATATGTAATTAAAATGGCTTTTGTACCATGCACATTTAACTGCATTATAATGTGTGCCTAACTTCCTTCTTTTTTACACATGAAATGAAAATAAAATTTGCTTTGTGTGTTTACTTATCTCTATTGAGTGCCATTGCATACTTTTAAGCAAAATGTAAAACAATTACTAAACAGAAAACTATTCATCAAATAGCAAAAATGTAAAAAGGAACATATAGGCCTACAAAAATAGTTCACATTTATGGTGCTCAATTCTACAAACAAGCCTACATTAAAATAATGAAATTGATTTATTATTAAACTAATGAGATCCCTCACACATATGAAGATCTTGTATTACCTTTCAGTCACTTGTTTAGCAGAAAATAGTTTGCTACACAGCGCCCCCTTTTGTTCACATTTTCGCTATTTCCGTTTTGATGACAAAGGCTCCTAAATATGATATCTTGCCCCATTCCTATTATATGGGCAGCTATATATTCTTATATACAGAAAACCATTTATAATGTGTGAAAAACATATTAAGGCTAAATATAACATTTAAATAACTGCCTTTTAAATTGTGAAAACGCACTGAAGCCAAAGAAAACTATAGCATTCAGTTCAGTGTATGTTTGATCCTTTTCTTAGGATAATGTTAGATGTTTAAGCCTGAAGAGAAATATTTTTGATTTTATATTTATGTAGCGCTTTTCACAATAAATATCACTCCAAATAAGTTTTACAGAGAATATTACAGTGAGCAGCCTAAAACAACAGTGGAAAGACTCCATAGAAAAGATAGACAGATTCAAACTATTCTTAAAAAGATGCACGTCTCATAGAAGAAAAGATAATCATTATTTTTGCAAACTATGTGCATTTGTTTATTATTATTATTATTAGTATTATTTCTTACTGTTAAAAGGGCTTTCTACTTCGGTATAAAACATTCAAGATTAATCTGATGATTTCGACCTGTCCTCAGAAAAGCATAATAAAACAATAATAGGAATTTCAGTAAATGTGTGTCGAATATTTACCCCTAAAACAAGTTTAAAAGTTTATGGTAAAATATTTACTCTCTAGCGCCCTCTTGCGGCCCTCTAGGAGTCTCCGGATCCCAGTTTGAAACCCCTTGCATTCTTACAATAACATTAAATCACTTTGCAGAACTATGTAGATAGATACACACATTCAAATTTATTTGACACATTTGACACATTTTTTTAAATGTCCTGACCTGCAATTATTTTGTGGCATATATGTCCTTTTTGTTAATGTTATACTGTATGAACTCCATGTTACATCGATTTGTATGATTTAGTATATTATTTTTTTCCAATCTACAAAATAAGGGTGGATATAAATAATGCAATTTTTTAAAGAACTTTTAAAAGACTCCTCTCCAGGCGGGTGAGTGTTTCTCAGAGGCAGCGGGACAGTCATCATGTACCGCCCATGTGCGTCAAGCGCGCTGCACAATCATCATTAAGATACTTTTTTGAAGACTTTTAGCGGTACGTGATGTGTGTTCTGCTCTTTATGTAGTGTTTATTCTATGAACTCACACAAGAACACAGATTAAGATCTGATAGATGTAAAAACGGTATTTTCTTTAGTTTGTGCTACTTCAGTGGAGTTGGGCAGGATGGTTATTAAACTGGAACTGCGCGTTTGAGAGGCTTTATTCCTGAGCGTCTGCAGTGACATGCCCATGCCCAATAATGTTGCCGCGTAAAAGCATCATTCCTGAGGAGTTCGCGCTACCGGCGCTCGTGTCGCGGATTCCCCGCAAGCCCGTGTTCAGGGACCGGGTGAACAAAGCGCGCTTCATCGCCAAGAGCGGCGCGTGTAACCTGGCCAACAAGAACATCCGCGAGCAGGGCAGATTCCTGCAGGACGTCTTCACTACTCTGGTGGATCTCAAATGGCGTTTCACGCTGGTTATTTTCACCATGACGTTCCTGTGCAGCTGGCTGCTGTTCGCTATGGGTTGGTGGCTGGTGGCGTTTGCGCACGGGGATCTGGACACTAACAGTAAACCTGTCATAGACCAATGTGTCACCAATGTCAAGTAAGTGTGCTCAAGTCATTTTGGTCAATGGCAAAATGATGTTAAGGAACAGACATCAGAAGAGTCTGATTTGACGTTCGTGCAGAATGCAGATGGAGACTAATGATGTTCAGACTTTCCAAACATGTCTATGAATCAGATTTATCATGGCAATAATGACTGGAATTATTGTTAATTAGTAAATGCAGTAAGTTAAAAAGTTTAAAAGTAGCCTACAGAATAAAGCAGATCTTGTTGAAAATGAAATATGGAAAATAATAAAGAATAAGAAATCGTTCTTCTTCATTCTTGCAAATGTTTTTACATTTATACATTTTAAAATAGTAATTGTATAAGTAAAACTTATTAGAAGAGATCATTCTTCATTCTTGCATAAATATTATTACATTTAGCCTATACAATTTATACAAATAAAATAATATTTATAAAATAATGATATTAGATTATACCATTATTTATTTTATAAATACATATGCATTTATAATTCAAACCTTATAATGACTGAAACTATCTAAAATATTTATTTTAAATAAAGTTTAAATAAATATTTTTGATTCTTTAAGGTATTATTTCACATTATAGATATTAATTTTAAAAATCAAGTTGAAAAATGTCAAACTGAGATACGTGTGTGTGTGTGTGTGTGTGTGTGTGTGTGTGTGTGTGTGTGTGTAGACCTAGTCTTTCGTAGTTATAAAGAAAACACATTCAAAAATAATAATTAAAATTTAGAATTGACAACTGATGTGTGTTATATTGAAGTAATTAAAGAAGTCCTGATATTGGATAGTATTGAGAAAAGACTAGGTTGTTTTGTTCTATGATATAAACTTATTTCTATCATAGGAGCCTAAAACTGTGACTCCTCTTGTTTTCCAGCTCTTTCACCTCTGCCTTCCTCTTCTCCATCGAGGTGCAGGTGACGATAGGTTTCGGAGGGCGTATGATAACGGAGCAGTGTACGGCAGCCATCACCATGCTCATATTACAGAACATCATCGGCCTGATAATAAACGCCGTCATGCTGGGCTGCATCTTCATGAAGACGGCCCAGTCCCACCGGCGCGCCGAGACCCTCATCTTCAGCCGGCACGCCGTCATCGCCGTACGCAACAACCGCCTGTGCTTCATGGTCCGGGTGGGAGACCTGCGCAAAAGCATGATCATCAATGCCGCCGTGCGCCTCCAGGTGGTCCGAAAGACCACCACGCCGGAGGGCGAGATCATACCCATCCACCAGATCGACGTCCAGACCGAGAGCGTGGTGGCCAGCAACAGCATCTTCCTGTTAGCGCCTCTGATCATCTGTCACGTCATCGATAAGGACAGTCCCCTGTACGACCTCTCAGCGATGGAGCTGCAGTGTAGTGACCTGGAGGTCATCGTGATCCTGGAAGGTGTTGTGGAAACCACGGGCATCACCACTCAGGCTCGCACCTCGTACGTGACCGAGGAGATCCAGTGGGGCCACCGCTTCTTGCCTATAGTGGCCGAAGAAGAGGGCTTGTACTCGGTGGACTACTCGAAGTTCGGGAACACGGTCAAAGTGGCCACGCCGCAGTGCAGCGCCCGCGAGCTGGACGAGAAGCCCTCCATCCTCATCCAGACGCTCCAGAAGAGCGAGCTGTCGCACCAGAACTCCTTGCGCAAGAGGAACTCCATGCGGCGGAACAACTCCATGCGCAAGAGCAACTCCATGCGCCGTAACAATTCGGCACTCGCCGTGCCCAAAGTGCAGTTCCTCACCCCCGAGGGGGAATCAAATCTAGCGGTCACATGACAAATGGCCTTGCTAGCGCTTTTCATCTGTCTTTCTTTAAGTCCTTGTCATGCTCTTTTCTATGTTCTCTTCTGTTCCTTGATCATATATGATGTTGCAACGTGAGGCATTTATGACACTATAATGGATGCTTTTCTATAATTTTTGATCTTCAAATAATGTGTAATTTCAAAGAACTCAACAAAGTATATTAATTAGGCTAATGATCACAGCATTGTACTAGGACAAAATGGTTCGCACTTAATTCAACTTGACTGTTTTTCATTTGTTCTGTAATAAATGGTATGTGCTCAATAAAGCTTCTGGTTTCCTCTCTGGGATTTTTATTTCAATTAGCTTGAATGTAACCTAATGCATGAATTAAGTTTATCAATAAAGCTGAAATGATACAAGAAAATAATCAAGTGCAGAACAGTGAACATGTAGAGTAACTGAAACTGACCAACTGACTAGGTGAAACTTGCATGTAAGAATGATTGTGATGCTGATTCGTGCTGGTAACACCTTCAAGTGTTCGTGGCGACCTCTGGTGGTGAACTAGTAAAACTGCATGTGTGGCGGCCTCTGGTGGTGAACTAGTAAAACTGCATGTGTGGCGGCCTCTGGTGGTGAACTAGTAAAACTGCATGTGTGGCGGCCTCTGGTGGTGAACTAGTAAAACTGCATGTGTGGCGGCCTCTGGTGGTGAACTAGTAAAACTGCATGTGTGGCGGCCTCTGGTGGTGAACTAGTAAAACTGCATGTGTGGCGGCCTCTGGTGGTGACTAGTAAAACTGCATGTGTGGCGGCCTCTGGTGGTGAACTAGTAAAACTGCATGTGTGGCGGCCTCTGGTGGTGAACTAGTAAAACTGCATGTGTGGCGGCCTCTGGTGGTGTGCGTGTCGTGTGCTGTGGAATTACATCCTCAAACTTCCTCACTGCGTTTAGCAAGAGCATCTCAAACGTGAAACGTCGATTATCTAAGAGTAAGGCAGGTAAACATCATACGACTGTTGATGTTCATTTGCTTGATGTTTGTGTTATGTATAATTAAGAACTGGCTAAGTCGAATGTTTAGTGAGGATGATAAATGTATCAAAAGTTAACGCTCTGAACTGCTTAAACGAGTAATTACGTACGTTCAGAATAACATTGTTAGAATAATCACACGATATGAATATAAGTTACATTCTACCAGGTTTTATATTGTATCCAACATTTTTATATACGTAACGTTAATGTTAGGCATGAAATGCCAATTGCAAGCTAATGGATCATCAGCTGCAACAACTCGAAGGATAATTTGTCCCACTTTACCGGCGAATTTGATGTTTAATTCGCTTTTAACGATTGTTAATAACATTTGCTCAATTTTAATCAGCTTTGCCAACTTAAGATGTTATAGTCAATGGGTAATCATTATTTTAAGAGAGTAAATACCGCCCTCTGGTGGTCACTTGCAGTTTTGACAATAAAGCAGTTTGCACATTTATAGATGTGATAAAGAAACGAAGGATCACTGCATGTGCACTGCCACTGACTGCAGAGAAAAAATACTTTTATCTACGCGTGTGCATGTATGTAAAAAAGTATGTTCGTAAAGAATTTGAGGCACTTTTTTCCGCGTATGCTTGAAAACTGCTGTATATCCCAGCATGCACTGCGCGAGAGTAACCAATAGTCTATATTTGTGTTCAAAACTTACATGAAAACACATATTTTTCACGACTTACTTTTGCTGCAGCATTTCGATTACATATCCCAGTCCATTGCGACCCTGTTCGCGCGATAGGGAACAGTAAACACACTTACCGTTGATGAAACTCCTGTGTTGTTCGATCAGGTTCCCTCTCTGGCCGTTGGTACGTCAGCTTTGCGCAGTGGCAGTATCGTAGCCTATGAGGTTTATCCGAGGCGCGATTATTGCTAATTGAAAACTTTACCCAATACCCCGCCGTGACGACTTGAAATATAGTCGGCACTGGCAATTTTTGACGGTCTCTACGGAGACTGATCATACTGGTTAACGATAGAAACATTTTTGACTTGTAACAGTATATTGTATAATAAATTTATAGATCGTTCTGCTTTGTCTGGACTCTATTTGAGAGGTTTCATTACAAATATGAGGGTATGTAGTATTTATCTTTTACTCAACCTCCTCAATAATAAACTTATTTGAGTTTCATTCTTCATGTTTTCAAAATATTTGTGTCATAATTGATTGGTAATCGTACAGTTGACGATAGGCATGACTTCCATAGTATTTTTTTCCTACTATGGAAATCAATAGGTGCCATCAAACTGCTTGATTACCAATCAATTATAAAACAAATATTTTGAGAACATGAAGAATTAAGTATTTAGTTAATTTAGAATTTAGTTACACTAAATCGGTGATCTTTATTCACTTTATCTTTAAAGACATATGTGAAACATCCGCGTTTGCTCATCGCCTGTGGGGTTCATTTGCAAAACGTAAATGTAAGAAACGTATCCACGATGATTAACGTTACTATTATTTAACTGAAGTTATGATTACAAATGCCTTAAATGATTTTATCCGCCGGGATGATAGAATTGACGTCATTACGTGAGGACGTAAAGTAACACGATTGCCTTGTTGTAAACGAAAGTACCGTAAATAATCGTAATTCCGCGCAATTTATATGATCCGAATCAATACTTTTTCAATAAAGGCATTTTAATTGTTTAATATTTATTCGCTATTCCAGGTTATTCGGTTCAGGACTGTATAATGTAATGCTCATACAATTACATATTTCAATAAACGAACAGTTAATATATTTAGTGATTGTTTTTCACTGTCATTACGGTAATGTCACTTACGTCACTTGGTATTTGCCAAAACGTCATCAGCAGCCCTTTTGCTATGGTTTATGTGAGTAGCATCGGAATGGAACAAACGCCCCTCAGCTCTTGTTTGGACTAAAGTGCGGCTTTTATCTGCTTGATTGTCTGTACAACTGGGAAATATTAATTGATTTTCAACTAAAATGGCCACACCAGGGGAAAGCTGTAAGCGAACGCTGCTCGAAGACAGTGATGAGAACAGCTCCAGAACAAAACTAAGAAAAGTCGATAAAAGACACATCGCTGCTCTTATTCTCGCCCGTGGAGGAAGCAAAGGCATCCCTCTGAAGAACATCAAGATGTTGGCAGGTGTTCCTCTGATCGGATGGGTGATCAGAGCAGCGCTGGACTCTGATGTCTTTGACAGGTGAGGTTATTGTGTGTGTGTGTGACGTGACGTCCCTCACTGATTGTCTGTACTGTATGACAGTGGTACTATATTGTGTGTGTCCTATGCATGCTTTTGCAGTGTTTGGGTGTCCACTGATCATGACGATATTGAGAAAGTGTCCAAGGTCTGGGGTGCTAAAGTGCACAGGAGGAGTCCAGAGGTGTCCAAAGACTCTTCGAGCTCACTGGACACCATTAAGGAGTTCAGCTGTCAAAACCCAGGTTAGAAATCAGGCTCTGTTGCAGTCAAATCCCATTGCATGGTTTAGTTCTGTATAAGGGGGTGTAACTAGAGCTTGTAGAACAAGTGTGTCTACTCGTCCAGCAACATAGATAGAAACAGGAAAGTGGCCAAGTAAACCAGTTTAAATGTTGATCATGCTTCTCTTTGTATACCAGAACGGTTTCACCCACCATGTCTTTATTTGCATTGTGAATGAAACCAGAAAAACAGACTCTGCGGCTGGTACATTTTCGTGCAATGATGCAGAAGAATGTTTATAATAAAATCGCCCGTTTGTGATATTTACCATGTTACAAGTCTGATTCAATATATTTATTCACAGGCCTGTATCAAGAGAGACGCACAGCTTGTTCCTCAAGGTTGCAAGCTCCAAAACCTTGCTAGATTCAGCATGTTTTCCAAAATATAGAGATATGGGGAACATTCTCACAGTTCGACCTTAGAGCAATATTCTCCTTTAACCTCTGGTTGTCTGAAGTGTGTAAAAAGTAAATGGTGGATCTCAGAAATCCATTAAATGGTTATAAATGGGAGAGTGGTTAAGTGAAATTGAATGTTCTTGCACAGATGTGGACATCATCTGTAACATCCAGGCCACATCTCCATGTCTGCACCCTAGCCATCTCAAAGAGGCTCTGGAGCTCATGACCAATCAAGGCTGTGATTCTGTCTTCTCTGTGGTCCGGCGACACAATTTTCGATGGAAAGAGGTCAAGAAAGGTTTGTTGAAGTGCAATCTGCGAATGTTCACAGATATAATGTACAGATATAATTCAGCAAGGATTCAAGACATTGATAAAAAAAAAAAAAATTATAATGTTACAAAAGATTACTATTACTAATGCTGTTCTTTTGTTCTTTCTATTCATCAAAGAACCCTGAAAGCAAATGTTCAACATTGATTATAATAAAATGTTTCTTGAGCAGCAAATCATCATATTAGAATGATTTCTGAAGACAGCTTTGCCATCGCAGGAATAATTACATTTTAAAATGTATAAAAATAGAAAACAGTTATTTTAAATTGCACATACATTTCACAATATTACTGTTTTACTGTATTTTAATCATAATGAAATTTGAGATATTTCTGTCTCTCCATTGACGACCTACGCAACTACCACTTTCAAGCCTCAGAGAGGTTGTAAAGACATCATGGAATTAATCCATGTGACTCCAGTGGTTTAACCTTAATTTTATGAAGCGACGTGAGTGCTTTGTTTGCACAAAAAAACATAATTTACTACTTCATTTACAAAATATTAATCTCCAACGTGCGTTCACAAGAGCACCACGACGCATACGTGTTGTGTTGACACGAGAGCCTGCGTTGGGTGAACTAACCCTTTAATAACTATTAAACAGAGTGTATTATGGAGTGTTTTGTGTGATGAAACATTTATCTGATCTCTATAATGCTCAAACTGTCACAACTTATAAACTAAAAGTGTGAATCTCACAAAATCTGTCAAAAACATGTTTGCTAGTGTATATTTCACCCAAAAAGCTTTTTTGCATTGTGATATTATTGACACAACAATATTAAGCACATTTCCCCCTTTAAAATCTTATTAGTGTAATGCAAAATAACCTCATTGTCAATAGACATTTTACTTTTGAGCTTTTTTTTATTGTCTTTATTCTCTATAAGTATTGTAATTAAATATTCTCATAATCAATTACATGAAAAGTCAACAGAAATGAAAGGCAGCAAAATATATATAAAGAATGCTCAGAATTATGCATCATATATTATTATATTGTAAATTACCCTAATATAAATTTATTATATTGTCAATTTATTAGTATATATTTTTCACATCAGAGTAACTGAATAAAAGCCTGCTTTTATTTATTTACAATATATAAAATATGTGTGAGTCATATTCACTGTAATATTGAAAAGAAAAGAAAGAAAGCAAAGCTTTTTTGCATTTGTGACATTTATTTTCATGACAATTAGGCATATTTTCCCTCAAATTCTTATTGTCATTTGTTTAGACATTTTAATTTGATTAAATTGTTTTTAGTTGTAATTTTTCACAATGATTATTGTCATTACATTATATATTATGGGGGAAATAAATCTGCTTTAACTGCACTGCTAGTACTTTGTTGAAATACTGTATATACATTTTTCACATTAAAGTAATGAGAATAAAATTCAGACAGACAGACAGATAGATGGGTGGATAGACAAACACAGATTTTCTTTTGATTTGGGGGTGAAATATGACCCAGACATGTTCTTGACTGGTTTTATGATATGCACCCAGCGATCTGGCTAGTCATCAAGCTATGAATTATTATTTCTCTTTCAAAGCTTCCGGTTGGCACTGTAATGTATCCATTTTCACTCGGCAAATCACCTTGTCTAACAGAATCTGTGTGAACACACACACCTAGTGATGATTCTTGGTGATGTATCCTGCATAACTTAAATCCTTCTCACTCTGTCAGCGTTTGGCACAGCTCTGGAGGAACATCTGAAGCACACTGGCAGAGAGATCGCTCTGCCCATAGAGATCTGCGTCACGATGCTGCAGGAGACCGGCATGCAGGAAGAGGTATCTCACACTGTCACACAACACATGATCAAATGACATGACGCTTGTCATCCTGAGGGGAAGTTGATGCACATTACTGCATACACAGTGGCAGAGAGTGGTCGTTTTCTGGGAAGGGCTCAATCTTTCTGCCTTTCAAATATTTAGTAAAGGGCACTTTATACAGAACCAGTTTTAAAAGGATGAATGACATTTATTTGACATGCATTAAAAAAAAACAAGTTGTCAGAATACAAATGAATGAGGGTTGCAAGTTAACATTTAATGAGCTTATAAATATTAAGCCTTTTTACTCTGATATAGATATATATATAGATAGACACAGATAATAATAGCAGTTAAAGGAGACAATTGTTCCTCACTGAAACCATCAAACTGTGTTTTCAGTCATTTTTATACACAAGCAAATCAGTTTATATTTTACTGCACGCTGCAAAGGTCTTGTGCGTTTACAACATTTGCTTTCGTGCCAGGGTTTGTTCTGTATCGCAGCTGGAGCCGATAAACTGAAGAAGTTAAAGGCGACTCTGGACTGTTCCACTTTCCAACTGGAGGAGTTTTACTCTGACCCTCACGCCGTTGCTGGTACATGCTATTTTCCGTAAATGAAATTGTTGAGGTACAGCTAGCTACCGAGTTAAATGTCATTTCTGCATTTAGAAGGACTTCCCAAAATGAAAACGAGACTTGATTTGTTTAATTTTGAAACCATGCTTGGTTGTATAGCTGATTACAAAAACAGGATAATGGCACTGAGCTATTTTGAAACATGAAACTTTTCATATTTGTCACCAGTGTTAAGAGTACCACAACTAGAGCCATATTTGTAACTCTTTACACTTTACAAGTCATGTTCAAACACAATCAAGGGCTTGCAAATGCATTTGATGTTGGGTTTCTTTTCTCATGATTATTTAGGAGCTCTCACATCTTACCTGAAGGAGCTGCCTGAACCTCTGATGACCTACCAGCTGTGTGAAAAGTGGATTCAAGCCTCAAAGTAAAGCACATTCACATACACCAATGTCCATGACTTCAGACGAAAATATCGTGTTTTTTTTTGTGAATCTCTCCAAGTTTTTGAAGTCCCATCCTAGAATGCACCAATTTTCCAATTGTGGTGTCCACTAACATAACAGAAGTCCTCAGGCAGCATTCAACATTAAAGTTCAAGCATCATAAATAAGTGACATGATATAATCATTTATATTCGTGCCTCGGAAAATGAGGATCTGGATTGTAAAGGGGAATTAGCTTGGAATTGTCTCGGTGCTTCAAATGATTGACGTCAATGTTTTTCAAAGGTGTCAGGCTTGAAATATGAATGTGCCCAGTTCTTGTGAAATTCAATTCTAACTCTAAATCGTAATCCTAAATAAAACGTCTATGAAAAATTACACCCATGCTAATGTGACACTGATTAAACAGCATGTGAATTTAAGAGTATTAGAAATTATATTGATGAAGGTGTTTCAGATTTTAAACTTAGTGTATTGTGTATATTCTCTCTTGTTTTTCTCTCGTCTGCAGTATTTCTGACTCTCATAAGAGGCTTAAGGCGCTGATGGAGGTGTGTGACATGTTACCAGAGCCCAACAAAAACAATTTTAGGTCTGCTTGTCACTACATCAAACTAACTTTTAGCATTGACCTTTAACAAACTATAATGACCGCAACATGCTAATCCATGTCTGTGAAGGTACCTGGTGCAGTTTCTTGCTAAGCTTGCTCTGGAAAGCAACGTCAACAAGATGACTGCAAGCAACATCTCCATCGTACTGGGCCCCAGTTTGCTGTGGGCCAAACCAGAGGGGTGAGATTTACACACAATGCTTCCAAATTGCATTGTTTATGTACAATTGTTAGGATTAAATGACATTTTTGATGCTTCTTGTGGAACAGTTTGACATGTTACAGTTTTGCTCTTCTCCTAGAAGCCTTGCTGAAATGGCAGCCACTACTTCCGTCGTGTCAATAATAGAACTGATGATCAACCATTCAAGCTGTTTCTTTCCAGAAGGTCTCTGCTCCAAACCTAGTGAGTGTCTAGAACAGTGGTTCTCAACCAGGGGGGTCAGGGCCCACTAGAGGCCCCTACACAGCTCCAAGGGGGCCTCAAGGTGGCTTAAATTATTTAACTATTTTTTTCTTTACAGCAGAAGGACCAGAAACACAGTATATTTGGGGGGGGCCTTTGACACTTAAAGTTGGATTTCCAACTTTGGAAATTTTCTAACCCGACTGTAAATTATCGTGTAAATTATTATGTACCTGTAAAACAAATTCAGCAAAGTAAAATTTTGCAGCAATGGTCTAATATGAGCATTGATCTCACATGCTTGATCTACTATGTGTATAAACGAATCACTTGAATTCATAAATATTACATTTAATTAGAACTATTTTATCAATACTTTTCAGAACCGAATGAAACATATCGATAATCAACCAATGCTTCACCACTTCATTCTCTTCATCTTGGATAGAATGAAGATAATGATTTTTGCTGAGATTATTATTATTGTATTTATTCATATTTTGAATCAATCTTGTATACATTTACATTTATGCTTTTATCCAAAGCAACTTACAAAAGATGAAGAAAAGCAATTTGGAAAATAGTCAATATTTTGTAATATACAATACCAGGTTTTTATTAGTTTTTTAAATAGTTTTAGCAATTTTAGTACTTCAGCTTAAATTTACTTCATTACATTTCTAATTTCCATTTTAAGTTTTTAAGTTTAAGTTGTTCATCTAATATTTTATTTTATGTCTGCTTTATTATTTAAATTATCAAAAATGTTTTAGTTTGTAGTTCCAGTTAGCTATAACAACGCATTATTCATAAAACCTTCAAGCAATACTGCTTCAGATTGGGTCAAATCCAGGCAGCATATTTTCCCTGGCTAATGTATGCCTAAAATGTCTAAAAATGTTGCCAAAATAGGCAGCTCACTAGGAACTGAGCTTTTCCTCTTTAAGGATTCTTTACTTTCACTCAATCATGGCTGTTTATTCATAGCCTTTGCTCTTTTGCTCTTCAGATGCGGACAACGATTCAGGCTTTTCTTCCATGTCTGAGTGCCCGAGTACTGACTCCGAAGCCGAATCCAAGTGGCGCCCAGGCAGCCGGGGCTCGTTCGATTCTGACCGCAAGGACAGGTACAAGTCTCACCCTCGCGTTTACAGACGTCATATGTAGTGACCAGTGAGTCCATCACAGTCCAAACAGACGGTCTGAGACCAGAGCTGGGGGCTGTTTAGATGTGTTCATTTCATATGACACATGCAACTTTTTCCAATGCAGCATCTTTCGGAATAAAATGATTAAAAGGAATGAAAGGTTATTTATTTGTATTTCAGTAATTCCAATTCTAGTTATCCAGTGAGTGTATAAGCAGAAAGTGTTCAGATCCGCTCTTATGAGCTAATTAATTTATATTAATATATAATTAATAATTATATATAATTATATAAAAAATAATTAACTTATATAAATTAATTTGATATATTTTTTTTTAAATTATATGTTGAAAATGTGCTAAATTCTAAAACAATTTAAAATCTCAACCATTCCCAATATCTCTCTCTGGTTGCTGTCCCAGTGGTCAGGTGGTGGTCCTGTCCTTCTCCTCCTTCCCTTCTGTGGAGACTAATACCCCACTGTCCCTCTCTAGTGTGTGACAGTTTTTCTTTATGGCATCAGTATTAACTTTTCCGTGCAAGTCATTAACTCAACTTGGACCACTACATGTTAATTCCCTGCATGTTAACTGATCTTGTGTATACATACTGCAATGTAATCCCATGATATGAGTTCCCTGCTTTTCTTCCCTCCCCAGTATCATGACCCGAGAACTTGCGACCACACCAGTCATGAGGAACGGACCGGGAGGTTTGAGTGGGACATCCGCTCAGCTGAATGTGGGGACCCCTACCTCAGGTCCCAAGGGCCCCAGTCCGTTCATGGTGTGCATAGGTGAGTCTTAATCGCCCTTATCCCAGATGGAAAACGTTTTGATCATAATGCACTTAAAATGGAAGTTTCTAAAGTCAGTTATTATAGATATAAACACGATTATTGTTCATTTCTGCTTATTGAGGAATGTCAAAATGATTTTCTGTGATGATCAACAGAATGTCAGATGTTGTTGATTGAACTTAACTTTTACTGACCCTTAAACTTTTAAAGTATTTTACATATAAATCTCAGATGATCTATTCTTCTGTCCGTCTTAATTGAAAAGATGAGTTCTATTCCTTAAAAACAGAATGTTCCGTGACAGTTCATGATCATCATTCATCATGCCTTCAGCTGTTTAATATTGATATTATGCTACATTTATTAACATAAGAGACTTTAACTAAAACCCTAAAACTTTTGAACGGTAGTGTACTAGTAGTTAAGGTTGAATGTATTGCATGTTGGGGACTCTAACCATATATTTAAATTACAGACCGCCAATTCTTTCTTTTCAGGGGACTTCTGTACTAAACCACTGAACCTGAACCCAGCTTGCAGGCCTCGCCGTCAGGACTGGGACGGAGAGCTGTGTGAAAATGGCTCCTTCTACTTCGCAACCAAAGAACTTATAGCAAAAGGGCTTCTTCAGGTAAAATTTGGGGGTTTAAAATCAATAACATAATATGTGGCCAAAAAAGCTTGACATAAAAATCCATAGGCAAGAAAGCATATTATCCGTATCCTAAATCAATCAGATTGTGATTTTGTTGTGTTACTTTTCACAGGGTGGAAAAATGAGTTACTTTGAGATGTGCCCGGAGTGCAGTGTGGATATTGATGTTGACATAGACTGGCCTGTAGCTGAACAGAGAGTGCTAAGGTGAAAAAAAAAAAAACTTTATTGTCTGCAGCTGCCTATAAATAACATATTATTACTATATCAAGTAATTAAATACACATGTAATGTGTAGCTGAAGCCTTGCCAATAATAGACTTGTGTTTCAAGTTCCCAAGCAACTTTATGTTAGCAAACAACCACAATGCACAGAGTGCAAAGTTTGAACTTAAGCAAACTGTGTGTGGGTGTGTATGTGTGATTAAGGTTCGGTTACTTCGGTAAGGACAAACCTGAAGTTGTGAAGCTCCTGCTGTGTAACGTGTCAGGATGTTTGACAGACGGGCAGATCTACATCTCAGCGAATGGAGAGGACATGGTGTCCATCAACACTAGAGACCAGGCCGGCATCGACATGCTGATTAAAGCAGGAGTGAAGGTGATTCTTGTTTGGCAACAATTTGTTACCTACCCCCGACCTCAACCAACCCCCACACAACAATAGACCCCCTCCTTTATCTTTGCCCCATCGTATCCCATCATGCATCTGGGATGCCTCTTGTTTTTGCCTTTTAATTAAACAAAACTTTGTTATAAAATGCACAACTTGATATTTCACTTTTAATTCCGCTATTTCTTAACAGTTTGTGTGTAGTGTTGTGCAGTTTGATAATGTTTAGTGAGTTTTTCTGGTCTTACCATTCATGATCACAAGGGCTCAGATGCACAAGTACTCAGATGTCTCCTCTGACTAGTTATCCTTGCGCAGCGGCAGTATCGTAGCCTATGAGGTTTATCCGAGGCGCGATTATTGCTAATTGAAAACTTTACCCAATACCCCGCCGTGACGACTTGAAATATAGTCGGCACTGGCAATTTTTGACAGTTTCTACGGAGACTGATCTATTAGTAAAAGAGAGAATTAACTGAGTGTTAATAGGAAATGTGGTAATGCATTGGGTATTTTAGCAACAATACACACACACAAAACTATGAAGAAGGGTAGATTCAAATGTTATAATAAAAAAACGAATAAATTAATAATTGACAAATTAATAAATGGTTGATATATTACTTGAAAATTGTTTTATTACAGTGAGTGTTTCTGTTTTAGGAACGGTACACGTACACAAAAATAAAAACTGAGAAAGGAAAGATTAAAATGCTATAATAAATAAAAATGAATAGAAAACGATAATTTGAAGTGAATTGAAAAATAAAAAATAAATTACACAGTTAATACATTGATTATATTTTACCAGCTGTACGCAATACTGTACATGTACAAAAAACAGGGACTAAGATTAAAGTGTTATATTAAATAAAGAAAATTAATACATGTATATCTCAGTTATTATTCAATTATTAACCATTTAATTTGTCAATTATTTATGTTTTATAAATAATGTTTATGTGCCCTCCCCCTCCCCCTCAACTACTTTAGGTTATTTTGATAGAACAAAACCCAATAACAAAAGCCTTAGCTGACAAAATCTCCCAGAGGATGGGCTGCCAAGTCCTGCAGAAAGTGGATGACAAACTGAAAAAGGTGGAGAAACTCATGGAGAAGTATGGGCTGGAGTGGAAAGAGGTGGCGTACTTGGGTGAGTCAAGAGCTCTCCGTTTCTCCCAGTTACATCAGCTGAATGCCATAATCAGTAACAACATGGTGTCTTGGAAACATTGGTGTGCATAATACAGAATCAAAAGATTGTACCTTTATATTAACTATGAATACTGCAAGCAAGCTATTACTTTTCTCAGCCTTTTATCTTGTAATAATACGATTATAATGTTGATTAGAATGACTTAAAGGGGCTGTATGTAAAATTCAGAAACTCTTGTTATTAGCGACACCGGTGGCCGTTAAGAGAACTGCAGCCAGCAACTTCACATAAAAATCAGTCTTTCATAGACAACATAGGAAGTCAGGGAAGGTCTCGTTTTTTTAAGTTTCGTTACAAGCTGTTCACACATCGGCAATACAAATAGCAGTTAATACATGTCAATTCTTACATATAGCCCCTTTAAACATATCCCTGAAAATGAATATATTTCTCAAAATCTGTGTCCCAACATCTTTGTATCAGGGAACGATGAGCCAGATGTAAAGTGCCTGAACCTGGCAGGGCTGAGTGCAGTACCCCATGATGCCCCAGGGGTGGCGCTCAATGCTGCCAAATACACCTGCTGCAGCTCGGCGGGTCGCGGAGCCCTGCGAGAGTTCGCCGAACGCATCCTACTGCTGAAAAAGCAGGCCAAGTCTCAGATGGAGCGGGACAGAATTGGCAGAGACTAGGTGAGGTTTTGCCATGGAGGTGTTCAGACACCAATATTCTGAAACACTAATTACACTTTTGACTTTGGTAACAAAACACGATGAAGTACAAGTGTATTTTAAGAATGTCCTTTAACTGGTTTAAATTGAATGTTTATAATAATGCTGTGATGGTGGGGGTGGTGAAGAAAAAAAGCTGTTTTTTTCCGTTTGTGAAATGATTGAATCATGTTATTCATGCATGAGCACTGAGCAGGTGTATTTTTCGCAACCAAATCACTAAAAAAAAATCTGAATCTTAACATGTAATTGTTTCAATTAAGGCTGTTAATGTTCTGGCATGACCACAATTTTAAATGAAGGTTTAATTGTCATCTGTTAATTTAAGGCATTTGTTGAAATGGTATATTCAATAAAAACTGTGATTTTATTCTCCCCTTGTCATTTTATGTTGCTTTATAAAAAATAAACAGAGTAACATTCTGCCTTACATCGATTGCCATTAGCTCTATGCGCATACTTAATGTGAAAATAAGCGTAGACTGAAATCGTATATATATTTGGAGCAACTTCAAGCTCCAAAATATACACTAGAGGGCAGCCTTGTACGAACAAATGACTCAGTTACACACCTCATTTAAATTCAACTAAAGATTATGATGAGCTACTAAATTTGAAAAGAATATGTCCATTAATATGAGACTCTAATGTCTACTAAACAGATGATAGTTAAATATTATCTTTGCATATGAAAATGCTGTTCCAAAGTCACATGTCACCTTCATTAACTGATTAATGGAAAGTAGAATGATCAGATATAAATAATACAGCAATTTGTCAGCATGCTAAAGCATAGGCAGTTTCTTCACCCTCATGAATTTCTTTATTGTTTGGCAGAAATACATGACCTTTAGCCGTCTCTGTGTGAAGCCTGAATGATGATCACCAGGGTAAAGGCAGAGGGCATAATGAGGGTGAGATTTCCACTCACCAGCCACAATTAAGACTCAATGGGTCTGTTAATTTATGATTCCTCTTAATCTATGCACCCTAAGAGAGAGGGCAAACCCAATTAACTCTCTCTCGTCATCCTCTGGCACATTATCATTGTGCGCTTGTCGTTCTGGCCGCAGTGCAATGCCAGCAGAATACTGTTTAGCCACCCAAAGTCAACTTATCTCAACTTATATAACCAAAGAGAGTGGGAAGATAAGATATTTCCCTGGAAATTAAATGTTAATTCAGAACTTGGGTCCTGTGATAAAGTAAAGCATTATCACTTAGATTCTGTTGGTTTCAAAGGCTAAAATGGGAAACCGATTATAGGAAATGCATGTACTGGTGTAGCTTTGCTTCGTTACAGAATGAATCAATGTTTTTAAACAAATCTTGTTCATTTGTCAAAGGATGTCCCGGTATGAACTGTTGTTTAGAATGACGAGACGTCCCCAAACATCTATGTTCAAAAGAGCCAACATAGCTAAAAAAACTCCACTGTTGTTATTGTTGAAGATGCACTATGTAACTTTTGACCCTCTAGCGCTTAAAAAAAACTGCACATGCATTTTGTGGAAGAACATTGTTTTGACTGTGCGGATGAATTTGACCTCACACATTAGATAATGCTTTACAATGAAGAGCACCATATGGCAATTTATATGCTCAATAAAATACGCCATTTCCGCGTCGCTTTTACAACACCTCAGTTCTCGCCATCTCCGAAAAGCCATGCCAATGTTGATTCTCTTTTATTATAAGCTCTATCCCATTCTCTTTATGCCATGTAATTCAAAATATTAATTTTACTATAACAATAAACAAATAATAAATGACACTGACCACTAAAAAAAAGATTTGGGAACAAATGTAAGATTTATGTATTTGCATTACACATAAATTTTTATTTGTTTGGATTACGCTGTTTTAACAAACGAATCAACATGATATGATGCATATTTGTCAGTCATACATACTGTAACTGAAACAGGTTATTTATTTCATTGTATTTAAAAACTGAATGTGTTTTAATTACAGTAACCATGTACATTTATCATCAATAAATCCAATTTGTTTCAGTCTCATACGTTTTAATTGAATATTCCCACAGCCATATTTTTAACCGTTCATACTTTTTGAACATGAGGATTTGAGTAGATGGAACGAATCAAAAACTTCAATATATTGGAGTAGCAGAGTTGTGAGAATGTTTATGATCAGATGTGTAATGAAACCAGCTGTTACTGGAGTTAATACCCTCTATATCCTTCGCCACTGTTGCTGTTGTTGTCGGAATACATTAACCCATGACACGGACATTGCACATGACCTTCTTGAAACCCATTGGGCTGTAAGCTAGTGTGAGAATTTTGAAGTTGCAGGATCAATACATGCAGAAGTCCCTTTCTCTCACTAACTCCTGCTTGTCCACTGGAGCCAATTAAACTGGGTCAATAGAAACTGATGAGACCAGCCGTGCGGGGCACAGGTGTGTGTCTGCAGCAGTCGGTCCTGCCAGTTCTTACTAGTGCCTATCATCTCATTAAAAAAAAAAAAACCTTTCAGCCTCTCCGTCTCTGAGCGCAGTCACTGGTCCCACAATGGAGCCTCAGGTGGGTTTGTGAGGGATTGGATTGACTTTGATTGTGGTTTTAAGCCCTGGGGATGTTTTAAATTTAGAATGAGAGAGGATATTTCTGCATGGATAGGATCGGTGTATCTCACCGTTATAATTGAATCATGTTACCTTAATGCAAATGCTCCTTCAGCGTACTATCAAAAACCTTTGGAAAAAATGGATTAAGGAAAACTTGCCCTATAAAAAAAGGTACTGTGCTGGTGCCATGCACAGTGACGTATCACATGGCAATATTGAGGTGCTTTTGAATAGGCCTACCATGGGAATGAATAATTATCATATTCATGCACTGCGCGGTATTATGGGAGGGAGTATGTTAATGTACAGAAACAAACAACACACCTGAAGGAGGTCAGTGTCAATCACATCTATCTGTACATTACCAAATTAAGAAACTGAACAAATTATTACTTTTTATAAATATTTTAAATTATTTAAAAAAATAAATAACTTTTGAAGGAGCCTTGAATGCTTAATGAATAAATAAATGGATAATACATTTCTTGTAAATGAAATGAAATTATAATGAATTAAAATTGTATTTATTTATTTGTTTGTAGTATCCATGTTGGTTGTTACTTAAACTGCCCATTATTTTGGAAAGCAGCAGAGTTTTTAATTAAGGCACTGCAATATGGCCAGATGGAGTACATTTCACATCATACTATGCATTGTACATTTATCGAGAGTTACACAAAAATATCTGGGACTCGACAGAGAACGTGACCTGACAGTGATGAAGGGCTTGCAGTGAGTTTTCATAAAGCCTTCTAGTCATGCATCAATCAGACATTGGACTCACTCAGTTATGAGTCTGTCAGGTATATTAGGGCACAGTGAGTTTGTGGTTCGCATTTTTAAATCTCCGTTTAGAATATGGGTTATTTGACGTCCAAACTTTTTTGAAATTTTTGTTTTATATACAGTGTTGGGGTAACGCATTACAAGTAACGTGAGTTATGTCAGCAGATTACTTTTTTCAAGTAATTTTCGAGTAACTAAAGCATTACTTATACATTTACAACAAAAATCTGTGGGTTACTCTAAGTAACACTTTGTTTTCCCATGTTTTGCAGAGGCGTTGTGTCCGCTGTGTAACATGATGGTTATTGTAGTTATAGACTAAACGAGACCATGCATTTACTCGTCTTACCTGCACAGAAACTGATTCTGTGTTCCTCAAAATGAATAAAAACTGTCAAATGCAAACTCAGAATATAACCCCAACCAGCAATATTTAAAAAATATACTGTATATATATACTGTATGTACTTAATCTCACTTTATTAAGCAATGACTTTGCTGCTGGCCTTCGATTATTTAATTCAACCATAAGCAAAAATGACTTTAGATAAACATCACATGTGGTTTGTTTGAGCTGCGCCCTCTACTGTACAGTCGTGAATGTGCATTTCCTTCAGCCTGAGGCTTATTCTTTTCACTTTTGGTGTGAAAGGGCCTTTACATTTGCCAGAAATATAACTTATTTTGGTAGCACTTTATTTTACAGTCCTGTTTCGCATGTACATACTATGTACTTATTATTGTAATGAATGATAATAACTGAGTAATAACTGTACTAACCCTAAACTTACCCCTAAACCTAACCTTAACCCATGTATTTACCTTGTATTGCCCACTACTTTCTTAGGTAAGTACACTGTAAGTAGCCTCCACAGTAAGTGCGCGCTGTAAAATAAAGTCCAACCCTTTACAAGCCCAGCCCAGGTGAGAAAAAGTAATGCAAAAGTAATGTAACATTACTATTCATTAAAAAAACCCACAATTAGTTACCTTTTAGGGAGTAACGCAATATCGTAATGCATTATTTTTTAAAGTAAAGTTCCCCAACACTGTTTATATTTAGGTTACTGCATGATTTGGAGCTTTTCTTTTTTTTAAACAGAGGCTGTGATTCATTAGTCATTTTAAAGCTGACAATAATATAATCTCAGCTCGAAAGTGACACACCTAAGCTTACTTCCTGTTCCCGCCCTGCTGGCATTACATGATCCCATCCCATCCATCAAATGCAGCCCAAGCACTGGAGCTCATCAAATGTGACGATGATGAATGCCCCATACGCAGTCTACTTTAGCAATAACACACATACCTCACCCATCCCTCTGAATTACAGTCCACTGGTATTTTTAGGTAAGGATTCTTCCTATGAGGTCAGAGCACTTTAATTTGCTGCGCTGACACGCTCGTTCGTCAGCCTCACGCAGGTTTTATTGGACAGTGACAGCAGCCGGATTGCTGTTGACAGGTCTGTGATGTCCTAGCAGCGTCGTGGTTTTAGCACATGGCGTTCTGTGACCCGTGGACCTGTGTCCTTGTAAAAAGCTTTTATTCCCTTGATTATTTTCTTTTCCAATTGCTTTGGCAATGTTGCGGGGCGGGGGATGGGATGGTAGTATCCCATGGTTCGAGCCAAATTCTTAGCTCGGAGCCCTCCTCTCAGACAGCACGCCAAATACACATAATCTTTTACTCTATCTGATTATTTGTAAGTGAGAACTTGTGAACTACTCACACCCCATGGCTTGAGTTTAGGTGTGGATCTTAATGATTGATTTTTTTTTTTTTTTTTTTTTTTTAAATCACATCGTAGGAATTCACAAAATTGCCACCTCATAAAATATGTTTTCTAAGTAGATCAGGTTGGATATGAAGTTATTTGTATGAGGCAACTAAAATGGAAAATTTGCATATGAACTCTGAAAATGGACCTCACCGTTCTCCACTATGCACATGGCCCATAAAGCCTTTGTTAATGAAACACTTGTGATTCAATGACTGAACTCTTGAAGTGGTATTCCTGCGTTAATGGTTTGTTGATATGAAAGCAAGTCGTACATTTGGATTGCGTGTGGACTTCCACTTTAGCCCACATTTTTAATTGGCTCAGAATCACCGAAAACACAAATTGGTAGTAGTTTTATGCATAAATGCTTGAACCTTTTTGCCGTTGTGTATATTTAATTAGTCGTCAAGAGGGGCGGTTCACACAGAACATATTTTTACATGTTGGATATATGTTGAATTATGTTTTGGAAAGAGATGCCGCAGAATGTGAAGTCATATTACAACAGTTGCAGTGTCCATAAAAATGTAGGTGGTAGGAGATATAATGCAAATGGATGCATCTCATCCCAAACAGCTTATGCGGTTACAGCAACCTGGATCCATTATTTGTATCCAAAAACTGAAAAGGATATTTTGGCTATAAAGTGCATGATTCAGGACGAAGAACAATGGAAAAAGGCTGATATGATCAAACAACAGATTATATTTCCCATTAGTTAAACTGTCGTGTTTGCCATTTCCCAAATGAAAGAACAGAGCTCCATTAAATTTCACTCCCAACAGATTAATGCAAATCAATCGCTTCATTCACAGCCAGCATTTAATGAGTCTGTCCACTCAGTTTCCCACATGCCATCGGTAATTCCCCAACAAATGAAACGATTTGCTGCAAATTAAAGAAAGTGAAAGAGCCAAAACAGTGGGTGTCTGTTTCTTGATGTCGCAAAGGCCGTCCCTCCATCCTTGCAAACTGAAGAATTTGTTTTTGTACTTCGAGCGTTTCGGTGCGAAAATAGAATGCTTCCCATTAGCAAAGTGCCCTGTTGACTCATAGCGCTTATGTGACGTCCATGTTGTCATCCACTTTCATTGCTTTTTGCTTTACCTTTTAAGCAACCCCCTCGGGAATCTGCAGTGCTTTTTGCTTGCTCTGATGTGAACCCGCTTCTGTTTGTGTCTGCAGAGTGACAGGCTCAATAACGTTTGATCTCAGACTAGATGTTCTTTCCCCGAATAGCCTCGTCCAGCCAACACCTCACTGTACCAAGGTGAACTTACCCTTTACCTGAGAAAACTCCATTGAATTATGCATGGGGGTATTGAGACCCTGTGGTAAAGAGGTGTGGATGGAGGATGCATGACTTCACCGAGTGAAGCTTTCAGAGGAGAAAGTTGAGACCCACAAGGGGCTGAGAGGAGACAGAACAGGTGAGGCTCAATATCAGAACTACAGGCGCAGCCAGAACTGCGATCAAACTTCATGATCCGATTACTTTTTCCATCGAACCATGAGAGAGTAAGTCGAGAGGCAGAGCAGTCCATCATGCACGCTCAGCGTAAGCGGTCACTGTCGCCCTCGTCTCGCTTTTCCGCTCCATTGGCTAATGGCTCACCGAAGAAGCCCACGCACATCCTTACACCGACAGGTACAGATATCAGCAGGGACAGGCCTCAGTAAACCTAACTGACTGACATCTGCAACTGAGTGGAATAAAAGCTTCTGAAATTGGCAGGAAAAGGAGAAGCTACACATAGAAATCATTTTCACTCAAGTGATTTGTACGTTGCCATACAAAGACTGCAAATGCTTGGACCGAAAGGTGTCAGAAGTCACAATGTTGATTCACCATGTGGAAATATATATTTAAGAATGATTGAGTTTTGCTGATTAAAGGCCCGATTACACGCAAGTCCTGATTTTGTCGAGTTAGACACGTTCCTGGGTCAACATATTTCGTTGATCCGAAATTTTCCTGTCCGAAAATTTTATCCTAACTATATCCCTAACCTAACCCTTCATACGTTATCACTAAAATCAGGGAAATGATAGGCGAATAACACTCATGGAGAAGCACCTAACCCTGGGTGTAAGCCTAAACTATATTTATCATTAGTCATCGTCCTTAAGAGCTTTAGATCTATCTGTGAACATGGGAAATTGGGATCTCATATTGAAATGATAGAGTATGAATAAAATTGTGTTACTCCCTATACCCTGCCTACATAAAAGTGAATCCTTATCTACAGTCACAGTTTGGCCTTTTCACAATGTATGGTCATTTGCTCTGTATATATGCTCTCTTTTCTCATCTGTGTAAAAGTCCAGTGATCACGGCAGGCAAAGGCACTTTCGACAACTGAAGTCTTATCCTTATACGGAGTAGCACTTGAATTTAAAAGGTTATAGAGCATCTTGTTCTGTTTTGCTTCTACCCTCTTGTTCATCCTTCTCGTCTTCCATTATCTCCTAATCTCTCTCCTGCAGATCTTATAAAAGATGCATCACTTCCTCTGCGTAAAGACCTACAATGCTTTTATTGCAGTCTTTCAGGGCCATAAATCTAATGGTGAAGGCATTAGGAATAGTAAGAACGCTGTGGATCTTTTATATGCATGTGTCTGTGGTTGCGTTTTTATAATACAAGGCGTCTATGTGTCTTATGGTTGTGTGCAAGTGAGGTTCAGGACAATAAACAAAGTGCATGGCCGTGTTTTGAGCATGTGCATATGTCTCTAATGCCCTGTTTTGTATTTCGAAACTCATGAAACCAAGGAAGCAGATTATCTTGATGAAATTACCTGATGAAATGTGTCCAAGCTTCTTCCTGCCTCTCAGACTAAAACAAATGTTTGTTTTGGTCTTTACTGCTAATTTACCTCTTTCTCTTTTCTCTTTATCCAGAAAAATATTTGCTGAGCAGTACAAACGGTTAAAATACGAGGTGTAAATCGGGTGTCAGTGCTGATTTAGTCTATTCATCAGTCAGTATTGATGTCTAACCTGAAACGATGACTCAGCTGTATCCAAATGGCTGCCCATCCTTCAGCTCTTAGTGGCAGTAATGATTTGAGACTCATAATTTAAAGCTAATCTCAGGCCAAATCTGGATGGAAATTAAAATCTTTAGTCGGAAGGTCAGGAGCTTAACGGTCGGCATGCAGTTTAACGGTGTCTCATAAAGTTAGATGAACTCTAGTGTAGAGTCGATTTTCTCTGCTTGAGTCTGAGAGTAGGGAAAATCTGATTCTCTGACAAAAATGTATAATTTTGATTAGAAAATCAGCAGTGCTGTGACCTTTTAGATGTGATCTCATTGACTCTTTCAAAAAAAATCATAGAATATTTAGTTGTAATCAGTTTGTGGAAAAAGCTTTTGATTGTTCATTATAAATAGGTCACATGAGAGGTGCCATGCCATCATGCCATCAAATGTCAGAATTAAGGGTTCAAAGTGCACGTTTTTGAAAACGATACCATTATTGTTCTATGTTAACTACACAGAACGTCACGTGTATTACATGTTCAGTCAATAGGCGCGTAGTGTTTCTTTAAAAAAGTGACTGCCAATTGACGTGTGAACAGGCATCATTTTGACGAATGTTGACGAATGCGAATGTTGTCGACTCGTCATGTAAATGTACCCTACAATAAGAAAAAACATGTATAAGTTAAATTACATGCTTAGTTGGTCTGTTAAATCTAATACAGTTTTCACTGCACATAAAGTAACTTATAAAGGCATTTCATATTATTTAAAGTATGTTTTTTTCCCCCTTTTTTAGCTTTGATTTTCACCATAGAGGAATAGTGGAATAAAGTAGCACTCAATGGCTTTTGCTTCTGCAAAGCAGATTGAGAACTGGTCTTCTGAAAAAAGTCCCTCTTCTCCAATTCCTGCACCTAATAAGACTTGAGGGTGAGAGAGGAAGGAGAGTAATAGGAAAATGTAGCTTTGCTAAAAAACAAAAATAAATTCATGATCACAAAACAAATTGTCCACATCGAGAAAGCAATTTATTCAGCCCAGCTGAGGGACGCTCTATAAGTCAGACTAATGTCTGTGGAGGTAAAGTCTGGCTGTGGCCCTGATAAGGGTGGCCTAATGAATATGTGACACTCCCAACAGCAGCTCTCTAAATAGCATCTTGGAGGAGACTGGATGCTGAATGATCGGATAGGCTAGCGCATGAATCCACGCTCTCCGAAATATGATATTCCCCTCGGAAATCCCAGGCTAGGGCCTCTCATTGAAACCGAGCTTTGGAGTGCAATGTAAGATGGAAGGGCTTCCAGTAATACTTGATTGAAACAGGACATAAACCGCACGACCTTGACTCTGAAGGGATTTTATGTGGCAAGTCAAAGCGTGATTTTATTTCTGGCAAAAAAATGTGATATGGAAACAAATCTGAAGGCACAATATTATTTAATGTCATGCAGTTTGTGTCGGCTTAGAAAACAATAAAATGTGATCTGATGGGAATATGTTAACATTCATTTCTTCATATACCACTTAACACCTGCATATGAGTTTCTGACAGGCAGACAGGCATCTGAAACGCCTCATTGGCCAGGGATATGTTTAATTCATCATGTCTCGCTGCTGCCGATTCACATTTTAACGCGGCAAGTCAAGTTATCTGGCATTATTAGGCTTCATGCTTCATTTGAAGTGAGTCCCATCACAACTTCATTGGCATAAATCAGGATATTCCTCATAGGAAGAAAAATCCCAATTTCCGCCAGAAAAAGTTGCACTGCTAACTCAAACAATCAACTGTTTCCTTTAAAATAAATCAATTTCCTATAATAAATAAATAAATATGCAAATATAAACTAATAATATACAACTATAAATAAACTATTATACAAATAAATATACATAAAATACAAATATGAATGAATAAATATTAGAATATATATAAACTAATATGCAAATGTAAATAGATAAATAAAAATATACTAATATAAATAAATGAATAAATAATATACAAATGTAAATAAACTATTATATAAATTTATGAATTAATTAAAAAGTATTATACCAAAAATAAGCAAATAAATGAGTAAAATAAATAAACAAATATAAATTAATAAATGATATACAAATATAAATAAACTATTATAAATAATAGTAAAAGTAAATAAATAAATACAATAATAAACTATTACACAAATAAATAAATTACACTCGTTTACTATTTTTTCACCACAAATAGGGTGACTTGTATTTTTTTATTTACAAAAATAATTTTTAAATATTATTGTAAGTTACTCTAAAGAATATTTCAGAGTAAATAATTCATATACGTCACTTCCAAAAACTTTATTTATTTATTTATTTGCTGTATTTTGCACATCTTTGATGCTTTAGGTATAATTCTCTGTCAGAATTGTGGCCTGTAGCACACATTGAGCTGTGGTGCTCATGTGGGTGACATGAGTTCGAGCTATAGAAAGGGTCTAAAACAAGAAAAAAAGAAAAGAAAAGGAAGTGCAACAAACCCTCAAACCCCCAAATGTCCTTCTCATTGTCCTCTGTTTTAGCAATGATCTCTTAAAACTCAGATCTTCTTTGAAACTGCTCTGACAGCCTTTTATAAGGGAACAGGCAGGCAGGGTGGTCATGGTATTTAAATAGGCCTCCAGCACTGAATTATGCAGAAGCTGGTGTTGTGGGTATAGGAGGGGGGTTTGTTGGGTTTCGATCTGCTTTCTCAGAGGGGGAGATCAAAGCGAGAAAGGCTGGAATCCGATACCTGCCTCCAGCCGTGTGCACCAGCCTCAGTCTGGGAAGAGAATGAAGAGTCTCTCCCTCAGGGACCTCAGAGAATCAGAGACCCAACCCAAAGCCAGAGACCAGCCGCTCACACACAATGCTAAAGAATGTTCATGCTGACATTTTCTTTTGCTGGAGACGTTTGCATGTTTTAACAGACAAAAGGAATTTGTCACATTGGTGCAGATGCTGAAAGTTTTACTGGCTTATTGCCAGTTGTTGCTTTTTGGAAAAAAAATCCCAATACACAGCCTTAACAACCACATGAATGAATTCCTGTCGATGGAGAAACATTCTTTTGACTGCATAAAGGTGCAGTTACAACATTTACCAGCAGGGGCTGGTAAAGGGGGAAGGGGGGAGGGGGAATACAGGACATTCATAAACACATATTTTTAATAAGAAAGAAAGAGTGCTATGACAAAATGTCCATATAAATGCATTGTTCACAGTCATGATCTTGTATTGCACTTGATGTGAAAAAGCCTCTTCTCTCTTGTGCTTTGAAGTTACGTGAGTATTACACATGTTGTGGATATGAAACTTCACCGTTCTGACACTTTTCCACCGAAAACAAAAGAGCACTAACAATAACACGCAGATGTTATCTAGATCAAACACAAACTAGCTATGTTGCAGGAGATTTCCCCAGACACTCTACTACAATACCCCTTAATTAAAAACAAAGCATCAATCCGGCTCTTCGCCGATTCAAAGCTTATGCTTTGTGTTTTGTCACTTGCAATTAGGTGGAACAGCTTTTGCTGGTGGCAGATGGTCTGGCAATCAGGGACCGAACTTTCGATACACATCTGCTAGCCAGCCTTTTTCTTAATGACTGCTTATACGCATACGGGGCTGTTGAATGCTTGAATCTGATTGGTTTATGAACGTTCTAAGGTGAGTAATTATTTTGGTTTATATTTTGCGCATTACAGTTCCATATCACCTCGCCAAATGATTTCAGTTATTTCAAAGGTCCTTACAGACTACAACAGCAAAAGAACCAAAACCCACAACAACACTGACCAAGCAAATAAATAAAGTGAACAATAGGAAAAAACAACGAATTATTTCCATGTTTTTTGCCACAAAATAAGATTTTCACATGTACGGACAGCATGTACTCTTTCACATGCTCTCTCCTGCTCAAACACACACAATACGTACACACACTCGCACAGCTGTTGTCAGCACAGCTCTGACAATATTATCAGTAAAATAGTATAACAACTTAAAAGCTAACAGACATTTCTCACTGGCCATGTAATAAAGGCTCTGTTTTTGGAGCAGATAAACGTACAGTTTCGCTATTAGTAGAGACGCTGCAGCCGAACACTGTTGAGAGACGCACAGACTGAGAGAGGTAATTTATATACACACTTGAAAAATCTCTCTCTCTCTCTCTCTCTCTCTCTCTCTCTCTCTCTCTCTCTCTCTCTCTCTCTCTCTCTCTCTCAATCTAATAACATTAATAACTGCATTAGTCTGCTTTCAATAGCTCAAGCCCCCATTACTAGCTCTAAAATTACGTTTTGGAATTACCAACGGAGGCTTGGGATTAGATGCGTAAGAAATTAGTCATACACGCAAGAGTTTTATAGGGACAAAAACCTGACAAATGTCTACAAACACATCATCTGAACAATGTTTTGAGGTGTGGTAACCGTAGTATAATCATTCAATTGACTCTGCTTTGCGTCGTGGGCGCATTACCACCTCGGGTGTGCATTATTTTTGATCCTTTGATCTCCACATGTGCTGCAGATACGATTACAAAATGGCTATATTAATATGTTGCTAGAAAGCATAAAGTATGGACAGTAATCAAATAAAAATGTTGCTCTGGATGGATGGATGGGTGGGTGGGTGTGTTTGTGGATGGATAAACGGATGGACGGATGGATGGATGGATGGATGGATGGGTGGGTGGGTGTGTTTGTGGATGGATAAACGGATGGACGGATGGATGGATGGATGGATGGATGGATGGATGGGTGGGTGGATGGATGGATGGATGGGTGGATGGGTGGGTGGATGGATGGATGGCAAAGTCATTTAAAGTGTTTTTTACTGTGTGAAATCAGTCATGGTCTAAGAGGTTTCTTCAGTGATTTAGAGGTAATGCACAAGGTTTTTTGCATCTTGAAATCATTTGTAGGCTATATAACGACAAACTGACAGTCAGATATCCTATAAAAGTGATTAGTCTTTGTGTCTTTCACTTTAGCTGCTGACAGGTTTAAGCAGAGAGGAGTATAAGCCTAGTGAACTCACTGTTTGGATCAATGGCACTACCGCAGTCAGAAAGTCTGCAGGCTGACCAAACAATGGCAGTCATTAACAAGTATGAAGGAGAGAAGGATCAATACGCGTCTGGGCACACCTTTCACAAAGCACAGAGACAAAGGACAACCAATGCAAATCAGCTTTTTCAGTGGCGAGATAGATGGAAGAGATACATTCAAACCCATTGAATTCTTCCACACAAACACAGAATCATTTATATTGATACTACAGATGAGTGAGCATTAGACTTGATAGTCTTTTGTCTCAGAAAATGAACTCCAAATCTCAGTTGAAATTGAAGAATAATATAAACAAAAACATGCTTAAGATTAATGACAATATATGGGCAGGAAAGGTAGTTTTAAACCCGTAACAGAAGCTAAAATATTCTCAGGATAAATCCAGGCAGTTTCTTGGCAGGATCCGTTTAATAAGAAAGAAAGACAGTCTATTAATGATTGATTAAGTGGCTGTCATGCTCACAGCGCTCAGCAGAATTGGAAAGGTCATCGTTCACAAAGCTTGTCGCATCCAGTGGCCCTTGCATGTTCATTTATGAAAAATTTGGACTAATTTGATAATCATTTTACAATGCTTTCAGCATACAGTAAGAGTGAATTTCTTTACCCTATTTAGCATGTTAAACAAGTGCATGTAATGAGCGTGATATACAGTAGGCAAAGACATAGACTATCCATAATATTCAAGAACATTAAATAAACATATTCAAATTCTGTCTGGGTTTGGCGATTACCGAAGTATCTAGAATAAATCTGTCAATAACATCATTCTCTTATACAAACCAGTTTCGTTCTGGTTATTTTTTTAGGTTTTGTTGAGGGTGTTAATCACTCACAGATGCAGTTTCAGACTTGCAGGACTTCACATTGAGTGAGAATTGACAGCGGTTGGAAAATAAGCGGGTTATTGTTTTTAAGATGAGTGTTAGATGCTTATTGACTCTGTTGTGTGAAACCTAACCAAGCATGTCTTGTCATGACCAAACCGTGTCTCCTGCTGATTTATTCATAATAGCAATGACAAAACAACAACCTCACAAAACAGATGAGACACACCGTTGTCCTTAGAGTCCTGTTAAACTATTTAGTTTCCAGTCATCTCTTAAGATGGTGCTTTTATGGTTATGTTCCATCGAGATGGCATTATGTAGCCTGATGCTAACAATGCTAAGGTCAAGGGTCCATTTCCCAGGAAACACGCATATTGATAACATTCATGGGCTTGAAATCACTTTAAGTTGCTTCAGATAAGCATGTAAGACGAGGAAACATAATCATTAGCAGCTCTCAAAGGTGGAGCTCCATGGGCCGCGGCTCATAAAAAGGGAATCACACACAGGGGCCACATAAAAGCAGTTATTTTCATGGAGATGTGAATTCATTTTCTGTAATGATTTTGCCCTTTCAGCTGTCATTCAAACTTTACATTGTGCTTATTTTGTTGTTGCTTGCTGTGACTGGGCTTTTTTTGTTGTTGTTCACAGCTGAAGCTAAAGATGAAAATTTAGCTCATTAAAACAGTTGGGCTCTGAGGGGGAAAGGCCAGCGCATTGCCTGTCTCCCGCGGTACCGTTTATCGCTTGTTTGGTTGCTCTCATTTGCGTAAGCAACTCTCTGGTCCCTTAGTGACTGTTGTCAGGGACGACGGTCGCGCTGCTACCTCACACTGACCCAAGGAGCAAGGTGAAACAAACAGCGACAGGAGTGAGAAAGTTTAAGAGGGAAAAAAGACACTTTAGCTCTAGTCCATTAATTGAAGCAGTTCAAGGAAAGCAGCTGCTTATCGAAGCATTTAAACGCAAGTGAGTGAGTCTGAGCGGGTGCAGGAAGATAAATGCGGATTCGCTTGCAGAGTCTGACAGCTTTCGGCTCAGTACTGGACTCGGACTGTTTAGAAATTCACCAGGGCTCTTCAATAAAAGCAGAATACAATCTTCTTTAATTATATATTTTTCGAGGGGAAAAAAAGCATTCAGGTTGTCCTGCACATTCAGCAGGTTTAAGAATCCAATAAACCACGTTTGGACTGTGTGTCAAATGTGCGGAAGTATTGCAAACTATTGCCTTTTGTTTAATGAAAAGGCTTTTGAGAGAATAAAATATGAAATGCTTCTTGAAGATGCCACTTTTCTCAATCTTAAAACACTTTCTTCCATCCCAGCTCAGATACAGTACGTACAAAATGATATGATCAATAAGTTATGACAACATATATTTTCTACATTGCTTTAACTCCTAAAAATAAGTTAAGCAATTTTCAACTTTTTGATAAGTTATACGTGTGTGTGTGTGTGTGTGTGTGTGTGTGTGTGTGTGTGTGTGTGTGTGTGTGTGTGTGTGTGTGTGTGTGTGTGTGTGTGTGTGTGTTTAATCGTTGTAACTTGTGGAACACTTAATTTATCAGTTTTCTGTTCACACTGACAAACTGACACATGTGAAAAATTGTTTTGAATTACCTTTGAATATCTCACCCCTCTCTCATTATATAACTGACAGTGTCTTTGTATATTTATGCATGAAAAACAAAAAGAACAAAGAGCTAAATTAGAATTAAAACAATAAACCACTTTAAGCAAATCCTTTCCTCTGCTGGGCAGGACGCCTGCTCTTCTGAAGATCTAAAGAGCTGCGAATGTGAATATGAAGATCAGAGGGAGAGAATGACACCTGCTTGCCACAGACCTGCACAACAACAGTAACACCACAGTGAAAACCAGTCAAATACACAGGCTTTCATGAGTGAAATGATCAGAGATCTTCTCACAAGTGTTTTAATACTGAATCATTTTAGTTTTCTAAATCTGGACACATCAAAATTCGAATTACTGCGCTTTTTTACAGTGTTAAATCTAAAAGTGAATGCACAAGCATTTTGTATATTAACTTAAAATAATACTGACTTCATTGTCTTTGGAGCTGGAGAATTAAAGCAAATTCAGAGTATCTGACGTCTTGACTGAATTTGCCCGAGTAGTTTATTGGCACTAAAATAAATGTACACAGGTCTAACATCTAGTTGACTTTGCAATCAAACATGCAGAATGAGGTTGCTGTATAAACACAGTGAACGCGTTTCTTTATGAGCTGTGAGCATGTTTAAGACTGCCCTCCTGCTTCCCATTATGCTAAACTGAGGAGGGATCTGACAAACCTCTCCTGCTGCTTAAAAAGCAAGAAACCCACACTCGTAATAATCCAGACGGCTGACAGAAAGAAAGCCCTGTGGTCCTGTCTATGTATCAACCTGAAGATTGAGCTACATGATGACTGTGATGTGGCGGGCAGGATCATGCTGACATTTTTCTCAATAATGCATAATGATGAAATATTCAGGCTTAAATGTCAAGAGCCGCAGCGGAAACCTTTAGACTTGACTATGAGTGAAAAAGAAAAATCTCTTGTCCAAAAAAAACAAAAAAAAAACAGGGTAAAGCAAATGATGAAACCATTCTGAACAAAATATAAAACTAATTGAGGAGAATAAAGCATTTTAGCAATACAATATTTCAGGCCAAAGCAATAGCCAGATCTTTTTTTAGCAATAAATAAGTAGCAATAAATACTGTTCCTGAGCAGGCTTCACTTAATTTCAATTCAAAATCTTTTTGTAAAGTTTTTCTTGTGTATTTTCCTGAGGGAATTTGTCGGCAAAGCTGTCACAGCCAGATTCTGCAAGTTCAGAACTTTGGGCCTTGGGTCAGAGAAACTGAAGTTGCTCAAGCAGAGAAACCGTCCTTCAGTTACAGAAAACACACACACACATCATCTGTGCCCCATTAATCTAGTTTACAGAAGGATATTGATTGGATTAAAAACCACGTAATCTGTGAAAATCCTCCTTACATGTTCAGCGACTAGGGCCGGTTTCATAGACAGAGTTTAGAATAAACCAGAATTAGGCCTTACTTCAATTAGGGCATTTAAATAGCTTTTATAAACGTGTCTTAGAAGAAAAAAAAAAACATTACTTGTGCATCTTGAGACAAAACAATGGCACTGACATGTTTGAGATATGTCAGTGCACATAGATGTTCTGTCAGCATCCAGTAATTGCCAGCAAACATGCGCTGTCCAAAAGGGTTAGCATGCTAGTTAGCATCAAGTTACAAACATGTCTTTATGGAGGGCTCTAAATTGATTTTTCCTTGCCTGCTGCGCAGCATTCATATCATGAACTTAAAATTGTGTAGAAGTGTGTGCTAGCATCCAGAGAAACTGCCATTAAGATGAATGAGAATGCTAACAGGCAACTTTGGTGTTAACTTAGCATTTGCACATGACCTATTCAAAAAGTGTTTCTTCATGAAGAATCCAACGATGCTTTTCACACAGAACCGCCTTTTAACAAAAAATAGTCTAAAATCAACACTTGAACAATATTTGAGATGAATCCAGTCAGATTATTATATTTCTCTATATCCTGCTCACACGGGTGAGAATTGCTAACTTTGACATTACGATAATAAGTTTTCACAGATTCCCACATCATTTCAACTCTTCCAGCCCACAAACTCATTTAAATTCACTCCACGTTCTCTGTCACTCCCCAGCGATGTGCGAACTCCTGACCTAACGCAAATACTGGCCTCCTACAATGGTACAACACAATTTCTGTTGTCTGTAAGCATAACTGAGTCTCATTCGCCATACTGGCACAAATCTCAAAACCTTCTGAAAAAGCATCCCTGTAGAACGAGACCTTACCTTGAATGCATTTATAGCGTGACCTGCATGCCTTAAACATACATGATCAAGCAATGTTTAGGAGACACAATGCATTGTATCCTGTGTCCTGTATTTTAAATGCTTATCAGGTGAGGTTAATTACGACTGTCACATTCATCAGAAACACTGAACGTCAAGTTTTGATCCCTGAATTATGAATCGCCTCAGGGAGAGCAAGATCAGTGTGAAGCAAATCCTTGAATCTTCACAGGAAGATTCAACACACTGGCTGCATCCGAAATCGCATACTCTCCTGAGTAGGTACTTATTTTGAAACAGTATGTGTCCACTAAAAAGTACGTTCTATGAATGCGTTTAATATATCACCTTTTATGAGTACTGTGAATTCTAAAGTATTGCTCTTGCTTTTTGCCTATAAATCGTAGCTATTTTACATTCTGACGAATTGGTGGTGAATTTGTACGATCTTCTGAGGGAACCAAAGAGGGTTTTTTTTGTTTTGTTTTTACATACATCTTTATACGAATCAAATGAATTCATTCCAAATGGGTTTTTTTTATAATTGAAACTTTACAAAAACTCATAAAGTAAACTTTTCCTCATTAAATCAGGGGTGTAGTTGGAACAACAGCTCTCGACCTTTGGTTAGAAGTTTACTTTCTTGTTTGCATGACATGTGGACTTTTTTGACTTTTTTGACATGTGGAGCAAAATAACCAAGCTGACATTCTGTAGAATTTATATCTTAAATTTTGAATATTATATACAAATTTCATTTACGTCTTTTAGTTTGTCAAGAGATTTAGAGAGTTGTTTTTGAAAAGTGCACGTGTGCTTTAGTAACGAGAATATGATTGAATCTGGAAATTAAGCAAAATAACTAATAAAATTTAAATTAGTCCTCAGATGCCATTCCTGTAATTATAGAAAAAAAAATCTGGCATTATTTAGATCTTAAACTAATTAATTAAAGAAGTTATTTCTCTGCCACCTGCATTGATATCATTAACCAATATGGTTGAACAACAAATTTGCAAGAATATGGTTTTGAGAAACAGTCGTGACTATACGATGCATGGTTAAGCAGCGAGTCACATCGTTGTATGGGAAACGCACTCCAGTTTGGAAAGAATATATAGATTTTTTAATAGCACCCTATTGCCATTTACATCCTGTTCAATTTTATCTCTATACAGCAAAACTGTGATAACACAAATCCTTCTACTGATATGCCTTTCTTTTGTAAGCAATGAACTCTGAAAGAGGTCGTTCATTCATTCATTCACTTGTTGATGTATTGATTCCTGCATTCTCAAAAGATAAGCTATTTAGCTGATAAGAGTTGCAGAGGGATCAAGAGAGACAGAGATAAAAAAAAAAAAAAAGAGCGAGTCTATGATGAGTTTGATTTGGCCAACCAGAAGGTTTCATATATTACTTTTCAACGCTTTACAAAAATATATCTTATCTTTAGCAACAGAATGTCTTGCAGATTAATGCTGAAATGTTTGTGATTTTAGACATCTTCTTAGTCTTATTGAACAAAATGAACACGTGGCAAAAATAAGAGAAACTATCTAATTAACTTGGGGAACATGAAATAAAAATTGCCTATACGCTTGCATGGTTATTGTACATGGTTTCATTATCTTGAAAAATACTTTTAATAATTTGTTTTACTTCTGGGAAAAAATAAAATAAATAAAAAAATAAAAAAAATTATAATATATATATATATCACTTAACCCTGCCCTAAACACTTCATTCATAAAATCAAGTCCTAATATTATTATTTTTTCTCATCAAATATCCCATTTCACTCCTAATAGTCACACTATAAATGAATTAGGATTCCACATCACTTTTATAAATTACCTAAAGAAAACAAAATAAAAGGGAAAGGGAAAGCAAATCTCAGGATGTTTTTTTTTTATCTTGTGTCTAACCTAATGCAGCTGTCAGTAATTAGCAGTGATTTCACATACGCTCTCATTGGTGTTTGAAGAGGGGTGTGTGTTGATTGGTCATATCCTTCATTAGCCACAGGACACACCCACACATCTTCTTAGCATTGGACATGAGAAAATAACTGAGACATACAATCATTTAAATAACACAAACTCTTATGTCTGCTAAGAGATTTGAAAAATATATTTTGAAATATTGGCCTCTGGCCCATTACAAAAAAAAAAATAGCTTAATTTTTTTAACTAAAATATATGATTTAGCTCATTAAATGAAATGATTTGGCATGAAGGATCAGGCTCATTATCACACGGGAAACTTCAATAAGAGAGAATCACTTTTCAACTTTGCGTAGGAGGCAATCAGGCTTTGTTTTATTGGTGCAATGTGATGCAGTGAACAACTGCAACTGTCTTCTCAAAGATTGACTCTATGTTTCTCAGTCAATATGAGTACAGGGTATTTTTCTCTGAGGACATCGTCTCCATGAAGAATTCATTATGCTTTTGCTTCTAGAATAAGGAAGTTGGTCAGCCACATCCAAATTTAAACCAGTACCTTGAGTTTTCTTCGACACTGATGGTCTTTGTAAGAGCAGTAAATAATTTTTATGAGGCCTTATGTTCCATACTTCACCAGTCTGTGTCGTATTAGATTTAAAAATAATATATTAAATAGAATCTACGGTAGCCAAATCAACCACAAGTACTGTAATTATGCACTACACATTTGCCACTGCAAATCTGGCCTACGAGAGTTTTGAATTTTGTTGATGATCAAAATTCTGCGGCATTTTAAACTGTAGTCAAGTCATCGTTATTGTATTTATGAGATGAAAACACATTAAATAAACCACAATGTCTTAATTCATCTATTCTGGACTTTTTTTAGCTCTGACTTTTATTTTGGGCGGTATCAATTAAAAAAAATCTAAGCAAATTGGTACTGAACTTATTTTTAGCTTTCATTTTGAAGGTTTGCTTTTTAGTGCTGAAAAATGTCTTTGGTCTGTAAGTGAAAAAGAGGAAAAGATATTGCACTTTTTGAAAATCATGATCCTGACATTAAGATGATTCTGAGTACTTGAAGGCTTCTTGTTCCTCATTTCCTGTAAGCAAACCTGAACAGCTTTTAGCCATGCAATGTGTTGATAAATGATAACTATTATAAAATATTAAGCAAACAAAGAAGCCTCCTATGAAGAAAATGGTATAGGAGACTATTTGCAACTGCACACAGCCTGCCAACTGCCGCAAACATACATTAAGATGTGAATTTTCAAGGACGAAATTCAATCATTTATTAGTAATCCACACGTAATTTCCCATGAAAGATTTCCCCATGCAAATTTCACAACAGGTTCAAGTCACGTGGATTCGCCGCAACGGCCAACAGAAATCTGCTTGGTTTGAAAGTTACTTTTCTATGAGCTTCTTACATTATTGACATTAGAGTGTAGTGTTTTGCCTGCAAAATTTTGTTAATGTAATCGCACCTTTACAATTTAAATATATGCATTGTTATAGCATACTACAACTCTTTGAGGTTCTCTTGGAGAAACATTGCACCTTCGCAACCTCTGAAGTATGCAATCCTCTCCCAATGGCTTTCCAGACAGCCAGGCCCTTCAGTGACCTCAGTGTTGACTTCTGAGTGCTATTCGTGTTCTCAGCAGTAGACATAGTGTGAAGGACGGTCATACATTCCCCAGAGATTGTGATGATGTTAAAGTTTTAAGACCTTTGCGCACATCTAACCAACCCGGCAAGCGTCCTGTCTTGTTCTATCCTGTCCTCCATGGCTCTCGGCCTCAAAAGCAGGACAGTATGTCTGGGGAAAAAAGCTGCTGTCATATACTACGACTAAAAAAATGAAACATCAGCATACACAGTCCTGTATATGTAGATACACTCTATATATACTGTATACTAAAGCTTCTGTCGACATTTTTTCAGCTATTGAAGTCATCGACAAAAATTAGCAAAAATTGCAGTTTTTTTTTTTTTTTGTCTACTGAGAAAAAATAGCCCGGGCCTGGGATCGTTTCATGGCACATGTGATTACCTGCGCTGTAAATATAAGCCTGTTGAAGCTTCAGTTTAGTCTTTTCTCCCATTAGCACTCGCACAAATACTTTGAGATGTCTGCGATCTGCGTAAACACGGTGACATATGTGGTCAGAATCGCAAATCGCTTCAGCGAAGGATCCCAAAGCGTCCACAGACTGTGCGTGCGGAGGAGGAAGAGGTGAGAGAGTCCAGACCCGCGTTTGGCTCTTATCTCTCGGCTTGTATAAACGGGCCCGACTGGAACATCATGCCCATTTCTCTGTTTAGCACCGTAACTAAAACAAACCTGGCAGTAGCCGTTTGTGCCATGAAACGATCCCAGGCCCGGGCTATTTTTTCTCACTCTGTTTTGCACTTAGCACTAATGTACTTCAAATGTGTGGTGGTACGGTTACAGATTTACTGTCAGTAGAAACGGGACTTGTGTTCGAAAAGAAAAGACAATGTGTGTGGGTGAAATCCTGTCTCTTTTCCATTTACTATTCGAGGAACTCTGCAACCTCTAGATTGAAACTCGCTCCTAAAATCTAATGAGCTGTCTATGGCCTTCATGGGCACCCTTCTCAATGTTGGTGTTCACATTGACAGCAATTAAATAACTGGATGTCGGTGAGTCTTTGCTAGTAGGCTGAATCGGGTAGAGGATCACTGTTCATTTACATTAAGTTGAGCTCTGCTCATGCCGTCGGTGTCATGTGAGATTCTATCCTCTCGCGGAATCTCATCTTTCTTCCTCAATATCTGATCAAAAACATAGCAAGTTTGTATTTTCTTAATTCTTTTTTAAATTAAGATAAGATATACAGATTAAAGCAATGTTTTACATTGTTTCCTGCAATACTTACTGCAATACAGTACGACAAGACCAGTCAATCCAAACACAGTTAGATTGTTTAAATTATTCTTAATCAGGCATTGAATAGACAACCCATAAAAATATGTGGGTGCTTCTCAATTGAGAGGCTGCATACAGTGTATGTATACAATATACTGTATGTGGGATGCCATGTAATCAAGTGCCACTGAATGTCATCTAAATTTGAAGGATCCGAAGGTAGCCTTCATTTTGCGTTCTTCATTCAGCGTGTTTCAAAGGATTCCTCAAGTGTGTCCATCGTGTCCTCCATTCACCCACAATACTTTGCACACATTACAATTCATGAAAATGAATTAGTGGAAAATGAAACAGCACTGAACAGTTCTCTAATGTAACGCAGGGGAAAAAAAGATTTTGGAGGTCAAGGCATTATGTTTTAAGTGGAACTTCACATGAGGTCTAAACATTTCCCCCATGTAGGTTTCACAATAGGTTTGTCACGTGTGTTTGCCGCATTGACCAACAGAAAGCTGCTTGGTTTGAAATATATAATAGCCTGTGGACTTGACCAGAGAAGCACCCGTTGTCTCAGCCAATGCATTGAGGAGAAAGTAGGTTTCTGCAGCAGTAAAATTGCCCACTAAAACCTCAATCACTATTCCTTAATTAGTCAACTAGTAATCCACTTGAAGGAGTGAATGAAAACGAGTGCATTTGCATTGTTTGTGCTTGCAAGTTCCTTTTTGTATTGAGCAAAAAGGAACTTACATCTGTATAATTCAGCTGTGGACGCCAGGGTATAGGGGCGATTTCAGACAGTAGGATTTTGCACAGCTTCAGAAATGGGCAACTCCCATTGAAAATTAATGATTTGAGGTCGCTTTGTCAGTGCAAATCACTGTCAAGAGTCAGTGCTTGAAGACAGCCTCCTAACTGAAATTGAAGTGAATGATTTCAATTGCTCTAGGCAGCAACATTGTACACCATACTAAAGTCTTCCTCACAAGATTTACTGTCGTTAGACTAGTAGATAATGATTCCAACAGTCAAGATATTAGTATGTTGCAGGGCTAACAATTTGATATGTTATATAGCACACAAATGTTGATGAAAAGGTTCTAATTTTAATTAGACTGAACATATTTAGCATGAAATTATCAAATATGATCACTGAGCTTATCGAAATGCATTCTGGGATTGCCATGTCCATGAAGGATGCAATGCGGCCTCCGTTTTCTTATCTTAGCCTTTGAGTCTGAGTGCTCCTATGACATCCTAAAATCCTCTTTTCGTTGCGCTATTGTGCTCTGCAAGAGAGAGTGATTGGAAAAGAGTGAAATTGTGTATTATTCTCACTTGAGAGCGGTACTCTTTTGTAGTAAGGATGTCAAGGACTGACTCTCACAGCAATTTTGGATGGGTGCTCTGTGATCATGTTTTCATGAACACAGCAATTACTTACCCATCTTTTCCCCATGGACCCTTTGCTCCACATACACTTGTTCTCTTTGATTTGCTGTCTACTCTTCTTCTTTTATACTCTATTCAGCCAGTTCAGGGTGCCTCACATTCAGCATGTTTCTTTAAATTGTTCTGGACGAGTTTTGAATGTCACCCTCATTACTTTTTCTTCATGATCAGACAATTTAATAAACTTCGCATTGCTTGCTACTGGGGTTTTTTAAACAAACGTTTCTGACAGCTGATGGCAGTCTGAAAGTTATGGCTGCTAGTGAAAATGCACATATTTGCTAAATTGTTGCATGCTCAATGTTCAGAGAAGAAAGTGCCCAAGGGCATATAGCGTTTAAATTGAAATATTATCTCTTGCAATGTTTCATTCTCCATTTCTGACGCAGATTAATAAAAAAAAGTTTTTACTTTTTTCTTTGCACTTTGGTTAAGAACCTTCTTAGTTTGAAAGCCATCAGGAAGGTTTACTGTAGATATAATTAAAACATTTAATGCTTGCTGTCCAGGCACTCGCTTGTTCTCTAGAGATTAGTTCGGGAACAACAGGAGCACATCGAAACTGAAATTAAAAAGTTGTTGTTTGTAAAACAGATTCTAAATTTTAAGTGCTTCCTTGTGAAACTCTAAATTAAAACATCCCGCAAAGTGTGCTTCATTTGGTTCCAACTAAATTAACTTTCTGTAAACAAACTAATGGAGGGGTGGAACGGATGTTGTCAAAGATGTTCACGGAGGCTCCAGCCAAACCTAAATGTTTGATAAACAAAGGATTGCCTCCCTCCTGTTTTTAACAGAATCACTTTGAGCTCTGGCTGCGAGCCTGCATTACAGAATACAACATGTAAAACCAATTAAAGATGCTTTTAATCAAACCCTTTTCATTTTTGAACTCTCTAAATAAATATTTTCATTGGATGATGGCCCGATGGCTGGATGCAAGTCCTGTCTTGCGTTATTAAAGTGCTGCGTCTGTTTGTATGTTGTTGGAGTGTGTAGGAGATTTGAAGTTTCTGTATTTGCCAAGCGCTCCTCAGACTACTGAGTCATGCCTCGGATATCTGTCAGTGGACTTCAAGAAAATTCAGAAAATCACGCCTGTAACACAGCAGCTTAATGTTTAACAATGTTGATCCTCACATTCTCATAATAATGATTAGGGGGAAGAGGGAGAAAATCTTCTAAAACAATGTTGGTGCAAAACCAGATTTCAGGCATTGTGGGTAATTCTAAAGATTAAATGCAGCTGTAAAATGTCAGCCGCTAATAATGAGAAATGCCGCTCTCCACAAAGCATAAAAATAAGGGCAGCAGGAGAACCATATTGCAGCAACTTTGCTTAATATTCAGTGTTTTAGTCAGTGAACTTCACTCCAGCATTCAGAGGAAAACATCCAGCTGGCTGCTTTAATTATGCTTCACCTCTTTGTCACGGACCACAGGCTGGCAGGCCATTGTGTTCCCCAGACTTTTGTTGTGTGGGTGCAGTGGCCGTTGATGACTATGCGGGCTCCGTGGCGACAGGCTGCCCGGTGACAGTTTCCGTGGTGTTATCACTGTGAGCAGACCACTCTATGACAAGCTTATTCTCAAAGCCAGGTGGGCCACAATTTCAGAGCAGTATGACAACAGGCATTGTGTGTATGTCGAAGAGATGAGAGGACATGACAGCTCCATTAATGCCAGTGTAAATAGGACTCGACCGAGAGGTTATGTCTCCGAAATTGAGGCCCCATATCAGCCACTGTGACCAGTAAGCTGTCCACAAGCCTGAATGGTCTTTTTATAGCCATCCAGGAGACTGTAATCGGCATCTCATAATGGGGTTCAATAATAATTCAGGAGAATTTGAACCTTAATCAAGCCATTCATGACACTTTCCGTCATGTCACACCTTCATCCGTGCGGATTCATTGTCTAGCGTCTTCGTATTCTGCTCTGACTGCTTTAAAACCTCGGCCAATCATCGGTTATCCAGGACAGTAATCTGAATGTAATGAATTGGCATACTATTTGAATAGCTGTGGATGAAATGAAAGCATCCCTCATTCCTCTGACTGACATTTTCATCCTTTATGCACCTCTCCTTCGTCTCACCACTTGAGTCAACATAATGGATGCCTTTTTAAAGTTTCCATTATCTGGACCCCAAAGTGATGCATCAAATTCATAGTGAAGGACCAGTCAGAAAATGCCAACTATACAAACAGCACGAGCGACAGCGGCATAACAATCTCTGAAAGTGCAGGTTAAATGAAGCAACCAAAGATTTATCACTGTTGTTTGGAACAAAGATTGTGTCAGAAATTTAGAGGCCAAACCAACTTCTTGTGCCTGCAGCCTGTAAAACCATTGATTTCACTAAACAGTTGCAGCACTTTTTATGAGTTATTTTCCATAAAGAACATCTTATTTAATAACCACCTCAGTCCAGGTTCAACCAGATGCAAAATGCTCTCAAATAAATATGAAGTTTTTGTATTTATATCAAGTAATTTGCATTCCCAGTGCAAACAATTCTCCGTAAATCTGGCTTGCGCATTATTCACAAAAAGTGAATAATTTTGCCTTAATTTTGACAGGTCAGTCCAAAGAGAGACAATTAGCAATGGAGAAGGGAGAGGAAAGGTACACAAAGCAATCGTCTAAAGCAATCTTATGCAGTATATGTCAGAGAACTTCCCACGAGGCCATGGCTAAGACAGATGAACACATTTCAGATGAGCAATTAATAAATATATTTAGCATGGATGCATTAAATTGATCACAAGTATCAGTTTCCACAAAAATATTAAGCAGCACAATTTTTTTCAACACTGATGTCTGACTGATGTCACACATAAGACATGTTTCTTGAGCAGAAAATTAGCATATCAGAATGTTTCTGAAGAATCATGTGACACTGAAGACTGGAGTAATGATGCTGAAAATTCAGCTTTGACGTCATAGGAATAAATTGCATTTTAAAATATATTCAAATAGAAAACCCAGTTTGAGCTACAGGGGGCTACATATTTTGTGGGTGCATTTGCACCATTACCTGATGTGCATAATTTCCAAAACATTGCAGATCAAAAAAAAAAAAAAATCAGTGGGCGCAGTTTGCCAACCCTCACTGAATATTTTCTTTCTTATTTTTGTGGATTGGCTTCAGTTTCTGGTTTCTGTCTATACTGTATTTATAGCAAGCTGTTTGTAATCACTGCTGTTAGTTGGTGAGCCAAGCAGCCAAAAAATAAATAGTGAATTTATGTACATAGGAAGAATTTATGGCAAGAAGTACACTGATATTGATTTTAGATCTACTGTTATATGTAAATATTTTAAACAGATGCCAGACACCGGTGCTTTATCATAGGATGCTTTACACAGGCAAACGCAATCAGAATGTCTCTCTTTCTTTCTCTCTCACTACACAAATCTTCCTGATCGTTGCAGGACTTATCAGGCAGTCTCTTTGTATTGCAGCCAGATACATAAATTCCTTCCGTGAGCCCAAGTTAGAGTTTCTGTTTATTCTATTGCTTTAGGACACCTGAAACTCCAGCCCAAGGTTATCCCTCTTTTCTGGAAGTTTGGAGGATTTGGAGAAAGCAAACAGAACCAAAACAAATGTTTCTATATAGGGGTGTCACGATTCTCCAAATCCTCGATTCGATTAAATTTTCGATTCTAAGTTCACAGTTCGATTCGATTCTCGGTTTTAAATGTGTTTTTTTTTTCCAAAGCACAGGTTGCTATGCCATTTTTAGACCAAATTTAAATTTAGACCAAATGTCAAATTTAAAACATTTATTAAGAACACAATGTAACAATAACTTATATCTTCAGTCAATTGGAAACTTAAGCAAAATAGCCTGCGATAGTTTCTCCTTTGTAACCCCTTCTTCACAGAAGATGACATTCAAGTTCACAACAAACAAACAAACAGTTTAACAGATAAATCTATGCGTCGCGCAGAGCCACGTCTTTAAAATTCTAACACTTTATTCTCTGTGTACAGTACACACACACACACACACACACACACACACACATACCGGCGGCGCCATTCGGCGTCTCATAACATAGACATGATCTTAATTCCATAATGTCCATAAACATATTGCAGGTCATAAACTGAGAAAGTGCGCGCGTCTGGTGTGCGATACCTCGAGTTGTCATAGACGCGGCGCTTCTCGTCCGGTGTGTGCGATGCCTCGTGTTGTCAAAGACGCGGCGCTTCTCGTCCGGTGTGTGCGATGCCTCGAGTTGTCATAGACGCGGCGCTTCTCGTCGGGTGTGCGGACCCCAGAGGTTGACTCGCAGCATTTCAACACGCGTGTTTTTTTCCGCTTGACAAGCCGACCGAACGTGACATGGGGGCGTGGCAGCATCGACGATTCCATTTTTTAATTCGATGATCGAGATTGTGACTTAATTTCGATCGATTTCGATTAAAAATCGAAATCGTGACACCCTTATTTCTATATAATGACAAATGCCTTTGAGAGCTTGAGCAATGGGCTTCGAAACATCCTGTTCTCCTTCACTCCGTAAAATAACAGCCGTCTAAACGCTTTCCACTTTGGCGTGAGGTGAAATGGCTGTAGACGCTTGTGTTGTGGCAACAGCAGAAAAGATTGAGATGAATTAAGAGCGGATTAATGATTACTGAGATAGTTTTATTGCTTTGAAATTGCTATTGCTCCCTTCACCGAGCCTAAAATCTCCCTCATTCAGAGCAAAGAGATTTACGGTGCCGAGTTTGACTGATGTGCCACCCTGTCATGTTTACTCCGACCCTTAACAGCCGGCTCGTTCTGTGAAGCTGTTCACTTCTTTCAGAAGCACTTGACCTCTCTCGCGGTCTCTGTGTTCGCGGTACAGTCGCCATGAAATCTCTGGCACAAGCGAGACGGCTCTCCGAAGATGGTAGAAACCCAAATGCCATCTGCCATCTCTGAGGACATCTTAGAAGAGGATTTGGAACAACGGAGCGTTATGAAAAGCCTTGTCGAAAGCATGAATATTTCAGTAAGGACGGCCACTTCCTCTCTGACAGAAGGTCAGGCCTCTGGTCTTGCTTCTTAACCTTTAAATGCATGAATTTTTATCATTCTTCCATATTCGGGTCTTTAGCGACCAGGAATTACATCTAACGAGGATGGATCTCTATCAATTTCAACATTGACAGCTTCTTCGCCAGATCCACCATCATGACAGTGACACTAATATTTGATAAGAATTCAGTATTTGCTCTGCATTAAATCGCTGAGCAATTTCAAGTTTTGCTGATGATACTACCTATTCTTTTGTTTTCCGCCTGCGGTAACTATGAGTGAAACGTCACTTCATCATTGTGTATCAGACATTGCCGCCTTGTGAAATAAAGATGAATTGCACTTATTCAGCCATCAATGATTCAATTATTTTTGATCAGAAACAAATAAAAGTACACTGTTACGCACCTCAGGTCGTTAGTGACCCTATACAATTTTTACAAAAAATGTATGGGAAAATATTCAAAAACAACTAAAGCTTTTCAACAGGGGCAACCATGCCGGTTGTCACCAAGGATATCTTTCGGCCAAGAACGAGAGGTAAAAGAGTGTCTGCGCACAAATCATCTAAATTGTGTCAACAGGCGTCATAACTGAATTTCTTACTAAATGTAAAGTCTTGGCAAAGAAGAACCTCTAATTTGTTCTCAATATGACCAAATCAGCGACTCGTCGGTTTGAATGCAACAAAACTGAATTTTAAGAAAAGGTAATCACAACCTTCTGTTTAATGTTGTCTTCAACATAAGCTCACTGGAAAAAACATGCCTCTACCTACGTTTTTGCAAAACTGCAACACATACATTCAATTCTCTGCAGCTTCAAGATGAGATGAACACTAGAGGCAACACCAACAACTTTTGCACACAAATTATGATTATCGACTAAAAAAAAAAAAGACTAGTTTTTGCACGGCTCCTTGAACAATACTGTTATGACTGCAAAACCCCACACAGTGCATGATCTGAAACCAGCTTCATATGTATGGCTTTTCCAACATGCTGAAATCGATCAGTAATTCACCTAGAACAGCATTGCACTTGCGATGTTGGGTACGAGTCCTGTAAAACACAAGCTCAAAGACTTCTAGAAGCAAGTAATATGTCAGGGTTTTTCAGCAACTGTTTTTTGTTAACAATAGGGTAGGGTTTCATGTAGGTGGTACGTTATTTGCAAATGCGATAGAGCATTAACCTTTTAGCGCCACTCACTGGATATTTAATTTTCTTACTCTGTAACACTTTATATCAATGGTCCACTTGTCCACTTTAGACATTCCACTACTATAAATAACTTTGCAACAACATTTATCAAATACCTCTCATTTGTGTATTAGTAGACTGTCTGCTCAATATCTGCTAACACTTTATTTTGACGCTCCACAACAGACATTTACTGACTATAAGTGACTTTGCAACTATGTCAACTTATTCTACTCAAACCCTAACACCTAACCATAACCTAACAGTGTCTACTAACACTCTTGTCATGTAGTCGCAAAGTTACTCATAGTTAATAGAGTGTCTAAAGTGGACCATCAAAATAAAGTGTAACCACAAACTGCTTCAATATTTACAACAACCAACATAAGATTGGCAGATTCACATTCATCTGTTTTGGGAAAAAATATTAACACAGCACCACTTACTAGACATTTTTCTTTGCGAAAAAGTCTTTGCGAAACGTGCAACATGATATAATTTTGCAGGAAAGTCGCCACTTTTTTCCAATGAGCTTTGCTTGGATTTCTTCCATATTTTGTTTGATTAGCCAAAGGTACAAAGCCCCTGATTGCATTTTCCTCCATCAACGACATATATTTAACTTCATAAACAGGCTATGCGTGACACATACCCAGCCTCTGTGGCTCTGCGAATGCTCCTAAACTTTATTAATCATTGGTTTGAACATTCCCCTGCTTCTCAGCCTCACCATTCTCAAAATAACTCCACCTGATTAAGATTATTGACTTTGTGGATTTCATTTTCTCATTAACGGCGATGCCAGTCAGAGCTCTGTGAGAATAGTTTTTGTCAGAATTCTGCAAAGGAAAAAATTATCCATTTAATGGGGCCCTTTTTTTGTCTCTAGGGAGCCAATTGTCCTGTAGCTCCCAAAACTTCCCTCAATCCACATGTTGCCATTTCAGTGATAACATTTTCCTTCCCATAGCCTGCTCATCTGGTCCAGGGTGACAGATGGTGACCTATCAACAAACAAAATTCACGGGTCGATGATACAACCAGCCATTGCCTTAAAGGACACCCCTGCTGCCCTCGCTCAAATGGCAGCAAATCACCCAGCAGGCTAAAAAGGATGGAAATGCTTGCCCTGTTTTCAGAGGAAGTTTCTTTTTGAGAGAAAAATGTCACATTTGACTTTATTCAGTCTCCAAAATATCAATTGCATTTCTCTGAGCTGCTCGGTGAGAACTGTGTGTTTTTTCATGTGATGTGAACACGTATAGTAGATTTTTAACACTGATTAGGCCTGATTAAATGCTCTGGAAAGCGAGGGTACTCATACTCCTGATTAGCTGAGAGGAAGCATCATTCATACAAACACCAATCATTAAGATGGACGAAGGAGATGAAGATTGTGGTGTTGATGAGGATTTTTCTTCCAAGCTCAACCTGCACATACACATAAGTACAATGCTTATAATCATTTCATCCCTTCTTCATCATCCCGTCCCCTCCATCCTCTTTCCTCTTTAATTATTCGCCTGACCTGTTGATTGCAATCTGCCATCAGTGCAAATGAGGCCGTGTGAATATCTCAAAGCATCACCTGTCGCCCCGTAAATCGAGATTGGGAGAGATGAGAACTGGAAGGGTGGGAGGGAAGTAGCTGACAGAAAAAATAAACCAATGATCAGTTTTAGAGATATATGTTTTTCACAAATTTAGGATCTGAAATGAAAGAATCAGATATGAATCATAATACAGAGATTGCATGGAAGCAATGTATTGATATTCCTCAAAATCATGATAACATTTTTTTTGATAAAACATTTATAAAAAAAAATGTTGTCTTTATCTTTCTATTTAATATATTTTGTAATGTAATATTTTAAAATGTATTTATATTACATTTATTTTTACTAAAAATAAAATTAGGCCTGTTAAAAGATTAATCGTGATTAATCACATCCAAAATAAAAGTTTGTGTTTACATAATATATGTGTGTATACTATACTGTGTAGAATTATTATGTATAAATACACACACATTCATGTATATATTTAAGGAATAATTGAATTTATATACTGTATATACATTTATATAATTTATATTATATATAAATATTTTATATATAAATATAACCAATTTTTCTTAAATATATACATGCTTGTGTGTGTTTTTATATATATAAATAATTATACACCGTACACACACATAATTATTATAATTATATTCAAGTATATTCCAGTGACTGTTTGTGATATATATACATATATATATATATATATATATATATATATATATATATATATATATATATATATATATATATATATAATTCATATTTTTAATTAATATTATCTTAATTAATTAATTTATATATAACTCAAATATATGTAAATTAAATGCCATAAAAAATTTAGATTAAATATATACATTTTATTTTAATATTTAATTTTATATAATATATTTAATTTTATATATATAAATAAATGAATACAATTCCCAGACAGGAAAGTCTCACATCAGCTGTCTAGCAATAGGAAAATTATGAAGGAAAATATATAATAAAGATATACAGTATGTTCTTGCATGCATTTTTTAATTGTTCAGATAACAGTTAATTTTTATAAGCTAAGCCAATTTGAGTGTATTTCTAATAAGCTTCACTATAATAAGATCCTAAGTGAGTTTATCCCAATGCAATCAGCCTCAAATGAAAGGTAAGTAAAAAAAAAAAAAAATTATGGAATTCCTCTCGAATCCTAAGGTCCACTTTACCAGAGCAGATGCATCGCCATGGTAACAGCTACATCCTGTCAACCTTGCGGGTTAGGAAACAGACATTTGAGAAGACAAGCTGACCGTGAAAATCATCATTCACTGTATTATCCACCAATTAGTGCTCGCAAAAAAAGAAAAAAATTGCATCCAATTATTGCATTGTTGCATTTTCGCATGCTGTCTGAGTTGTTTTTGTATCCGGTTCACTGAACAAATTATGAAAATCAGGTAATGCCACAAACATGCCCAAAAATTGGTGCCATACATAAACTTTATAAAGTAAAGTAGATGTGTGTGTGTGATTGTTTTCTGCAGTTAATCTCATAAATACTTTCATTGCACCATGAACTTTTCAACGAAAAGCAGGAGCGTAGCATTAAGCCCCCAAACAGCTCAACGACTCAGCCTGCATCTATAAAAGAAATGTGTATTTTTTTAATAAATAAATAAGATGAATAACAGTTTTCATGAACGGCAGAATGGGGCCAAAACAGCTGCTTTGTGTTTGTGTGCGCCTTTAAACTCTGTCCTCTTCCAGCACTCTTGGGTTGGATTAACAGGCTTAATCGCATCAAAAACGAAGATAGTCTTTTAATCATTCCAGGAATTTGGGATTTCCATTTATTAGAAACTTCTTTTTAGATTATTTTTGGCCAAAAAAAGCTCTTGCCCCTTTTTGCATCCATTTCCATCTACCTCTAATAGTTTTTGATCCCACATAAAATGTTGGTATTATCTCACAACCTGCACGTATCTTTGCAGCTTTCTGCAGGTACAAATAATAAATCATTAGCCATGTGACCGTCACAATCACAGCAAAAGCATCAGCAATGTCACAATCTCTGGTCTTGTGTTAGAGAGGTGACTGTCACCTTCAGTTGCCGTGCAGATCTGGATATCAGCCAGCGTTGCTCTGGAGCCTGGGGTGACGTACCTATTTTTACCGATCATCCTCGGAGGACATGTTAGCATGTGTTTTCTATGGATATATGCCTAGATGACCTTGTGAAGGCACTATACAGCAAACATGAGACAAGGAGACCTATAGGAGAGGCAGCAGTGGTTGCAGATGATTTTGAGGTGGATTTTTGAGCATAAATGGTTCATGAATGCATGGGTTATCAACTGAAATCCCTGTTGTAAATCAGCTTAAAATAACCTAAAATGGTTAGACAGTCTCAAAACCAGCTGGCTGACTAGCTAAACCACTTTCTTTCTAACCCTAACCCTAACTCTCTGAGTGTTTGGCATGGTAATGGATATGACAATACTGATATGCTTCTGTTATTGCTGCTGCTACTGCAGAGTAAGTATGAGACTTGATACTGCCAATACATACACAACACTGCTGTGAGCAAGTAAGACATGCGGCTGCTGTACAATATAGCATACATGAATTACCCGTAGCAGATATAAACATGTGGAGCTGGGGAAGGTGGAGGGTTTCTGAAAGCGTGCTGCAACTGCTACAGAATATGCTGACCAGTATTTAAAGGTTTAGAAGCGAGCTGATTGGCTGCTGATACAGCAGGAACCAATCAGCTGTGCCCTATAGGGAATGATGTGATTGCAAACTGACTGAGCCTACGCCATCTAGAGTTTCAAGACAGAACTTTGTATTTAAACCAAACCAAATAAGACCAAAAAGGCACCTTAGACTGGATTAAGCATTTTTGGTCTAACAGGGATGGTTATCTCGTTCCGCTATTTAGTAGAAAGTAGAAAAGTCAAAGTGTTTCCATAGTTACTAGAGACAGGCACATGATGTTGTACTGTGTTTGAGCCTGGAAAAGCATTGTGTTTTGCATCTTCAGACGCGTTCTCCTCAGAGTCCAGCTGTACTGCTTAAGAGTCATGTGTTCCAACTCTTGTTAAAAAAAAGGAACACAAATAGATCTTGTCCTCCACCCACACGCCCCTCACACTGGTCCATTCATTTACTTTTCTCATTTTCTCCTCTTACTTAGATTTAACTTTACATCACAATCAAGTGCATTTGTCAGGTGTTGAACGAAACTCATCATTAAGGAAGTGAACATCTGGAATGGCATCTGGATAAATATGACACTTACATTTATGTTGGCTAGATCAATGAGCTGTACATTCTGAATGAATAATCGCAAGCAACATATAAATTAAAAATACTTAATTAATAGTAGATCATTTGCCAGTGCCCAATGTTTGGGGTATGTCATGTGAAGATGGAAGATGTTCTGTTTCTGCCACTGTATAACAAACTGTAGATTGACACCAACACTCATTCAGTCTTGCAAATGAAGGCTTGTAAACAGCTGTGTTTGTCTTGCCATGGTAACAGAGCAGTGGTGATGGCAGTACTTGTCAATTCTATACATAGTCAAATGGTCCTGATCTTGTGCGTCAAATAACTGATAAGAATGTTAATGTATACCTTGACATGCAATGTAAGTCGCTTTGGATAAAAGCGGCTGCCAAATGCATAAATGTAAATGATCTGAAACCTACTGACTTCACTGAGCTCTGCCTATAGCCTGTTCCTGGATTAACATTTTTGTTGATCTTGGAACAACATTCCATTCAGCCAATCAGATTTTAAGACAAGTTTACATCAAGTTTAGGCTTACAACCAGGGTTAGGTCCTTCCCAATCAGTGTTATTCGCCTATCATTTCCCTCTTATTTTAGGGATAACTTATGGGAAGGGTTAGGTTTGAGGGTAGGGATATGGACCGTTAGGATTCATTTTTCAGACATGAATGTTGTTACAGGATCAACAAAATATGTTAACCTAGAACAAACATATTGTATTGACAGGAATCTACTGCTTTTTAACCACATTTTAAGAACTGCGATGTAAATTTCATGTGGAAAAAAAACCCTAAAATATAGCATTACTGATGAACTGGTTATTTAAGAGTATCTCAGATGTAAAACGTATAAGGTACAATAAGCCGTTCTCTCCCAAGTCTCCTTCACCTTGCCCAAAGCGTTTAGCCTTTGTTACTCATTAGTTGTGTTCTGTTGCTCATGGCTCACATTCATTTTCACATCACTCTGTCCTTGTTATAGGACAGTTAACACACTGCCTTCAGAAAACCTAATGAAAGAAGAATTTTGCTTCCACTTCTCCTGATGAGGCCAACTTTGCTCAATGCCTCAAAACTGGGCAAAAAGTCCCACACAAAGTAAAAAAAAATGCACCAGCTCTGTCAGATTTTCCAGAATAATCATGATTAAATTAGTTATTATAAAGTGATAACAACAGATGAATTTGTATTTTCTTCCATTGTTGTTCCTCTAAGAAGCACACACACACACACACCATATGCTAAAATGAATTACTGGCAAATTTACAAGACTGTAAACCATGCACAGCCTCAAATGAGCTAAATGATGTAGATTAAATCGATGCTCTGTTAGCACCAGGGTTTACAGAGTGCAGATTGATTTACCTTTAATTAGCAGTTCTTTGGAGATCAGTGAAAACCTGCAGCTAAATTTATTCAGTGTGATTAGAAAGAGACCAAGCCACTGTGTTCAGATCACTGATTTTAACCAATCTGTTTAAAACCAAAAGCGTAAATCTAATAGTTGTACGGTTTTTCGAACCTAAAAAAGGTATTTGATTCTGGCTATGAACAAGTTTGGAATTAGGAATGTATTGTTTTAATGTCAAATGAAACTGATGATGAAAATGATTTCTCAGTATGAATAGGGCCTTATTTCTCTGTCAGTTTTTCAGTGAATTGAGGACAAAAGAACCACCTTCAAGACAAAAAAAATTATTGCTTTGTAACTGTCAATAGGTCCATAGGAAAGCATTGCTTTGGTTTTCATGGCAGACATTCACGCTTTTCAACAACATCACTCACTATTCTATGGCTTTTAACGTTGATCTTTTTCTGCTTGCTTTCTTTTTTTCCCATCACTATCTCTGTATGTTCTTCCAGGCAGCTGGCGATCTTGATAAAAGCCAGCTCCACTAACAGGAAGGTGAGGAGGAGGTCTTTACTAAACTGTATTTCACCTGACAAACTTTGGCGGGAGCAGCTCCCTCCCTCAGTTTTCATCTCTCTTCATCTCATTTTCTTTCTTGACATCTTTATCTGTCTTTCTCCCTCTAATTACATCTGTTTTCTTCTGTCGCTCTCTATATGAAATGTCCAAAGGGTTGGCAATGATACAACAGTTTAAAATGTTACAATAGCCTATAGGAGAGATGTGGAAAACATTAACCATTTCCTTTTAAAAAAGAGATAATGAGGACATCATGTTTCATATGACAAGACATCTAAATATTTTCCCTCTTAGATGTTTAACACTTGTTTTGGCTTGTTAAAAGTGTGTGTTTTTTTCATTCACTTTCTTTCATTCACTTTCTTTAATATCTTTAGGGACGCATATTGTCTGTAATGCCTCCTCTGCACCAATTCATTATTTCCCCAGACCTCAAGAGTTTTGTCATTCTGCTCAACAACAAAAAGACCTATAGATTACAAGCCTGTCACACTTGCCTGCTGTGGAACATGAGATGCCACCAACATCTTCATGAAATAATGATGTGGTGCACTTCACAGGATCTGTGTTCATTCACATGCTTTTAAGGGGCCATTCACAAAGAATGCGCTATTTCTATGTAAACTAGACGCGTTTGGTTGTTGCGCTCTCGTCTCGCGTCTTTTGTAGCGTCTCACGCATGAAATGGAATTCTACGCCAAAGTTAAACTTTTAAAAAAGGCGTCTCTAGACCTTGCTCTTTTTGTTTTGTTTGACTGACCTAACCAGTCAAACCTGACCAGTTTTCAATAATTGACAACTCTTCGCACAGAGAGCAAGATAGATAGATAGATAGATAGATAGATAGATAGATAGATAGATAGATAGATAGATAGATAGATAGATAGATAGATAGATAGATAGATAGATAGATAGATAGATAGATAGATAGATAGATAGATAGATAGATAGATAGATAGATAGATAGATAGATAGATAGATAGATAGATGTTTCATTTCTGTATATTTTCTACCTGTTAGATGCGATTAATCACAATAAAATTACAGAAAAATTAGCAATTATTTAGTTATAAACTAATTTAAATATAAAATACTCATTGGTTTTACATTTAAGTTGTTTTACAAAACAGCTTCTTGAAGCTTCCTGCTTATGCGATGACATTTATGTATCATCAACAGGATTCTGAAGAAAACAATACTAAATTGCTGAGCATTTTCTCAGTTTTTTCCTTTCTCAGCCGACACATATTTGAAGCTTAACCTCGTCAGGACTTTCTCAGGCTGTGCTGACAGACACATTTGTGCCATCAGATACTGCTGCGTCTTTACAATTTCATGCGTGCATCTCATCAAAACGAATCATGCTCATTTGTGGCATGGTTTCAGAGCAAATATGTGTTTGTTGATGTGGGTGTGACATAGGAGATATTTTAATAACTGTTGGCGAATGCAAGCCATTAGATGTGAACATGATATGGAACTGTATCTGCTGGTGTGTGTGGGGGGAGAAAGAGATTGAGAAGGAGGAAACACGCTTGAATAAAAGTTTGTGTGTGTGTGTGTGTGTGTGTGTGTGTGTGTGTGTGTGTGTGTGTGTGTGTGTGTGTGTGTGTGTGTGTGTGTGTGTGTGTGTGTGTGTGTGTGTGTGTGTGTTGTGGACTGCAGAGGTGTCATAATGCAGTTGTCCTGGATCAGGTGCTCGATGCAGTACTGCGTATTGCAGATGCAAAGTATTCTGCTGCAAATGTGTGTGTAGGGTGTTTTAGTGAATGAACGTGGGATGGTTCACAAAAAATAAAAGCCTGCTTCGCAAGCTTTGAGCTCTTTTATCATGACTCATGTTTCACAGGGGGTACAGAGCAAGTTTACTAGGAAAAGCCATAAAGAAAAGCCATACATATGGATCTGGTTATGTGATGCACACATCAAAATGTATTAGTTTACAAATCATGCACTACGGTTACATTGCTTTGAGGTCATAACTTAGTATTGTTCAAGGAACTGCATGAGAATAAGTCTTTATTAATCATTAATCTGCCTTGTAATCATAATTTGTGTTAATGTTTACTGCCTAGTGTTCTGTCTAGTGAATTGGTATCGTTTTCAGAGATTTGCAAAAATGCCGGTTGAGCTGCATTTTTCCAATGAGCATAGGTTGAAAAAAGTAGCATCACGCTATTAATTAAAAAAAAATAAGTAAATGGTAACTGCAGTACCTGCCTTACTTTCTTGTTTTTCGACCACGAATAGATGGAAAATTAGAAACAGGAACAGTTTCCTGAATTTTAAAAAGTTGTGAAAAGTTTCTGTTTCTGTTAGACTGACCTCACAAATACATCTGGAATCTCAAAACCTGGATTGAGCCATTGTGTTCCCATACAGTGTGAATGAGTAGTTTTCCGGTTCTATGTCATTAAAGATTTATGCATGATGCTCTTTAGTTTATTGGTTTGAAGAGAAACATAGATGACGTTTTACCGCAGTCCTGCATATGGGCATTATTCACAGAGACAAGTCTTTATAATGGCAGCTAATACATTTCTTTCTGGATTTGAGAGTGTGGACAGAGATGTGCACACACGTTCATCTCTTTAATAAATATCAGATAACCAAAATGTATAAATGTAACATCACAACATGTACAGAGACTTTCCCTTATCCTGCAATGACCCATGTTCGCCTTGTATTTTTTTCATTGAGTATCCAGTCATGTATAATCCTTCTAGCTTTCAAGCTTCTGTTTTGTATTCCAGCTTCACGCAGATATCAAGTAGAATAAATGTAATACTGATGCTTTACAACAGAGAGAACTGAACTGTATTACTGTTGGGTTTTGAATGTTCTCATTTGGGTCAGATGAGGACAGAAAGATCTTGACCTCACACACACATATGCAATTTATCTCTCTCTCTCTTTCTCTCCTTTCTATTAGAAAGGGGAGATCTTCGTCCACGGAATGGGTGTTTTTGAGATGTACCGAGGGGGAGTGTGTGTGTGTGTGTGTGTTAGAGAAAGACTGGTTGATTGAGCTCTTGCGAGCTGTCAGAATCACACCCAGACCATCCCTCATTAGTGAGCCAACACTGACCTTCTGCCTTCAACTGTTGGACTATATCCAGATCCTGCTACACATGGTGAATAACTCACCCACTCACACACACACACACACACACACACACACACATACACACACACACAAACTCATACTCCGAAGCATTCACCCACATTGATGTGTGTGTATTGTGCTTTCTAGTAATTTCAATACCTTTTATTGATATGCAATGATACTTTACTGACTAAATGAAATGTTCTATCCCCTAACCCAATGTTTTCCAACTCATGAATACAATTTTAATATATTATATTCTATAAATATAAAAATTCTGGCTGGTATTGTACCAATAAACTGAAAATAATTTTTCATGTTATGGCTGATAACTGATTATTAATGTTTTATAGTACATAAATTAAACAAAAAATTATATATTCATAATATATTCACCTTTAAACAACCTTAAATCACACTAAGTGATTATAAATGAGTTATTAAATGATTTGTGTTTTTAAAAGATTACCTTTAAGAGAGTATTAGACGACGACAAAGGTAAAAACCGACATAAATGAGCATGCATAGTCAAATATCCAATTACGGCGTATTTATCTCCATCTTGGGCCAGTAAATCAAATTTTAAATAAGTTCCTATATAAAAATAAAGCAATCACACAGAACACAAAAATTGTCTTTTAAAATGGATAAATGAATTTTGATAATTTGCTGCATGAAGTTAAAATAAAATGTATGTTTGTAAGATGTTTGAGTTGCAAACCTCTGCCCCTTCCAAAATATTTTCTGCATATTTAGATTTTTAATTGAACTATTCAAATAAATAGTTAATAATAAATTAATGTTTAAGCCATTTTCCCAATGGAGACCATTAACTTCTCCAAAAGATGTAGGTGATCTCCTCAATAAGCAAAACTTAACCCACACATAAACACACACATGCGCACACACACACACACACACGCTGCTCCCTCTCATCCTCTCTGCCTCTCCCTCTCTCACTCGCTCTGTCTGCGCTCAGTTTAAGTGCAGAGATCCAGCGCATGGAAGGTAGAGGGCAGAAGTGCGTGTTTCCTCTCCCCCCCTTTACCTCCGTTCATCTTCTCAATCAGATGACAGCCTGAACGCTCGCTGGAAACAACAGGATGAGTGTGTACCTGTGCATGTGTGGCGTACTCCAGCGGAGAGTCTCATTCAACATGCTGTAACATCAAGCAAACTGGCTCTACAAGAGAAAGAGACACAGAAAGAGGTAAGACTGACTCTCTGCTTCTCATTAACATGAAACACGCACTTTTCTGTCTGTTTTCAAAAGCACAGCCGAATTCCCTGCTTAACTCAAATGTGCTGAACTTGGAACAGACCAGATTTTTTCACTCGCAAGCAAGTTACAGTGTTAGTGATATTTGCGTCCTGAGTTCACATTGGCAGCAAATGTGGAATATTGTGGGAACGGTGGAGCAGACACAATGGTGTTCACATGATCATCAGCTCTTCACGCTTTAGATAATCACACAGGTTAAAAAGGGAACTGCTCATTTGTTTGTGTTTCCTGAGTGTTTAAATATTCCGTTTGCTCGGCAGTGGAAAGGGAACGTCGGGAGGGATGGTAACTTGGAGACAAGAGTGTGGAAAGCGACTAGGGATCAGGGGGAAATGTAATGAACTTGTCTAAGTCAACAGCAGATGGGCATCCATTTAGTCTCTGTGTGCATTTGTGGTTGACAGAAGCATCCCGGCAGTAGTTCACAACTGCTAATTGGGTTCCCCACCTCGGTTATTTCTCAGACTATATGAGTCTACGTGTTTGACAGCTCTCTTATCTCTTTGAGTATAGCTGAGATGTCAGTTGGTATACTCAAGCATACTTTAGTTTATCAGAATGTATCCTCAGCTGAGCAGTGATGAGTGATTTTGGACGGAGCCCTCAAGCTGTTTTTTATAGAGTGCCATAGCATGTCAGAAACCCTCACAGCTTGATTATACACATCTAGTGACTGACATGCTTTTGGGGTTTTGTTTAAAGGCATAAATTAATAATTAATATATATATTTAACATTTTTATGATTTAAAAAAAATAATAATATTGATTTTAACCATTTATTGAAATACTTTGTTTTGTAATTTTTCAAATGGTTTAAATCTAAAACTAAATTAAACATATTACATTTTAATATTACAATTATATACTAGTAATACTAAAGATCTGAGGTCATTCTCACTACAGCAGAGTTATTTTTATATTATTTATATAGGCTACTATTATAGTAGGCCTATATATATATATATATATGTTGAAGTAGCTTTAATTTTACTTTAAGTTCTAGTCATTTATATTTTTATACATGTATATACATTTAGATCTAGTTATTTTTATTTTATTTTATTGAAGTTTTATTTTGATTACCGAACGTGATTTTTAATAGTTTTAGTTTTAGTTAAAGCTGCAGTCCGGCACTTTTTGGGGTTTAAAAATATCAAAAAAGAAATTTTTGAAAAAAAACGTAACCAGCCAGTGTTCAAAACGATCTGCTTGCCTTACCTCGATTCAAAACGGTAAGCTTGTGATAATGATTTTAATTCCAGTGGTACTGGTGGATTTCCGCGGGAATTTCGAGCATGTCTTTGCGTCATTACGTCACTTCTGTACACATAGAGAAGGAGTCCCCGGCTAGCGTGTGTGGATGGTGGAGGTGGAGATTTAGTTTAGCACTTGGTATGGCGGATCCCGAAAGTTTAAAGCGACAATCACCAGTGACAACTGGAGATTCACCAGTTGTAAAACCCAAAGACTTCGGACTTCAGAGTGGCTATAGAAAAAATATATTTTTCACGTTTTGACGTGATATAAGCAATCGTTAGATTTAATCAGCATGATATAGCCTACTGCAATGCTTCCCCCCACCCCCCGAATTTGGTCAGAACAAAAGTTAATGTTACTTACTTGTTCAGATGACATTTTCCGATGAAAATTCTAATGTTGACACTTTCAAAAAGTATACTCTGAGATTGCTGATGACAGTAACGTTACAGTATCCACAGCGACGCGGCAGCCTCAATACATTGTGTTCATCCGCGCTGTTTCATGCCGATTTACTACCCACGCACAGTTAATAATTCCGCGAATAACTGCAATTGCAGATTTCTAACAGAGATGGCGACAAAGAGGAAAAACGACGGACTGCAGCTTTAACAATAACAAAACTGCACTACAGTCAATAACTGAGATGCAAAATGGCAGCGTTTGCGTTTGCATGAAACAAGAGTCAGCGAGTCTGTGATACTAAAGACATGAAAGTAGTGTTGATTTCAGTTACCATGTGTGGTCTGATATATAGCATTCCCATGGACGGCAGCAAATACTAGGAAATATCTGCTGAACGATTGACCAATCAGAATCAAGTATTCCAAAAAGCTGTGTAATAACATTAAATATCAATAGATGATCTTTAGTATCTGAAAAAAGGAAATCCTGAGCCAGGATGTGAGCGGATGCATCTCCTCACAGCGTTGAGGTTTTTGTGAATGAAACTGGATTTCCAAAGACTTTTTGAAATCCCAAAGTTTAAATTCAGCAATGTGGCATTATTATTTAGTCTCTGACCTTTTTGAAACACTGTCAAAAAAAAAGTTTCTCTCTGAATCAGAAGCCAAATTTAGGCTCCTAATTTTAGTCTCGACATGTCATCTCTCTAAGGTGAGAAACACATTTAGGAGGAGATAGTATTAATGAGAGCCATATTTCAGTCCCCTTTTGCCCCAGCAGCATTGGTTATCTGCCTTTCACAGAGACGGAGAGAAAAAGACATTCTTCTCAATTACAAACAACCCGCTCTGGATGTCTCTAAACAGTTTGCTATGAATACATGACTTGAAAGGCAAAAAATCCTTTCATTTTCTGAGATCCACCCAGAGTCTGTCATATATTACACCTGATGCTCTGCTTTAAACATCAATACGCCTGAGGCACAGTTACAGCTAATAGCTTAATGCTAAGAGCAGTCGATCACACTGCAGGTAAGTCTTCCCTCAGGCTCGCAGACGGTGTACACAAAGGGGCGTCTGAGTCGCTTAAAGACAATGCGCATTAATGTGTGTAATGAATAAGCCTGCCTCTATCGTTTTCACATTACAGCGGAAAACTCACACAGAGGAGTGATAAAAGAGCTCTTTACTAACACAGCAATGAAAAGTGAGAGAGGGAGTGAATTAGGCATAAATGGACGGAGAAAAAGGGGATATAAAAGCTATTTGCAGCCGTTGATCTCCCATTTAAATGGACAATCATTCGAAAATGGAGGATGAAACCCAGCTCAGTTGCATAAACATGTTTCTTAAGACATACTAGCAATTATCAGTGTTACTTTGCGGATTCAAATTAGACCAGTCTAACTTTTTTCTATAACTGTCATAATAAAATATTTAATCTTACAATAATAAAAGTAAGAATATTTAAGATTCGAAAATGAAGGATAAAACCGAGATCATAATAAAATGACAAATTGATGGTCATATTCTCCCCAGACGCTAATTTTAGGATGCTTTCCCACCAATGAGCCACTGTATTGTGACCTTTTTTTAATAGTTTATTATTTTTATTAGTATAGACAAAACTATATTTTGTTATGAGCCTTTTTAATATAATAATTATTATTATTACATTATTAATTATAAGAAAACTAAAGTTACACTTTATTTTAAGGCGTCCTTGTTAGTGTGTAATTATACATTTAATATGAATTAACGGTTAATCAGGGTTAGTGTTAGATTAGGGTTTGATTTATGTAATTATGCATAATTTACTGTTATTTCCATAAGTGCAGGTAACGTGTAACACTTTAAAATAAAGTGTTATTAAAAAACTAAAACAACAAAAATACCAACAACAATAAACAAAAATATGATTTTAGAAAGGGTAAATCCTAAGTAGAACACAACAATGCCTGTAATCTGATGTTTGAGGTGTTTGAAGGTGTTTATCCCTGTGCCATTCTTTCTGATTTTAGGTAAGGGGTGTATTGATGGTAACTATGGGGATGAGCAGAGAACAGTCTGTACCATCTGCAGTGCTAATGACGTTAGTTCATGTTATCTAAATGTAACCTTCCCTCTCTTCTCAGTGTTCAACACACACCTCAATTCAACCCGACACATTCGCAGAATTAAACCCTGGATGCAGTCTAGATTTAGTATTTTGTTTTCTTAAAAACATGTCATTAAAAATCCTTTGGTGCAATGACATTTTGCATAAACGATTTAAATAGATTCCATCACCCTCATAGATTTGCATTCACTAGAACAGACCAGCTTTTTGTGAGCTGACAACTGACTTTATCTTTTCACGGTAGAGTGCTAGTGGAAGTTTTTTGCAGTTTCAAATTGTCAAGGCAGAAAGCAAAAGACCAATAACTGAGGGACATTTTTCTAAATTCAGGATAACTTTGCATTTGGTCCTGCGGTGCTTTTGAATATGAATTGTGCGTTCGGAGTCGTTGTGCTCTGTAAGGACTTTTACCGCATGCTCCATCTCATATACATGTTTCAGAGAATATGAGTCAGATTTATTGAGCCAAACAATCCAAAATCATGATATAGTGACTGGTTTTTGTATACAATCTTACTTTCACATTAATTTTCCTTTAAAATGGACGTCTATAGAGTCTGTCAGCTCTAGTTTGGCTATAGCATTGTCCAGCCCCTGCCAAATACTGTGGATCTTTCTAAGTATCTTTCTAAGTATCTTTCTTCAATGATGGTCATTAAAAAGTAGGTGCATATTTTTCCCTGTCTGCTATACTTCTGGGAGTCCTTCACCATAAACTGCCTCTGAGATGAATGGGAATGCAAATGCATACCTCTCTCCAGGTATTAAAGACCTACTCTACCCAATTCTGTCAAAAAAAGTCCCCTGGACACCAAAAGAAGTGAAAGGAACATGTTCACACAACAGTCGTCACAAAAGTCTCAGAGGATGATGTTGCATCTTCTCGCAATCTGGCATTGTTTCCTTAAGCTCACATTAGTTTACAAAGCTTTCTGTAATAAAAAATTTACAAGCAACAGAACACATTCACAAACAATTAGCAAGTAGCTACTCTATTATTCAATATTCGGTGGCAGGGGGTGTGTGGATGAGCATATGAATATAAATATTAATTGATCTTCAGAGAGGAACGATGACTCCAGCGAAGCTCAAGCAGAATTCTCGTTTGCTCAAAGGCAATAGGAGCGTCTCCCATTCTCACCTACATTCTCACGCATGCACAACGGTCTGGAGGGAATCGATAAACACACTGTAGTAAAGCTCAGGGAAAAGAAAGTCCTTCACACTCTTCTCTGCTTCTGTGAAGCGATATGTGATGTACTGCCAGGAGAGACACTGCTAGTGGATTTGGACACAAATGTCAGAGAATTCAGAGCCATATGTACCACACTTCTGTTTCAGAGGGAGTGATCAGAGGAGAACACTGTATCTAGCTTTGTTTTCAATTTTGTTGAAAATACTAAAACTTTTCAGGTTTAAATGGCGGAATCCAGATCTTCATCTGTAGAATTAACAAGAGTTGTTCAAAACACTACATCTGTCTGTCTGTCTGTCTGTCTGTCTGTCTGCCTGTCTGTCTGTCTGTCTGTCTGTCTGTCTGTCTGTCTGTCTGTCTGTCTGTCTGTCTGTCTGTCTGTCTGTCTCTTTGTCTGTTGTTTTGTGCATACAAAATGTCCAATGTTTTGTTTTGGACCCCAATGACTTTCAATGTGAAAGTCATATACATTCTTCAAAATATCTTCTTTAGCAAATAATAATAATAATAATAAGTGATTAATCAAGCATTAAATTAATTAAATGAATGATAAATTATTATATTTAGAATTAATAATTGACCATTTAATTAAACAACTGATTAATAGTATAGTTAAGAAATTAATAATTGTTTGAATAAATATTCAATTTATAATTATTAAACTAATATATTCAAATAAACAAATGTATAATATACTATATTCAAATAAATGAATAATATACAATAAATTACATAGGCTATATTATATACATATATATTTCATATGAATTACCTTGTTTTACAAAGCAGAATAAAAATTAAGTTTAAAAATGGTCTCAGTGTTTTGTTTTTGTTTATTTGTTTGTATGGTTTTTGTCTTTAAAATGTTATTTTAGACCCCACTGACTTTCATAGTGGAACAAAACAGTCTTCAAAAAATATATTTTTCATGTTCCACAGAACAATGAAATTCACACCGGTTTGGAACAACACGAGGCTGCGTAAAAAAAAAAAAAAATTGGGGGGTGAACTGTACCTTTAATTTTTACATACTTTCTGAATGTCCCTGAGTTTCCACGGTAACACTAAAGCTGTTGCATATGCGTAGGACAGTGAGATTTCTTTTTACCTTATGTTTTTTTGTTTTCTGGTTTAAAAGTACAATGTTGGTTTCACCACACAGCATATGTTCGTTATCTCATCAGACCTCGCTGGAGTATTAAAGGAACAATAAACACAAACAGAGCTGCTTTCTTTATTCGATTAGGATATGAAGATATCAGCTCTGACTTATGGCTTAATGCCTGAGTAAACAGTCATTACCTGATTTGGAATTCAGAAAAAGCGGTATCTGATTGTCTGATTGTTGATACTCAAGGCTGTTTTTTTTAAACAATATGATTCAGTAACTGCACATTCCTATAAAAACATGAGGCTGAATATAATAACACACAGTGTTGATTATCGATAATTTCTGCACAATATTCGAACGTAGGCTACCTTATGCTGGGGGGGTGGGGGGGGGGGTCTAATCTGCTGAAAATCAAATATTATGTAAAATACTATAGACTAAACTATAGATACAGTATGTCAGGAAGCGAATATTTTAAGGAGAATTTATCTGTGCCATGGGCTTGTGCGAATGTGACTGCGTATTGATGCACGGTATTGACTTCTGGTGTGTGTGGGTGTGTGTGTGTGTGTGTGTGTGTGTGTGTGTGTGTGTGTGTGTGTGTGTGTGTGTGTGTGTGTGTGTGTGTGTGTGTGTGTGTTTTGTTTCCTCCATGTTGGCAAGGGGGAGTGTTTGTGACTGCCAACAAGCCATTCAGAGGCCTGTACGGGTGACAGAGGCGGATTGGCTTGGTGACGTGTTATGACAGACGGCCAGCTCAGAGCAACCAGGCTGTTAGTGTAGCTGTAAACCAAACACAGACATGCTGACTGCTGTTTAAACACAGAGAGAAAGATACGAAAGATGGATGATATAAATATAAATCTATAGAGAGAGACACATTCACACACACCAAGCACATATTCCCATAAACCCCTTTAGTTCAACACATGTATAATGCAACGCAGTTCCATTTAACCGATAGCTGGTTGTCCCATCCCATCATCCTGCCTGAAGATCTCTGTCTTAGGTAGGTCACATGTGGTCCTCCTGCCGGCCCCTTTCACCATCATGTGCTTAGAGTCTCAAGGTATGTTCAGAATAGCATAGTGCTTTGACTATTTTTGCATCATGCACTACACACACTGTGCACAGTATGAGAACTTTCTGTATGCATGGGAAACCCAGATGACATACAACATTTGACAAAATGTGGCACTTGCAACCTGATCAAATATAGCGATCCAGAATACAATGTGCTCGACTTGACCTTCCATTTCACTACAATACAGGCAAGCAAAAACGAATTAACTGTAAATAACAAAAATTATTTTATTTTATTTATTTGCATTTTTGTGATTGGACTGCCAAACACTAGAACGTATTTACACTTTACTAAATCAACTGGGGGGGGGGGATATTTTAATAAGTGAATAAATCAGTTATTTAATAAATTAATTATTATTAAATATAATTAATAATTGACCATTAAAGTAGATATTTATTGAATATTAAAATCCATAAATTAATAATAATAACGAATCAAATAATTATTAAATTAATACATTAAGTAAGGGATAATGTAGAGCGAGGCGGTTATAGCAAATACAACCCCGACAGGCTGATCGACGCAAAGCGGAGGTCCCGCTTATTACATGGCTACCTACCAAATAAATCAATATGACACAAAATATTGATTTAAAAAGGAGTTTATTGATTTAAAAACGATTGTATTGCTTCCGCTAAAGAACACCGTGTCCATGGCAACGCTCTGTTTTTCATGGCAATGGTGTGTTATACTTAGCAGCGGTGTGTTATCAAGAAATATCAGACCGCATTCTACATTAGAATTCAACCAAGCCATGTAATAAAATATGTTAATGTATAATATGTAATCAATATTAATATATGATTGCCGCTTTAATTCAAAGGAAATGATGGGTAAAAGAGCTGGCAACAATAGCGGGAAAATACACCAGCCGGATTTGAACTCATGCCCACACGATGCAAAAACCACTAGGCAATGGCTCTTAACACATACAATAAATTATTATTGTATTATGCAATTATACTGTGCAGCATGCAGTAGCAAATATGTTAGTATTCCATTCCAAACATTTTTTCTTTCTTATGTGTCTCATGACAGTCGCACCAGGATCTGTGAGGATAGAGGCTTTGAAAAGGCTTTAGACAGCGAGTTTTGATTTGATATGTTGTGTGGGGACAGGAAGACTTTATTCATATTGCTCTGTTATAAAATATGCTTTTCATCAGAGAAGCATGGATGGAATCGTCAATAAAGAATTATCGCATTTAATCCTTTGCAACATGTTGTATCTATTTGTCATGAGTGCATATTGTGTGGTATTTTTTGTGCCAAGATTTCCCTCATCAATATTCGCATATCTCGTGTCATATCTCATTTCCCTTTTGACAGCAATAATGAAAGGATTTTTGTAACACCAGCTGTAGCTCCATCTAATGTGTAACTTAAGTCAATGACTTAAATATCAAGCCTAACAGATGTCAGTGTTCAAATAATTCACGATTCCTTCACTTCATTACATTTTAAGTTGGAACAACATAAGGGTGATTAAATGATGACTGAAATGTCTTGTTTAGAGAATGTAAAGTTTACCTGTAGCCTATATTTGTGTGCGTTTCAGAACTTGCAGAATAAAATGACCACCAGGCGGTGAGCAATGAGGGTGTGTTGACTTGCTCTCTCTCCTCACACTGTTTCTTCATGAGGGCTGAGAGATGACCATGAACGGCCGCTGGTCCTTCAAAACCCTGACCGTCATCTTCATCCTGCTGTCCACTGCAGGTAAGACCACATCATATAGATGCCTTTAAAGTGAGCGATTTCTGAGAAACACGCAATGCAAGATTGGATGTCTCTTTGGCTGAAGCAAAGCAAAAAAAATGCTTTGCGAAAAATAAAGCAAAGATGATGAATGAACAACAAGGAAGAACAAAAAAATGAGCAAACAGTATACATGCAAGCAAGAGCTTGTTGCTAGTCGATAGCAGCACACCAGCTCCAGACAAACAATGACACTCAAAACTGTCCTGTCACTAAGCTGAAGAAAAGCCAGAAACTGTCCAAAAACTGTCCAAATGAGGTGCATAGACCAAAAAGTCCAATCAGGGAAACACTTGGCAAAAAAACTAGGCATTGAGAAAGGTCACGTGACTGAAACGTTTGCCACTTTTTCACTAAAGCAGTGGGTTTTATCTTGCAATTGGTGGTTCCCCTTCATTGTTAGAGTGTTCAGGCTTTTTTTAAGAAAGTTTCCCTAACACTTTAGCTAACCTATACAACAACAACAGGTTCTGAAACAGCAAAACCAATGTTAGTCACGTATTGAGCAGAAACAACACAACCTCTGCGTCCGTTATCAGCGCTGGTATCAGGTCTCTCCAGTGCTGGAAAGCTTTTCTAATATTAACGCGAGTCTTAAAGTCATAACCCCTCTTTTTCCAGTGATATCCCTCTGACCTTTTCTATTTTGTAATGTCTCTCAGCCATCTCTCTTTCAACAGTCTTTCTTCAAATCTCCCTCTAGCTCACTCTCTCTCCTCCCCCAAAATGAGTGTATACCTGATTACTCAACATGAGTCATACAAGATTGAACATTGGCTTATATTGCTCTTTCTGCCAGGCAAAGTGTGCAGTGATTTGTTCAACAATCATCAAACAAATGTGAAGGGAAAAATAATGGCTATGATGTCATTGAAAGCAATTCATGGGCCATCTACCATGCGCAAAATAAAATGCAATGTACTAACAAGCAACTTTACCATTTTTGTAGCAATTCCAATAAGCATTTAATATTTATCAAATATGATACATGCACACATATGCAGATTATTATTATTCTCATCCATTTATTCCACAAAAGCAATTGCAATTTGTGGTCTGCAATTATCATGAAACAAATATCTGGAAAAAAATATATATTTACTAAACTTAATAAACGTAAAATTATGCATTGCCACTATATTGCACACTATATTTGTGTATGTATTTTTTTATTTAGCAATGTAGAAAATATGTATTTCTCCATTTTGTACATGGAACTCTTTATGCAAAGGAGCTGTTCATCTGCTCAATAGACCGCCAAATATTTCATCAAATGGCCCTCACATGAATTCAATAACCATTTCCCATAAGACAAAAGCCTCAAGTCTGATTTTGCCACTATACTAAAGGCCAGGGCGATGACAGATGTGTGTTTGGATTGAGCTCAGAAGACTATGCTGTTGTAACAGGATGTAAGAGTGAGAGAGGAACTGAATGAGAGAGATATTTAGAGAACTATTTGGGGAATATTTATACAAATACCTTTTCAATTTTTTGTTCCTGTTCAGTCACTCTGTAATATTTCAAGACAAGAGGAGCCACACTTAGTATCTCACTCAGGGGGATTCATGAAGAATGAATTGTGCCTGCTGATAGTCATTTATTTGTAAATGCTGTTTGTGTTGTTTTAGCAACCGATTCACTTAAGGAATTATGCTAAACGGGTAACAGCCCAAACACGGCCCAAAAAATCTGCTGAATGCAATTTTTACAAGCAATTCCCAATCTTGTATTGCTCCACGATATTCACACTGCCGCTCAAAAGTTTGGAGTCAGTAAGATTTTTTCTTTTCTTTTGAAAGATATTAATACTTTTATTCAGAAAGTATGCATTATACTGATCAAAAGTGACAGTAAAGACATGTAAAGTTACAATTCTATTTCAAATAAATTCTTTTGGCGTTTCAAGAATCCTGAAAATAAATGTATAATGCTTTCCACAAAAATAAAAATGTTTCTTGAGCGGCAAATCAGCATATTAGAATGATTATTCTGAAGGACCATGTGACACTGAACACTGGAGTAATGATGCTGAAAATTCAGCTTTGTTATCAGGACATTTTAAAATCTGGATTGAGTGTACTTGGCGTTTTTGTACTGAAGTGGCACGACTGTTTAGTGCATTCACCCCAGGATATTTCAACAGACAAGCAGAGCCAGAAGTATCACACTCAGACTTTTGTTGAGATTGTTTATGTAACTCCTGAGCCATATCTCAACCGACAAGAAGAGATAAATATCTCAAATGAACCGAAACCTGTCCTCAAAGTGAGCACGGAAAGAAGTAGAGAAATAGAGTTTTTTTTTCCACAGACCTAATGGCTGAACATCATGGAGTAATGGTGCACAGTGTCATTCATAAAAGATTTTGCTGTTATTCTCCAGTGAGTGCAGACATGTTAATTCTAACATCAACAGACACAACTACCCAGAAGTAACTTGAGGACAAGGCTCCTTTTCAAACATCTGTGAATATTTAATATTTCTTTCATGGAATGCTTTTCGCAGTCATGTAACTAGTTATAATGAGCGAGAGCTACAGTCCACCATCATTAAAAAACACAACCAGGTAGATCTGCTCTCTCTGCCAGAAAACACACGCTGACTTCCTTCATCTGCCAAAACTCCCACAAAAGGGTGAACTTTCACCTTTATGAGTCCACACAGCTCGTGTTTGGCTTCATGAGGCATTATACCCCGTCCAAAATCTGCCGTTCCCTGAGGTTAATAGTCCTAAACCTATCCATTTATGGTAGCGTCAGTATCCTTAAAATATTTACCGGACTCTCTTGACTGAGCTCACTTCGATAAGCATGAACGATTTCGCTATTCATCTTTGGTTTTCTCAGAGCAAATGTCTTATGCGCCACTTGTGTGAGGCATTAGCATTCAGACACGTCTCTCTCAGCTGAACTCTGAAATAGCAGAAGTCTGAGGAAGAGCCCTTGCCAAGCCCAGTGTTAAGTAGAACTGGGAACCGGTTCCATGGTTTAAAAAATACGTTATGTTTACAGTTCTTGAATGTGCCGTCTTTCATCAATGCGGTACTAACACCGCAGCACTGGAATCTGAAATTTCGCAAAACATATAGTGGACCCAGTAGTCTGGTTCAAAAACACTTATGAATCAATGTGATTGGCTACTCTCTGAACACAAGTCATTCATTAAATCAGGGTCGCTTTTAGTTGTTTATATGACCATGTTTATTTACTGACACACATTATGAGTTTTGTATGAGTAGTTATTTATACAAGTGATAATTAATGAATGAACAATACTTTGAGGTTTAGTGTTTTTATTTAATATCTGTATTCAGGACCAATTAATGGATTGGATTAATGTCACCTGTGCCGCAAAATTAAACCATAATGTTGCTCTTTGCATGCAAGAGGATTGCATTAGATTTATTTATGATTTGCTGTTTCTGTTTTGTCGAGGACTGAAACGCTTGTCAGATTGCGGAGGGCAATAAATGCAAAAATAATTACATAACTTATTTCCAAATATTAATTTTACTAACAAGACTAACACCAAAATATAAAGCGAAAAAAGTTTTAAAAAAAAGTTAAAAAACACTGCGAGATATAAAGCCACTTTGTGAGATATAAAGTCACAATTGCCTTCATCAAATAAATACAGTAAAAACGTCTCAGGTTACAACTGTAACCTATGTTCCCTGAGAACAGGGAACGAGACAATACGTCATCGACGCTTTGGGGAACGCCTCAGGCGTGACAGGTGTCTGAAATCACAATCAAATCACGGCAATCACATTGACCGGCGACAGCCCGTGAATCATTAATGTGAATGATTAACGTGCGACCTGGAAGTATATAAGGGCGCCTTGCAAACATGACAAATCATCCTTCGTCTGAAGGGACTGTTTGGTAGGCAGGCCCCGAGGCATGGCAGGGAGACGTATTGTCTCGTTCCCTGTTCTCAGGGAACATAGGTTACAGTTGTAACCTGAGACGTTCCCTTTCGAAGGGAACTCGACAATACGTCATCGACGCTTTGGGGAACGAAATACCCACTCCGCCATGCTGAGGGGAGTGCATGCCAGGAGGCAGTGACAACTGTCAGAACCAGCAAATTCAAATGAAATGCAAGAACCACTCACCCTCAGGTCACACTGGGCTGTCAGTGACAGCATTCCCTACGGTCATAGCCCAAGCTATAAGCCTAACAGGAGGCCCTCCAAAACGATGTTTTACCAAAGGCCTACCTAGGCCTGCTCAAAGGCCTAGGACCACAACTTCAATTTTAGAAGGGGTCCCTTCTAGGGAATGTGGCTAGGGAACCCGAGGGAACCCCAGCCAGTCACTATTCGGGGAAACTACCACCCGAAATGCCACCAGGACGGCCCGACCTGGTGTCACTAAGTCGGACACTTCAGTCTGGCCAACTTCCTGTCTGTCCGGAGACAGAGCCTCTGGACATTTGCCTTAGGTAAGGCATCCAAACCAAGGGACTGCGAAGCTGGCAGTGAACCACTCGGCCCGGATCTCAGAGACGGGATATCCCGGAGAGTATGACTCAGCATAGTGCTTTACAACCCTTGCCAAAGAGGGGAGTTTTTCTACTCGATCCACGGATCTACCCAGTGTTTGTGTTTCATAACACTGAGGAGGCCTGTGAAGGCCTAGGTGCTGATCTAACTGGGAGGCCTCACGAGTGGCCTACGACCGTCTGACCAGACTCAGGGGTCCAAACACTCATAGCGACCCTCAGCGAGGGGAGCAATGGTCCGCCTGGTAGGCAAACCAGGCTGTAGGCAGAGTAAGAAGTACCGGGAGGGAACCAGTAGCAGAGGGCGAACACTTTAGTTGAGCCAGGGCACAAGCTTGCTTTCAGCAGCTGCCAAATTAGGCCAGCTGAACTGATAGCAAGCGGCCACTAGCTTCCAGAACCCAGCATCGTTGGGGAACCACTCACAGGGAGGCCTGGCGGGGCCTACTACCTGATAACCGCAGTTTGTGGGAGCTCACCTTCAGGGAGGCCTGGTGAGACCTACTACCTGATAACCACAGAGTGTGGGAACTCACCTTCAGGGAGGCCTGGTGAGGCCTATCACCTGATAACCACAGTAGGTGGAAACTCACCTTCAGGGAGGCCTGGTGAGGCCTACTACCTGATAACTGGCCCCGAAATGCCACCAAGAAGGCCTGACCTGGTGTCATTTACGTCGGACACTTCAGTCCGGCAAACTTCCTGTCTGTCCGGAGACAGAGCCTCTGAACATTTGCCTTAGGTAAGGCATCCAAACCGAGGGACTGCGAAGCTGGCAGTAAACCACTCGGCCCGGATCTCAGAGACGGGATATCCCGGAGAGTATGACTCAGCATAGTGCTTTACAACCCTTGCCAGCAAGGGGAGTTTCTCTACTCGATCCACGGATCTACCCAGTGTTTGTGTTTCATAACACTGAGGAGGCCTGTGAAGGCCTAGGTTGACGATTCCAAGGCGGCCTGCTAAGGCCAGCCAGCTAGGGACTCGCCTATCAGGGAGGCCTGGTCGGGCCTACTAGCTGATAGCGAGTCAATTCTGCTACAAAGGTACACTGTTGGGAATCATACTATACCAACATAACTATTGGGTCCACCCACAGGAGGCCTAATATGGCTAGCTACCTGGTCGCGGCTTTAAAGTATGTCCCACAATGTTGGGACTCACCTCCGAGGAGGCCTGTTTAGGGCCTACTACCCATCAGTGAGTCAACTGCCCGAACCACCAAGGCCAGCCACATGAGGTGAGCTGGCCTACAGCGCTCTCTTGGGGGCTGCCCATTCAGGAGGCCTGCTGAGGCCTACTACCTAACGGCGCAGCCTACGTTGGCAGATAAGCTGTTTACACAGCGCCTACAGCATTCTGGTACCTAAGTAATCACATTGCCCATGGCAGTGTACTCAGCAAGAGCGCTAGCACCCTTTAAGCAAGGAGAGTACAACATACGCCACTCTGCCTCAACGGAGGCCCCAGAGTCAGGGGCCTACCATCTGTACGCATGGGCGTCAGCACATGGCAATGCTCTGGCTTCAAGGGAGCGTACTTCGTTACCAAAAAAGAAGTGAGGCTAGAACTTTCCGCTCAACCCGAGCCATAGTGGTGCGAGGTAGGATAATACAGAACTGAAAGTGAAGGACTCAGACCTACCCTGTATCACAGGGGAATACTCTCCACCTCACCCTGAGGTTTACCAAGGTGCGGGCCTGCCAGTGGCTCTAGGGGTGACAGAAAATGTATCTGTGCCCAACCTAGGGGAGTGGGGCTTGTTTGTGAGCCAACCACCTACAACCCGACGCTCGAGCAGTAGCTCAGCGAGGTGAGTGAAGCCTATACTGGCGGCCCAGATCCGATTGCTAGTTCTGCACGGCAGGGTCGGGCAGACAGACCCAGTCTCTTCATGAGGTGAAAGACGGCCTAACCCTGCTCAATAAAGACACATTGTACCGGGGAGGCCTATTTGAGGCCTAACCCAGGATCTTTATAAACCATGCCTCTGCACCACGCTGCATTACTCTTGTCGCCCCAGAATGCAGAGAAGGGGGCGGGCCTTGGCCTAACGACTCCCATTGGAGGAGGCTGTCATACAGGGATGCTAGGAACCTATATTCACAAAGTGAAGGTTCAGAGGCAGAAATGCTTAAGCAGAGCGCCTCCACTATCCCTGGCACAGCCTAGGCCAGCTACAGAGGCGGCCCTGGTGAGGGCCAGCCTGCAAGCATAGAACTACCTGAGGGCTCGGAGGAGCCACAGCCTTACTAGAAAAATAGTTATTATTTCATACAACTGGCTGCAGAATCGCTCAGCCCACTGAAAACCCAAACAGAGCTCAAGGGGGCGATGTACTCAGGAAGGAAGTCAGACGGTCCCATGGACCGGACATAAGATCTATCTGAAGCAGTAGCGTCAGTCTATACTCCAAGATAAAAATCCTGTGGGAGAGAGACCAACTACCCTACCCTGAGGTGGCTAACAGCCCGAGGGCTAAAATAGTCGTTCTAGCCACCTAAAGGGGGACTTCAGGGCCCTAATAATCCAAAAATGTACCTTACATGACTCCATAGCTCTATACAGGGAACGAGGTCTGTAGAGAGATACATTTTAGTGTTAGTTGCACACAAAATTACTCTTAAAGAAGACCACTCAGCTCACCTGCGGCTTGCGAAGTGAAGACTTACCAGACAGTTCTTTATGAACATGGGGTCTACCACCTTTACATGCCTGAAAGAGGCACTCTCACTAACCAAGCAGAGGCGGGCCATCAGAACGTTGTTCTAACCATGAGCCCAGCCTCAGGCCTGATGTAGGAAGCGTCTGGGGAGGTGATCCATGCCGATGCTGTGTGCAATCGTGCTGGATCACCTCCCTCAGATCCCTCTTCTTGCGGGAGTTGCACCTCTTCTGTGATCTACTCCTCCACGGAGGAGGCGCACGAGAGGCAACACTGGCTCTCTGGCCCTGTCTAAGGTCCCCGGACCATGATGGGCCAGGCCCTCCCGTCTGTCTGGGTGTGGATACAGATCTCAGCGGTATGTAGGTCCTAATACAGCTGGGCGCGCCCTCGCCTCTCTGAACTTTCCAGCCACCGCCTACACGGAGGTGCCGAAAAGCTCAGAGGGCGAAACCAGTGAATCGAGGAGAAAGCCTTTCTCTGTTCTCCCCAATGTCGGCCAGGTTCACTCCGTGGCGCAGCTCAGTAACCGCCTCAGGGGCCCCACCCCCTGGTCGAGATCCCCCAGCAGATTGGCCTGGTGTACCTGCAATACCGCCATGGTGTGCAGGGTAGCACCGGCCTGACCCGCTGGCGTGTATGCTCTGCCATTAAACTGGCAGGGTTGGAGCTCTCAGTGTCGACGCCTGCCAGACACGAGATAGTTGCAAACATCTCGTCAATGGGAGGCATCGACACATACCCATGCTCTCCTATCACCCCAACATCAGTGAGACTAGCCCGCTGATGTCGGTGGACATGGGCAGAGTATGGGTTCTTCCATGTCCTCTCGATCTCAGTATGAGATCGGGAAGAAATGAAAGGCTCACCTGAGCTGGTGGTTTTATGACCGGGGAAAACTCTCATAGTGAGCGATTTTTTCCCCCAACGTGCAGCCACGGCAGCTGGGCCTGCTCGCGGAGCGTTTCCATAACACTAACCAGTTCAGCATACACGGGGCAGGGTGGCTGAGAAGATTCAGGATCTATTTTTCCGATTACCTCATCAGCCATCTCCTGTTTGTCCGGAAAAGCACTCACTGCTTACTCTCGTCAGCCGCCACATCGTCTGAGAGGATTATACCCCTCTCAAGGCGATCGGCGAGCTTCATCTGGGATCTTTCACCCATACGCTGAGCCCTCTTCTCTCAAGGAGAGGGCCAGACGAGATCGGAGCGTTCTCAAAGAAAAAACGCTCGCAACTGTACAGGCAGTTCCCTCAGGAACCCTGTGCGCGCTCTTCCTTCCCAGACAGAAAACGCACAGCTGAAAACACTCAGCCTTCTCAGTGCATTTCATAATTACCTTTTGATTTTCAAAAGCGGTTACAGACAAAACAGTCCCTGAAGACGAAAAGATGATTTGTCATGTTTGCAAGGCGCCCTTATATACTTCCAGGTCGCACGTTAATCATTCACATTAATGATTCACGGGCTGTCGCCGGTCAATGTGATTGCCGTGATTTGATTGTGATTTCAGACACCTGTCACGCCTGAGGCGTTCCCCAAAGCGTCGATGACGTATTGTCGAGTTCCCTTCGAAAGGGAACAGTAATATTGTGAAAAAAATCTGTTTTAATAGATTTTGAAATGTAATTTTATTATTGTGCTGGCAAAACATCATTGCTCCAGTCTTCAGTGTCACATGATCCTGCAGAAATCATTCTGATATGCTGATTTGCTGCAACATTTCTTATTATTATCAATGTTGAAAACAGTTCTGCTGCTTAATATTTTTGTGGAAACTGTAATAATTTTTTTTCAGAATTCAGAAGGTTCAAAATATCAGCATTTATTTGAAATAGAATGTATTTGTTTTCACTTTTGATTCATTTAATGCATCCATGCTGAATAAACTTACAAACTCCAAACTTTTGATCAGTAGTAGTGTACACACAAAAACGGTTTAAATGGTTAAACCAAAAATGGTTTAAATTTGGCTCTCAAAGAGACAGCCATACATGATTTTAAGGGTTAATATTGTTTTAGACCTGTCAGACAGGTGTCTGTCCACCTGGACACATTGCAGATACATTCGCATTTCATTCTCACTTTATTTCTGGTGAAAGGAGCATGAACTGAGGTGTTGCCTGTCAGTACAGAAAACTGGCGTACCAAAATAAAAACACTTAAATACTCCTGTTGCCACAATGAAAAGGAGAATGAAAAAATCTTCAACAGGTGGTTTTCATTTCACACCCCAGCTTTTTCTTTTGTTCTTTTTTTCTCCCCTTTTCCAAATCTGAAAGACCTGCCTTGTTGCCTGTGTTTTTGCCTATTTGGTTGATGGATACGTAGCGTGAGCACTGCCAAATAACTTCCCATGCAATACTGGGCTCTTTATGGGGTCAAAGGTGGCACTGGAGGGTTCTCTGGCCCACACTGCTGTCAGCACTGATTTATTCCGATCATTACCAGCCTCTCTGTGTGCCTGCGCTCTCACGTAATTGGCAGTTTTGGTCATTAGCGAGAGGTCAAATGCAGCAAACATTAAATTGTTTCCTGTGGCATAATATTTTTTGCCTCTCTTATTCAACTTCGATTCCGCGGCAATTAACGTTAAAGGTTCTTGTTTCCATTCCAGTTCTTGCGAGTCTTTTCCAGGCCTGCTCATTCATTGTTCTACCGTGAATGGGAATCATTGCTTTGATATAACCGGAGAAAGTTTAAGATCACACAGTACTGATACTCTGGTGTACAGTTCAAAGCAACAACGCCTCAGTCACAAATATTAATCCACTGTAAAATGGACAGATCCAGTGTTCTTGTCCATTTCACTTACCAAACGTGCCTTCTCAGACAGCTCTCATCTATATGCAAATGATGGCACGGTGCTTTCTTATTTTTCATAAAGCTCAATATGCAGCTTTAGAAATGAGCAGGTGCACTTTGGGAGTGAGTCTATTGCATTGCTGACGAGCACAGAATTTTGCATAGAAAAAAAAAAGTAGGAATGGCCAAGATACTTGCTTGTTCATTTGCCTTGTCATTACGATGCTTCCGAGACTCTGCGAACTTCATTATCTGAGCAATTACTGGAGGGAGGATTGTTCGATGGAGAGTTAGTTCACGAGTTGAGAAGCTGTCTGTTTTGGTTCAAGACGAACATGTTTGTAATGTCACTTGTGATATTAAGAAGTCTCACTTTTACAGTGCTTATGGTTCTGGAGTTGAAGTGCACCACATGACATGAAGTCAAACAGTATGTATTTAATGAATCTGGCAGCATTTATTGCAGCCAAAGTTCTAATTACTGGAGACATGAAAGATCTGCATGCTCCGTAAATCTCTACCTCTGTTCCACCCTAATAATCTCTATCGAGCGCATATCAGAAGTCATACATCCCACATCAGATCGGGAGCTGTTTGAAATCACTCAGCTTTATCGACCTTATTCTCTCAACCTCCTCTGTTTTATCTCTCTGCAGCTCTCTCGGCACACTTCAGAGTGTGTGAGCCTTACTCCGACCACAAGGGGCGCTATCACTTCGGTTTCCATTGCCCTCGACTCTCAGACAACAAGACCTACATTTTCTGCTGTCACCATAACAACACGGCCTTCAAATACTGCTGCAACGAAACAGAGTTCCAGAGCGTGATGCAGCTCAACCTCACCACCAACTCAGACGGTTATGCCCACAAGTGAGTAACTGGTCAGAAGAAAAGTATTTTGCTAGTATGCACTTTGCTTTTTGGGGGGATCTGAACAAATAATCCACACGATGTAGAGTTTAACAAACAGTGTTAATTTTTTTTCAACAAAAATTATTGAATTAAATGGTTTTGGTTATAACAAAGACGTGGCAAAAAAACATGACAAAAATAAAACAAATTTCAAATATATACTGTTGACCAAAATATGACATATCATAATATAATATAAAAACAATACAATAATAAATAATTGGAGTGTTCACTTTAAATGTTGATAAAATTGGTTTGTTCGCCATTTGAGAAAAACTCACTCCAATTGATGAATATGACATGACGAAATATTGACTACATTTAAAGGATTTTTTGTCAAAAGACAAAAAGTATGACTAAAACAAAAAATAATATGCTGTTTTACATTTAGGCTACTTATATACACCCAGATAATGAAAATACAAAAATAAAATAATTTAATGTATGCAACAGTCTCCATCCCCATTTCAAACTCTTCGTAGTCTTAAATATGACAAACAACCTCTGATACTTCTTAGTGTGAAATAATTCCAGAATCTATTAATATTTCTCATTCACACCTTCTCTTGTGCTTGTTATTTTAATCTTTGGGTGATTAAGATACGCAGTGTACTCTCGGGGCACATTTATTTCCTATTCATTTGTAGCTTGTCCGTCCATCTAAACCTTACCACAGCCAGTCTGCACCAGACAGAAATTTCCTCCAAAAAAGGTTCTGAACCATACGCTGTGCAGTTAAAGCACTCTTCTGTTCTGTAATGACCACAGCAGTGCCATTCAGATTATCCCCACTGGCTGTTAAAGTAACGAAGTCTGAAAAATGACTCCCGGTCTCTAAAGCAGCCAGCAAGACCAGAGATCAGTAGAGTGATGCATTTCTTCTGCACATTATCATGGCTTGTTTATCCCTCCAGCTGACTGAGAGGGAGGTGTGAAAAATGTGACAATCAGATGGACTTGCGTATTTGCGGAAAGCCTGGTTTTGTCTGCCATCTTCACACATATGCAAACACGGTTCAAAATGCATAATACAGCAGAGGAGATACTAAACCACATGCACACAAAAGACAGAAGATATAATTTACTGACAGAACAGGCTAAATGCAGGTTTGTTTAAGTCAATCTTCAAACTTTTTGATGTCAAAGACCCACAAATATGATGGCCAAATGCAAAGGATCCCCTTCCTAAAATATACAGGCATATATATATATATATATATATATATATGTGTGTGTGTGTGTGTGTATGTATTCTGTATAAAGACGCATTTATACTATGTGGGAAAATGTGTGATATCACACATTACCAAGATTGAATAAGTGAATTTTATATTGTATTTGGCCTAAAAGAAAAAAGGAGAGAAAAATTATTTTAAAAAGTATTTTCTGGAAAATATTTACATTCTATTAAGCACAACATATGTAAAACAAATGTATTTTATGAATGTAAAAAGAGAGATAACTTAGAAATACAAATATTTTCACAGAACAATATGCAGATTCATCTTTCATTTTTCATTCATAGTTAAAAAAAAATCATACATCTTCATTTCTGAAAATTTGATTTTAAAAACTAATATTAATTTAGTAAAATAGTTTGTATAGGAGCCTCTTTCAAAATCCCTGAATTAAATGACATTAACTGTTTGTTTGTACAGAGTATTAAATTGGGAATATTTTAAAACATCTATTACTGTAGGAAATGTTATAAATGCATTCAAAACCATTAAAAATATCAGTGGAATATCTTGAGGAAAAACAAAAGTGATTGTACGATTTTATTGTCACAGCCTCTGTCAGCGTTTTCTGAAACATCTCTGTTGGCGTCTGCTATGAGTGCGATTTATTATTCATTATTCCCAAGTGAACCAAGCATCCAGATCAAACTGTCTGCTATGATGATGAAAGAATCCCTCTGACATTTAGCCATAGCAAAAGAGACAATATGTCATACACTCGTGTGTGTATGAAAAACTAAGACCTTGTTGTTTCAGTCATGCATCTGAGATCTCCGTCAGAGAAACATTGCAGTACTAATCCAAAACAAATCAATTCATTTTCAGCCCCGCAACGGGATATAAACAATGAAGCAGTGACATAAAGGCCAGCTTGTCACCATGCCCTGACTCTAGTCAAGCATGACAATATTATTTCACCACTCAAGATCAAATCGATCCCTCTGTGTGACTGTAGAATCCCAGAGCACTGGGTAGCTGTACAACGTCTGCCTGACCCGCACACTGTCCTGCCAAAGCAATCACAAAGACCAATGGAAAGCAATTACAGCACTTTACTGCCACTGCGTTGGCACTGACCTCTCTTTTCACTGTAGTTGATTTAAATGAGGAAAAATTACCCTTGTAATGATATGCCTATTCCTGTTTCTCATTCAGAATGAACCTTTTTTGTAGAGCACAAGTATAACTTCCATCTCTTTGTCGTTCCTGTCGCTTTAGCAACTACACCGCCCTCATCGGTGTGTGGATTTACGGCTTTTTCGTCATGATCCTTCTGGCTTTGGACTTCCTGTACTACTCGGCTATGAACTACGAGTTGTGCAGGGTCTACCTGGAGAAATGGGGCCTGGGAGGACGGTGGCTCAAACAGGCCAGGAGTCAATGGCACAGCACAGCTCAGGAGAGTGAACACAACATGGGACCAGGCCTGAGTCACCACCACCATCCACGGCACAGCTTGAGAGGCGAAGCACAGAGCCCTACGCTCCTGACCTTCCAGACCTCAACAGCCTGGTGAGTCAACGAACAGGGATAAAGGAGAGCTCCCAGAGAACTAAACACCCAGGACCCTTATGTTATGTCCAGAGAGTCATTGTGGCGTAACTCTAATTGATTTCTGATCTTGATGGATTGTGTCGTGCTCGGACACAAAAAAAATGAAACGTTGCATAAAACAAATGTAACTAGCAGAGTGTATAAAACATTACACTAGTAAGATATAAGAAGATGGCTTTCAGCCTGTCTGGGCTGTTTCAGCAGAGGCTTGAATCCAATGCAAAAACTTTGGTAACACCTAAGTATAAGGTTCTATCCGTTAACATTTGTTTTTAGGATTCATGAACAAAATATGACGTAACAAACTTTTTAAAATGTAATGCAAAATTAATCTTCCATTACTCTTAAAACAACACAACTGACCAAAACACTCCACCACGTTATAAAAATACATTAAAATACGTAAATACATTTGAAATTAATAAACAATTAAATAAGAGAAATACACATCTAACAAATGTTAATTTCTAAATTTATTTAGAATGTTATTTGTAAAAATTTAAATTGCATTAATTATATGTATAAAGAACAAACATGAATTAACATTGAACAAAATTAAATTAGCATTCACCTAGATTAATAAATGCTGTAAAAAAAAAATGTTCATTGTTAGTTCATGAACCTCATTGTAATGTGCCGCCAAAACTTTAATTCTCAATTAATACTGGTGCATTACTAAAAAATTGATCATACAGGTCTTATAGGCACATCAACGTGAATGGACAGTAAGTCTGACTAAACAGGAAGTAAAAACAATTGTTGTACCTCATTCCAGGGTCCTGATGTCATTTCTGTATTATCCATCTTGCAGACTGTAAGACAAAATATTTGTTGTTAGTTCTCATATGATCCCAGACTTCAAATAATGTGCAGCAGTCGCCTCAACGCCTCAACATTACTTGTTCACAATGAGCATTGGTGATTTTCAAGTAAGAAATCGAACAACGAACTGGTGTGACGTCATTTCAGGCCAAATCAGGCCAAAACAACCTTCGTTTTGTGTTTGTTTCGGGAGTTCGAAACAGCCCGCCAAAGCAAACTTTCTGTAAAAATTTGCTCTAGCAGATAAACCCCTTCGAACAACCATTGGTCCGTGGCGATTACGCAATAAGTAGGTGTGGCTCTGAGGCTCCGCCTTCTTTAACGTGGAAATGTTCTCAGGTTGATTTCTTCTGCTCAGTACCTTGAGGTTGGATGTCCGCCATTAAAAACATGAACTTCGCCATGAGTATATCAGGGCCTATAGACTAATATCTGATATACACCAGGAAACACTTTAGACCCGGAATTTACCAGCTAATCATACATTAAAGAAGGGTGGAAAGCTGACCTTTTAAAAGTCTGCAAATTCTTGGCTCAAGCAAAGGAACTGCTCAGACACCACAGAAATTGTTTCAGATGGGATTGAAGGGAAAACATCTTCTAACAGCAGGTGCTGGTCACATGGGTCCCTCATGGCTAATCTGGCTCAGTATGAGGTACCATTCGCTATGCCATCTGTTGCATCTGTTGCTCACTGACACGACCTTGACACGGCGACCCTTGGCATCCAATTCAAAACCCAAAGACATTTATGTTGCTTGAAACTGAATTCATTCAAAATGTATCAGTTTCCACAAAAATATTAAGCGGCACTATTTTCAACATTGATAATTAGAAATGTTTAAGAAATGTTTGTAATTAGGCAGATTTTTTGATCAATTAAATGCAGACTTCTATCAAAAACATGAAAAATAAAATCGACCTTACATTTTTGAACGGTAGTGTATGTTAGCTAAGACTCCATTGACGTTGCTGACTGGACATTTTACATCAGCATTCATGCCATGTTGCAACATTCTTCTTGACATGCCAAACTGAAATGAAGTGTCTGGAGTCTGAAGTGATTTTAATAGTATGATCATAAAGTGGCAGGAACGCTAATATGAGATATGCGTGTTGCATTTCATATAGCGACAAGACACCGGTCTGTGACGCCTCCAAAAGTTCTAACATGGGCAATTAATTTGTTGTTGGTGAGCATTTCACAGTATTTGATTTTTGCAAAATTGTGTGGGCAAAGGTGCAAAGGCTTTGGTTTACAGTCACCTTTGATCAATTTAGTATATCCTTGCTGAATAAAAGCAACATCTTTTTTTTTTTTAAGTCTTACTGACCCCATACTTTGAACGTTAGTGTATTTATCATAACATAAAATTTCATTGATGTCTGTTGTAGCTTTTATCCACCCAGATCACATCTTACACTCTGACAGGCAACAAATGCAAAAGCCGGAAAAAATGACAGATTTAGAGATATTTTTGAAGCTAGATTTCTGAAATGCAGACTGAACTCCGAAACGAGCCAATGAGCTTTCCATTCTCTCATTCTCGCCCCTCCCCTTCCACACCTGTCCTGTCATCTGAGAGTGGAACGTCTGGAGGCAGGCGAGTGGAATCTAGCGTGTAATGTGATGATGATGTGTCTCGCACTTTGAAGAAGCTGGAGAAATAGCGCTCTTGCAGCTCAGAGATAAGATGCGTGAGCGCGATAACTTCGTCTGGCTGTTCGACTCCAAAAGAATTTTGAAGGATAAGGTTAATTGAATACTGGCACACTTGAGATGTAATTGACATCAAAGCATTTGAAATGCAGTTTCTCTCATGTCTGTGTACACAATCACTATGCTTTAATCAACACCATGAACTTGTACTACAAATGATAGACAATGATCACTTTAGTACTGGATGGCCATCTCAACAGCGCTCGAAATCGAATTTATTAATGTGATTTTCTCTGGCCCCTTCCGCCTGGTCGGTGTGTGTGTGTGTGTGTGTGTGTGTGTTTGTCACAGGTGCTGCTAATTAAAGTCCTGCACCTGCATGCTGTTGGCAGGAGATAATTTAGAAGTTAAAGCGTCCCTCTACCCACCTTTAGACTGTCTACTGTGTCAAGATTCTATTCCAGCGAGTCCATTTATTTATTTATTTTATGATTATTTTCAAAAAGGTCCAAATGTCATTACTTTGAAGTAGCGGGTAGATTGAAGAATTATCCCCAAACCCCAATTTGTGTAATATTGAATTTATTTGGGAGTTGGGAGTAGTTAAAGCAATAATATATTCCTCAAGATATTTCTGGTACTTACTCTAATGGCAAAGCTTCTTATTTTTTATTTATAGAAACTGGGGGTGGCAATATACTGTTAACATAATTACATTAAAATTAAGTGAATGTTAAGTAACAATTTATTTTACAGTGTCCTTGTTACACGTTTACATTAGTTACTATAGTAATAACTGCACCAAAGCTAAACCAAACCCTAACCTTAACCTTACAGTAAGTACATGTAGTTAATTAATATTACTCAGTACTTAAATGTACCGATATAACTGCACTGTAACAAGGATACCATCAAATAAAGTGTAACCAAATGTTCTTCAGGTTTCAAGCTCTTTATGACCAATAAATGCACATGACTTTTCTAGTCATTTAGTTATCTATGGTTTAGATAATTGCAAATTTCTGAGTAATTTCTACCTGATAAAATATTTTAAAGTTTGACATAACTACAAAAAAAATCATATTAATTATTACTATGTTTTTAAAGATTTTATTACCAAACCTGTCTTTTTTAACACAAAAGAAGATATTTTGAAAAATGTATAAGTGCAATGTATCAGTGGGTTTTTGTTTTGTTTGTTTTTTACCTTGCAATTAAAGTTAACAGGGATCCAGTGTAGTTTTGGACAGCATTGACTTTCATTGTATGGACAAAAAAGCAAATAATAATACATTCCCTAACTCAAGGGTATATATAATAGTGTAAAAGCTGATATTTGCTATTGAGTCATGGTATTAAATGTCACGGTTTGTGAACACAGAATGTGAGTCTGAGAGGTCAGTTTACTTCTGATGATAAGGGACAACAGTAACTGAATATCACACGTTGGCTACGCCAAACGAAAAACACTTGATCTGAGTGATGATCGGAGTGATGTTTAGAGCTTTGCTACAGTCCAAACTCGTGCATTCGAGAGCACGGCTGCCTGCAGACTCTGGACTGTTGTTGGCAGCAAAACAAATTGCATATCACTGAATAAAATTAAATTTTTCATGGAATTGCATAAGAGAGAATCCATCTGATAATAATTAAGCAATTTCTCGACTAGTGGTGAGTGGAGATAGTGATTTCCCATAGCTTTCGTGATTGAATTTCTTGTCTGTTTTGAAGTTTTCTCATCATGATTCCAGATGGCAATGGTATTGGGTTGGAAAATAAATTAAGAAAAATGGGAATATTTTTGAATACCCTAAAGGCTTTAATGAAATTACAGACAAAAATCACAATCGCTGTAATGGCCAAAGCATCATTACGTCTTCAACAAGCATTTAATATGAATAATGAGGCGGTAAGCTATGTTAGGAGATAAGAGTCTGCACTTCTTTAATAACAAGCTTTTAAACCAATTAGAAAGTGTATTAAGCAGAGAATTTGACACACTATGCAAAGCCGACACTCAATTTTCATTATGTAATGGAGTGTAGCAGTGAGCATTGTTTTAAAATTACCACTCAATTTGCATTTGATACTGAGAGCCTTAGGGGCAATTCACACCGCACAGTTTGTCGGATCAGTGTGTTACCCCTGTCGGCATCTGTTGGCATTGGCCGGGGTTTATTTTCACCCGACTGAACATGTTCAATCAGCGTTTGTTGTCGGTGTCTGTTGGGGCAGTGTGAACATGACAGTTATTTTTCTTAAAAATCCAGCTTGTTTGTCTGTGCGGAGTGAATTGGCCTTTAGTCTTCTGTAATTCAAACATATTAATTTAGCTATTTTTCTCTGAAAGGAAAATGATATTTTCATCTAAATGTCACCAACTCGGAGCACTTCCCATCAGAACGCCTCTGCTTCATTTCCCAAAACAATCATCTCTCAGGGGTTGTGGAGTGGAGGCAAGCCCAGTGGGGGCAGTTGGTATTTCTATTGCACACAGAGGGCAGTGCTCATCTTGTGTAAATATCTCAGCGTGAAGTGACTCACCATTGTCTCAGCTCTCATATTCGAAGGGTTTGCTTTGGATTAAGACCTTGTGTTTGGTTTAGAAGAACTCTCTTTCTTTCACATATACAGATATAATCAGCTGTTTCTGCTTTTAAAGTTACATTTTGGAAATGATTTGTGATGGTCTTGTAATAAGCAGTAAGAATGTGCTGAAAACCACAAACCAACAAACCAATCAGTAATGTTTTTGCGTATGCCGCTGTTTTCCAGCAAAAGTGTGCTTATGACTTAATAGAGCTGCGTGTAGCTGTATAATTTCCAGCTTTTCGCAAATGTTCTTTTTCTAAAATAAAAAAAATTATTTTAGTGATCAAAAAAATGAAAACTGCCCCTATTATACCATTTTAAAGGCTCCTTTTGTTTAGGAAGTCTTCCATAATATGTTAACATGCAAATAAGATAAAAACACATTGATTTCCTCATAATTTACATTGCAGCATCGCCTCTTTTCTCACAGTGTCTTAAATGGTTCGATAAAGGATCAGGTCTCTCTAAACCTCTCCTTTTAGAGAGATACTCTGCTCTGATTGGTCAGATGGCTCAGTCGGTTGCGATTGGTCTACCGCTTACAGCGCATGTCGGAAACAAAACAGCCCTTTGTACGCAGTTATACGAACAGTAACAATGGCGCTGGGTTTTACCGTTTCAATTCGATCCCGAGTCCTCATTCTTTGGAAGTGCATGGAAAGTGGATTTGCTATCACTGCGCAGAAACGGCACATCTACACCACAAAACACACTCTTCCAGACCTCAGCTACAATACAGTGTTTGAGAGACCAGGTCAAAAGTGTTCATCATGGGCAGCCAATTGAGACCATTGGCTGGTGTTGTGCAAATATTATATAATAATCCTATAATACTAATTATGTACATCCATTTTGTAAAGGATAAAATTATTTTAGTGAACATAATAAATATAGATTATGTTCTCACTGTTTTTTTTCTTTTGGCGGCGAGGGTGTAAAGACTAAATCTAGAGTACTCCATTCTGAGTATTTTCCAGGACGCCTGTAGAGTTAGGGAAGACCTGTATGTGACATTTCAACTCTTTTCATGAACAACGGTGTGTTCCTTAGAGGCGTGTTCTCCAAGACCAACAAACCTGTCTGCGCTCCTGGCCTACATTGCTTAAAAGCGTTCTGTAATGCATTATAAATGAGCATGGTGCTCTGTGCAGACAGCCCCTTCTCTAAAGTAGGCCAAAGCTCTGGACATTCCCGAAACTTTTGCCAAGACTAAATTCTTAACAATCTGACCACGTTCAGAGTAGCATAAGGATCAGGCAGTTGAACGGAGTCAGGCATTCATCATTACAAACAGGATTAGTTTGTAGGAACGGGTTGATTAAATGTTCTGTCTTCATCTGACATTTCCATTTATGAGGCTCACAAGTCTAACTCAAGTGACAGAGGGATCCAAATGTTTATGCTATTTCTAAATAACTCAAGTCAAGCGTACCAGCAGTCAAGTGCCCGTTCTAGCTCTGCAAAAATGGACATTAACTAAGCAACACTTAAAGGGATTATACACCCAAAAAGGAAAATGTTGTTATCATTTACTCACCTCAAACCCATATTTACTTTCTTCCTTCATTGGGACACAAAAGCCATTTTTGAAGAATGTCCTGGTCACTTTTTTCAATATAATGATGGATAAACGTACAATAAAAATAATAAACAATGACAGAATATCTATTTTAGGGTGGAATGTAGTTTGGGGATGTCCGATAAAACTAAATACAAGTGGTGTATATATTCTGTATTATATTAAATGGAAGCAGAAATGTTAAGCTTTTACATTCATTTTGTGAAAACTTGTACATTATTTTAGCTGTAAAGCTGTTTTTTTTTCACACTAAAGTCATGTTTTCCTGCACATTGTTTTCATCTTGTGGCTATGCTTTTGAAATGATGATTATTTTAACATTTTTGGATTGGTCCCATTCACTTCCAGATTTTAGCTGATTTGTTTTTTAAGAAAAGGAGGGACGAATTGAAATTCATTTTTGAGGTAATCAACAATATGCCACAAGTGTTTAACTTAACTTGTATTATACCCACTTGTATAGTGAACTCACACAAATGTGTCATACCAGCTCATATTGATGATGGAGAAAAATACGTTTGAGTTGAGCTGAGGCTCCTAAAATACAATATATTCATTTTGTTTATAAAAGCTTTTTGGAAAAGACTGTCGTTTCATTCTGACTTGTATTAGGCCTTATTAGCAATCCAAAGTGTGTGAGAGGATGCCGTCTCTCCGTACAGTGAAGTATATCAACATGTAAACAGGTTGAGATGTGATCTGAGATTGTTTGTGAACACACAGCTCAATCGTGCTCTGGCTTGCCCATGGCTACAGAGCTGGTGTCTTGATTATAACATCCACGAGGACCTAATCAACACATCTGTTCCACTGGGAGATCCTGTTTTCCCTTAAAAGATCATCGTACATCACTGCCAGAGAATACATGCTTGTATTGTAAAATAACAAGAGTATAAACCATGTATTTAAAAGTTTTATTAGACCTTCTAATGCCTGAGCCACAAAAATATGGGTGTCAACTGAACTGACAGATTAAATTTGAATCTTGATCTGCTCTCTCTCTCTCCGTTTCTCTAGATATCCAGCTTTGATCCCAAGGATATACTTGGTATGACAAAGGAGGAACAGCCAGGAAATGGAGATTTAGTTTTCTTCGACTCTTTTCCTGGCCCCATCTACATTTACGACACGGACTGTGCCGGGCGACCTCCTGCGGCTCTGCTGGATGGCATTATCTCCACATGTTGATGCTGAGACTGACAGCAGCAAATGAGTTTCTCTGCCCAATCAGAGCAGGCTTTTTCAGCTGGATCTACTTTTCGACAGCTGTCGAAGGACTTTAATGAGAATGTTGTCTTTGACACCCACTACCTTGCCTTGTCATTTTTTTCGGAAGTCAAGATTTAGATACAGGGAATAGGACTTTGCGAAAAGACAGAGAAGAGACCGATGGGTCCGTAAATCTCTACAGTACATGTCATGTTTGCACTGCTCTGAAGTCATTGGTTGGCTTTTCTTGAAGTAGCGAAAACATATTTTTTATATCCGTTTTAATTCGACCCAACAGGATTAACCACCACAACATCTCCTTACAGTATTTTAAGGTGCGGTAACATACACTATTGTTCTGCGAATTTCCAGTGAAATCCAGTCATTTCAAAAGATTGGGAATTTGACGTGAGGGTGGAAAATTTCATATCACAGATTTCGCAATGAGTTTAAGTTGCTTGATTTAAGTTGAAAGATGCTTGATCTGATTTGAAAGTGACTTTACATTGCTATAGTACAATAGACAAAAGCTTTTTTGCCTGCAAACTTTTGACGAAATTTTGTTTATATGACAACACCTTTAGATTTCAAAACTGACTATGATTCGGAATTTTCTCATTCTGTTTCACGGAAGTGACATAACCATTTAGAAAACTCTGAAACATTTATAACTACTGAAATTTTAGGTTGGGGAAATCATTTCTACATAAAGCAATAGATAATAATAAATAACGTTAATAATAATGTCATTTATCGACCATAAGAACCATAACTTTACCTGAAACTTGACTAAGTGGCATTGCTTCATGGAGTGTAGATCTGGATAATCAGATTGCCTGACGGTCACTTCATTGTAATACAGTGACATAATTTTTTTTTATCCCTATTGAATTTGTGCACTGAGTCGAAACCAACTAGACATAGGTAAAAGTAGCCACTATTAGGCTGTGAGTATTCACCTGCAATAACACACAGCGTTGTGCTGAGTAGTGTTGTGTATAGAGGAGAAATTGTTGTGATTTCGTTTATCTATTTAAGGTGAAACTAATAGTTTTCCCCTCTTGGAGGGAAGAGAGATATGTTATGTTTTGGAGTAATAAGTTATAAATTGCCTTACAGTAAATCTGTAGTACATGCCTAGCACCTTGTTCTGTGATAGTGGTTGGTACCTCAGTTGAAGTGTGATATGGCCGTCCACCTGTTAAACTTCTCTCTGTTTTTATTATGGGGTCAGTAGTTTGGGGGGTGGCAGCGGAGTTGTAATTGCACTTGTTAACTTTTTACTGTTACAGTCTGGGAGAAATAAAGATTTATCTTTTGCAGTGTTTTTGGATGTCTATCAGATCTCTCACTCTCTCTCTCTCTATATAAATATATATATATATATATATATATATATATATCCTCCAGAACTTATTTTATACACTACTGTTAAAATTTGGGGATCAGTAAGACTTTTAAAAAACAGATTAATACTTGTATTCAGCAGGAATAGCAACTTGATGAAAAGTGTAAGTAAGCGCATTATTTAAAGTTACTGTTACAAAACAAATTCTGTTCTTCTGAACTTTCTATTCATTTAAGAATCACCGAAAGTATCACCGTTTCCACTAAAATATTAAGCAGAAAAACTGTTTTAAAAAAAACGATTGCGCAGCAAATTAGCATTTCAGAATTATTTCTGAAGGGTCATGTGACTGAAGACTGGAGTAATGATGCTGAAAATTCAGCTTTGCCATCACAGGAATAAATTACATTTTAAAATAAATTTGAATAAAATATATTTTACAATATTACTGTTTTGTTTCTGTATTTTTATCAAATCAATGCATCCTTGGTGAGCATAAAAGCATCCAATAAAATATTAACTATTTATTTTAGTAAACTATTTATAAAATAATTATTTTTTATATATTTATATATTAACATGGCTATCCTTCTTTAAATTTGCCATATGCATATCACTCTTTTTTCATTTTTTTCATTGGTAGCTTCTTTGGTTTCCTTCGTTAACATTAGTTAATGAATTAGGTATCAAGAACTAACCATGAACAAAAAAAGTTTTTGAATCTAGGTTCTTTTTTTTTTTTTACATACACCACTAATACATTTCAAGTTATATAAATTAACATGCATTATCAACAAACATATAAATGAATACTCAACAATATTACAGACAGTTACATCATGATCATTTCCCATCCTCTCACATCGACTATAGCCTTTTTTCTGCTGTGCCTTTAATACTGATATGTACATGACATGTCCTCTGAAACCTCTATGGTTTTTATGGTCCTGTATATTTTTATAGTTCAGCAAATTCTGTTATCTCAAAGGAAAATGTGATTCCTCATGGTAAGACCCCTTTACATTTCTTTCACACGCCAGCCAGTCAAAGAAAAGTGAGACCCAGCACTCTCCAAAGTTGTCCATCTCACCTTAGAACAGAGGTGCTGTTGATGACTCCTCCAGAGGAACGACAGTAGCAGCACCTCTGTCTTCACACCGAAGGCACCTCTGGTGGACTCACTGGTGGAGAGACTCCTCCTGCTCTAATTGGTTCCAGGGCTGGAAGTTTGTCTCTGAGGGGATAACACAGCTCAAATGAGTTTGTGTGACCGGCTATTTCTGAACTTCCTGTCTGAACATGGAACCCTAGGCCACAAAAGTGGCACAGCCGCCGACTGACGCACTTTGGCACACCGGCCCTGTCTGAGAGTTCGAAAGAGAGAGTCACATCATTAAAGCCGGAGAGATGACAAGAAAAGTTCTGAGAAATGTGTGGCACAGGTGTGAAACTCAAAAAAAGAAGAAAAAGTCAAGCAATAAAAAGCGATAAAAAAAGACATAAGAGATGAGAGAATTAGAGGAAGGAAATGAGACAACAGGACATAATCTGAAAATCGCCTTCATTTGTCACTAGTTTCCGAAAGCTTTGGATCCGACCTCAACAACAAATCACAGAAACTGCATTAATCTATTAAAGGTCTATTTATAGTCCTGCCGCCGTCTCGCGTCTGAGGGGAGACTGGAAGCGATTCTTTGGTGGGTGTGAAAGTTAGCATTAAACGGATTAGCTCATTAGGCAGAGGCAGGGCTCTTTACGTATGCATTAAAACTTCATCATGCATGGTCTCGGAAGAGCTATTAAATATCACAAAGCCCACTAGACACACCGAAGTTACATTCAACTCATAAAGGCAATGACCCTCACGGGACCATGTTTGATCGGATGTGAATCCATTCCGAACTAATGACTTCCTAAAACCGAGATACACTGTCTTTGCCCCAGTTTGAGCGTCTTTCAGTGGTGCCCTTTCCCAGCACGTCTCTTATCTTTTCTGATATTGCCACAAATGGGATATTCACTGTTGCTTTCCACACCTGTTCGTAGATGCTCTCCAAACAAACGCATCTGGGGCAACAACATATGTAAAAGCCTCTTGATTTGGCCTGTAAAAATGAATGAGGCATTTTTCATATATTGTACACCCAAAGCTCTTTACAATCATGTCGGGGTGATGCATTGATCTGATGATAAAAATTAAATGCAACATGCACTTTCAGAGTTAATAATTGATAATAAGACAAGTTAACACTGCCTTGATTTGCTGCATTTTAAAAGCAAATTAATAGTTGTTCTTGTCTTTTCAAATTGAAAATGATTATGCATATTCTGGCAGGGTTATCGTAGTTAACTCAAACTTCAACTAAAATGAAAATGGAAAATAACAATAAAAATGTATTTGAAATGTGCTTTAACAAGCCTCGATTTGTTCATTGTTTGTTATACGCCATCAATACAGTACGTAGGTGTTAATTCTAACCCTGTTTGATTTAAAGATAATCTATATTCCCCTATAAATAACAGGCTTCATTTATGTTTTAATTATTGGTTATTTTTCCATCACATAATAAATCAATTATACATATTTAATAGTCTACTTAATGTCTTTTTGTGTTAGTTATCCCTGTTTTATTGGATTAAAAAATAAATGTATCTTCATGTTTTATCCGAAAACTTGAGGCCGTGAATGTAAAGTGTGCTTGTTTTGACAATACTTGTAGTTTTGCCATCAGCATATTTTTCAAAATAATTACGAAATAATTAAATTGAATCAACTAGAAAACAATTTCAGACTTTAAGAACTGTAATTGAAATCAACAATGCCAGAAATATTTACACCTCTAGACCTGATATTTCCTGCAGTAAAGTGACTGACCACATTACAGAGTTTCTGTGTCAAGGTGTGTGTTGTTTATTCATCCGATGTCTTGAGGGCCACTTGAACATGCAGAACAGATTGACACATGACTGCAACTGCTGCCAGGTCAGACGGAAAAAAAAAATTCTATGTGAGCGTTGCATGTCATCTCCAATTAAAATCATTGATATTCCGACTGCAGGTTTTGCAGTGTTCACTAGCAATTGCCACTTTAAAGTATAGGCTATGCTTTGAATCAAAAATAAGGTCTGGTATAAAAATCTACTTTTTTTAAAATGTAACTCAATTCTATCTTAATTCAAGATATATTTATATATAATTTATTACACACACACACACCTTCACTTCTGTCGTCACACGTCTGTCCTCAATTCTTCACTAACAAATCCCTGGAAAACCAGATAGGGTCTGGAATCCGCTCTCTGAAACAAAGCAAACACACAAACAGGGACACGGTTCGTGAGCTTTTCACCCAGACTTATCAGCTGAATGCTGCAGGAGTTCGGCAGATGAGGGAATTTGTCCTCGTCCGGGTCTCGCCCTACGGAATTCAATCACCACTGGCTAATCTGGTTTATTTGGCTTGCATGGGCGCAAAGGCAATTTCCAGCTAAAGGCATTAAGGGCTTACTTCAGCCAGGTAATTGATTGTTTGAGATGAGGAGGGAAATTAGATAACACAAATGGAGGGAGAGAGAACGGTGCCCCCTGTGTTTGCCACAGTTTTGTAAAGCTAATGAAGAGAAGACAGAAAACCGAAGATACGGACGAGTTCAAATTAAATTGGACAAACGTTTAAATAGCCTTTTTGTCCCTTAAAACTGAGGTGCCCCTTTTCATTCACTTGTGTTTTAAGAAACTCATTATGGTGTTCTAGAGAACTGCAGGCCTTCAAAATGAATCGAAACTCTTCTGCACTGCGATTAGTCATACAATAGAAAGGATCCTAAAGCTCAACTTGAATAGAATCGCATGTATTGTGTGGTTAATAATATCCAGCTCGATCATATACAGAAATTACATTTATATCATTGATTACGATGATTTTAGAGGAAGTCAAGGCTAAATTATTGACTTTTCATAAAATCCTCATATGCAAGCGTATTGATTTGAGATTTTAGCCTAACATATAGCCTGCAAATGCAGAGTTAATGTAAAATTTCCTCTTGCAAAATGACTCCTGCTGTAAGTGGAAGGTCAGTGCGCAGCAGCTGGGCAGGCGCCGGTCTCTCCCATCCCAGCTGGAAACACTTACAGAGTGAATGGACCAAAGGACTCCAAACAACCACCCACAAGTGTCTGCCCTTTGCTGCTTTGTGTTCTAATATAGCTATATTGATTTAATGTTTCTCTGTGAGGGAGAAAAAAAAAGAAAGAAAGGCAGGAATCTTGCTTTTGGGAGTCTATGATTAATGACAGCTTGCATCTCGCCGTAGAAACTAAAAGAAAGAGTAAAAAACTGTAGGGGTACACACATTTTTAAACTTTAAAAAGGATGCAAAAGCACCATTTAAGTGTCACAAAAGAAACCCATGCACTATAATTCCTAGCATATGACTTCATGAGAGACTATATATATATATACAAAAAATTGTTTACATAAAGTTTGAACATGACAACATCTCAACGGGAGAAGCAATTCATGGAAAGTGCTACATTACTTCTGAGTGGGGCCTTAGAGTATAAACCTTCAATACAATGCATTTCCTCATGCTGGGATTTCTGAATCACAGCTTACACAGGGCATTGAAATGCTTTTAAAACCCAGAAGGAACCAGCTTTCGGGGTCATGAACAGCAGGAAATAAACAATGCTAAAAGCAACCTGTAACTGTAAGTTTGTCTATTTAGATAGCCTATGTTTTATTGGAGTTTTCAGCATTTCTTCTTCGCTGGGGTCAGAGTGACCCCAAACAGAAATATTTGAGGATATTTGAGGAAATAGATTTAGTATGGTTTTAGTAGCGTATGATTTTGAGTTTCAAAATCATCTGCTGGTGATATTAACTAAAAACTATGTCCAGAGCCTGAAAGATGGTCGTACAAATAATAATGTTTACATACCTGAAGTTCCCTTCTGCTTGTTTTTGTTATTGAGAGTGGCTTGCACTGCTGACAAACAGTCAGCACGTGCTGTGGAACCTATTTTTTTTACAGTCTATGCGTGGAACACATTCTATTGCCGCTGTGCTGCTGTCACCTGGCGGATGGTACAGGTAGTGCAACGAATATATTAATACGTATAAAAAAGCTGACAAACTTACTTTCGAGGGAGAGTCTGTCGAGGTCCGCCAACTATCTAAACCAGGGGTGTCAAACTCCGTTCCTGGAGGGCCACAGCCCTGTAGAGTAGCTTGAACACACCTGATCAGCTAACCATGTCCTTCATGCTTATTTGAGGTAAACTTGTATCTAAAACAAAAGTGATAATTGACTGTAAATGGTTGCTATGGTTACCTCGTCACCTGAACAAGACTTTTTCGCTACTTAGTTCGCGAGCGTCTACTTTTGGCGTTAGAGCAAAACACGCATATGACTACTTGTAATTGAACCAGAACCTTTATGTATTTTGGAAATAAATGTTATAATATAAACATTACTGTAATATGCTGAATTAACCTGTTAGTTTAAGACTGCGCCCCACACTGAACATGTTAACTGATATGTCCCAAAACGTCTGTTGACTGAATGCACTTTTTGCGCTTTGACCACTGATATAAACATTACATGAACCACATTATTATAACTTCCTGTTTGTATGAGAACATAGGCCTACATGAAAAAAAAGTGTAGCCCAGTCACATAACCTGCAGGCCATGGTATTTTATATGCACTCCCCTCCCCCTCTTTTCTAGTCTGGAAGTGCACTTTCAGATGATATGACTTGAAATTTTTTTCCGCAGTCCATGCACCGAAAGTGTTTTTCTTCTGAGTGAATCCGCAGGTGCCTCGATCTTGAGGCGGTAAGAACTAACAGACAGTCATTTTACACTAAGAACACAAATATGGCCGCAGTACAGTTGTCTGATGTAATCTTTTATTTGATAGGTCTGTAGGTGTTTGGGCATATAACCGAGTTGATGGCGACGGAGGGCCTGAGAATGGGAGAAACTGCGGGCATATTCAGATACCAGACAGAGAAAAGGACGCTCATCGGTGTGGGTGAGCTGGAGGGCTTTCAATAAGCATGGGAAACGGTACATTTTACCAAAAATGTGGCAGCTGTTGTAAAGAGGGATCAACAGTATCACTTCCTACCTCAATTGAGTGGGCTTTCTTTCCTGAGGACTGAATGGGCACTGTAAACAAGAGAAGGTGTGAGAGGATCCATCTGCAACAGAAAATGTCATCACCTTAATCATTCACAAACGCTTTATATTATGTAAACAGTCCTACACGACCCGCTCCGAGCAGGATTCGAGCCGGGGCGGGCTAATAAGGACGCTAAAGAATGCAGCGTCTAGCGCCAGTCGCTAGATCGCCTCTTAAGATCGGGGGAGTGAGGTTTACATGCTCTGCTCTTACTGGCCTACGTCCGTTACACTCACCCCCCCTAAACCTAGATCCCATCCGGGTCACGGCACCAAATGTAACCAGTCCTACTCAACCCACTCCGAGCAGGATTCAATCCAGAGTGTAGGAGGCAGGCACGCTAACAAGAACGCTAAAGACCGCAGTCTCTAGCATCAGTCACTAGTGCTCCTCTTGAGATTTTTTAGTACCATTTGTTGATCTGTGGTCTTCTGGAAGTGTTAGCCTAGAATCATCCAAACCAGAACCTCTTGCAGGCTCTCCATCTTCACCTTGTCCTACCTGAGTCTCTGTACATTCAGATGCTCCTACTGACTCCAGGGTCTTTTAGTCAAACATCTGAACTTCACTTACACATGGGCTGACAAGAGACTGGAAAAAAATGCAGTGGAGGTTATCACAATATGGAACACAACCGTTATAAATGGTAGCTAATGTAACAGACTTGATCAAATTCTTGGTATCTATCTAGATGTCCAAGGTTCTTGTGGTGCTTAAGCAGTGACTTTAGGAATTTGACATGTCTCCATGTCTAAGATCAATTCTGTGACTGCTTCTGACACCAATGTAACAAAATCTGCCAGAATCGGCATCCTATAATGCATCACATCCTTTTGCTGCTCAGTTCTCCACATAAAAGCAGATATGAGGCGTAAAGGAGGGACCAAGAGGTGCAGGGCGGAGAGAGGGATTATGTCCGGAACAAAGTAATTTTAAGGCATTCAAAATAAAATTATAGCATAAAATCAGGGTATGTTTGATCTTTCAGTCTAAATATTATAACAAACAATTGTTCGTTATGCATCTAAAGATTTAATTCAAACATCTGAGAAAGAAAATTAGATTAAAACACTTGCTGAATATGAACTATCACCTATGTGCTCTTCTTGTTTAGCGAATCCAGTATTCATGATGTAGTAATTTAACTTCAACCGCCATTGAAGTAAAGAAGTGCACATCTCGTGAGTTGCATGTTACATCGCTAATTTTTGTTGTACAAGATTGGTTGATTTACGGTTTACCACGCATAATTAAATTACTAGTCACTTTTTGGAGATTTCAGGGTTGACTATGACTATTCAGGGTTGACTATGAGTTGACAGGGTAGCAACTGGGAATACAGTTTGAAAAGTAAAGCTTAAAAATAAAATAAAATAAAAAAAATAGTACAAAATTACAATCTCAAAACGGTCTAAATAAATAAAATAAAATAGAAAATAAACCAATAAAGTGTTATACTATACAAAATAATCACAGTTATATATCATGTCATTCATGTTTTAAAAATCATAAACAATTTCAAAACTGTCTAAATAAATAAATAATGTGTTATACTGTACAGAATGTAATTGTTACAATTATACATGATATATCATATCATTCACGTTTTTTAAAAATCAATAACAATCTCAAAACTGTTTAGATTTTTTTTAAACATTTTATTTACTTGTAATTTTCTGAACTGCAAGCAAGTCTGCTTTATGTTGGAATGATGGTAAGATTGAGGAACTGCACCATTCTCTAAAAGGGGCGTTTCCAGACATGACCAATCAAATCCACATAGAAGTCTATGTAATAAGCAAGCTTCAGAAGAATAGGCTGCTGCAGAGTGAGAAATCTGCGACACTGTGCAGACTAACAAGTGCTTTATTTTATATCTGATAAGTGCTCTATCGTACAAGTCACCATGACATTTGTAACTCTCAATAATGGAGCTAAAATGCCCATTGTTGGACTGGGAACATGGAGGGTGAGTATTTACATTTTTTCTTTTTTTGTGCAGTACAATTTAATTATGTATGGTATTAATTATAGTAAATATTTGTTTTTTATGCAGTTGCTTTTAATGTTGTTTGCCAATTAAACACTATATGTTTATTCTTTTATTTTAAACCATTATTTTATGAATAATTAGGCTTTTCTTTTCACTTGATCGTTGTTGTTTTTTCTTTTTTCAATTTGAGAGATTTTATAATAATTGCAAAGACTACTAAGATAAGATTTAATATTAAAATTCTGAAACCTGCTCCAGTCTGCTCCAGGTGAGGTAACAGAGGCTGTGAAGGCAGCCATTCTGGCCGGCTACCATCACATTGATGGGGCCCTTGTCTATGAAAATGAGAATGAAGTTGGAGACGGTGTACATGCCATGATTTCCCAAGGAGTGGTAAAGAGAGAGGACCTTTTCATTGTTAGCAAGGTAGTAACACATTTTAATGTAAAGATTTGTCTCAGAGGCACATGACAGGAAACATGGTCTCATAAGGCCAGTCATGTGCCTTGTCATTTCACACAGCATGAATCATGTCAAAGATCATACACAGTTGTGCATTTATATAACATGTATTGTTGTGTGTTATAATACACTGTTACGTCATGCCCTAATTAATAACAGAAATGCAAGTCATGGTTAGAACATGATTGAACAATAAATATTGCAGAAAAAAGATTAACAAATACATCATGTGAAAGGGACTTTGGCCATAAACAAATGCAAAACTAAATCCTGTATCTTTTGAAGCTGTGGTGCACTTACCATGAGAAACACTTGGTAAGAGGAGCCTGTGAAAAGACCCTAAGTGACCTCAAACTGGACAACGTTGATCTCTACCTAATGCACTTTCCCATGGGCACTAAGGTAGTATTAAACAAGAACTTATTGTTTATATTATGCTATATGCTACATTTATTTTTATTTATGCTGATCTGTGTATTCAAATTGGCAGCCTGGAAAGGAGCTTTTCCCATGCGATAAGGATGGCCATGTAATTCCAGACAACAGCAACTTTCTGGAAACATGGGAGGTAATAAGGAGTAGAATAAAAACAAAAAGAATGTGAGATTCCTGTTACTCAGGCTCACATTTGATAGTTGATCAAAGAAAAGTTTCTGATTACTTTAGTGTTAAATTGTTCTCACAAAGGCAATGGAGGAGTTAGTGGATGCAGGGTTGGTCAAGGCCATCGGTGTCTCCAACTTCAACCGGGATCAGATTGAAAAAATCCTGAATAAACCAGGGCTCAAGTACAAACCTGCCAACAACCAGGTATTGCATTGGTTGCAATACATCTGAAGAATTTAAAACAGATCAAGACTTTGTTTTTCAAGTGCCAAAGTCTTTTCAAAAATTACTTTTCACCTCCAGATCGAGTGCCATCCATATCTGACTCAGGAGAAGCTGATTAACTATTGTCAGTCCAAAGGAATCACAGTCACTGCTTATAGTCCTCTGGGGTCTCCAACCAGACCATGGTAAGTACTTTCTTTAACTAATATAAATTATATATATATATATATATACGAGAGAGAGAGAGAGAGAGAGAGAGAGAGAGAGAGAGAGAGAGGGGTATCATTACAAGTAACCTGGATTACGTAATCAAATTACTTTTTGATATGACAAGTAATGCATTACTTTATAAACATTACACATTCATATTTGAGTTACTAGTAATGCATGTTAATTTTCAATTTAAATAATTTGCTTAAACTTTTTTTTAAACTACTGAATTAAAATCCTCTCTTCTCCATTACATAGTCACCTAGACATGCGTGCACAGGAACAGACAAAAAGTACAAAAGTAACAAAAAAAACATTAATTTCAACATTCAAATCAAAGAGTTGTGCTGTAGGTAACCCATAATGTTAAGAGATGTTTTGTACGGCTTTCTGTAACTTTTCATAAAAAGTTAGTTTCTTTTTAGAGTAATGCAATATTATAACACATTACTTTTAGATGAAACTTTTACTAACACTATATATTTCTCTATCTATATAAAATATAGTATTGGCCTGTACATTACAACAGATTTGACTTTCTTTAGGGCAAAGGCAGATGAACCATCACTGCTGGAGGACCCAAAGATCAAGGCCATCGCTGATAAGCATGGTAAAACCACAGCACAGGTAGGTGTAAACTTACACGCTTTTTTATTCATGTTAGTTCATGTTATGTATAAATCAACCTAGGAGAAGTACAACTTGTCAGCTAAATGTAAGACGACCCTTAAAACATTTGCATTACACACTTTTACAAATGCATTCCTCCATCATAAGACTAAACAGGGAACTTTTCTTCTAGGTCCTAATCCGGTTCCACATGCAGAGGAATGTTGTGGTCATTCCCAAATCTGTAAACCCCCACCGAATCAAAGAGAATTTCAAGGTACTCTCATTTTAATTAAACCATGTACTTTGCATGTATCCTCCTACATGTTGCACCAGTACTGATATACAAGAATAACCTGATCAATTATGATGGTTAACATACACTAAATATAATAGTTCTTTTATTCCTGCAGGTCTTTGATTTTGACCTGAGTAAAGAGGAGATGAACACTATACTGAGTTTTAACAGAAACTGGAGGGCTTTTATGCTGGAATGGTGAGTCATCATTATGAACAACATTTGCAGTGGACTTTGTATCCGCTTGTGTAGTATTAAGTTAACTAAAATCTTCCTTTACCATTTTATTGCAGGGCTTCCAAGCATAAGGATTATCCACTGAATGCAGAATTCTAAAGCTTTAGTAAATCCTGTTTGCATATTAACTGATTTTAAATATGACTCCTGCATTTCCCATTGGGTATAAATGAAATATGTGAATGAAGTATGTTATGATGAGCAAACCCACATTATCAGCATTTATTGAAGTGTAACAGCAATTTAAGGGACTAAATGTGGTTAAATGTAAAGGTCAAGCGAGTTGTTAAAGACATGAGAAAGATTTACTTCACATTTAAAAACATAAGCCAGAGAGCTGTTTGACGCAGAGCTTTATTTGGGCTTTCGAAGCATACATCAATATATTGTAAACAGAGCTGCTCTTACAAACTGGAAGTGCTTTGTTGTCATTTTGAAAACAAGGAGTGTGCATATATAAAAAAAATATTCTCAGGACCAATACTTTCTCTTGTTATCTGCCCAATTGTGCTAAATGTGTGACATTATTCAAATAAAAAAAAAGTTACTAGTGCAAATGTTTATCAAAGATTTAATTATGATTAATTGGGTTGTTTTGTCATGAGCCTTTTTACATTTCCATGTGTACAATAAAGTAGTAACAGCTTAAAATTGTCAATGCATTAACAATTTTAACCTCCATGTCTATAGTAAAAAAAAAAAAAAAACATTCATTAGAAGCAAACCTGTAAATCACACATCAAGGTTGGTAAGGAAATTTCTCATTAACCTGGTTTCTCAGTAACAAGTTTCGTAATGCAAAATGAAGAGCATTTTCACATTGATCAATGACAAAACAGCATTCCCTGGAACAGAGGAACTTCTTTTCATCAAACAGCACGTTTGGAGTTGTCTTCTTTTAATACTCGGCCTTAAACGGGTAGTCTTTGTGCTTCACACCCCTGCGTTGACAGATGTAGAGAGAATCACATTAAGTTTAATGATAAATAAATTGTCATTGTTGATTATAATAAAATATTATTATTACACAATTAAAAAGTATTTCTTTCATTTTCATATCATCCCTTTTACTGGATGCTGATTTTTAAAATAACTTTAACAGAAATTGAACTCCCTAACAGCAATTTCTAGTTTATAACACATTTCAGAACCGACCATAAATAGAATAATTTATATTGAATACATTTCTGTGACTTCCATAGCGCAATTTCCTGATATTTCCCGGTTGACCATGACCTTGGGAACCCTGTGAAACATACTCACCAATGCATTGGACAAGCCCTGAAGTTCTTGTTGAAGCCCATAACGGTCTTCATATCATCCTCATTCAGTTCAAAATCAAAAACCTGTGAATATAGACAAAAAAATATAAAAATACAAGGAGCACTGTGATTCCATGACCTCTGATGACGGACTTACTTGAAAGTTCTCTTGAATACGCTGAGGTGTGATAGACTTGGGGATGACGATGACATTCCTCTGAATCTGGAAGCGGATGAGGACCTGTACATTGATGTCAAATTGACATTATTATATGAATCAGTAACAAGCTATGACATAACTAAGATGACAGTCTCCTTACCTGGGCGGTTGTCTTTTTGTGCTTCTCTGCAATGGCCTTAATGTTTGGGTCATCAAGCAGTGAGGGATCTTCAGGTTTAGCCCTAAGTTTGAGACAAAGTCCAGTGTTATTCATTTAACAAATAAAGTCACCAACTGCAACTTAAACCTTCGCAACAAATAAATGTCACATGCAACAAAGCATCAACATGTGGGAACGGCTGCCTACCAAGGTCTGTCTGGAGAACCTAGAGGACTGTAAGCAGTGACTGTGATTCCTTTGGACTGACAGAAGCTAATCAGCTTCTCCTGGGTCAGATATGGATGGCACTCGATCTGAAGAGGGAAAATATATATACATCAAATTCTATAAAGAATTTTTTTTTTTAAAGTTACAAAAATTGTAGTCCCACTTTATTAGGTGTCTTTAACTATGTGCTAAATTCGTAAAATACATATTAAAAGTTCAATATCATATTATTGATACAAAAAGTTATTCATGTCTTCCCTGTAATAAAAGCCTGCCCCAAAATAATCATTATGCCTGCCAACCACAAAGCAAGCAGTGTCCTAATGATATTTTAAGGCTATATCCAGACAAATAACTGTCCCTGTTCTGGACAAGTAGCAGGAAATTAAAGGAGTAATTGCATTACAAAGCTGCTGGAGGCGAAATGCTGATCTCTGGATAAATGTTGACCTTTCTTGGTCCATCTGTAATTGTCCAATTAAACCCCACTGACGCCCTTTAAAGAGTACCGGTACCAACCTGATTGTTGGCAGGCTTGTACTTGAGTCCTGGTTTATTCAGGGTGGCTTCGATCTGCTCTCGGTTAAAGTTGGAGATGCCAATGGCCTTGACCAAGCCAGCATCCACTAACTCCTCCATGGCCTACAGCACAAATATCATGCCATAACTATAATTAATTAAATAGAGCTAAAAAGGTTAGCCAATATACACTGGCATTACAATGTAAAGCAGTTCTTATAATGATGCAGTATATGTAAAACAGATTAATTCGTACAAATGAATGTGAAAGGTAACTTTAAAATCTTTTTAAAGATTTAAGATCTAAAAAAAAGTCTTCTTACCTCCCAGGTGTCCAAGAAATTGGTGTCATCGCTGATGGTTAACCCTTCACTGTCCAATGGAAACTGGTCTGACCCAGACTGAAAAGCAATGATGACAATGCATTTCTGAATGGTGTCACGGTGAGATCTTAGCTTTCATTATAGAGATCAACACTGAATGCTAGACATGAATGAGTGACAGACAGGACTTTAGAGAAGGAGTTTCATTCTGACTACTTTCTCAAAAAAGATTCTAAAAAAAATCACCTTAAAGCCCATTGGCCAGTGAACCAGGTAAAGATCCAGGTAGTCCAGTTTTAGGTCACTTAAAGTCTTCTGACAAGCTCCCTTTACTAAGGCCTTCTCGTGAAAGGTGCACCAAAGCTGTGAATGAAAATGACATGCAGTGTCATAAAGCTACTATATCAGCAGTAACCTTCCACTTGTCAATCAAATTCTTGAGGTAAATGCTGCAGCTTGACATACCTTGCTGACCACAAACAGTTCTTCTCTTTTTACCAGACCATCTTTTATCATGGCCTGAATTCCCTCTCCGACCTCCGTTTCATTATTGTACACTGCGGCTCCATCAATGTGTCTGTAACCCGCAGCGATGGCTGCCTTCACAGCCTCTGCAACTTTACCTGGAGGAGACTGGAGGCAATACAACACAATTTAGACACAAAAAAAAAAAAAAAAGGAAAGGTATGGAAAGGGAAAAAATTGAATAAATGGGAGAAAGGAAAGGAAAAAATATATATAATTGGGAGAAAGGAAAGGAAAAAATGGCAATAATAGGGAAAATGGGAAAGAAAATGAATGGAAAATAAGGGAAAGTAACAGGCAGAAAATCATAGGAGTAAAAGCGGAAAGGAAATTACAAAAAAGGAAGTAAATTAAAAACAAAAGAAAAAGCAGTGCACTAAAACGGCTGATTGTGTATTATAGTGTTTTCCAACATGATTCTCCCTATGAAGAACAAAGTTATTTGTTCTTTAGTCACTTTAATATAAATTCTCCTCACAAAATCTCATCTTATCTAACTTACTAGACAAAAGACTTACTGAATGTTATCAGTTCAAAGACACGCGCAGGACTGATATCAGTGAACTTGCATAGTCACTATGATCAAACTACTTTCTCTAGACACAAACATTCATATTTCGAACTTGCTCAATATAACGTAGTTTATTGGCCGTAATTTCACATCGTAAAACAACTAAACTTTTCATAACCGCCCAGGCAACTTCCTAAATTACGCAACATTTGACGATTCATTTCGGACTTTTGCAGCCTCGTGTAACGTTAAATCCTAATAATGCGTCTTTTTAATTTCACTTTTACATGCATTTTAAAAACTTTTTGGCCATGAATTCCCCGTGCAACGTTCCAGCTAAATGAATGCACTTATGTAATGTAACACGATCATTCATAAAATGAACCACACCGTAACGTTAACGTTACCTTCCACGTGCCCAGCCCGACGATGGGCATATCTGCCCCGGTATTCAGCTTCACAGACGTTGCCATGGTGAAAGATAGATTAACCACGAGCTATTTCAACCATAGACAGATTTCAACAGAACAATTCCGAGCCTGTGCAGAAAAGGGGGTGAAGCTCTGGATCGATTGCTCCGGTCTTAACGTGATTTGTGTCGAGGGAGCGACGTAGGCTTAACGTTACGTCACTGAACATTTACCAATAAAATCCTGATGAATAAACGAGAAAAATCTGCTTTTCATTTGCATTATAGACTAGTATATAATAACTATTCATTTAGAAACAATAATTTTAATGCATATTATTTTCATTATGAATGATGTTTGCATGTAAAATTTAATATTCGTTTATTTACAATATAAATACAGAATATAGAAAAGGCATGGCTACTGTGAACAAGCTAACTGAACAAACTAACACGTTGAACAAAAAAACAAAAATGTGCACTGTAAACAAATATTTTAAGCAAAACAAAAAAAATATATTACAAAAAGACAATGTCTTTAGTTAATTTTTAGACAAGTGATTTATCCATTCAACTGTGACAGTTGACTTGAAAACAAGTAAGGCATAATTTTTCTCATTTAAATCTAATTGCATTTCTATTGGCCAGGTGACATAAGGATAAATTTTGGCAACAGGAATAAAAGGCTGCTGGGCAGAACAAGAATACACGAAAAAGGACAAACAGACTAGACATGGCTTGGTTTGTTAAGAGTAAAGTTACATTGTTTTTTCAGAAGTATATCCTCCCATGCCTATTCCACACTCCTCCTCATTGGCTGGATTGATCTGTCGTTCAACTTCCCTCTCTTCCTCCTCATCATCTTCCTCATCATCTTCCTCCTCCTCCTCTCCATCCTCACCCTGCGCTGCGCCTCGACCGATCTTAGGACCCTTGCAGATTTTGAGGTGGCGTGTGAGGTGGTATTTAGTGAGAAAGCCCTTGTTGCACTTTTCACAGATGAAGTCCCGTTTCCCGTCGTGAGAGTTTAAGTGTTTTTTGAGATGGTCGGTCTTCAAGAACTGTTTGTCACACTTTGGGCAGGTTATCTGGCGGTCTCTGAAATTCAGAAAAGATAAGCAAAGAAAAAAGCAAGGTTGCTATTAGAATAATGGAGATTATTAAAGTCAACATGAAACAGCATTATCAACCCATTTCATATCCGTAGTCACATAATAAGTTCAGAATGAAACATTATTCAACAAGAAAAATAATGTAGGGCAGGGCTTGAGTTTATTCATCAGGATTTGATTAGTTACTGTAATATTTATATTACTTATATGTTCTATTATTATATATTATAAGAATTATTTAGAATTATATTTATAATATATATTTAAAATAAAATATGAAATACAGCCTTACAGTGAATGTGAATACATGTGCTGTTTGAGATCTTGTTTCCGCACAAACATCTTGTCACAATGGTCACACTTAATGTTCTTGGCACCAGTGTGTATAACCATATGAGATTCCACATGCGCTTTCTGAGTAAAAGACTTCCCACATACTGTACACCTGAAGTTCTTCTGACCTGCAGCATAAAAAAATATAATATATTTTATGAGCACAACAGTAATGATGACAGAGTATGTCTTCGGCTAATTAAAAACAAGCTAACAGTGGTTAATTAAAAAACATCATGAACTGGCATTCAAAAATTATTATTACCTATATTGATATAGCTTGTTATTACGTTTTATGAATCCCTTTGTTCCCCTTTGGATTGAATAAAAAAAAAAGGAACTCAAAAAGGTAAGATCCATTTTTATTTCATATTGACTTAAAAATGGATTATAACCTTTTAAAATGCAATTTTCATATGTAAACAACATCTAGACATGCACATGTACCTGTGTGGATTCTCAGGTGTTTTCTGAGATTGCTGGGATCACTGAAGGCTTTGCTGCAGTAGCTGCACTTGTGTGGTCTCATGCCCATGTGGCCCATGAAATGGACGTTTAGCTTAGTGGACGTAGTGAACGCTCGTGTGCACATGCTACATTTAAACTTCCTCTCGCGACCGTGCCCGTTGCTGCTGGAATGTTCATTCACGTCTGAGTGGCACTGCCATTGTGGGGAGGAAGCGGACCGGGACGGCTCATTGATCACCTTCTCCTGCGACTGGGATTGGCTGTGAGTAGTGTGAGCGGAATGGTCCTGTGTGGGGCTATGGCTCTGGGCATGGCTGCTGAGGTGAGATTTAAACTCTGTGAAAGAGGCACACTCTTTTCCACAATGACATATCTGGCCCTCTGGCACTCTGGGTACACCTGAAAAGATACAGACATAGCAGCATTGAATAGATCATATATGGACATACGGTACAGTTATCTTCCTGGTTAGGACACGCTGGAGGAAGTCCCACCTAGTTGTCTGCTATAGTCCCTGCTAAAATAAAACAGCAGCTCCTGATCTGGCAGAATCTCTCCAGATGTGCAGAAATAAAGCTTCCCGTTGTCAATATATGCCACGAGATTCTGTTCCTCTGTTGTCCTGCAAATAGAGTCGATTTTAGTTCGCAACTACCTGATTGTTTTCATACCATGCATGATTTTCAATATAGAGCTTCCTGATTTAAGTGACATGGGGAAAAGTTTTTTAAGAATAAAGTGAGGCTGTTACCTTGCTTTCCGTACAAACATCATCCAGTTGCATTCATGCTCATCTGTCGTCACAATACAGAACTCTTGGATATCGTTATGGAACATCTACATTAGATTAAAGACACTGTTAACACCATTCTGAGGATTACAACATGATATGTCAGTGTAATAGTGAATAAAATATGTAGATGGGGCCATTTAGCTATGCAAAAGTCTCTTATGTTCACCAAGGCTGCAATTATTATTTTTTAAACAGTAATATTGTGAAATATTTAATATTATTTAACTATGATACAACAATTTCCATTTCCATTAATCATTCTAATATGTTGATTTGGTGTTCAAGAAACATTTCTATACTATTATCAATGCTAAATAAAAGTATTAAGTTCTTTATAATAAAAAAAAGTATTAAGTTCTTTATAATAAAAATAAAAAAACTAACCCCAAACTTGTATAAGTAAAGATTAAAGAAATAATAATGTTTAGCCAATTTAATTCACATATATTTAGAAATGTGGCAAGGACCTTCCATATTTGAGGGGTGTCCTTGTCAGACCAGTCTGTAAGTTCTACACTGCTACAGTGCTGTCCAACCATCGGCCCAAAGCAGGTCCTGGAGGGTATCGTCTCTCTAGAAAACACCCCTGCAGAAAACAAAAAATGCAATCAATTTTCAAAAGCAAATGGACTTCAATTCCCACTAACTGATAATGTCATTCACCCAAACATCTTAAAAAAATGGAAAATAGTAAGGAGTTTTACCAGCAATAAGATGCTATACAACTAGGTGCATAATTGATTGGTACCATGTAGATTATTGGCTGATATTAGTGATTATTTATTTATTTAATAATTATATTTTAATAATTGTACACAAAGCATCAGTTTCTGTCGGATAGTTCAGAAGTCTTAATATATGCAGACTCAGCCAGATTGACAATTTCAGTGTTTAAGGACTGAACTTTAAAAAAGAAAGCAAAACTTGACTTACCAATAGGCTCATCAGCAACAGAGATGCGGAGGCACAGGGGGCGGGGCAGAGAGAGGCGGGCTCTGCTCTGAATGGGTGTGTCTGGGATGAATGTGACTGGTCCGTGTTCAGGGCAGTCCGAAGGATATGACTGCTCACATAAAGTGCACCCTAAATGAAAATAAAACGCATGATATTGGAACGAAACACATTGCATAATTCAAAATCACCAAGTTGCAAACACAACTTACATATGTTGAATGCAGTGGCCATGTTTTCCTTATTAGATGTTGAGTCTTCTAGTTGTAAAGTAGAGTTCACCAGCACCAGGCTGTTGTCCGGCCCAAGAGACACTTCTGCAGTGATGGGTGACACGTTGACAGGCTCGAGTCCCATACCTGAAGGTCCGTGTAGAGATACCGTTTCTAGTTGAGTCTGTGGCGCCATGGCCCCCGTGAGCACCACACTAACCACCCCAGAGTTCAGTTCTCCAGTGGAGTGCAAGGCTTCACCCAGCGTCCCTGGACCGCCCGCTCCTGCAGTTCTGGTTCCTACTCGGCCGCCCATGTGCTCCTGGTCCATCAGCTCCAGCCCTGCTCCATGCAGGGGCATAACACCTCCTGAAGAATCCACACCTGTCAAACCCTCATGACGCTGATTTCTGGAACCCAGCTGCTGCTGGGTCTCTGCCGCCACAACACCTTCCATGGTGGCCAAGTCCTCTTCCATTCCATCAGGAGACATCGGACTACTGACACGTGACTCCATGGTTAGTCCAGTGGCATCCAGCTGCACTTCGTGAGAGCCTCCCTGATGGAGATCAGCCTGGCCTCCAACCTGCCGTATGTCTAAGGTCACCAGGCCTTGTTCTAGAGGGCCACCAGGGCCGCTGTACGGGTCTAAGCCAGAGGGGTTGTTGTTGGATACGGAAAGAGTCCCATCCATGTTAAGGCTGCTGGGATGAATGTATTGGGGAGGGGGACGATCTGCCAAATATGACAAAATACCTAAAGAGACAAGAAAAGGCCAGATTTCATTCATTTGATTTATTGGTGTACTAACACAGATATTAAATAGATTTTACGCCCCCTGGGGTTCCATGAAGGTACTGCACAGGGTCAGTGATCTGATAAACAAAAATTCTAAATGAATATTAAATGTGCTTGATTTGCTTTTTAAAATGTATTTTAGCACAAATAAATTATTTCATAGATATATCTCTGCCAACAATACATTTTAAATAAAGCTTTAGAGCAAATTAAACATATATAAAATGCATTTTAAAATACAGAATTTATAAAAATGTAGATTATTATCTAAAGTTTTACTTGAATCTAAAATTTAAAAAATTCTAGATTTAAAATTTTATTTTAAATGTGATTAATTTGCTCTATAGCTTTATATAAAATGTATTGTTGGCAGAAATATTATATCCAATAAAAATTTATTCTGTCAACATAAATGATAAAAATTAATTTGCTCTCAACCTTATTTTAAAATGTATTTTCGCACAAGTAATATATGTTATATGACACACACGTGCGCGCGTTAAATAAAGCTATAGAGCAAATTAAGCACATTTTAAAATGTATAGTCTAATACTGTTTTTATTTTATTTATTTTTCCGTCTTTGAGTGATTCAACAAACATAAATCTCTCTCTCTCTCTGTTTGACAATAAAGTGGCACAATGAATCCAGGATCCTTGCAAAGTTTGTAAAGATATGCTAGTTCATAAAAAAAATCCCTAGGTCTGGAAAGATTGTCAGCCTTTGGTTTAAAGTGAATCTTAACAGGTTTTCTGTAACATTACCTGGAAGGATATGTCTGAAGTAGCTGCTCTCCAGGTGCGGGTATGGAGGAGGTGGTAATGTATAATTTCTCTCTGGAAGGCCACACATAACACCTCTGTCCCCTAAAGGACCCATGGGTAACATCAGGGACAGCGCAGAAGGAAGAGGCCCAAGTGACGGACCCAAGCTGGGTATTGCGACTGGCATGCCTGAAATAAAACCAGATAGTGTTACTGTTACCTCTCCATACACCCGACTTCACACACTGTACCAAACAAATGTCATGCAAATACATCTAAGAAGCATTTAAGTTCTGACCTTGAGCTGTGATGGGATTGTGGGTTGGGGATGTGGGGAGGCCGAGGTGACTTGCACTCACGGGCACACTGAGCTGGTCCATGCCCACTGGGCTGAGGTTCATGTCGTTCATGCTGAAGAGAAGAAATGTACTTGCATTTCAAATTGAATGACTAAACCATAGATTTATGTCAAATGCTGAACAGAAGAAATGTTATTGCATTTAAAATATAATATACCATTGTGCTTGAGCAGAAACAGACATGTTTGTTTACCTGACAGCACAGATCACTTAAGGCATTGGTATGATGGATGCATTCTTGGATCTGGAAAAGGGAAAGATTCATCCTATTAGTATTAGTAATAATTAAAACATTTAGTTGTGGATCACTCTTATGCCTCATTGAAGGTTAAGACAAATTTCATACGTTCTGGCTATACATGTACTCAATACGCTAATAAATACAAAGACCTACATAATATTTCAAGAAATATGTATTTATTCAGACATCGACAAGGAAGAGCCAAAAATGCAGCCAGTGTTTGAAGCTAAGTTAGCCAGTTAACTAGCTTAAGAGAAATACGATAACAGAAGGCAAGGTGTTTACTGCGAGGTATATATCATTTAAAAGACAACCAAATAATTTACTTACTATAAAGACCAAATATTAATCCCTCCGTGGAAGATGTGTGATATAAAAACAATAACATGGCTAAAGGCAAACAAGGCGGGGTTATGATTTAAAACAAGAGTCCCTCAATGTGTCCTGCCAGTGCAGTCAAGCCAAAGAAGCCAAATGCAAAATTAAGTAACGTTACATAAGTAATTAAAAGCTCTCTTACTGTATGTATGACCATAACATTTTTGGCTCAATATAAAGAATATAGAGGGTGGGGGTTTAACTTTTATTTTGAAATGTAAACTCAGTTTCCGGTTCCCTAATGCACCGGAACACAAAAGCGCTGTTACTGAGTGTCGTCTGAAAACCTGCTGTGTAATCTCGCCTCTACAGTCGTTAACCGAGTCTATTTCAAAGAAAGAAAGAAAGCAGTCATGCCTGATTATTTAGGAACCGAACAGCGCAAAGTTAAAGAAGAGGAAAAAGAGGACAAACCAATTCGAGGTATTATTTGCGATGACTTTCGGTTGAAATTTAAATTAAACGAATTAGCAGACAAGTTAGCATTTGTTGACTAGCCGCACAACAGTTTCAATTTGTCAACAAAATCCGAATCGTCTAACCTAAATCAATTTTAATGTTATCTCATTGTTGTTATTCCACCTATTTGCTTTGGCACGTTCATAATGAGTTGTCGAATGTCTCATTACTAGGTAAAGTCTGTGTTTCCCTGAACAAACTTTTTACTGAATAATAAACACGTTAATTGACTAGTTATCTTGACTGATTTGGGTAATTTAGTAATCTATCATGTGGCATGGCATATGCATATCTCATTTATTGATCTTGATCTGTTTTATTTTTCAGCTTTGGATGAAGGAGATATTGCACTCCTGAAAACCTATGTAAGTAACGTTATTCCTACCACAGAATAATGCCTGGTTTGGCATTCAGACTTAATTTAATATAAATTGTTATTTTTTTGTGAATAGGGCCAAAGCACGTATTCCAGACAGATTAAACAAGTAGAGGATGATATTCAACAGCTTCTGAAGAAAATAAATGAGCTCACTGGTAAGTGTGCTGTCATTGTGGTGTTGGAAACTAGTTTTGTGGATCACTATCACTGCATGTTAAAATCAAAACAAATGCATTGATGCTGTGTTATGTGTGTCTTAACAGGTATTAAAGAGTCTGATACAGGTCTGGCTCCTCCAGCACTATGGGATCTGGCTGCAGACAAACAGACTCTACAGAGTGAGCAGCCTCTGCAAGTGGCCAGGTATGAGAGGAGGACAAAAACATGTAGGGTTATTGGGTTAACCTCAGATTTATTGGAAAATTAATAGATTATGTGCTGGGAATACAATACCATTCTTTTTTTTTTATTCAGCAAAGATGCATTAAATTGACCAAGAGTGACAGTAAAGACACATGCAATGTTACAAAAGATTTCTATTTCAAGTAAATGCTGTTCTTCTGAACTTTATTTTCCTAAACGTTATGTTAAGTAGCACAACTGTTTTCAATATCAATAATAAGAAATGTTTCTTGAGCAGAAAATCAGCATATTAGTAATTTCTTGAAGGATCATGTGACAATGAAGACCGGAGTAATGATGCTGAAAATAAGAAAGGGAGTTTATGTAATAAAGGGGTTATATGATTCTAATCTGCATATTTTTTATTTGTTCATAGATGCACGAAGATAATCAATGCTGACTCGGAGGATCCAAAGTATATCATTAATGTGAAACAGTTTGCCAAGTTTGTGGTGGACCTGAGTGATCAGGTCGCTCCAACTGACATTGAAGAAGGAATGAGGGTTGGGTAAGCAGGAAATGATGGATCATTCATTTCTGGATGTTACAGAGTAGCATCTAATCTAAAGGAGTATTGTGTATCTATTAACAGTGTTGACAGGAACAAGTATCAGATCCATATTCCCCTGCCACCAAAAATCGATCCTACTGTCACAATGATGCAGGTACGAAACAGCTCAGGTTGCTTAGTATCAAGATGTACATCATCAAGGCAATACTGTAGGGATAATGATGTACTGTACATATTAACAGGTGGAGGAGAAGCCTGATGTGACCTACAGTGATGTTGGGGGCTGCAAAGAGCAGATCGAGAAGCTCAGAGAAGTGGTTGAGACCCCTCTGCTCCATGTGAGTCATAAGTGCATCCAAATGTACCTGTTAAAAATAAACAAAGGTATTATATGTGTATACATGTTTGAGATACTACATAGTTTATATAATCAACCTCCATCTATTTAATTCCAGCCTGAGCGCTTTGTGAACCTGGGTATTGAGCCTCCGAAGGGTGTGTTGCTGTTCGGGCCCCCCGGTACGGGCAAAACCCTGTGTGCCCGAGCTGTGGCTAACCGCACTGATGCCTGCTTCATAAGAGTTATCGGATCCGAGCTTGTTCAGAAGTATGTTGGAGAGGTAAGTGCTTTTTCTATTCAGAAGAAAGCTGTGAATTAAAGGTGCTAGTGAGATCTATATAATACCATGTTTTTGTGTCTAACCCAGGGTGCCAGAATGGTTCGTGAACTGTTTGAGATGGCAAGGACCAAGAAAGCCTGTCTGATCTTTTTTGATGAAATTGATGCCATTGGAGGTAAAACATTTCTATTTGCAATAATCTAATACTACAGTCAGGATCGGATAATTTCAGCTTCCTTCGGGGGTCTATAATCCAGACCCGACTATAATATTAGAAGTTTTATTATATTTAAAAGGTAGTCCACCCAAAAAACTTAATCTATCATCAAACAATTTCAGTTCCCATTGACTTCCGTCATATTTTTTTTGTTCATACAATGAATGTCAATGAGAATTGAAATTGTCTGGCTACCAATAATCTTTAAAATATCTTATACGTTTCACAGAATAAAATCATACAAGAAGATATTTTGAAGAATGTTGGTAGCCAAACAGTTTTAGTTCCCATTTGACTTCCACTGTATTTTTTTTTTTGTTCATACAATGGAAATCAAAGGGAACCAAACTCTTTGGTTGCCAACTTTCTACAAAATCTCTTCTTTTGCATTTAGCAGAAGACCGACATTCATACGGGTTTGGAACAACATGAGGGTGAATGAATGACTGAGTCTTTATTTCTGGGTGGACTATCCATTTAACATCTCAGTCACAACAGCTTTTGTATGATCTCAGTGAAGTCTCACTTACTATGCTTATGCTGCCCTCTTATAGGTGCCCGTTTTGATGATGGAGCCGGAGGAGATAATGAAGTCCAGAGAACTATGCTGGAGCTGATTAACCAGCTGGACGGATTCGATCCCAGAGGAAACATTAAAGTCCTGATGGCCACCAACAGACCAGACACCCTGGATCCTGCTCTGATGAGACCTGGCCGTCTGGACAGAAAGATTGAGTTCAGCCTGCCTGACTTGGAAGTAAGTGTTCGCTACAATAGCAACCATTTACTAAAAATAGACGGGGATCATATAACATCATTCTGAACTGATGGATGTAATGCAATGTTTCTAGGGACGTACTCACATCTTCAAGATTCATGCCCGTTCTATGAGTGTGGAAAGAGATATCCGCTTCGAGCTTCTTGCACGTCTCTGTCCTAACAGCACGGGTGAGTTCTTACTGACAAACATTGCAAATAGCACACAATTTGAATAACTATATTTGCATAGGTTTAAACTGGCGCATATGTGGAGGCTTTCAACAATGTTGTTGCAGCAAGCTATAGTTAACAGGACATTCTTCTCTCAGGTGCTGAGATTCGCAGTGTGTGTACAGAGGCAGGGATGTTCGCCATCAGAGCTCGTAGAAAAATCGCCACAGAGAAAGACTTTCTGGAGGCTGTGAACAAGGTCATCAAATCCTACGCCAAGTTCAGCGCCACCCCTCGCTATATGACTTATAACTAAAAGGGTTTTTTTGTGTGCTTTATCCCCTCTTAAATGTTTTCTGCCTGATCATTCAAGGATTCCCATGTGTCTTGACACCTTTCTGTGATATCACTAAAAAAAAATAAAAACATTATCCATACTACGTGTCATCTATTTATTTTATATATTAAATGTTTCATAATTTTTCCGCTTCTTTGGGATAGTTATGCCTGTAATAAATTAGTAATTATACAAACTAGAGGGCATGTTTGAGGAAAAAACATTTAATTTAGAGTCATGATTTATTTATACAAAAATACCTTAATTCCACAAAAGCATAAAAAGACAATGCACTACATTCAATGCAGTTACAACTGATTGTGAAACTTTTTGGTCTTCATTACTGTAAAGAAACAGCATCTAAATATTAGTACAGAATAATAAGTAATTGTGTGCGTGCACTTGCTGTGAACCAAAGTGCTCGAAGTGAACATTTCATGGGCAATATCTGTGTCAAACATGTCAGAGACAGTCTCAGCCCTTGGGCTTTCCATGTTACACCTGAAATGAATTGTCAAGACTTCATGGAATCTGTTTCAATAATCATTAACTAAGACCCCTTTATGTTAATAATATTCTATATAGCCACAAAAATAAATTGCAGTAGGTTCTAAGAAACCCTGGTACGACCTGGATAAATCTTTAGACTAAAGTGTCTTGATTAAATGGAGATCAGGTTTTAAATATGTAACACTAAGCCTTATGTAACAAACTACAGCCAGATGAGGAGCAAAAAGTAAATGAAAATGAAATGCTGTGAAAATATAATTATTTGTAGCAATAAACAGCAAGCACATGGCGTACAACTGTAAAACGAAATTTCTATCCGAAAAATAAGCTTAATGGAATGTCAATAGACGAGTGCCAAAAAATAAACACCGGTCAAGAATCCATCTACCCTAATTGCACTTAAAAGAACTGAAGGTACAGAGTGTTTTATTATAGTCATTCGTAACAAGTTGTGGTAGAGCTTAAGATCAAGGCTAGTGCAATAAAACAAGTGCACCAATGATATTTAGCCCAACATTTGCTGGTATATTCACATTAAATAAAGCGTTTATATTGAAAACATGTTGGCCTGGTCATTGCTAAAACTTTCCCAGCCAGTTGTTATCGTGTCATCCATCCTAAATGACCCCATTAAAGTAACAGAACTTGTGCTCCTTCCAACACAGAGTTGAAATGTCAGTTTGGTTTGTGTGTTCAATGGATGTCAGGACAGATGGGGAGGTTCTTCCTGTGTTTACAGTGCAAGACTGCGTCATGAATAGTAGGGAAAATGAGGTCTGAGGTCACAGGCTCACAGAAGAACTGTAGTGTCCCGAGATCAGAGAGAAGGATCCCTGCACAACACAAACATATACAAAGTCTTGTAAGGATCTTAGGAAAGAATCATTCGTTACATTAATGTTAACCTACATTTGAGTTTGGCCATATGACCGTTTATTAGTTCCAACTCTAGGTGGAGATGTTTACCACGTTCAACAAATATATCAGAATGAACTTTAACCTACATAAAGACATTTGACATTCATCATAACTTTGTTGAACTTCAATTATATTACATACATTTTTAAATGTAATTACTACATAGGGTAAGTATTGTATGTACTCTGATAAAGTTTAAAAAAAAACATTGTTATATTATGTAAAAGTATATCTATATGTAAAAATTAAATGAATTACTTACTGCTACATCCAGCAAGTACAACTGTCACGTCAACTGTTGCATACTCCTTGATCACCTGTAGAACAAAGGAGAACTATTGTAAAATGTAGAGCTACAAATGACTGAATATTTCTGTAGTAGATTTCTGCAATGTTGTGGGTGGTTGCCAAGGTGTTGTGAAAGGTGTTGTGTTGTGGTATTTGCTCATTTTATCATCCCCGGGGTGAATATCATAAATTGGATCACCTGGGAAAGTAACAGCACACCTTTTCTCAATAAGCCAAGTCATATCTGTACCACAAACAATGATGGAAAAGTAATGGCAATTTAACATTAAGGCCTTGTTTCACAGTCAGGGCTTAGATTACACTAGGACTTGGCCTCAGTTCAATTAGGATATTTAAGTAGTTTTTATAAACATTCCTTAGAAAAAAAACATTACTCATATGCATCTTGTGACAAAACATTGACATTTTAAGATATGTCAGTGCAAGTTGTGTTCAGTTGATTGTATTGATCATGTGGTTTAACGTATTAAGCCAGATCTCACTGTTCTGTCTTTACAGAGGCAAGTGTCATCTTTGAGAATAAAAGCTATCAACTTACTGATTTAATGGTTTTGGCTCCTACAGAGTCAATAAAGTTAACAGGAGTAAAGTCCAGTATGATGGAGTGAATGGGGCTTAGACGCTGCAGAAAGAAGTCATCCTCAGATTCAGACTCAGTGTGGTTCTCAGTTGTCTGCCCATTGGTGTACACATGCATCTGTTTTTGCGGCCCATTCACCACCTCATGAGTGACACCCAGCTCCACATCCTGTTGTGACACCACAGAACATGTCAGGTCAGAAATGTTGAATCACCAAACCACCACATTACAAGAAAGAAACTTTACGCTATAGTGCCTTATTTTAAGAGTCAGGGTGAAGTTTCGAGATTGCATGCTTTAATTTGTCATTTAAAATTACATTTGTCTTGCATATGTATATGCATATATCTGTGTTATGATCACAGATAAAAAAACAACAACAACATACCAGTAAGACAACTGCATGTTTCTTGAGTGAAGAGCCGTGGTTTATGGTTTTACTCTCCCCGTTGTCTCTTTTCGCATATTTTAGCTGTGATTTCCTGGAAGTGAGCAGTTGTGCCGGGTCAATTCCAGTCTGTAGTCAAAAAAAGCAAAATGTACAGAACAACAACTATAATATCTGCAAAATACACTGAACTTTATGAGGCACTTGCAGTTCATGTGAGCTTTTCTCCACACAATAAGATGTACTCAAGGACAAAACAGTAAAACACACGCACACACAAAAGAATTCGGTCTAAAACACAAGTTAATCATAACATCAAGCATTTAGACTCACCTTCGCCTTGAGGGCGCTCACATACAGGTCACTGTTTGCAAAGTAGATGGAGGTATTGGACTGAAAAATCTTAATCCCTGAGCATTCCTCAGCCTTGATCAAGAGAACAAACGGCAGATAAGACGACAAAGATTGTGGGTGGAAAAAGGATGATGAATTAAATCAGGACTAATCGGGTGACTGTGACTAAGAAAAGCTGAGAACAACAGTTTTGAAGTGGAGCAAGCTAATGTTACTCATGAGATGGTTATGGGTTCAGTCTCATGTAAAGATGACCCAGAACTAGAAAGTTACGATGGTTTAATATATTTTAAAAGCAATGTCTTACCTCTTCATATTCATCCACATCACAGTACAATCCAGTATCTGGGATTTGTCCAAGAAGAGCATTCTTAGGGCTTAAAACAAAAGAAAATTAGACATTTCAAATGAAAAAGTAATAAGGTAAACAAAATTCAGATAATATAAATATTTTACTAATTATTTACTATAAATAAAAGCTCAGATTTACTTTGTTCTCCAATATTACAGGTTTTTTTTTAAACTGGTTTGATTGATGAATTAAATAAATATTTTAAAACAATTCGTTTTTATGCTGAACTACTAAAAAAAAAAAAAACTAGTGCATGAATTGCCATTAGAACAATGAATTAATGCACTGAATAAATTGTCCATGTGTAAACAAATTATTGAATAACTATTTTAATAATGATTTTTATGTACTAAATACATTTCAATAAAATACAGCTACAAATAATGCATTCATATTTTTGGTAAATAACTTCAGCATAAGTTTTGTTTATAAATCTTGATATTAAATTATTTTGCATCAGAGCAGTAAGACATTGTGTTTTACCACTGTGTTCTGTAAATAACTGTCAGCATGGCAAAGCCCATGGAAACCACCAGACCATAATCCAGACCAAGGAGAACCGATGCAAAAAAGGACACCAGCCAAATTGCCTGAAGAAAACAAGTCAGACATTAACAACAACAAAACTAGATTTCATCAAGTCCCCCAAAAAAAAACCCACACACATGAAGTATATTAAGTAGAAAGAGCCATTCAAAGAAAAGGTTGAAATGAGAAGTGCCTCTGAAGCTCACCAGTTCAATCTTGCTGGTTCTCCATAATACAGGAATGTCTTTCATTTGCTTAAACATCCCCAGAAGATTGACCATGATGATAGCAGCCAACACAGTCTAAAGAGAGTACAAACAGGACACTAAATAAACACCCTGATCTCTAACTTCTTTTGTACTAAGACAAACATTTTAGGTGGTTTTCTTTTGATTGCACAAAATCAATGAGCTCCATGGCAAGCATATCAGAAATCTTTTCACATACTGTAGGTAAAGGCTGAAAGACAAATCCAACGGCCACCACAACCAGTAGCACGAGTAGGGACGCCAACAGTCCTGCAATCTGCAGACACACACATCAACATAATTCAATTGAGTCTTTTAGGAGGCACGACTGTCTTATCTTATCTTTAAGGTTTTACAGCACTGATATAGCCACTGTGATGAGGTCAGTAACAGAGGGACACTCCATTTCAGGAAATGTACTTTTGCAATAACCAATAAGTACATACAATTATCGATATGACATCTTTTACAAGAACGTCTCACTTACTTCAGTGTGTCCTCCTGTGCTCTCCTGCACCAGGCTGCGAGACATTGAGGCGGTAACGACAAACGTGTGGAAGAATGAACTCATAAAGTTACAAAGTCCCAGCGCCATGAGCTCCTAGTCACATTAAACACAAAATGACTGCATAAGACCATCAGGTTTTACCTCAGGATCATAAAAATATTAAAACTACAGTTTGACTCATTTGACACTGAAGACTGGACTAATGACTGCTGAAAATTCGGCTTTGGAATCACAGGAACTTATTGCATTTTAAAATAGAAAACAGGTATTTTAAATTGTAATAATGTTTCAGTCTTACCATTTTACTGTTTTTATGATCAAATAAATATGGTCTAAACAGCAAAAGAGGCTTCTTCCAAAAACTAACAAAAAAAAAAAAAAATGTACTGACCAACTTTTGAACAGCATCGTACACATAAATATACAGCAGATATAGTAAAAGTAGTATGTTAGCATGCTATTCCAAACATAGCCCTGATTTTTTACATAAAGGGAACTTCAGGAAGTTGAGAACACAAAAGTTCCGTCCTAAACAGACGAACTGGTGAGTTACTGAGGTCACATATGAACCTTCCTTGCAATTAGTGTACTATAAGTCATTTTGACAAAAGGATCTGCTAAATGGAAAGTAACCAAGTAACTGTGTGGTCTGGCTAATTCAGATATTCGGCTGCAGTTTAAAGCCATAGAAACCAAAATAAAGGGCAGCTGAATAAAAATCCATGTCCCTGCTTCTAGGAAACACTGAATCAAATTACTTGGACAATGAAGTATGGGACAACTGAATTAGAGACAGTGCAGCAGTATATCTATTGTTTTATCACTTCAAAACTAACAAAGATGCTTAAAAAGTATGCTCCTTTAAAGTAAATTCAACTTTTTTGACATTATGTTATATAGCACAAGTGTGACATTGTGCTTGAATGTTTTTAGGGCAAATGTACAAGGCAGAACTATCCCACATTAAACAAGACAAAAACAAAAACTGCAGGGCATCTACCTACCCAATAAAACAGTGCAATGACGTCTGGACCACCACAAATAAGGCTCTTAGAAATAACACTTTCTTTTCCTTCTTATGAAATGATGACTTTTACAGATATTTAATTTTATTCTCTACCTGATTTCCATCCACACTGTAGCCATGCTTGAGAGCAAAGATTTTGGCTAATGATATTGCAATCGAGAAGCCAACAACAGATATAGTAATGGCGTCTGCGAGGAGGTTCGGAAAGACTGAGAAGTCTGGAATCTTGGGTGGCAGCAACCTTAAAACAAAACATTAAGAAAGAAATATTAAAAATGTAAACATTTGTAAAAATGTAAACCGTTTCAGTTCAGAAACTTTAAAGTTGCGTGATCTTACCCAGTGGGAATTTTACCCACAACTTCTACACCATAGTTTTCAGACATAAGCATCCCGTACGAGATTCCAGTGGACACGATTACCTTTAAAGAACAAGAACATCATGGATTTACACAAAGGAACTGTGAGTGCATGTGTGAGTATAGTGTTTCATGGAAAGGGCCTTTAAAGGTATACCACTATGATTTCTCCAGGGATGGGGATAGGTAGCTTCTTCTTGAAGCGTTCATTGAGATCTTTGATGATATACAGGAACACAGTGCACACCAGTCCAATAATGAGCGTGACAACATTAGTGCTTGCAATGTTCCTGAAGACAGCTTCAATGCTCTGGGGGGAAAACAAAATGAATGCCACAACTACAAAAGAACAATCACAGATCAGTACATAGTCTTCAAAGTTCTAAGATCTATTATTTACATCTTATTTCAGTTTTTTTTTTTCAATTAAAGAATATTATTTTTAAGTTTCAGTTTTAGTTAACAACTATTTTTATTCATTCACTATTCAAAAAATATCTCAAGCAAACACCTTAAGCGATGAGAATAAGTGTTTATGAAGTAATATGAAACATGCTCATAGGTACATCAAGTGTCGCATATCAAAAACAAACACCATGGAGTTTCCCCAGGGTCAAAGTTTACTCACATACACTACAGAGAGAGGCCCATTAAAGCGCGCAGTGTGCACTCCCAGCAGATACTTGAGCTGCGACACTGAGACGTGCACAGCGGCAGCCGTAGTGAAACCTCGCACCAGCGGTTCAGTCAGGTAAATAGCCAGGAAGCCGAATCTCAGCAGGCCCAGAACAAACTACAGATCATCAGAACACAATTATGTTCCCAAACATCGACATGAAAGTACAACGGGTTACAGTAACTTGAGGAGAATCACACAAAGTCATCAACTTGAGCAGGTTTACAGTATTCCATGAAAGGTGTCTATTATAAACACTGTGTAGGCCTGCAGATTTGCCTGTGATGTATACCATAAACTTGTTTTAATAGGTTTATGGTAACATTGTACTTCTTTCTCTTACAAAGTATTTCTTTATAAAGCTGGCCATTTTTGCTGATAATGTGAGCAGAGTGACTGAGAATTGCTAGAATGTTTATCTACAACATACGGGGGTGATATCACAAACATGCTGTTATCATTGTGCTTCGTAATAGCAACATACGACTGTGTTGCAGGAATTTACTTGCATTCCTAGCACAGATACTGAGAATGCACTAGTTTTGATCTACTACAGTTCTAATGGGGCAATCAAATGACAAATAAAGATGAATTTAGCATGTCAAGACAGAAATAATTAAATAATTCATTCTTTGATATCAGAAATTACACACTTCACCCTTAATTAAAAAAAAAATGAGATGACTAGATTCTACACTCTTTGTGATGTTCAAACGTGTGGGTAAGATCAGAAAGTGGCCTACCTGAATGATTCCTACTAGAGTTGTCAGAGCTACAACCACTTCCACTCTTCTGGCATCACGGGCGTCAAAATCCACAACCTGTGATGCGTTGGTCCCATTGACTGCAAACATGGAGTCCGGGACCTCCCTTACAGCCACCCCGCCAATCATAAGACTGATTACTGCAAAAGTGCCTGAAGAAAAACACCAATAAAACTGTTTAAAAGAAAACTTATGCATGGATGCCATTTTTTGGTTGTCTTATACACACACACACACACCTACTTTTTACTTTTAACTACTGTTTGATTATTTCAAACGTCACAAACTTCTTTTTATGTTAAATGCTTTGCTTAAAAAGTGTGATTGGACTATATTGAATTATACTATTTTAAGTGTCTTGATGTCTTAAGTCATTGTGTGAGAGAATAACAGGTGGTGTAATTGCTGTAAGGTACACAATGTAAGGTGACAGTGTCATCACGGAGCAGGAGCCCCACTGTCATGCGAGCAAATATTTCCAAGTGTATTTACGTAAGTGAGCTATGCCATGGCTCTCCATCTAGATAAAGCCCTCTGCAACTTGGTCTGTTTTACACTGTAGAGGGACAGAGTGTGAGTGTTGTTTAAACAGGAGGCAGCATGCCTCTGTGCAGCAGGACCTTGCCAAACATTTGGACTGTTGCCCATTCTCTCACTCTCAATTCACGCCACGGGGCCGAAAAAGCAAGATACTGAAGCAACAACTCTGGTTTGGGTAACCTTTGATCCATCTCCTCAGTGGTGTTTCTAATATCCTACAGAGATTTCTGGGAGTTTGAAGATCCCCACATAAGACAAAAACAAAAACTGCAGGGCATCTACCCACCCATAAAACAAGTGCAATGACATCTGAACCCCCTCAAATAAGGCTCTTAGAAATAACACTTTCTTTTCCTTCTTATGAAAGTCGGGACACTGAAATCAGACTAAGGATTTTAAATCTTATCCAACTGAACTACACTTGTTTAGACTGGCAGTAATGCTTTGCTTAATCACACTGACTTAGCAAAACTGTACAGAGGAATGTCACTTTTCAAGTAGCACCAACAGTCTGCGGTCTTTTGCACAAGCAGTATTTTGGAAAAAAAGAGGAAAACAAAAACAGGCCTACATTGCAGCTTGTGAGACTAACTGCAGTTTGTAATGATTTAATGTGCTGCATGGGGTAGGTTTATCTAAAATAAATTATACTACAATAATAGACAGGTGTGATAAAACATTGCACGACAATCTCTATGAAGTCACGTTGCGTAAATTCACCACGTAAAGTTAACTAATCAGAATACAACTTTCCAGACCAAGGAAACACTTTCCATTTAGACGGTCAATGACTGGACTGTGGGTGGTCCAACTGAGGCTGAGACTATATTTTGCAAGTCACAAGCATGTTATTAAAACCTTGGGATGCATTCCATTGAGTCTCACCTATTGATATATGTCTGGAGGTACCAAAGAATGTGTATAATAGGACGGGATAAAATGACGAATATAACCCAAACACTGGAGGAACAGCTGCCAGCATCGCATAAGCAAGACCTGTTAAATGTGAGAAAGAGAAGCAAATGATCAAACTTTCCCAGTGATCGATGTCATAAGAGTAAACTAGATAAATTAATAACATAACTAACATACTATAATAATAATGACATAAATTTTTTATATAATTATTCATATTTAATATAGAAGGGTTTTCAATAACATCTGACCTTGAGGTAGCTGCATTACACCTGTGCTGATGCCAGAAACGATGTCCCCAAACAGGTATTCCTTTAGTCGATATGAAGGCAGCCATGTTAAAATGGGGAAAAAACTAAGTGCAACCGATTTGGCTTTCTCAGACGAGCAGCTGAAAAATAAGGGAGAGATGGCTGTTAGTACAAATACATCTCCTTCACAGTTTAAAATTTTCATTTGTGTGATTTGAATATGTGCATATTCAAACACTGAAAAGCGTTCAAATACATTTTGTATCCTTCATATCAAATCAGATGTGACGCGTTTTGATGCACCATATTTGAATATACATTAACAAGATTATCAGTGAATGACAACTTAAATTATAGTCTGTCCTTGTCCATTGAAACAGAGTCATCAATTCATCCAACTCCGACTGGGACGGGCAGGTTTAACAAATGTAATGTGTCACTATTGTTGTGTAATACTAGTAGTAATGCAATCTTATATGGAGGATATGATCAAATAATGAATATATTATTATATTATGACTGTTGTTTTATCAGTCCAAGCCTAAGCTGATTTTCTGAAGTTGAGATAAGACGTGAACCTGATACCATTATTATTATTATTAGAAGTTATAAACTACAGTGGAGAAAAATCACAATAAGATGATGATTGGAAACCTAGTTTATATATACACTTGAGTCCAAAAGTCTGATACCACTAATGCTTTTATTTAGCTTTTTATAATTTAATACACTTTTCAATATTAATTATTTAATCAGCATAACAATTTGAATGAAATGTTGAATGTCAGAAAGTCTTAGTATTTGGTTTGTCTCTCTTTTGTGCATGAACTCCACAAGTTAGTGTAAAACCTAATGATCATGTTCTCTGGCATGATACGAGAATGATCATCTTGTGCTTCAGTGGATGAACATCTAATAATGTGTACAAAGAGTCACATGATCAATATCACAAATTTGCTTATATGATTAGTGACCTAGAAATACTGCAGAAAATTTCTCAATGCAATCTCAGACTTTTGGACTCCACTGTAGCTTACAAAACACAGACTTTTCATTAGTAACCATGAAAGCAGAATCTATTTAAATAGCCTTACCGGAGATGCTCAGTTATTCTCCGTCTACAGGACTTTGGTGTCCTTTTCTTCCTGTGCAGAAGCTCTGAGTCAATATAACCTTCATTGAACACGGGTCGTTCCACGCGGTACATCAATGTACCGGATGGTTCCTCGCTAGCAGTTACGTTCTCCATAGCAGCAGTGGAAACACAGGCATGTCAGGCTATGATAACCTTGAGAAAAAACGTGCTCTTGCTTTAGGCTACTTCCTCTTCCTGTTTTCAATGAATAGTGGAAAGATGGCACTCTGTGAAGAAAGAAAAGTTAAGAATCAGCTTTAAACTATCACACACAATGCTGGTTTTATTCAAGCATGTTCTGTTGATCAGCTATTAGGTAACAAAAAAATTATATGTCACACTGGCAACCCACCTGGTTTTATTTGGAGACTTGCAGGGGTCAAACAGTGCTGGTGTATAATTACAAGCCCCCAAAATAATCTTGAAGGAAACCCAAGTTTTAGTCTGCACAGCCAGTTAGAGATGACAGTGATGATCTACTATGCAACCTACAGGAAAAAAATAAATCACAGAAAATTAGTTTTGCATATTAAACTATTAGGGGTGTGACGGGACACTTCTCTCACAAGATTTTTGCACAATATTTTATAGAAATCCTCAATGAGAATTTTTTTTTTTTTTATCCATTCAGAGAATCTGAAAAATGTTGTGTCCTTAATCAATATGGTTTGATGGTTTAATTCATACACCAGTGTGTCTAAAACACACAACCTGCCCTGAGGACACGGTGTACAGCTTAAGCAATAACAACCCCTCCATGGATCCAGTCCATTTTTAGAACAGTCCAATGCAAATCACAAGGCCATAGTAAAACGCACTGGATATGACTGATGTTGCTAGTGTAGTAGGCCAAAGTTGATGAAGCAGTGGTATAAACATTACAAACCCTGCACACTACACATGATGAACTCATGACATTCAAGACTCATTCCATGAAAACTGCTGCCTTATCCATTTTGAAAAGGCCATTTTTTAAGATTTGAAAACATAGATTAGGTATTGCAAAGAATGGGTTTGAGTGCTAATAAATTACATTGTGTCATCTCAACTTATTGTAGGCTAAACATTATAAATACTGAACTATAGCTATGCCTTTTAAATGTAAATAAAAAACAGTAACGGGGTGACAGTAAAAGTGTTGACCGTTTTACAGTTTGTTTAACCATAGAACTGTGCTCGAGGGGTGACACTACAGTGTGTTTATTGGAAAGCAAATGCTGAATATATTTTAGTTTTTCTAAATGCTTTCAAATAATCAGTAGATGAATGTACAAAATCATGGTGACAGGACATTTTAACATGGTTTCCTATTGGCCAACAAAATATAAGATGGAATGATAAAGTGCTTTTTATCAATTTAACTTGTATTTTGTTTGGTTGCTCAGTAGACATTAACTTGTCCATGAAATGTTCACATCCTGAATGGATAATAATGTCACTATTCCATTTTTTAAATATGTTTTTATGTATAGAATTTACACTATTTTAAAATCCAAGTTTATAGGGTTGATCCTTGAGGGGTCGGGGACACAACTTTGAATGTGTTTAGTAAAGTATCGTATGAGCTAAAATATACAATAATAATTTATACTACTATAATAATAACGTAAAATGTGTAAATATAAAAAATATAGCAAATCTGCATATAGCAAATGTGCATATTTTCATAAACACCCCGGATAAGTAGGATTTACAAGTCTAGAGACAGATCAAAAGACGCAAAAGCATTTAAAAACCGTTAGTTATTTGTGCACACACAGTAAATGCTGCTTTCATCCCTCGTTGAAAGTGATTGTTTACACATGGTCATGAAGTCATGATGTAATAACATACAGTGAGTTTCAACAGTACGTGTGTTTCCGCCATACTCTGAGCGCTCACACTTTTAAAATCAAAAGGCAACCAAATATAACCATTTTCGAAGAACGTCCTCGTTCTGTTCGACCATACGACTCCACAAACCTGTTAAGCAGGTACGATATAGTGTAACCAAAGAGCTTTGCTAAATTATTGTACGTTAGTTTTAAGGATGCGGGGAAAAAAGTCTAAGCATCTTAACTTACCTATCTCCGCCTCCGTCCTGAACATGACCCAAGGTCGGAGAACTGGGCTGAGAAGAGCGCGAGCATCGACAGTCCTGTTACTGTATAACAAGTGAAAGCCCTTTAACTGCCGACGACAGCTGCGTCATCTGCTGCACTGATAAGAGAAGCGCTACGTCACCTCATGCGTCATTACGCACCCGGAAACGCCACATGGGACATGTAGTTCTTCTCAACTCAACCCAGACGCAACCATAGACAGTATGGACGCAACCGTATCAGATAAAGGAGATACATAATGACTGTACACCTGATATCCGGCAGATTATAGAGAGATTGTTACAAAAGTAATTAATGTTTTTTATAAGTAATCATGATTAGAAAAAAAACAGCGTATTTTATAATAAATATAAATAATAATGGGAAAAAAAATCCATGAGATGCAACTGCAACGTAAGCGCGCCCTCTTGTGTAACAACTATGCAACAACAAGTTAATACCAAGGTATTATAAGTTATAATTTATATATAATGGATTTTATTCATTGGTGTTTTAAAATGAACTTTTAAAATGTCCATAACTTGCCCCTCACACTATACCATTATAAATGGCTACTATTACATAGGCAAATTAGGACAGAGTCTAGGGGGGATCTGATTCCTATTGTATCATGAATCAAAATCAAAATCATAAAGTACCCATCACACATCATAGTTTAAATTATCATATTTCCCATTACTGCTGTCAGAGGTGATGACGCTGATGATGATGATGACGCTATCCTATACTTAAACTGTAGGTTATTCACCCTAATTGCTATACCTTCAGCTTAGAGCTTCATACATTCAATATAATGTTACACTTTTAAAAGTAGGGGTAGCCTATTAAAAGCATATAATATGGCAGTCTCTTACCTGTTGAACACAAAAGAAGATATTTTGAAGAATGTTGGTGACCAGACAGTTGATGGACCCCATTGACTTCCATAGTAGGAAAAAAAGATACTATGGACTGGTCACCAACATTCTTCAAAATATCTTCTTTTGTGTTCAACAGAAGAAAGAAACTCATACAGGTTTGAAACAACTTGAGGGTGAGTAAATGATGACAGAATTTTCATTTTTGGGTGAACTATCCCTTTAATTGCAGAAATATGGCATTGCAATACTGATTACAATGTATTGTGTAGTCGTTGTGTAAAAACATGATATGCCATGACAATTAACTATGTTCTGTCTCGTTTCAACTTCTAAAATGCATTATTGTGCATGCATTTATATTTTGCAGAAGTGTGATATATATCACTCTTTAAAATAAAAGTTCCAAAAAGGGGTTTTCACCAGGTGGGTTGAACCTGTGAGGGCCTTTCATGGTGTCTCCAGGAGGGTTCATCATCTCCATCTAAATTCAACAGGAGAATAAAAAGTGCCTTATGCTTATTGAGCGGGCATATAATGCTGATAGACTGTTTTGCTTCGGTCTCAACTTGAAAAATATTCAAACGCACTCGTCTCACACATGGTGATTCTTTAGAAAAGTAAATAGGAAACGCCCACTTGTGCTTCTACACCGCACATGCGACCGCTGTTCGGCTTTCTCGGAGTTCATTAACTGAGCGAAATCAGGAAATGCCTTTTGAGACAACAAGCACGGATGCAATGCGATGCGCTCTTGTGATTTTTAGTCGCTCGAGCGTGTTTAATAAACATCGAGAGACTTGACGAGACGTTTTAGAAAAATTCGAGTGGATGATTTGATTCAGCAGGATAAAAAATCTAGATAGATAAAGTTAAATGAACGCTGAAGGTTTGTAGGTGAGAGACATCACAAACCTCTAATCATGGGGACAGCCAAAAGAGACAAGGAGTTCACTTTCGTCAGTCCAGTGGTGAAATATTTACTTTTCCTCTTTAACATGCTATTTTGGGTAAGTGCTGATCACTTTTACTTACACTATATTATATTATCACATAGGCCTACAGAATATTTAAAAAATAGCCTACCCTTTTTACACTCTGGGGTTTTTACTATATAAGAACAGAGACTAAATACTGCATAATAGAGCTGCTTTTTTAACTTCTCACATGATGAGGTTTAATGATTAATGCTTTACCAAATGACTTTTGAAACTCCCACTTTTACATGCTCAAACACCAAGCAAGCTTTTCATATAGAAACAGATGTAGGCTACTTAGTTCACTTACAGACTGAATGATGATCAAGTCAGTCTTTTATAAAGCAACTTGCCTTATGTGTATTCATATAAAGACATACCTGCATTCATGGTTTTTAGGTATGAACAAACCCTGAAAACATCATCCATGGGCATGTCTCAACACCAATGTGTATTACAGCACCTCATGCTATCTCTGAATACCCTCGAAAAATACTGAACAGTTCATGACGCATTGTACAACAGCCTAACCTGTTTGATCTTGACTTGATGTTCTGAGTTACACTCAGGGAACTGTCTGCATTTTGCCCCTGCTGCGTGATACGATCTTGCTAGAATAATAATGAGTTCATATTAGACCTCATCAACAAAACCCTCTTTTGTGAAGTTCTTGATACTGCCAGTTTACTTTCCCAAACTTTTCAGAACTTGAGGCTGTTGCTAAGCAGTGGGTCTCATTGATTCATATGCTGATAGTCATAGAGCCATGCAGGGTGTTTGGATGAGTGGAGGCCCCCTGCTTCTTTTATTTGTTGCCCTGTAGAATTGTAATAGACCTAAATGAATATCGCCTCTTCAGAGGGAGAATCAGACACCCACAATATTTAAAACAGTCTTGTATAATTACTTAAGTTGTTTGCAGAAAGGCATCAAGAAAATTTTAACAATGTAAGTGGACGCAATCGGTAGATTTAAGTAGAAGTCAGTTGATTTTAGCTATAAGAGTGTACTGCATGCTTGCTGGTGCAAATATGCACATGCAAATACCTAAGGAGATTTCATGCTGAAAGCCTCAAGAACAACTCACTTTTTTATATAATGCAGTATAATACTACTGAGCAGTTTCTACGGGGTCTCAATGCATTGTAAAAAAAAAAAAAAAAGCACCAAACCCAAATCTGCACTGATACAAAGCTAAAGCTTTCACCTTTATGAGAAGTGAATGCAGTGATCACAGTTTTGTGGGTGTTACAGGAAATGTGCAAATGTTCAAGGCAAGCTAGCATCTTAGATCAGTGCCTCGGAGAGCTTGTTTCCTTCCTTTTAGTGCGTATGACAAAAACACATGGATTCTTGGAATGACTAAACAAAAATGAAGATGCAAATGCATTTTAATTGTTAATTTTCAATAAAAATTGTACAATACAGTATGAGGTCTGTATTATTATTTAATTATTATAAAATTATTATTATCATTTCATCATTTAAATTATTATTTAAACTTTATTATTATAATGAATAAACCTAAATAATTTGAGTTAGACCAATTTAAGTACTTTTAAAATGTATTAAAAAGCTCCTTCAGGCAACGACTAGGATTTTTTTTCTGGCTTTGAAGTGATCACGGTCTACACAGCTTTCTCAGAGAAAAACTATGTGGAGTTTCGCAGTAACCGGATAGCTGTGTCCGAGAAAGGGGGCTACATTGTGTCAGACAAACTGGGACCTTTAGTTGTATGAGAAACGCAGAGTGAATGAACCTTGAAACTTCACTTCTTAATATAGAATTTCCTCTACTTTTCTTCTCACGAACTTTCACACATGCTGATGCTGTATGTATATAATAAAAGTATGTGAAAAACGGTTACATTTTCCCCTCTGAAAAGTCAGTTGTTGTTTTTTTGTGTTTTTTTTTTGTCTTTACTTTACTTAGTCAAGCATTTTACTCACTTAAATCCTTTTATATTTAGGAAAACCGATGAATAGGATGTTATCCTGCCACACCCTGGAGAGGAATGCCATTCTGTTTCTGTACAACATTTGTTTTAACATACACACTCACTCCTTATCTTTCTGTTATAGATAATTGCACTGGCCCTGATATCTATTGGAGTTTATTCCAGGATAGTTAAACATGGTAAGTGTGTTAACTTGTTTTACCGTGTTTACATCCTCAGATATCTATTTATAGGGTTCTTCCTAGGCGTTTCAGCTATTTTATATGGTGATACTGCTAACATATACATTTTTTTGGTGTAGAAGCTGCAACTAAGCTATGGAAAAGGACCTTACAAATGTTATATCGTAAACTAGATTAATCTAACAAGTATAAAAATAATATTTGGAAGCTTGCCTCATGTTAGTGCCCTTCATAGCCATATCATACACATTCACTTGACTTTAAAGGTTCAGGCAGTCTGATATTGCAAAAGCAATAGTTTTAAGTGACCAGTGCCATTGTAGAAAGTCAGCCATTAATAATTGATTCCATAATTGAAAGTGTCCAGTAATATACGAGTTACCAAGGTAAAGTGAAACTTTTATAAATAAAATTACAACTTTTCAGCAAGGACACATTAAATTGTTCAAAAATGACAGTAAGGACATATCAAAGATGTTTTCAAAAGATTTATTTCAAATAAATTAACTTTTTTTGAACTTTCAATTCATCAAAGAATTCTGAAACAAATAATAATCTTGATTTCCATATATTAATGTTTCCAATATTAATAATGAGACCCATTACAAAACATTGAGCACTAAAATAATTTATAACAATTGAGCACCAAGTCAGCATATTAGAATGATGTTTGAATGATCATATAACATTAAAGACCGAAGTAATGGCACTTACATGTTAAACAGTAAAGTTTTTTTATATACAGTATAATAATATTTCACAATAACACTGCTTTAGCTTACTTTTGTCAAATAAATGCAGCCTTCGTGAGCATAATAAACTTCAAATTACTTAAATTATTTCAAATGTTTGTATACATTAAATATTATAGATAACATTTATCTTTCCTTAGTGTAAGTATGCCACAAAAACAGTTTCTATATATCTATCTGGTCTGCTCTGTTTTGCTCAGCAGAGACAGTGCTGGCCTGTCTGACAGTGGACCCTGCTCTGTTGCTGATGATAGTGGGCGTTCTCATGTTCTTCATCACGTTCTGTGGCTGTGTGGGTTCTCTGAGGGAGAACATATGCTTACTGCAGACGGTCAGTAATAAAGCCAGCTGCCTGATCAAAAGTGTCACATCAGGACAGGACGGTTTCTTTGGCATTTTTAGATGATTTTAAGAATGGTACATCAGAATTTGGCTACATTTTATGTGTAATTTGGTCATTTGTGGAGATAAAACTACACACAGCATCAAACAACATGCTTTTTAAATAGAAAATGTAAAATACAAAGCAAACCCTAATAGCAAACTCTGATTCCCCTGCAGTTCTGCATCATCTTGACTATCATCTTTCTGCTGCAGCTAGTGGCCGGTGTTCTGGGTTTTGTCTTCTCAGACAAGGTAAAAAAAGCATCATGAATCAGATTAGTAGGCTAATGCCAATGCTACAACAAAGCAAGCTTGAGTATATCCTTTTTTTTAGAGCTAATGTGAATTTGTGATTTATTTGCTCAAGTAATTGTCGCTCATTTATATCAAAATGTTACCTTTTATTTACTTTTAATTCATCATATTAAAGTATAGTATTTGAGTGTACTATTAACTGCCCGTGTATTTGTGAAGGCTTTGTATGAACAGGCATAAACAGTCTGGAGTCTGGACATGCTATAACAAAACCCCTTGTCACAAAAACACTGGGTATTTAGTTGACACGATGCGCCCTCTAGTGTCTGCTACCTATCAGTGTAATTAAGGGATAGTTCACCCAAAAAGGATTTACTCACCCTCAACACAAAAGAAGATATTTTGAAGAATGTTGGTAACCAGAAAGTTGATGGCACCCATTGACTTCCATGGTAGTAAAAAAAAAAATATGGATGTCAATTGGTGCCGTCAAGTGTTTGATTACCAACATTCTTTCAAATATCTTCTTTTGTGGGTGAACTATACCTTTAGCTAACAACAACAATTGACCAAAAGAATCAGCTCTTTAAATTACCATTTTTATTATTCGGACAAAAAAAACCCACTGTTTTCAATTAAAGTTATCCATTACAGGCACGGGGCAAAGTTACAGAAATGGTTGACAATGCCATCAAGCATTACAGGGATGATATAGACCTACAGAACCTCATCGACTATGGACAAAAACAGGTCCGGGTAATGTATATATGTATATAATGCATAATAATAGTTTGTAATGGCTGGTATTGATGTTTCTGTTTTGTGTTATGATCAGTTTAACTGCTGCGGGGGGATCTCTTACATGGATTGGTCTCAGAACATGTACTTCAATTGTTCAAACGAGAACCCGAGCAGAGAGCGCTGTTCTGTACCCTTCTCCTGCTGCCTGCTCTCCAAAGAGGAGGTGAGAAAGGGCCTCCAAAAAAAGATATGTGGAATATACTCAATATTATATATTTAAATGTTGAATATATTAAAATATAATTATATACATATATTGAATATTATAATACTATATATTCTGTTTTGGTTTTATTTAAATGTAACTACAAATATAAATACTAAAAATATTCTGTAAGCCATAATTATCAAAATTATAACAAATAAAGGCTTGAAATATCTCACTTTGCATGTAATGAGTCTATATAATATATTAGTTTCACCTTTTAAGTTGAATTACTGAAATAAATTCACTTTTGCACGATATTCTAATTTTTCGAGTTTCACCTGTATATATTATTAATTTAACAAAAGGAATTATTATTATTATTATTATTCACAGTTGTAAGGATATGAATACACATGTAAACAGTAACACAATCAATTGTTTCTGTAATTGGGCTCCAAAAAGTATGTTTGTACTTTTAAATATGATATATGTAATATACTTTAATATATTCAATAATATATAATTACATTTGAATATATTAAAATATAATAAAATTTATTTAAAATGTATTAATTATATATAATTAATTAATATATGAAATGTTATTGATAATATTGTTGTATTTAATTATAACATTATAAATATATTAGGGCTGTCAAAAGATTAATCGCGATTAATCGCATCCAAAATAAAAGTTTGTGTTTACATAATATATGTGTGTATACTGTGTAGAATTATTATGTATATAAATACACACACATTCATGTATATATTTAAGGAATAATTGCATTTATATACTGTATATACATTTATATAATTTATATTATATATAAATATTTTATTTATAAATATAACCATTTTTTCTTAAATATATACATGATTGTGTGTGTTTTTATATATATAAATTATTATACACAGTACACACACATATATTATGTAAACACAAACTTTTATTTTGGATGTGATTAATTGCGATTAATCTTTTGACAGCCCTAAAATATATTAATAATATATTAAATGTCCCTCCTCCTAATACCACCTTGCCTTTTGTCTGTTTTATCAGAGTGTTATAAATACCATGTGTGGTCATGGGATGCAGGATCTGCCATATGGTTTAGCTGGTGCCGTCATCAATACCAATGGCTGCATTGATAATGTGGTGAACTGGATCCACAGTAACCTGTTCCTGTTGGGAGGCATGGCACTGGGCCTGGCCATCCCACAGGTAACCCCTGATATGGCATCAGAGGGCAATCTGCTTATAGTTGGCATGAAAAGGAAGTTTCTATAGTCTTTTCTTCCCTATTGTGACATGAATAAAATGGCCTCTCGAAAAAGAAAAAATGTAGGGTGGGACATGATTTTTTCTATCGGGAATTGATTGGATGGTTTTGGTTTGTTATTGCTGTGATGTCATATGAGTGACAGGTTATTGTCCTGCCCTCACGACAGAAACACATCATCAGAGAAGAGAAAATATGTCGCTGCAAGAGGGAGGGGATGTTATTTCGCTTAAAGATTACAAGGGCACATGAATTTAAAAAAAATGATGTGCACAGCTTATTCAATATAAATACTACAATATTCCATAAAAAAATAAGAATTGTCTATTGATTTATTCGCAACTTTACAATTAATTAAAAGTTGAAAAATGTAATAATTACAAAGGTGGGTGAGCAGATTTAGTCTTATTTCAAACAGGCTACATTATGCATTTATTTTTAAGCATCTATCAATCTATATTCAAGCATCTAGATTTAGTTTGAACTGACAGCCTGTTCTCTTCTCTTTTTCAGCTGGTTGGGATCCTCCTCTCTCAGATCCTTATTAATCAAATTCATGATCAAATTAAACTACAGAATTACAACCAACAACATCACTCAGACCCCTGGAGCTGAAACTGGCAAGAATATATATATATATATATATATATATATATATATATATATATATATATATACATACTGTATGCGTTTCTGTAGAAAACTCATTGCTGCCTGAAGTGACTGACATGGACTGGCTTTTGAATAAGAAAAACTAGGCTGTCATGTTTTCAGATAAGGTCATTTGTATGATATTTTATAAATCAGAATGTTTGTATAAATATTGTGTAAGCGAACTGAAGATCAATAGGTCAATAAAACTATTTTGGGATATTTTATGAGTGTCACATAAACTTTCCAGTATGGACATTTTTAAAAACAAACTTTGTTTTGGCAGATTTCATGAACATCTCTGAGGTCGAATATACAGTATAAATATAAATATATATGTTTAACTAAATGAAACTTAGATTTTCTGTTTTGTATTAATATTGTTATTGCCGGTATTATAATTATTATTAATAAATATTGATATTTTATTTGAACAAAATGAATTATTATTCACAGTTATATGGATGTAAATATGCAAAAGCACGTAATTGATTCCCCTTTTCATTAGCCGGTGTTGCTCGTGGGATGCTCAGGGATTTTATTGGTGGTCAGATTTAGTCTAACACATGTTACAAAGGCGCATTCATAGACATGGTAGGAAATGCATACCAGGTGCAGAGCACTCAGCAGAGAAACCAAGAGTGCAGCGTACTGAGAACAGCCGAGAGCCGGTATTTCATGAGGCTTTTATCCTAAACTCATTTGGAAATCCAAACAGACAGTGTGGCAGACACCTTCAGTTTGTTAATGTTGTTTAAAGGCCAGTGGGGGGAAACATGAAATGTGAAAACACTGCCGAGGAATTTTATGTCAGTGTATAGGAGGAAAGCAATAAACTGTGTGTGTAGAGAAAGAGAGGGAGGTAGACTATTCGGGCCAAGCTCTCCCATTTGGAGCTTGAGTGTGTGTTTGTGTGTGGTCCCCGGTCTGTGCCTCTCTCTGACTCGTTCCACAGCAGCCATGTTAGACGGGCTTTTTAAGGAGGCCCTGTGCTGGGAACATGCAGCATAGCTTACCAACCACATCCACACCAACAAGTGTTGCTGTCTGAGACACCAAACTACACAAAGTTTATTCTCCTCCCTTGAGAATTCCGTTTAGTTTCCTTCGTGACGGCCAAATTGGAACCATGGGAATAAGATGGGGGGGAAATAACGATTTGAAACGATTAAATGAGATTAACTCAGTCATGAATCACAATCACTGTAACATGCAAACATGCAAAGTGTCCTAAAGGTACATCACCAAAATAAAAGTCCTGTTTTTGTTGTTGTTGTTTTAGTCTGCAATGCAAGATTTCACTATTAACACTCCAAGTGAAAGTGTTTAAAGTACATTTTGTATGACTGTCTATGTCGTATATTGCTATCCTGTACATTGCGTTCTCCACTATAGTGTTGTGAATCACACACCCAAGCTTTTTAACCATCATTACACTTGTGTATATATTGAATTGACAACATCCTGTTCCTCTCTCATCACTATGAAAGCCCCTTTCCACCACTTACCAAATAAAATCATGCTTTGGTAAATCATAAGGTCAAAATTGATGAGATGCAAGCATAATAATGAGTTAAAAGTCAAAAATATGAGATGAAAAGTTGAAGTTTTTAAAATACTAAAGTCAAAACTGAGATACTTAGTCATCATTATTATAATTGTGATATACAATTTAGACTTTTATGTCATAATTACGACTATTTATGACATAATTATGATTTACCAAAGCATGTTTTTTTTTCTTATGTGAATCTGAGAATAAAGGCAAAATAACCAAAAATATTAATTAAACAATTATAAGAGAGATATTTAGCAAAAATATATATATAAATATAAACATACACTGTAGAAAAATATGATCAAAAAGTTATTACATAGCCTATTTAACTCATCAACTTTTTTACAAGATTCAACTCATTTTCAAGTCAGTTTAATGCAATTTGAGTTGAAATGGCTTAAATATCCAAGTTTATGTACTTAAAAATGTAAGGCAGCTACTTTTTTTTTACAGTGATTTATTTATGTTATATCAACTTTTTTGATCATAGCCTACCACTTTCAGAGTACACTTAAAATTGTTCTCATTCTTTATTTCTCATGTAGAAGAAATAAAGACAAAAGAAAGAAATGTAAGATAAGTAAAAATGATAATATGGACATGAGGGAAGGTATGAATGAAGCATGTAAATATTCTGCAGGCTGGCATGGGTTGCTTTTCCCCAGCATGTGGGGGATGGGAGGGGAGCAGAAGTTTTTGTTATGTGTGTGTGTGTGTGTGTGTGTGTGTGTGTGTGTGTGTGTGTGTGTGTGTGTGTGTGTGTGTGTGTGTGTGTGTGTGTGTGTGTGTGTGTGTGTGTACCCTATCCGTGTGCTTACCAGAGACAAGTAAAATAAAAAAGATTCTTGTGAAAGTGAAACACATTTTAGTATCACTGGATCTCAGGTCTTCATCCGATGGGCAGATGAGTTTTGATAACATTTCTCGCACTCTGGTTTTGCTGTAAACTGGGGGGCGCGGGGACGCGCTGAAGGGGGACGGAGCGCGCAGCCCCGGGATCAAGTTACAGTCCCAGTCCCAGACTTTTCAAGGCAACATTTTTTTCCTCCATCACAAAAGTGGGGGATGGTGAACGCTATTTGGTTTCTTCAACATTTTAGAGTAAGGAAAAACGGAGCTGAGCTAAACTTTGCGCTGAAGCTTAAAAAGATTATTTTGTTTAGTACTTTTACGCATCGCATTTGTATGATGACGAGATTTTCAGTAGTATGTGAGCGAGAAAAGAGGCATAAAAAACTTTGGAATCGGACGAAAAGACATTTCTTTTAACGGGGGAAATGTCGAATCAGGAATCTAGCAAATATTCACACTTTGGCTTTGTTTGAAACCTTCAAGCGCATTGCGCGCGAGTGGAAAACGAGAGTTTAATTGGAAACATTTGATGAAACATCGATACATTGTTGCGTCTCCCAAGATGTCCTCCAGGCGCCTCTGCTCCATTGTTGGAGGCTTTTGGATGCTTTGGATCTGGGCAGCCACCTCTATGGTCGCTCGGGCGGTCATCTTGCACCCAAATGAAACGGCATCCAACGACCTTTGTAAGAAATCGACAACTTGCGAAGTGCTAAAATACAATACGTGCCTAGGTTCACCTTTGCCGTACACACACACTTCTCTAATTCTGGCTGAAGACTCAGAGACTCAGGAGGAAGCCTTTGAGAAACTGGCCATGTGGTCTGGTAAGTTACTGTTTTATTATATAATGCATAAATGATGTAGTGCATACCCCCCCCCCCCCCCCAGTTATTTTAGTTTTTGTACACTTGTACAAAATTGCCATGATTAAAGTTTTTTCGATTGCATGTCAGTTTTGAAACCTATTGCATAAGAAATCCTAATATTGCTGAACAAAATGTTTCCTTTGCAAATTGGTTGCAGAACATAAATAATATTAATTTTGCCATAAAGATTTTGGCATAGGCCTACACACTGTAAAAAAGTTGCTGCCTTAAATTGTTAAGTACAGTCAACTTGGATGTTTGTCCTTTTTAACTTCAATTACACTAAACTGACTTTAAAAAAATTAGTTGAATCTTGTATAACTTATTTGAATCAATTAAAGCATGTACAAGCATTGTCATAACTTATTGATCATATCATTGTTTTACAGTGTTTTTAACACAACTAATTGTAAATTATTAAAATACATTCTTAGATGAATTTTGCATCAGTTATTAATGCCATCCTGTTCTTAATTTTCCTCAAGTACCCCATAATGACCAATTCACCCCTTTCCTGTCACATTCACACCTTAATCCCAAAGTCCTCAGCATTGTTCCATTACCAAAGTCCATTACCATTGAAAGTCCATTACCAATTGACATACGAAAAAAGAAAACTACCAGATATTTAAATATCCCATTGATGCTGTTGAACTTAACTAAATATCCTGATTCATTTCTATAAATATAACTTTGACAAATCATCAGGATCTTAACCAGACAGCTAATGCGAATTAGACATTTATTTTCTCAGACAATTAACGTCTAATCTCTCAATCTCTTGTGCCCAGGGTTGAGAAATGCTCCTCGCTGTTGGGCCGTCATTCAGCCGCTGCTGTGTGCCGTTTATATGCCAAAGTGTGAGAATGGAAAGGTTGAACTGCCCAGCCAACACCTGTGCCAAGCTACACGCAAACCTTGCAGTATTGTGGAGCGGGAGAGGGGCTGGCCCAACTTCCTCAAGTGTGAAAACAAGGAGCAGTTCCCTAAGGGTTGCCAGGTAAGTCATCCATTTTTGCGTACGCCCAAAATGGTCTGAATTGCCTGTGATGTGACCAAATTGACTTTTGAACTTTCAGAATGAGGTCCAGAAGATCAAATTCAACACATCAGGACAGTGTGAGGCTCCCCTTGTCAAAACTGACATCCAGGCAAGTTGGTACAAGGACGTGGAAGGCTGTGGGATCCAGTGCAACAATCCTCTGTTCACGGAAAACGAGCACTCGGACATGCATAGCTACATCGCCATCTTCGGCTCACTCACTCTCCTATGTACCTTCTTCACACTGGTAGGTGAACCGGCGAAGACTGGTCTCCGTAATCTCAGGCTGGTTGACTTCCTGGTGTGCAGTATTTTGACAGAAATCAGCTCACGTTTGAGCTACAGTCTTTAATTTTGAATGTTATTCCTGCTTACAATTTCCCACAGGCTACATTTCTCGCTGACTGGAAGAATTCCAACCGTTACCCCGCTGTGATCCTCTTCTATGTCAACGCGTGTTTCTTTATCGGAAGTATTGGATGGCTCGCTCAGTTCATGGATGGAGCCCGCAAGGAGATTGTGTGCAAAAGCGACGACACTATGCGGCTTGGAGAGCCAACGTAAGTATGAAGCCAGTGGAAAATCCACCTTCCAAAAGATTGGATTGCAGGAAATTTGAGTTACGCTGCATATTACAAACATTGACTGTCAGGGACATTTGATAGCCAAGAAAAGTAATTGGACCGAATAATCACAGCAATATAATTATCACTTACCAAATATTTCTGTATGAATAATACCAATTTTCCATGGCTTATTTTTCTCTAGGTCCACCGAGACGCTGTCATGTGTGATTATCTTTGTCATTGTTTATTACTCTCTTATGTCTGGTGTCATTTGGTTCGTTATGCTGACTTATGCCTGGCACACATCATTCAAAGCCCTGGGCACCACCCATCAGCCTCTTTTTGGGAAAACGTCCTATTTCCACCTGGTCACATGGTCTATTCCTTTCATACTGACAGTTGCTATTCTGGCCATTGCAGAGGTGAGGTTACTTTTGTCTTGTTGTTTTTTTGCACGATTAATATCAGCATATTCACAGTGATTATTTTGATTATGAAACTTTGAAATAATCCACAGGTGGATGGAGATTCAGTTAGCGGCATTTGCTTTGTCGGCTATAAGAACTATAAATACCGGGCAGGGTTTGTTCTGGCTCCTATCGGTGTGGTCCTTGTCGTTGGCGGCTATTTCCTGATACGAGGTGTGAGAAATATATTTTCATTCTGTTTGACTGTTGGACATGCCATAAAGAGATTTACCTAGATGTATTCATCTATGTGGATTGATACCATAATCTCATTTTCCAGGGGTTATGACATTGTTTTCCATTAAGAGTAACCACCCGGGGCTACTCAGTGAAAAAGCTGCTAGTAAAATCAATGAAACCATGCTGAGGCTTGGTAAGTTTGGGTTTCCTCTTGAAATTCTTTGCACATCACACAGCATGTAATGCTTTCATCAAAAACAAAATGAAAAGCACATCAAATTATGACAATACAAATGTCAGTAATAGAGGTAAGTAATTATACTGCGGCTAGCGTAATAAAATTATGCTATTTAATTATTCCATCTATCTATATGACAAATTGCAATATTTTTTACTTCTTAGGTATATTTGGATTCTTGGCCTTTGGTTTTGTTTTAATCACTTTCGGCTGCCATTTCTATGACTTTTTTAACCAAGCGGAGTGGGAAAAAAGCTTCAGAGAATATGTACTGTGAGTCCTCTTTTTCTATAATACACCTACAGGAACAATCCTTGTTACCTTATCTACCATACAGTGTTCTGCGGTTGTGATACTGTAGAGAGCTACTAGTGCTGTCATATAACAAATGTGGTTTTTAATACAGATGTGAGGCTAATGTCACCATAGCTCACCAAACAAACAAGCCAATCCCAGAGTGTGCCATCAAGAACAGGCCAAGTCTTCTGGTTGAGAAGATCAACCTCTTCTCAATGTTCGGCACAGGCATTGCAATGAGCACATGGGTTTGGACGAAGGCCACAATCCTTATCTGGAAACGTACCTGGTTCAGGTATGTAACAAACATACAAATCATCTTTTATATACCGTAATATTTTGTATGTTATAATACATTTTTAAAAAAATTGTCTAATATGAACTATTTTCTCTCAATTCCAAGAATCATTGGACGAAGTGATGACGAGCCGAAACGCATCAAGAAGAGTAAAATGATTGCCAAGGCATTCTCAAAGCGAAAAGAGCTGCAGAAGGATCCGGAGAAAGAGCTGTCCTTCAGCATGCACACTGTTTCTCATGAGGGACCTGTGGGTAAGCACCTCCTTCTACATGCTAAAGATCATTTTGTCAACTTTTAGGAGTACGCTAAAATATTGAAAGATAAAAGACACTCCACAAACTGTCAACCAGTCACATCTGAAAATGTTTTTTGCTACCCATATAAGACGCAAATAACTAACATCAGATTTTTTTGAAACCCTTGCAGCGGGTATCAACTTTGACCTGAATGAACCATCAATAGAAATGTCTTCGGCATGGGCCCAACATGTGACCAAGATGGTGGCTAGAAGAGGGGCAATTTTACCGCAGGATATCTCAGTGACACCCACCGGAACGCCTGGTTAGTGCTCTAGTTCTTAAATAATAATTGTTGATTCATATATAATCAATAGTTAAAGGGATACTTCACTCAGAAATGAAAAATCTGTCATCATTTACTCACCCTCAAGTTGTTCCAAATCCGTATGAATTTATTTCTTCTGCAAAACACAAAGATATTTTGAAGAATGTGGTTAACCGAACAGTTGAAAGTACCATTGACTTCCATAATATGAATTTTTTTTACTATTGTTCAATGCCTACCATGAACTTTCTTCAAAATATGTTCTTTTGTGTTCAGCAGAAGAAAGAAATTCATACAGGTTTTGATCAACATGAGGGTGAATACATTTTTACAGAATTAACATTTTTGGGTGAACTATCCCTTTAACTGTAACTGAAGGCAAACAGGAGAATTTTTTTATTATTTAATAAAAACAACAACAATAAAACATAATTTTACTAAACCGTATACTGTGTCATATTTATTATATTTACTACAATAATTAATAGCATTTTCCCCTGCAGTTCCACCTCCAGAAGGAAGGAACAAACTTTGGATGGTTGAAGCAGAAATTTCTCCTGAAATGATGAAAAGAAAGAAGAAGAAGAAAAAAGAAAGAAGAAGAAAGGAAAGGCCAATGGGACCTGCAGCGGACGAAGGGAATCCTGCCTACCACCGGAGAGAGTTTGGCTCCAGTGCAGTGCCGCGCCTTCCAAAACTTCCCAGTCATCGGAGTCTGGTGGCAAACCTGTGGGAGCGGCAGCGACAGCAGCAGGAGGAACAGGATATGCTACCTGGAGCCTTCCCAGAATTCAGGCCTTCATGTCCTCTTCCTTACCAGGAGAGGTACGGTGGGTTGGGATACTTGCACAATAAACCCTCCAGTCTCCCCCTTGCCAATCCTCCGACTTTAAGAGATAGTGTGCAAGATTGCTTCCAGCAATCATCATGGCGACCTAATGGAGTTTTCCGGCACCTTGGACTGGAGGCTTCTATGATGGATGCTGGCAGGACTGCCGTTGTGCCACGGGCAGATTGCAGGAGGGGTGTACCAATACACTCCAGAACCAATTTAATGGAGGCTGAGCTATTGGATGCTGACTCAGATTTTTAAGTTGTTGGTACTCATATTGTGGATAAAAGCGAAAGGTGCTGGATACTCATGCCATACTCAACAATGAACCTGGAGCAGGAGTGAACTGCTGTGTCAGCTCCGCTTTTCTAAAGGATAATGCTTTTTTATGCAACCCTCATGATATTATGACTTTGAACTGGATTTATGAAACATTATTAACAAGATATGTGTGTCTTCAGCGTGGATTTCATAACATCCTGCTTGTGATTCTGCACTTTTATGGTTGCATTTCATATTGTTGATTTTGCTAAGTGAAACAGGTTAGTGTGTCATGGGGCTTTATTCAAGAATGCAGCATAATTCAGATCTTGGCTTCAAGAGGAAGTGTGTAATTTCTGCAGCACTGGAGTCACCATGCGGAATCACACAAAAAAAGATTTCCCTGTCTCTCATTGGTCACTTTAAACAGATATCCCACCTAAAACAAATGCTATTGGTTAGGCCTGTGTTGCTGTGTCGGCATGATTGACAATTTTCTGATCACTTGACCTGTTGGTGATGCTGTAACCAAATTTGGCATTTGCCCTCAGATCATTGTGCCGATGAAGTGTACCAAGTGTAAGTTTTCGATGGATCAAAGTATTGCCAAGATACAGCCTCTCATCTAATTTTGGGTCGAAGTTGTTGAATTTGCTTTAGCTTAACTTTTGAGCGGTCAAGCGATCATCTGATAAAATTTTGGTAAAAATTATCAAACCGTTTTCCTTGTCTGCAATTAGTCAGTCAAAATACTCTATTGTTTGAGCCAATGTTGCTGTGTCATGTTCAAACAAACATACAGTGTTACACTTTTTGGGGGAATCGATGTACAAATGGCTTTTTTAAAAATTGTCCCGAGATATTACACTGAGATGGGGAAAATGTTTTTTTTCCACATTGTTCTGAAAAAATAATATGTATTGTATCTGTTTGAAAATCTCACAATTACATTATTGGCTACGCTTTTATGGACAAAAGTGCTATTTCTTCAGAAAAAGATATTCTATTCATAGCTATTATTGTTACTTTTTGTTTTGAAAATAAATTGCCTGGTGCAATTACAAACAAGTCCACCTCTCACTCAAAGAGTAAGAGAAAATAAAGGGCATTTTTTTGTTTGTTTTAAAATTGTAGCTCAAAATGCCAATGGTTATGTAAGATTCTGTTTCCATTGACAAATATTCTGTACAGTGATGTTACAAAAAATATTTTTGTATTTTCGATTGTTTTTTCTTCCACCAGTTTTATTTTATATTATTTCAAACTGTACATACTTTAGATCACGTTTTTGTTTCCTACATCCGTTGGAGTAATTTTGCTTCATATACCTAATTTTGTTTGAGTTGTTAAGCTTATTGACGCTTTTTATATTTTATCTTGTTTTGCCTAGATCGTTATCAGTGGAAATATTAACAAAAAAAAGCAGCTGTGCAGCATTTTCCAGACAATTTGAAGCTGTCCTTCAAGAATGTATGTTAAGAGAAAGTGTTTAATGAAGATGCTTGTGCTCTGTGACTGCGATGATATGTTTCCCCCCAGCATCACTGTTGCTGTTATTCCCTCATAAGAGCCAGTCTGTCCTCATCAATACTCTTTTATGTCAGTATTTTCATGTGTTTGTGTGTATCTTTGTTTTTTTTTCTGCCAAAGTTTCATTCTATTGTATATATTTTAATATTGACACACCATTAATTAATAAAATGTACTGAAACTGAGTAAAACAAAAGGATTCAGATGATAAAATGTTGAATGCTTCCAGGTTATTTTCATTATACACCTGAAAAAATAAATTATTTTTAGTGATTAAATACATTTCATGTCACTGAGAGTATATTTTTTTATTTTGCAGATAAATGGCGCATATCTACTACATATTTAGTAGTACATGAAGAAAGAAAGAAATATCTTTCTCTCATTGTTATTCCTGTACTCACAGATACTTATGAAAAAAATGGTGTCTGTGTTACTGTTCATTCTCAAGCCAGTGAAATCAGAACAAACTCTTATATGAGCTAATATTTAGATTTTATTCACTCCATAAAATAGATTGAACAGGATCGTTCTGCTTGTAAGTCTGATAGGCTATTTGCTTATACCATAGTTCATTAAGAAACAAGCTAATACTGAGTAGATAACTTGCAGTTTAGACACACTTTTGGCAGTCAGTTTGTTTTGCTCCACCAATGGCCTCCTAGAAAAACACACATCAGTGGTGTTTCGTTCCTGAATTAATCAGTTTTTGAGAAAAAAAAAGAAAAGAAAAAATAGGCTAAGTAAACGATTCAATGACACTCTCATAAGAACAGTAATACATTGATTTCACCTTCAGTAAAAATATCCCTGAAAATCACAAACTGTATAATATGAAAAACCTATTACCTAATACCATGACATTAATCGTTGTATAATTTTATGCTCAAAATATTATGACTCAAATAAGACTTTACTCTCGTAATGTTACATTTTTTTTTTTACGTGGCACTAAAACTGTCTTTTGTCAAAAATAAAATTACTTATTATTATTTTAGTTATTATTATTATTAGTAGTAGTAGTCGCAGTATACTGTAGGTTATTTTTGGCATTACACAATTCCAAATGTTTAGACAGGGAAAGAAGGGCAGTGCTGAGAAGCGCGCTCCCAGCAGCAGGCGTCGGTGGCGCGCACAGGCAGTGGCTACAGATGAACTTATGATCTGATGATCTGATGGTGGAGGCGTGAGACTGAAGCAGGATGGCTCACAACACCAAACACACGATGTCCGCTGATGTGGAGAGTCGGAGGCGACGGTCCACCGAGAGTTCAGGCGAGTGTCACAGTCATCTTATGCTTATTAAGAAGCTCAGATACTTTTTCTCTCATTATACATTCATAAGACCGTTTTTAAGCTAGCTTTATATGTTTGTCTGCTTTGTTTGTTTGTTTTGGTACCAGTGGTTTTCCTAAACTGTAGAAACTCATTCGATTTCTTTTACAGATTGTAAGTCATATCAGTTAGTAATTGTAGATAGTTTGACAAATTAGACAAATCCGATTTGTTGGGGAATTTTGGGAACGTGTCACACCTGTAAGGAGAGACTAATTTCACCTGTTTTTACCTACCTGTTTCTATCTACTGTAGATGCAAAGTTAAATCTGCACGTAAAAACATCAGTGATGTGCAGATGGCTCATCAAATATTTGATAAAGTGTTTGTTTGTTTTTAATCTGTCACAAATTGAAAGGCAATTTCCATAGTTATATAATCACTGCATTGCTCACATCTGAAAATAAAGATTGTAAGCTGTTTATTCTATGTATATCTTTTAAATTATTTGTAAGAATGTGATGTTTGGTTAATTCTTAAATGCTGAAGTAATGTGACCTTTGGACTTCTAAACATTTCAGTTTTTAATATGAAATCAATTAAAGCTAATAGGCCCATAAGTAATATTTTACTTCTTGTTGAAATATTGTAGTAAATGTAAAACTTCTTTTTCTGCTTTGATTTTTTGTTAAGCTTATGCCATGTTATCAATTAGCAATGCCATCAGACACAGTCACTTTACTAATGTTATGTTAGAAACTCTTGTTCATGTGACCATCAGGAGTCTTTTGTTAGTTCCACACTGACTGGTTGGGGACTCGACCAAGTCATCAGATGACCATGAGAAACCTCTAAATCCACTGAGACATTGATTTCTTTCTCTTTTTGACCTTTAGAGCCCCTCTGGGACCATGAACCCAAAGGTCGCCGCTGTAGCTCCCAGTGTGACAGAATGTGTGTAGCCGGAGCATATCTTGAGATCCCAGATACTCCTTCCCCCTGCCCCTCCCAGTATTTAGGACACTACACCCCGAAATGCCTTTCTACCCACAGTGAGTGTATTCACATAGTCAGACTCAAAATCTCAAAATTAGCATTTTAGCACTTTTTTTGCTCTTGTTTGTAGGAAAGTGTTATTAAACAGTGTGAACAATTTCAATATTTATGGGGTAGAAATTATTTTTTAAATTATATTTGTATTATTTACAAATTACATATTTACAAAAAATGTTTATGCTATAAGGTTATGCAAAATGTGTGAACATATAATTTGTGTGTCTTTAGCATGCATAAAAGACTAGCTATGAAAAAGCAATCAGACATTTTATTCCAAAGGATTGTTGCAGATTTTTCTCCAACTCCAAAAATGATGACTTTTCAGGGCATTCACGATGCACGGATGACGTTTGGCAGGAAGCGAGCGTCAGAACCACCATCCGAGCAGAAAACGAGGTGGAGGCACATAAACTTGCCAACAACTACAAGGTGTGTAAATATGAGCGCTCATGAAATATTCCAGAGTGGGAAAAAAAATACAGAATAGGGTGCAAATCCATGCAATAACTGGAGGAAATGATTTATTTATGTTTGTATGTCAGTTTGGTTTCAGGAAATGGAAGAGTCATGTAACCGAGCGTCCCATTGAGGACAGATCTGATGTAGTTAAGGAGCTTTATTCTGAGCTCAACTTTATCAAACATCATTCAGGTTAGAAAAAAATCAATGAGAAAAAGATAAACCCCCAAAATTATTGGACATTCAAGCCACCCTTGAAAATATGTGTCATTGCAAAAGATATTAAACTATAACTTTGTTTTTGTTTAAAGCACACTTTTAAAGAAAAGAAAAAATCCTGAAAAATAAATTTGTGACCATTTGGGTAATAGTAATTTAAACAGAAATGACAGAGAAAGATCTTTACAGATGCCTCATGGTTTAATGTTTTATCATATAGAATCCCATTCATTTTAAGTGTGGTTTGAATGTATAAAATACTGTAGTCTGTTGATTAACTAATGTTTTTGATCTCTTTTGCTTCTAGGATCACTGGTTTCTGTTGGAAATATAGTATATGTATTGCTCTTTGGCTGGTGGATCTCTTTGTTTTACTTCCTGGTTAGTCTGCTGATGTTTTGTACCATTGCTGGGATCCCATATGGTATGTCAGGGTTCATTTGTCATTTATTTTTTATTATTAATCCATTTCAGTTGCATTTTGACATTTTATTCTCCCTTGAATCTGTTCTCTCATATTTTGTGATAGGAAAACTCTGTTTGGAGCTGTCATGTTATTTCTTATGGCCATTTGGAAAGGCATTGCAGAAAGTAAGAGCAAAACGTATCAGCGGAAGGTTCCTCAAAAGCATATGTAGCCTGTTCATGTTTTTTTTTAATTCTGTCACACCGTTAAATCATTTTGCAAAGGCCAGTTAAATAAACTAATCTTATGTATGTAGCATGGCACATGACATTCATTCCAGGCTCCGGTCTTCATGTTTTCCATGTTATAATTGATTTAGAATGCCAATTGTCCATTTTCACTGATATTTTTGTAACTGCACTCCTTTCAAATCTAAATGTGAAGTGTCTCGTCTGACTGCACATATTTCATTTTTTATTTCAGAGCAGCAGCCTGCTTAGGAAATGTTGTATGAAATTCCCACACTGTGAGGCCATTCCAGAGGAAGTGGATGAAGTAAAGGGGTCTTTGGAGGTGAAAGAATCTACACCTTTGGTGCGCTCCGGTCCTGTCTTTACCACAGAAATCCCTGTGCCTACACTGCCCCCCAAGCAGACACGTTACTGGGTGAGACTGTCAGTTTTGACAAATGTATTAAGGGCCCAGTTTACCTGAGGCTGTTTTAGTTTAGTTTGTGCCAACCCTGGGTTTTAGGCACCATGAAAGTGGTTTGGCCTTAATCAGTGTTCATCGCCATTGTAACTTGCTCTCCACGGCTAAACTGCTCCGGAGCAGGTTATGTTCTGGGTAAGAGATCTCAAACTGAAAACGGACCAATCAGCTGTGAGCAAAGTAATACAGCTCTGACGCAATAGTCACTTCCACAGTTTCTCTTGCTCCAAATTAAAGGTCACTACATAGTAAGAGATTTTTAAAGACAAAATCGTCTGGATTTATGTACATTGCGTAAACTGAAAAATCTGAAAAAGCCTATACATTTACCCTTCCCTTGAAGAAATCATGACAGAGGTGGTTGAAAGTGGACAAAAGAGCCCTTAATTGGTCTGATCGACCAAAACGCATCTTAAAACCAGGTGTAAACAGGGCCTAGCTGATAGGCCATTGTTATACTGTAAATCATGCTTGGGGTTTAGTGCATCGTTGGTAAAGTTTAGGATTGTTAACCAGAAGGTTGTTCGTTTGAAGGACTACTATAAACTAAAAGTACAACAAAAAGATAAGAATCCAATAAATGGTTGCCTCAATGTTTTCTTCCTAGTGTCGGTTGAGTACGTATGTTTGGCTGATGCTGGGATATCCCCTGCTGGCTGTGGTTCATTCCCTGGCCGTCTTCCTGTCCTGGATGATGGTGTTCACCATCCCTGTGTCAAAGATGAACGCCAGGACCTTGAGCATCATCCTGCTCATGCCACCGGAAGAGGTCAAAGTGCGGACTGTGAAAAAGGTGAGTACTATTCTACTGTTTACATGATATTTTTACTAACTGTTTTACTAATAGTTGTTGTATCTACTATTCTTCAGCCACAAGGTTGCGAGACCAGAGTCCTGCTTTGCTGTTACCGGGCCTTCAACTGGTACTACTACAAATACACTGTGGATGGGATCAATGTGTTTGCTGTCAGTATCCTTCATGTCTATGCCTGATTTTATACCACTCTGACCATACATTTATGTATGATTTAGTCATAATTGTTTTATGAGACACACAGGGCGGGAAAAGAAAAATAACAACTGAGACAAAAGGGAGGTAATGATGAAAATAATTAAATATAATAAAGTATATAAATCTACTTTTCTTGACAAATCCATTTAGCAAGCTTTATTGCAAAAAAATATATCTTTGATCTTTGATATGCATTATTTATGGACATGTTAAAATCTTTAAAAACGATATTCAGACCTGTTGCCGCTGGTTATCATCACTCTGGTGATCGGATATGTGGACAGAGATGATTATTTTGTGAGCTCAGAGGTGAAGTTTGCCACAGCATTGTGCTCCATTATCCCATTGTCTTACTACATTGGAATGGGGATAGCAAGGTAACATTTAAATCTTAAATCTGTTTATATGTACCTATTCAAGTTGATATATTTTGTATTATTTTAGTATATTTTCTTCTTTGTCATGTCAAATCTGTGTGAATCCCATTGTTTTCTCTGTAGTATTTCCGCACAGAGTAACTTTGCAGTGGGAGCGGTAGTAAACGCCACGTTCGGCTCTATCACGGAGATGGCCTTCTACATCACAGCTTTGCTGCAGGGTCACCGCTCAGGAAACAAGTGCTACGCGGAGATCGTCAAAGCTGCTCTCACCGGCACTCTGCTGGGCTGCATCCTCTTCATACCTGTGAGAGCGAGTGTGCTTTTTTTTTTTTATGTGTGTGTTTCTGTGATGCTGCTTTCTCACACTAGCCCTTCTGCTCTGATACCAGCCACACATACATGTTGTACATTATAAAAATACCCCTAACAGCTACATTCTGTGTGTGCGTTTTAGGGGATCTGTATGATCATCGGGGGCTGCAAGCACAGAGAGCAGCGGTTCAACAGCAGGTCGGCAGGGGTCAGCTCAGCCCTGCTCTTCATATCAGTGGGAGGTGAAAGAACCACCAAAAATTCACTGTTTTTAGGTAGAATTAATTGTTTTTAACCTTTTACCTCTGACGACAGGTGTTTTTGCCCCTACGCTGTTTTCAAAAGCTTATGGAAACTTTATATGTGAGGGCTGTAACAGCTCACCTGGTAACAACACAAACCCCTTCATATGTAACAATTGCCACTATGACCTGGTATGTTGTTTACTTAATATAATTCCTGGTCATTTATACATATTTTGTGGATGTATATGATGTAAAGCACATTATTTAAATATATGACCGTGATATTTTCCTACAGAGCGAAAACAACCGACCACTTTTTTTGAGTCATATCGAGTGAGTATTCAATCGCACTTGTTTTTACAGTCGTCATCATCTTTATTTATATAGCGCTTTATACAATACTGATTGTTTCAGAGCAGCTTTACAGTGATAAACAGAAAAATAAAAATTCAGTGATGCAAACAGAATTCAATTGGTGTAAAGCAGCTCGAAAAAGACAATAGAAGACTTCAGATGGCAGGCTTTTGCATCTGAAGTCTTCATTATAGTAGACAGTCATTATTCAAAAGTATTTATTACTGCATAAAGACATTTAAATGTTTCCGTCTTTGCTTTCAGGCCTTTAGTGTACACTATTTCTGTCCTGTTACCTGCTGCGTATCTCATTGGTCTGATCTTCACCCTTAAGACTCATTCGCATATTTATGATATCCACGTCAGTGACGGACACTGTCATGGTATGTATTTGTGATTTGTGCATTTGAGTTATGCAGTTGTAGGTGTGTGTGCTTTTATTATTTAATGTCCTAATCTCTCTCTCTCTCTGTGTGTGTGTGTGTGTGTGTGTGTTAGTTATTAGTGACCATGGTGCAGTGGTTCACTGGTCTAGAAGGAGAGCTCTAGTGGTGCTCATTTTGGCTACGGTATTGATGGCAGCTTGTGCTGATCTCAGCACTGAAAACATCAAACCAATCCTTTCCAACTCCAGTGTCTCACAGGTACAAACATGTATATAAATTTTTTATTTTTTCAACTTTCTTTTGTAATGTTGTTGTTTGAGCATGAAAAAGGTCTGCAAATTTACAAAGTCAACTCCAAAGGGAGTTTATCTCTATATCAGTAAGCACTGTTTCTGAACTCCCTAAAAACCTTGATTGTAGTCTTGAGTTTTCTTCCAGGATGGTTCACGTCACAATATTCTTTGTTTAAATAATTCTCACCAAAGGAATCGAGTCATGGTCGAGTTGCTTTAGTAGTGTAAGGATGAACTTGCGGTTATGGTGAGGGGTGTGAAATTTCCAAAACAAGTGGTTAACCAATCACAACTCACTAATACTGGGAAGAGTTGCTGCAACTATTTCAAATAAGTGAAAAATAGTGTGTGTTTTGAACATGAAAACCTGTTTTAGTAGACACCAAAAACAAAACTTTTTATAAATCGCCTATAGGTCTTTTTCATAAATAGCAGGCCTTGTTCTTACTCTGTATCCAAGCTTAAATATTCATTTATATCACAAATATATTGTTACAGTATTTTATTGGAGTTACTGTATTGGCCATGGTTCCCGAGCTTCCTGAGATAGTCAATGGGATCCAGTTTGCTCTTCAAAACAACATCAGTCTCAGGTTACAACTCTTACAAAAATGTGTACTTGACTGTTTTTAATATATGATCTGGATCTGCCTCTAATATGGTTATGTTTATCATCTAGCCTGGAAGTGGGGAGCTGCATTGCAGTTCAGGTGTGCATGCTGCAGATACCGCTACTGATCTTGTTCAATGCTTTTTATGTAAGTCACACTCAAAAATAACTCAAGTTGGTTTCTGTTACTCGGTTCTGCAGTATGACACATGTTCTTTCTGTTTTTCCCAAGGATGTTGGATTCGTTCTCATATTCAGTGATTTACACCTCTGGGCAAGCATCTTTAGCGTTATCCTGGTCAACTACATATTTATGGATGGAAAGTCGGACTACTTTCAGGGTAAGCATTATTAGTATTAGTGATTAAAGGAATAGTTTGTCCAAAATAAAAATCATATCATCAATAGGTATATGTAAGGAACAGTCTTCTTAACAGCAATAATAATATATTGCTTATAGTTAATTCATGTTAACTATAGCATTAACAAATGAGAACTTATTGTAAAGTGTTACCAAAATAATAATAAAATATATATTATAAATGTTATGAATAATGTATTAACTAACGTATACAAGTTTTGTTTGTGCCTTTTTGTTATGCTTGAGACAATTAATTAGTAGTATTATGTAATTTCTATGGTTTGGTTTAGTTATAAGATATTAGTTCAGGTTTCATTGTTGCATAAAAAAAGAGTGAATACTAATTTTTGACTGGTTGTTGTGTTCCTGAACAGGAACGGCTCTGGTGGTTGTGTACCTCATTCTCCTGGCTTTGTATTTTTTTGCACCTGCTCCTCTTGGATGTTGAAAAATTACTTTTCCCCTATTATCTTTTATTGTTGGCATGTATGTATAGTGTTTTTGTGTATGTTTGTTCCATATACACTGTAAAGTTATTTGTATGAGAGCTCTTAAGCTGAAAGCAATTTCATCATGTTTTCTTAAAATATGCATAAAATATTTTACATTCACAAAAAAAAAGAGTAAATGAAGAAATAAATTTTGTATCCCTTTCATTAACTTTTCTTGTTGTCATTTTGATTAGATGTAAAAACAGCAGAGATACCACACAGCCAGCAGTTTGAACAAGTTTATTAATTTTTCAACAATAAAACACAAAACTGGTACACAAGTTACAGGTAACCGGTGAGTACCTTGAACATTTGCTGCACAGCTGAGGAATTGAAGTCCAGCGAGACCCCTTGTCTCAAACACAAAGAAATGTAAAGACTCCCGTCACGCCATGCAGACTGAGTGAAATATTCCGCTGTGTTGGTGAAATCATTTCTATGAAAGTCATAAATATGAAGTTGTCACAGTCTGCACATTGCCTGTATGACAAAGCACCCTAAAGTCCTGACCCATGCAAACAGGAATCCAGTCATGAATAAATAAAATGGCAGAAAGTGGTGGGGTAGGCACATATGAGCATGTATGTGACCAAATTCCAGAGTGAAGTTACAGATACAGAGGCAGTAATGATAGCAATTATGAATCTTTTTAACATTTTACTCAACTACATAAATTGCTGGTGCCTAATAAGTGTAGTTACATGGCCACACATGTTAAAATAAAATGCATGAACTTTCAATTCAAGATGCTGTATTTGGCATTTCAACGATGTTTTGAATTCAGAGTTTGATAGTTTAAATGAGTCCGCATAGTAAAGAGATGCTCCGCTACATTATTGCTAAATGACAGGAAGGTTGTTCTTTTTTTTTTTTGACTGTACAGATATACACAAGGCCCAAAATATCATTAGCATTATGCTGACCAAACATGAAATAGTCTTAAATTTTAAGTTTTATTTATTGTTAATGTGTCAAGTGCTAGAAAGCTTGATGAAAATGGTAAGTGTGCACCTTTGTTTTATAAATTCAGGTCAGCTTGTTCGAGTAAAATTTGAATTAAATAATAATAAAGTGCTTTTAGCAAGGCTTTGTCTCATTGTTAAATTTAGCACGTTATCAGGTCTTGCTCGGAAAGGCACTAGATCAATTAAATGACTGTCTGCAGTTGGCTGAAATGTGTCGATTTAAAAATTTCAATGAGTGATGATTCGTTTAAGGAAAAACAAACATTTTATTTCAGTAAAAGCTTTAAAAGTAAATTAAGGAGCACCTTATTCACAGTGATGTAATGACTGGTTTACAAAATTGAGTGAAAAATGGGAACAGCTCTGCTATGGCTGTACAGCTTTGTTGAAAAAAAAATTACTTGGTCTGGTGTTTGTGCCTTAAGTGCAGATGTAACTGCAGATCTGAGCAACAGCGTCCAACCTAAAAATCGACATTCGCAGTGAAAACCCAAAAAAATTGCCATTTTGTTAAAACATTCAACATTTCAACACTGTTTGCACCATTTTCATTGCAGTAAAACCTTAAATCACAATCCCAGGAATCAATAGTTCTGCATAAGTTGGTATCTGTTCAGTAGTGATCTGAACAGTTGCCTGGAAACTAATTAAACCCCAATTACATCACTGCTGATTAAATATTCATGCTGTGATGTGGTGATTTATAAAACTTAAATAATTCTTTGACAGGAGAGGAATTAAGATACATCAGTAAAAACAACTCAACGTCCCTCATGTCACTTCTGAAGGCCAATAAATAACAATATTACAATCTCAAGAAAGAAAAAAAGAACAACAACTTTTAGGTCACTGACCCATATAGTGTTTGAGAAAAAAACCCTTCTCTTTAAAGGATATTTATGTTTTGTATTAATTTTCAAATCATTAAAAGGTGCATACGCAAAACAAAAAAAAGGCATCCTACAAGTTTTTGGTTTTAAGGCGGGCTGCGTTAGGATGGGGTTCCTTAGTCGATCCTGGAGCTTGAGTCCATGCGCTGGCGTCAAGTGCCGTTGTCCTGCCCATGATCAGCTTCCAAAAAAAAAAAGTACACACATAGTACGTACACATATGGTCTCTCGCGCTCACAGCCCACTCTTTATTTTAAGCGTTCAATGAGTTCCTGGGTGAGGCCCAAATTTAGCAGCTGTATCGGGGTAAGTTGGGCCAGGTGGGGGAAGGATTTGAGCAGACGATCCCAGCACAGCTCCAGCAGACTGGGCACTACCAGCCAGATCTTAAACAAGGAACCAGTCCGCTTATTCTCATGGATGTTCACCACGCCACCGTGGATATACATGCAACCGGCCTGAGAGAAAAAAAAGAAGTAGTAGTTAACAGAATAATATGAATGCTTAAGGATGACAAAAATAAAATGTCAATAAAATAAACTGACCGGGGTAACAGCAGCACAGTGGAAATACGCAGGTTCAGGCATCACTGCAGGTAGTTTATTCCACTGGAACGTCTGCAGGTTGATTTTCCACAGGTCGTCCAGTATTACTTCACCATTGTAGCCTCCACATATAAATACATCTGCCACAAACAACAACAGCGATCAAACACTGAGCTCGAAAAAGTAACAGTAAAAGAGTAAAATCTTCAATTCAACAGTTCAGTTAATTAACTAACTCTACCATTTTTAATCTGCACACAACTATGACATCTCCGTGGGGCTGGGTATCCTGAAGAATTAAAATAAAATAAAATATAAGCACTGAATTAGCATGCAATACAAAACATTCACAGTGTGCTTTCCATTGTCAGATGTCAAAATGATTAAGATGAGAATTTCATTACTTACCTATTCTTTCATGAGGCTTAGTTGTGATTTCCTCCCAGGAATTTGTTTCAAGGTTATATGCGTGTATCTGATACAAACATTAGGGACAATTGTCACTTACAATAACATTTCTGAACGATCTGAAATTTAAGAACGATTTGCACAGGGACGTGTTTATATTTCATAAGCAAGGCCAATAATTTCCAGTAAACAAAATAAATCATGTAACATTTGTGAAATTAACCATACATTGGTGATTCATGGAAGCATTTGTACCTTGTCTAATGGGTAGGAAGTCCAGGAAGTTCCACCTCCTAGAATATATATCCTCTGTCCATCATGAGCTATCTCATGCCTATATCTACAAGAAACATATTTAGAAGGAAGTTGTCATCTGCTCAAAGACTGACCTTTTAACATTAGACAAAGAGTTTTAGTAACCCTAGCTTTGTTTAAAGGGTTAGTGACATCAATTACTCACCCTTATGTTGTTCCAGACCCATAAGGCTTTCATTCCTCTTCAGCACACAAATTAAAATATTTTTAATGAAATCTGAGAGATCTGTCCCTCCATTGAAAGTCTATACACCCAAAACTTCAAAATATTAATAAAGAGATTTTGTCTCTTCAGAAGACTTGGATTAAACCAGGCTATTCATATGAATATCTTTTATAATCACTTTATATGATGAACAGATTTAATTTAGACTTTGATTCACATTTAAACATTGATCAGAGAGCACAAACAGAAGCTCAACTGTATCTCTTGACGTGAGAGAGCAACCCTCATTGGTTCTTGCGGAAGCTCAAACGTGCTGAGTAACACACGAGAACGAACCTTGTTTGGTTCTCTCTCGCACATCAAGAGAGCATATTTGAGCGTCCGTTTGCCAAATTTGAACGCTATATGCATGTTTACCGTTTAAAGGTTCTTCATAAACACTGTGTTATACTGGTTAAAACTCTCTTCACATCCTGATAGCAATCAATATAAAAAATGGACAAAACAATGAGATTTATTATATATATATATATATATATATATATATATATCTATATATATCTATATATCTATATATATTTTTTTATAATTACTTTATGAACCGTCAGAGTTTTGGTTGAATATACTTTCAATTAAAGCTGCCGTTGGCAAGTCTGGCAGATAGAGTGGACTTAGACAAAATTTTAATGTTTACAACTCTCATGCCCCTCCCCCACTACCAACGAGCACCCGCCCATCGTCAGTGCGTGTGTACCTGATTTTCTGTGAACGCGTCCGTCTCTTCAGCATCGATCAACACCATAGACTCGGAGGTAGGCTGCCCTGGCTAATCTATCCATAGATAGCAATAACCGAGGAATTGGAAACTTATTAGATTTTCTCTCTGCCATCACGCTTCGTACAATCTTCAGGCGAACTTCAGGCGTGTCGTGTGCATGTGATATTGTAACGTCCGCGTCTGCGCGAGGGAGGGGGATCTGTGATTTGTGCACGAACTGTGATTGAAAGTCAGATCTCACACCCCCCTGCGCTGATTAGACCCGATGATCCGGGACGGTGGATTTTTGCAAAACAAAATAACACGCTCCAGGTGGAGTTAGAAGCTCGGGTTTTTTTCTAAAACCACCTTATTTATGTTGTTCTGTCAGATTATAGTGTCAATTTCACTGAATTTGATCAAAAAAAAGTTGCCGACGGCAGCTTTAACGGTTACAACCAAACCACAATCCCCCCCAAAAAGTTGACTCACCGCTCCTCAGGCAGGTCGTCCGGAGGGTTGTTGGGTTTCAGGTGAATCCACTCACGTGTTGTTAGATCCAGTCTGTGAAGATCTGTGCTGTAGATGTAGCCTGTCGTACCTCCAAATACATATAGGAAGCCATTGATTATGGCCATCGCCTGCAAAACACAAAATAGGGATCACTCAATGAATCTACATAATATAGTATGTTGACTAGAAAACATTGGATACCTTGTACTTGCTTTCATATGAATTTGTTTGGGTTTTTGTACCTGTCCATATATTCGATTGGGTTTCTTTCCCCTGCAGTTGAGGAGGGACCAACGTTTGTATTTAACATTGCAGACGTGAACATCATTTCCGTTGTTTTCCCCGAACGGGATTCCGGTCCCGCCGAACACAAGCAGGTTATTTCCGTGTAAAACAGCTGTGTGACGTACAAACAAGATGGTGAGGAGAGGAAAGAGGTTTAAAATACCTGACATACCGGTGGCTTTTTGGAACATCCTCAAAATAAAAATATAATTTTCACATTACCTGACATCGAAGCCAGTTCGGTGGGCATAAAACCCTCCGTGCGGATCTGTTGCCATGTCCCTGTGGCGAAGTGGAACCTCCACAGCTCCCTGAACAGCGGGTAGTCTTCGTTCTCTGAGCCGCCTGATTCATCGTAGTCGGGGTTGTACCCTCCGAACACATAGAGGTTGGTGTTGTCTGCTACACAGCGATGGCCACTCCGGGCCGGAGGGGCTCTGTGACCTACAGAGACAGACAGCAGCCTATTGATGATGAGACGACAAAACAGCTGGGAGGTCCTCAGTGAGTTAGCATCTGTCTTGAAAGGTAGAGGAAAGATTAAGGATGGAGGAAAAATGAGATCCAGTGTTTGTTGCTGGGATTGAACTGCAAGGGGTCGTTCACACAGAACATGTTTTTTCATTCCACTGCGCTACTTTTCTATTGTTTTTCAAAGTCAACGCAGACGTCTTTAACCGCTGAGCTCGCGTCTTTTGCAGCGTCATTGTGTGAACAAGCCCCAAGGCAACAAATTATTCTGAGTAAGCACAACGTCAATATTCAAGCCTCCACAGGACAGTTCTGGAAAGCAGGAAGGAGATTAAAGACACATTTGAGTTCATTCTTCACAAAGTTACCTGTGAAACAAAATGCAAACTGCATTATTAGTTTAGTTTCATCCATAACATAGAAACATAACCCATTCCGATTCCAAGTGAATGGATAAGCCTTAAATTAACTTATTTCACTCAGATAAAGCTTGAAAATGTGTCAAATCTATATGTACAAATAAATATCTGAAGTTTGACTCGTTTAGAAGAAACATCTACACGATGGCGACTTCAAATACAACAATTTAACACAAAACAGCATGGGTAACAGTGAACAGAACACACCTGCGACACCAAATTAATTAACAACTAATAGTTCAGACCATAAGCCTTCATTCCTTGTCCAGGTCTGCTTAAATATTCATATTTAAGCAGCAATGGCCACTCCCCCAAACACAATGCAGATTCAGATGCACAAACAGGATCTTGGCTGAAACAACTCCATTTATAAATAGGTTTTTATTCATTTATAAATATAATAATAAATATTATAAATATATATTTATTTCTAAAAAAACAATAAAAAAACTACTAATAGATAAATAAAATACAATTTATTTTTATTATAATTATTGTTGTTAAATATATTATTAAAATGGAAAGTATAATATTATTAAATATTTTTTGTTTCAATTATGTAATATATTAAATATATAGGCTATTACAATTAACCAAAAGCGCAAAAGATGTAAAATTTTCACACGTCTGTTTTCTCCCCCAGTGTACAAAACTGATAAGTTGACACCCAACTTTATGAATCTATGAAAATAATAGATCTGCACGATTCAAAGGCCACGGACCTACGATCACAGCATGCGATGCCTCACCCTTGCAAATTTCTTGCCAGTGAATTTGCCTTGAAACCTGGATGCTGCACCTGAGTGAGAGCATTCGAGGGATAATAAAGTGGAAAGTGAAAAAATAAAAACTGACACAAATCAATACAAATAAAAAGGATCAACACACATCACTTACAACCAGACGAACACTTTGGCCTTTCCCGTTTTTTTTTAAACACCCAAGCCATCCTGCCCCAGCTTTGCCCCCAATGAAGCTTAGCAGAAAGAGCCCTGGCAAAAAGAGCGGTGGTCTTTTTTCTTTTCTTTTTTACACCACAGTGAAGAAGAGCAGGTTTGAAGAGAGGGAGGGTGGGGACAGCATGGGGGAGGCCTCCAGATTTGTCATGTGGGTTTTCTTTTTGAAGTTCAGTTAAAGGCAGACATCGCCTATTACCCACCTTCTCTTAAAAACCTGTTAGGGATCCGTAGACTGGGGCAGGGCTGGCCGAGGAGTCTTCGAGCTTGTACCCAGGAAACTCTCTTCTTAGAGCCTGTTACCACAATTACCGCAGTCAGACAGACAAAATAACAACAACAAAAGGACAATGGCAAAATAAAGAAAAACATAAACAGACAAACACCCTGCCCATCACTCAAGGGGTCAACAAATGGGTTTGGACAAAAAAAGGCTAATGTACAATTAAGTGATGTGGTATGTCACTTCCTACAAAAATAAACAACTTCTCACTGGCACACGCCCCACAGTTTAAGTAATCTGTGCAATAAATAACCATGAAAAACATTAAGAGACTCATTCAAAAGGACCACAAGTTCAACAGCCCTAATACTCAAAGCAAAGCAGAATGAAAATCCTTTGGCACTAGTGCATGAACAACATATACCCAGGATAAAATAGAAAACATGCACGATTGCAAAAAATAAATAAATAAAAATGTGTGTTTCCACAAAAATATTAAGAAGCACAAATGTTAGCAAAATTGATAATAATAACTATGTTTCTTGAGCATCAAAGAAGACTGAAGTAATGATGCTGAAAATTCAGCTTTGCCCTCACAGGAATACATTGCAGTTTTACTTTTTATTTATTTATAATATTTCAAGGAAATTCAGTCAAAGTAATTTAGAGACTAGCATTAAAAAATTTGAATTACTACTAAAAAAATGTATGACTTAAAAAAGATATATATATATTCTATGACTTATCCAGACCTGGAAAAAATGATGCCCACTGGAACTCTGTTTAAATGTACTGTGTTGATATGTCTGGGACTCAATGTTTGGAAACAATTGAAAACACACTGATAACTGGTTTGCTTAGGATCAACCGCAAATAAACTACAAAAAAAAAAAAGTTGGATGCACCCCAGTAATGTTTGACAGAGCATTGCCACGTGTTTTGTTTCTAGTGGATTCTGTGGTTAGAAGTCAAAAGTCTCTCCAGGTGTGAGAACACGTAACGTAAGCCCCTTCAAAATACAAACTGAAGATGTCCACTGAAGACAAACTACTACAGCAGCACCAAATGAAAAGCAAGTCACATGGTCCGATTTGAGGTTTTTAAGATTGCCATATGCAAATCATCATCTGAGAGCTACATTTACAGTGAACCGGCTGCCTCCAGCTGAGAAGCGTGTATTATGCATGACACGTTGTGCATGACACCCAGCAGCTTCAAAACACATGTTTAAGACAACCTTTGAGTAACATACTGCGTTCTTTCTAACCCAAGAAGCCTGTGGCGAATACATAAATTCAGTTTGGTGTAGATTTTGCGCAAGTATAAAAACTTAAGGCGTTTAATCACTCATCAGAAACAGGAAGGAGGATACAGATGGCTAGAGCTGCAGACATGTGATGGGTGGTGTGAATATCATTAAAGTCCTAATGTCACACTGCTACTGTTTTAATGCACCACAGCTGCCTGAAATTATTAGTGTAGGCTATGTCTTACTGCTGAAAGATAAAAAAAGAGAAGTATTTACACCGTGACTCTGAGCAGAACCAGACAGAGCCGGGCTTTTATTTACCCATGGAGTTGTATTTACCCATGGGCTGATCTGTGGCACTATTAACAGTCCAAACAAACGGCCAAGTGAAATACATCCCTAAACTATAAACATCACACTAAACACGGAGTAATTCTGTATAAGCCTTAACTACATCCATTCTTTTTACAGGTGGTGTGCATTAAAAACCACTTAGACAACAATTTTTAAACATAATTTAACTTTTACGTTTAATCTAGAAACACAAAATAAATATTTTAGTTACACATTTCCCCCAAACCTTGCATTCATTCAGTCGATTACTATGTAAAGTACAACAAGGTTGCAAACAGGTTTGCTTATTCAGGACTGAAACGAATTAAAACTGGAAACCAAGAGCATAGAGTTCAAGCACTAGCTGCTTATATAACGTTACATTCTACTTTTCCAACAACTAGGCCTATATTGGCACTATTTGCACTTTATAACAGTAACAGAGCTTGGTCTGTAAATCAACATTAACAGATGCATTAAAGAGAAATGCTTAAACTTCACTTGACAAGACAATCAAATAGTTGATAAAAAAGCATTACATGCAGATGTAAATTATTACAAATATTAATATCACAGTCAAATAATGAGTCTGACATCTAAAGCTAAATGCAAATTAAGCTGTCAAGCTCAATTCCCAAGCTAACCGTATTTAACGCAACTTTTTGACAGTAAAGCCAACATCAAATGACGACTACAATGCACAGCCTTTTGCTAAGTTAAATATGAGATACACATCATAATGAAAAGATGCGAACTTGAAAGGTTGATAATCAAATCAAAACAAAACCATTAGCGATACAGCTAACGCTAGATGCTAGCAGCGCGAGAGATGTGAAATACAAAATACCTGTTCTTTATATCATGACAGAAATTAGATAGAAATTTTATTTTTCTGGAAAAAAAATATTGCTTTTATTGTGCTTATTCAAGCGGTTAACTGAGTCCTCACTGACCTGCGGCTCTTATCGGAGGCCTTCCAGACAGCCGCTCAAACTGATTGAGTCTGTCCGGGCTGTGTGCACCTTCTGCGGCAGACATCGCTCCAAAAATCACGCTGAAATCATCCACCTACACGCACTCGCAGACAACGGGGTTTCCTTCAACAGACAGAGGTATATCGTAGCGCATAACTCAGCCCATTCTCCCCAGAAAGAGACGCTTAAATTAAATAGATGGACCTGACCGGGTCTCCTTTGCAATGTGAAGGCAGAAACGCTGGTGAATTGAACACATTCAAGATGGCCACCAAAAAAGACATATTTGGACTTTTTTAAATGTATTTCAAGATAAAAGTCTTCATGATAAACATCAAAATTTAAAATCATGAAGCCATGAAAAAATGCTGGCTGTTTTGAGTTCTACAATTTTGGTACATTTAAATTAAATACTTCAAGCTGACCCAAAATGTCAAGTACTACAAAAATGCTGCAGTTTGTTGTATAAACCCTGCTGCATGTACATTTATGTTATGTAATATATATTTTTAAAGTCACCATGAAATCAAAATGTGCATTTTCTATTTTTTATGGAATATAACCGTATTTATTATAAATGATTTTTTAGTGCACATCATTATTTTTTCAAATTCAAATTCATGTGCACACTTTAAAAGGTTACGTCAAGGGATTTCCTCATTCCTCACTTCCTCATCATCATCAGTCAAACTAAATTTAATTTCAAATGTCATACATTATTAAAAATGTATAGTTTATTTAGTATATCTCTATAATATAATTAAGACATTTGAATTGTCCTAAATGTACCTGCAAAATATTTTGCATATTGAGGGCAGCTTATATATATTTTGTGGAGCACTTAAGAGATGTAAAATCTTTTTTACAAAACACACTGCAATTTAAGTTTTCACCCTACAAAATTAATTGCGTCAAACGCTAAAATGAGACATAATTATGTTTGTTCCCAGCTCAACTCAAGGCCATCAGACTGCAGTTTGAAAAATCTAAAATGAACTACTCACAATGAGTTGGACTTTCTACAGAAAAACAAATGTCTCTCATCCATTAACTGTATGTTCTGCACAAACTAGCTGAGTGTGTCAAATGTGTGTAATCGCACCTTTTTCATTGAATCACACTAAATAAGCATCAATTTATTCAATCCCCATATTTACAAGCTGTATTATGTGGATAAATCATATATATTTTTTTTTCTTTGATTAACATAACTAAGATGTTAATGAGAAGAACAATATTTCAACATACATTTGGTGAATAAAACAAGCCTGGTAATGGGTTACTACAATTTAATTATTATAATTTGGTGTTTACCACTGTCATCAAAATAAGAAATTTAGCAAAATGACAGAAAGCTTCTTAAATGGTTACCACGCTACACTTTTGTAATGGATGGGGCGGAACTGTGTAAAAATGTTGATAATTGATATCTTGCAGTGGGAGTGTTTAGAGACAGACACCGAACATGGCGGCGCTCGGCAGCCGTGCAAATCGGCCAGAAAACGGCGAAAAACAAAGCAAATCTCCTCTCGTGTCTCCCCTGAAAGTGCGAGAACTTCTAAACGAAGGCGTAGCCTCGGAAGACAACGTGTTTAATTGGTAAGAGTTTCATTATAATGAGAGAGAAGTTACAAAAAAGTGAGAATGTGCGGGAGGAAAGCAGGGCAGGGGTGGTGAACAATTCGACAATCGGATAAGTTTTTACTGAAAACCCTGATGGAAAATTTAACTTAAACCAGTAGCTGTGTTTTTGAACATAGTAGATGGTACCAACTGGACTTTAACTGATGCAAACTGCTTGACCATCTTGGCAAAATCAACAAACTAGCTAAAGACCACCAGCTTAGATTAGAAACAAACCACGTTACCCGAGTCCCTGTCAACCTGTAGCTAGTTTTTAACTGGTCATTTGCTGATGCAGGCTTTTCTTAGACCAGCAACAAACCAGCTACCAGCTGGTCAAACTGTTTTTTTTTTTTTTTTAAAGCATGACAGCCGGTCTTGGTATACCACCTTGTTCCAAATCAAATCTTAAGATGTTATGTTTTTCCCCCTGTAAGGAGTAAATAATTTGGGTTTTACTTATGTGTGGAAAATATAGCACTAGGTTGATTCACTTTTCTCTCCATGTCTCAGTTCGCAGCTGGATCCAAACACACTGTCTCCAAATGGTCTTGGGAAAGCTCCTTGTGAGGCAGCAAACAAAGAAGCATTTTTCAACAGAGTTGAATCCTACTCCATATCCTTTTGAGTGTCGCTGTGAAAACATGAAGCTGGATTTGAGAAAGCAACAGCCAGTTTGTGTTGCATATTAAATTGCATATCTGTTTTACACTAATCAACTCAGTTGTTGGACTTTTCATTAATTCTTGATTGATTTCAAGATGTTGTATGTATTACACATCTAGTTGTTTGATTAATCTGAATGAAAATGTCTTTAAAACCTGACAGACTTGGTCACCATGAAATCAGATTTGACAGTTCTTCTTTTTCTTTTATGGAACATTGCAGTTTATTAATAATGTCCTGCACTTTATATCGAAATATGAAAAAAAAACCCACAACTTTGGTTTCTTTCATTCATTGCCTTTGCAAAAAGAAAAGAAAAAAGAAAAGTCCTTAACATAAGCACTGTCTGAAATGGGCCGGAAAGCCCCGTGTGCTCTCGCCGCTGAAATGTGCACGATACGGCTGGATCAATGTAGACTGTGATATGTTAAGGTGTTCTAGTTGCCAGGCTTTTCTCTGTTCATCAATCCAAGCAACCTTGGACTTCCAGAAATGTAAGTTTTGCTCTGTTTTTATTATAGAGCGAAGCTATATTTTGTATCTGCACACATTCACTTATTTATTTCCACTTTTTTTAGATGAAGGACGGATTTCGGAGTTGCTACAGCAGCTTCAAACGCAACATGAGAAATTCTGTTCCTGGCCAGATTTTCCATGTCCAGGTATTTTGAGAGTCTCTCTAGTCGTCTGTGTCTGTTTGACATCTAAATCAATCATTGCTAATCAATAATGTTGTTTGTGTTGCAGATCGCTTCTGGATGGTTCCTATTAATGAGCCTACGATATTACTCGGTGCCTTCGTAGACCGTTTCAAAAGTGCTTGCCTTCTAGAACAGCAGCTGCCTGCTATGAAGCCAGAGCAGCTCAAAGCCATGGTATTATTCTTTATTTTTAAAGGGAAGTCAATGAAGGATTCTTCTATGCATTCATAATTTTGGATTTTCTTTTTCCTCAGACCTTAACTGAAGATGTTATAAGTGTCCTCCTACAGCTGATTGAAGATGAGCAAGTGAAGCAAGGTGGTTCTCCCTCTAAAGTCTCATCAGATCCACTCTCTGTACAGGTGGCAGCATGCATCATAGCCCTTTGCGGTTGGGCGGCCAGGTAAAAATCTGAATCAGTGACTTTTTATGATGCAGCAATGGCAAACTTCTCGCAGAACATTCGGGTTTTATGTCATTCTATGCCTTGTTTCCATTTAGCCCGTCACTACACATTATGAATCTGCCCATCCTCACTTGTTCGTACTGCATGAGAAAGGTAGGGATGTGGAACTTCTATCAAATGGAGACTGTTTCAGAGGGTGAAAACCCTCCGCAGTCTCCAACATCTACTACTGCCTTGACTCCAACTCAAGGCATGAGTGGGGAAAAGGGGACGCCCACCTCACCATCCCAATCCCCCACTCCATGTCGCATGAAGCTGCGTAGTCAAGACTCCACACGCTCTGAGCAGGTGAGTCTTTTGCATTTTGACATTAGTTTGTCTTGAGGTAAACTTTAAGACTGTAAACTTTCCATTTAAACTTATCCGGGAATGACCATTATATTACTTTGATGTTCTTCAGTCACAACCCTCTAAATTGTCAACACTGTCTTGTGCATATAGATGGACACTACATCATCCCCACCGGTTCTTCGCACCAGAAGCAGAGACTCCCCTATCCCACATGATGAGCATCCAAGCCCCCTGTCCAGGGGCAAGAGACCAATGACCCGCAGAAGGGGTCAAGGAGAAAACCTGGCCATGGATGTGCCCTCTAGTCCACAGCGAAAGACAAAACGCACACGTCTCTCATCTGCCAGTGGCTCTGTAAGGACTATTATTATGTATAAATTGCTGTTATTATTATTATAGGACAATGTAATATATTACATACATTTTATTTATCTGCATAACCTGATGTCCTAATGGTATTTATGTTTTTAATGTCACTACAAGTTCGATTGAACATCACGTTTTCAAATTTGAAGCCTGTTTTGTTTTATCTGTTATAGGAAGGGCCCATGCAGAGAAATGTGTTTGACCCAGTAGCCCAACACCGAGACTGGTGTCCTTGGGTGAGTGTGGGAAGAGAGGAGGGCAATCTAGACGGCTCTGTCTTTGTTGGCTGTGAGGCAGAACTCCCTCAACCAGGCTGGAAAGCAGCGCTCACTCTGTTCTTATCCATGAAAAGAAGCGCCAGTCCAGTAGGAGCCAGCCCATCTCAGGTAGGGCCAAATATGACAAACTACTATTTTGTTGAAGCTAACAATCATTTTTCATCCTTCTAACATTTTTTTATTTATTTTTATTCTTTCATCTAGGGTCCTCATGACAAATCAAAAAGGGTGTTCTCGATATTCCGACAGTGGCAGGTATCTTCCCCAAGCCAGTAAGTTGCACTTTGGAAAGTGGACTGGGAAACCCTGGTGACGTTATTCTAGTGGTACGCTGTCCTTTGTAATAATGACAGTACTTTCATATCAGATTGTTTCTTGATAATGTGAGTCTTGTTTACAGTATTGGGTTTGGTTGGGAAAGGGACAGTAAATCCACACGGATCAAAGCAGCCAGTGCGGAAAGACCTTGCCTTGGAACAGGAAAGCCCAGCAGAGTTCTTCTCAGAAATTGTAACTTTAACACTCTGTTTTGAGTCTGGGCCTGTCCAGTCTACATTCAAACATCAACTGACCAGTGGCCAGTGCAATTTACCTTGCATGGACTGCCAAATAGTCCTCGCCACCTCAGGCTTTAGGGTTTTAGTCTAATTTAGGGAAGCTTTAGGGAAGCTCCTAGACCTACACTGGAAGACATGCTAGTTGTATCATCGCTGGACGTTCAGATTATAGATCAGCCAAGGATTTTTCTGCATTGTTTTAGGTATATGATATTTACTTCCATAAATGTGAATGGACTGAATCTCATTTTTAAATGTTTATCCCTTATCTTTTACCCACATGCCAGCTGAAATAGATGCCATATTTAGAAAAGAGTGCCAATGTAAATGGTTTTGCTTTTGGATCACTTTCTCTGTAAGTGCTGCCTGTAGTGCCCTTCATCATGCATGCAATTCTTGGTATCTCTGCCTAATCTAAATAAACTTAATACTTTTGCTGGTTTTCACTATGTATGTTTTTTCATTATGTTGTCTTAAAGGGATACTTCTCTTTTTAAAAAACCTTTGAGTCCTGTGGCTTTTACATGCTTGTAAAATGCAATATTACGTTCCTTTAAAAAGAATGGGGAAAATGTATTTTCATTCTAGTTTACTACCAATATTGAGCATTAAAAATGGAACTATTAAAAACAAATATATGTGCATAAAAGAAATAAATTCGGTAGCACACAACAGGGGGCATATCCTAACAAAGGGGGCCGTGCCCCAACTGTCATTGTGGATTAAAAAAACTACAAATTTGAATGGTCCACTCCTTATGACAGCCCGAAACACCGCATAGAAAAAGGAATGAGGGGTACACCTTTCGTCGCGCAGACATGACGTCATCGGCGGAGGGATAGATAGATGTGTGAGAGAGAGAGAGAGAGAGAGAGAGAGAGAGAGAGAGAGAGAGAGAGAGAGAGCGAGAGCTGTGAAGGCAGAGGACTACCAGTGCTATCCGCTGCGGACAGAAAGTGGAGGGCGAAAAATAACTCTCGAAACGACAGCTTGCCGTGTGCCAATGTGCAAAAATATACAGTTTCGGTAGAGGCCAAGGGATCGGGAATCAGTCGCAGAAGATTTGAACTTAGTCATCTGAAAGAGGAGTGTATAAAGATGTCGTCTCCAAGTCCGGGCAAAAGACGAATGGACACCGACGTGGTGAAACTGTATCCTTTAAAATATAAACAACAGAATTACTGTAAAGCTACAGCCGTCAGATGCTTCAAATATTCACGAAAGCAGTTCGAAAACGCTTTTCTTGTTGTTTTTAAACCATTCGGGGCGCCCGTCTGGTCTGAAAAACAGTTGTCAAAGCCAGTATAATGGTTTATTGGATGGTGATCAGCTTTTGACAACAAAAGTGTTTTGATGGTTGTCAGTGCGGCCAGCAACAAAGCCAAGATTTCTAGACGTTAATTTCTCAAATAACATAACTCAACCTAGAAATCAGATTTTTCTCGACGGGATTTGTTCGTTGTCAGTGTTCAAAGGCAGAAATGTTGAGGATTATTTATAGCAGATATGTTGCTCTGTGTCCTTTGAGTGTTTTGTCATCGCTTTTCTCTTCAAATCCACACCAATGCTTGACATCCACAGGATTTAAACGCATATTTGTATATATACCAATCGTATATCTATATTTATATGATATCTGACAAAACCAGACGTGTTTTTGAGCAAAATAGTGAACGTTACTATGCATTTGGCCTGCTAGCGAGCTAGCACAACCTCACAAGCCAGTTATTTATTTATTTGTCGATTGTTTTTGTTGCAGTTTTATAATCAGAATAGACATTTGCCTTCCAAGAGCTTTTAGCACGGATTTATTTGTATTACACGAAAACAATGCGATGTTTATGCACAGATTGTTGACTTAAATATAGACGCTTTAAAAAAAATTTTTTTTTAAACAATAACATCAGAAATGACAAACTTAAAATCAACGTTATTTTATAATCCTGTCTGAATGTGTTTTTCTCTTTCGTGGAGGATCCATCTTGTTTTTCTGGCTTTTGTTAAGGTCGAATGTTCTCGTTTTGGGGGTTAAATGTTTTGACAGGAAATTTAGCCTCTATTTACCATCTTTCTTTTTATGATTTTAAAGTTGTTGCTATAGTGCTTGGGTGCGGATGTTTGTCTTTATGTCACTAGTCCATAAGAATCCCTTTAGTTTATATGGTGTGATTGACAGCAAAAGTTTTGTAGAGTTGTTTTTCGTCTTCTTTTTCTCAAGAGTTCCATGGCTATTATGTGTGCTACCATGCCTTTATTCGTAATGTGGTTTGGCTGTGCTGTCAGTGTGTTTTGTTGAGTGTTTTGTCTATCTAAGCATCTAGAACACGCAGTTCTGTTGGTTTTGGAAACGTTGGGTTGATCATTTATGAAGTGCAGTTATGTCAAGCCGTTTGAAACAAAAGAAACCCGCATAGATTTGTTTGTTTTAAAGATCACGAAAGTTTCCATGCTTCTGACTGTCCTTGCGATCTGTTTAGTTTGTGCCGTTTAATTTCTGTCTTGTGTAGGATTATGACGTATATACATTAAAAGTAAATTATGCAATACTCTTTGGGACAGTGTAAACTTCTGAAAGGCTCTGGGAATGTCTCGTTATGTTTTTGTCTCGAGCAGTAGGAACTAGCCCTGTGATTGGTCCCTCTGTTACTACCCGGAAACTGCAAGTAGGTGGGATTAAACAGTGAGTTGAGTGACAGTATTTCCTAGTTAAAGCTCAAGTGTGTAATTCATCCCCCAATTTAAATTGCTTTCTTCTCTCCCAATATAATATGCAGATATATTTATCTGTAATCTTTTATTAGGTTACTTTCTCTTAAAAGTTTAAGTGGCCCCACACACAACATTATTTCAACCAACAGAGTTCAACAGTCAGGTTCCGAAAGAAAAAATCCCATTCATTTTCTCCATAGGGGAATTGGTTTTTAATGATACTTCTATACCTTTAAAGACGGACCTATTGTGCATTACAATGTTGTTAATGGTGTATGGTTTTGTTGAAGCCACCAGTTTTTTGAATTATTTCAACTTTTTAAATAAATAATTGTTTAAAAGAGTAATTTTTGGTGAAAAACTACATTGTCCATAATTTTGCATAGAAATCTCCTACAATCAGATAATCAAAACAAGCAAATCATGCCTAAAGAACCGACCACTCCCATGAAGAACTGTGAATTTATAGTTTGATTTTACATTTTTATATGTTGTAATAGTTGTAATAGTTCTTGGGATTGTGGTTCTTTTACTCATTTAAGGTGTTAAGCATGTAGTATTTGTCTTTTTTGTTTTTTAAAATTCAAAGGTTGTAATGTGATTCATCTCGTATGCTGGTTGATTCGTTTCATGGCTTATATCTCTCAAATGAACACTTTAAAAAAAATCCCAATGGGAAAAATACTTTCGGAAACAAGGCTGCTGAAAAAGTGGATGGGCACTCCACAGTTTGGAGGCGGGGACATCTGTTTATCAACCAGTAGCAGACAATGGTTCGGAAACCTGTTTACTGTTGTTATCTAGCGGTGCAGAAAATTCACACTTCAGGGGTCACAGGTGGAGGACTGCAGGTTAAAGGTGAATGGACTTAATTACTGAAAACAGCTGATGGCAGGGGAAACTTTTTTGAGCCTTTCAAGCAGGTGGCAAGTGTGACCTAAAAGTTTCCTTTTAAAGAAATTAAAGAGATAAATACATTAATGATGTAATTTACCTTCCTTTATTATTTTTGTCTGCTGTATCCCACAAACCTTTCACTAGGAAAACATGACCAAAGTAATTGTCCAGAATGTCTGGAAAAATGAACAGTAACTTTATTGTTTAACATTAGTTTTACCTAATTGGTGAAGGGTGTGTATTTATTTATTTATCTGCTTATTAAGTTAGCATAGGAGACAATAATAAGTAGGCTAGCCGTAGGCTGTTGTGCACTATCCAAACATTTATTTTCTTAGTGGATACCAACACAACATTGGCTTAACCAATGGTGTAAAGGCCCGTTCACACCAAGAACGATAACAATAAAGATAACTAATGATCTTTAACGCAATTCTTTTATATTTAGAAAGATTTTTAAAACTATATCTTAATCGTTATTATGGCTGCCCCCTAATAGTCGACTAATCGCTAGTCGATCTGAATGGGATCTGTGCATGGGATCTGGGACAGCTCTATGGGTGATGGTGACTCTCTCAAATTGTTGTCATTGCAAAACACATGCAAAGACGCCCACCCTCCCCCAAAATACACACTGACAGCCATGAGAAAACACAACTTAAATACCTTGATCCCTTAAGGGGAAACTGACAGACACGTGACAACTGGGAGCAGGTTTCCAGAGTGCCTTCTGTTGCTTGAGTGTTTGCAACTGGGACGTGAAGTTTTCCATGCATAACTATTGTTTTCCGCAGTATCCTTCTGACATAACCTGAAATGCACGCTACCTTATGAAAGGCAAGCAGCAGGGCCGTTTAAAGTGAGTTGTTATGATCTGACTCTACGATCCACGCTCGGTAATTTGCTACAGGCACCAGAGAGCTGTGGATCTGGAGCACGCTCAACTGGGAATTGACGAAATGAATGTCAGAATGACCTCGCCGTGTAGAGCTGCCTTAAGCACTTCCTAAGCTTGAGAGAGAGAGATGATGACCCGTCTTTGACATCACCAGATACTTCTGAAACATGCTCGAACAGGTCAGAGCTGGCTGTTGGCTTTGACCGGGCAGCATGCAATAGCATAATGTCAATATGTTGTGTAACATCTGTTGCACTTCTCATTTAGCCTATCGTCTGTTCACTGAGGGATGTTGGTTTTTTCAATATATTAATCTGGAACTCAAAGACCTCCTGATTTAATCAGTGTGGACTGAGCTCTTCTCGTTTTTTTTCTCACATTGCCAAACCACGTCTTGATCTAATTAGCTGGACCAACTGTAACCGAAGTGCTCGTTTCATACTGATTTCTTTGCCTTTGAAATGCATCAATAGTTAGCAAGGTCAGTTTACCTAGTGAGTCGAATGATTTGTCATTATGAAATCTTCAGCAATTTGTCACTGGACATTTATTCACATTTTTCATTTTGACCTATATTAGATTCAATTGAAAAGTCAATTGAATTTTTTTGCTCTTAAAATTTGGCCTAGCTTTAAAAAATAATGGATAAAACATCACTAAACTATAGCACACAATTTATGCTACGAATATAATTTATCTTGTGAAATATGACTTCAAGTCCCACTTCATATAGCTGCATGTTAAATGTCAAATGTGCCATGATTGTGTGACTGGGCCATGTCACGCATTTTCACTTTCAGTGTGGCTAAAAACAATGTGTGCATGGTGGTTAGAACATGGTGTCATGCTAAATTCTGTATTCAGAAGGCACAACCCTTTTTTTCAAAGGTGATTTGATAAATTGTGCCAGGTTCGAGCATTGCATGTGGACATATGCTCTTAACACAAGTGCTAGATCCCATGAGTACTTGCTATTTTCTTGCATAACTCGTTGGTTGATTAATAAAGGGACTTCGATGCTAAATTACTGTAAACTTGCTTCCACTGTGAGCATTTGTTTGACAAATAAGAGAGCATTTAGGGCCTGTTTTATAGTCGGCATGATGGCCACTGGCATTGCTTCCAGCTCTTACATATTCTTTGATTATGCAAACACATCTACATCTTAAAAAAATCTAGGTGTTCCCATTGAGTTGTCCTTGTTTAATCTTGACTACTAAGAATCAAGTAGAGGATTATAAACGGAAAGCAAGACCCCTTCAGGAATGCTTTGTGTTTCTATCCACTTGTTTGACTGCCAAGGCTTTAGACGAGCAAACAAAGGCCACATAAGCGATTTTACACAGGAAAAATAAAGAGATTGACTGTTAGACTCTTACAAAGATGGTTATGCAACCCCACCTTTAAAAAAAAAAAAGCACAGGCATCGCTGTTTGTAAACAGCATTTGTTAATGCTAGTGAGCTCAGCGGTATGAATCCCCCCGTAAGGCTGCCGGTTGAATAGCAAAGCTATGCTTCTCTTTGACTCGAAGTCTCCGTCTTGTTGTCAGCCTGAAGGTTTGTCATAACATTTCAGCGCCATGTATGTGGCGGCGAGGGGGAGGGGGGTTCGTAGTGTACCAGCATCCATTGTTCGGCTCCGCTAATTTGAGAAAAGATGCAGAGAGCGGGGAAAGTTTTCCGGGGCCCTTGCCAGCACTGTAAAGGGAAAACCAGCGACATTAGAAATGCCCCCTTGTGTTTAGTGGAATGTATCGGATCCCCATGGTGCTGAGGCAAAAGCCCCGGTGTGTAAGACCAATTGAGGGCTTTATCTGGTGCGATCGGGCCCTTTTGTGCGTGAGCTGACATCCTGCCTTCCCCAGCCTGCGTTCATATTCCCATGGAGTCTTAGCAGTGCACTGCTGCTGTGTTATTGCCTCTTTGTTTGCTAAAGGAAGATATTCCTCCTCATTCTCATCTGTTTTTGCTGTTATAATGTGCGTATGTTACGAGTACGTAACTGAAATGATTTAGAAGGGCTGACACTTGGTGTCAGGTTTACCAAGCATGGATATTTCCTGCAGCTCAACTGGTAGAACATGGGGCTAACAACATCAACATCACAGGCTTCAATGCACTGTAAGTCACTTTGGATAAAGCCGATAAAATAAATTGTAAATGCAAAAATAAAATATTTAATTTGCTATCTGATGGCTTAAAGGTACATAATGTATTTTTTTTTTTGTTAAAATTTTTCACAATTTATATAATGAGCACATCATGAATCCGTCTTATCCTCTTATCCTGAATTACTACAGTACGCCTATAATAAGTTTTTATATTCTGATTATTTTTATATTCTGATTATTTTAGAGTGAGCGGGATGTCAACCGTTGTGGAGTAGCTCAGTACTAGTGTGTCTCTCATAGACATAAACTGAGAGAAGTAGCTCCGGCTAGTGCGGCTACAATGTTCTTCTGCAAGGCGTATGAAGTTTTGTTTATTAACCGCTAGAGTGCCAAAAGTTACATACTAGTGTAACTTTAAGGAAACTTTGAGGGTAATTATTGACTTATTTATCTATTTCAGAGTGTTTATGATTTTTAAAAAATATATTTATGCATTAGTATTACCGGTATTTATTTATTATCTTTATGGAGCTTGCCGATCTGATTAGCCATCCATTTTCTGTTTTATGGAAAACAGTAGCCTGAACATCCTGCTAAACGGCTCCTTTAGTGTTCCTCTGATGATAATTTTTTTTTAGCAGTGCAAGTATGGAAATTAAGAAAATTTTCATCTTTGTATGAAATCTCTTTTTTTATTTCAGTTTCAATGTCAAAACTATATAGTTATTGTAGCTTTGCCAAATGTTGCCCAGTTGTTCTGTATATGAGCTTAATTTATCTACAAGACTCTAAATATAGATGAGATTATTGACTGGTAAGGATTGCTTCTGTTACAGTGGGTTTGACGGACAGGGTCGGGTCGTGGATGCGTCTGCCTCTTGACAGTGGGAGATTTGAGGCCCTCTGTAATCCCACAATAACACTGCAGTTTCCTGCACGCATGGCCAACCTCAGGCTGAAAAACAGATGGACTGAAGTTCCTCTCTTTGTCTGATGATTGGGGCTGTGCCACATGTGTGCATTTTTTCCCTTTTGAGAATAAATGAATCGCCATTTTTATAACGGTCTAAAACGTACACAACAATTATCTGTTAGATCAAATCTAAATGCTGCAGATAAACGGATGTAATCACTACTGTGAAACTAGATAATCGGATTAGCTTTGATGTATATGAATATCTTTGTGACCTATATTAGACTGTCTTGCTCCACTAATGTATAACTACCGCTTGTAGATGTCAGGTGACCTTTTTTGATGGAGAAGTTTGAAGTAGTGCATTTGTACGAGTTGTGGTGTAATCAGCTGAGTGCACATGCTCTTTATCATGGCACTGCAGGATGTTTCAGGTGATATGGTTGTTTGAGCCATGGTGTGTTGCATGCTGATGGACCCTGCCCTTCGTAACCCACAGAACCCTGTTTGAAAAAGCCAGAAAAAAAAAAATCGATTTTATAAGAAATTGTAATATGGATAAAGATGCCAGCTACTCTCTTATTGTGAAAGAGAATGAAAATGATTCCTGCTTGATTATAAAAATATCTAATAGGCTGTCAGTCGATTTAAAATTGTAATATCAATGTTATAACACAATATGAACATTATTTTAATTAATCACATATATATATATATATATATTCAAAATGACTAATAATAATAATAAAATGCATTTATAATTTATTTAATATTTTTTAAGCCCATTTTTTGGGGGAGAGAGTTAGTTAGTGTAAAAAACAAAATACTTCATGAACACTACTTAGCCTAATTCAATTCAGATCAGTGTGCCGAGGGACAAAATTAACATTTTTAGTAGCATCATTATCATAAGGGTGGGATTACATGCAGACTAACATTAATGAAAGCTCATTGTGGCACTCTATGTCTATTTTGCTGCTGTTTGTCTATGGAAATGAGAGCAGGGTCCACTTGGCCGCAGGATGTGATCCTGGCGAGAGGCGGTGCGTGTTTGGCTGGTTTGTGTGTTCTCAGGAGCCGGCCCCTATGTGAGCAGGAAAGAGATCAAGATCTCTCACAGGAGATTCTGTAACTCATAATAGCTGTGTAGCCTTGTAATGCCTCTAACTTTATGGCCTTATTTTTAGTATGAAATATATGGTTACTTGAAGTCAAACGGTTTAGTTGTTACATACATTACATACAGTTTGTTATGTCATTTTGACTCCCATGTAAACAGGTTACCACTTTCCTGCTGCTTGCATAAGCATTTTCTCACTTAAAGTACATATCGTGCTTAATTTTCCGGTCTTTGTGGAAATGCATTTGACCTATACACTGTAGGCTACGCCAACAAACATTCTATGGTCATACGTGGCAGCGAACAGGTTTTATTCAAGAGGGCATTTCCATTTGGATGTCTCTGCCTTTGAACTGTGGGTTGCGACAGGCATTGATATGTTAAGTGTGCTAAGGCTTTTCTTTCCCCGTCTCTTTTACTCCATCAGTATTTATTCACCGACTATGTTCAGGCCTCTGGGATCAGAGTTTTCATCCTAACGGAGCGCTTCAGATTGCAGCATTCCACTCGGAATAAGAAACTTATGATGTCGGAAGGGAGGTTAGCCGCTTTCGTATGAGTAAAATCAAAACAGATTTGGATCCTGCACTTGAGTAGATCAGAATTCTTCACCTCAACATGCCAGCAAATCATGGGCCGCTCAACCTTGACGCTGTGCCATATGTGACTGTTGATATGCTAAATGGGTTTATGGCATTTTGTAGTGTTTTCAATGTTTCTTTTTAAGATTTCTTATCAATTGTTAGATGGAGACCAAAATGTCTATGGTTAGTTTGAAAATGGCCTTCAGGAAAAAGTAACCTTCCAAGTTCAGGTCATTTACGCTGCAGTAAACAATATAAGTGGACATCAGAATGGTAATGAAGTCAGTTTCTGGTATTAGATTAAAAGTGAAGGTATGTCGGGTCCCGTGATATTGGTTTCTGCAAGAGAGTATTGCACAGACATGCACATCTGAAACCATTTTAACTGCAGAAAAACATGAGCCATGTCAGGTTCCGTGATGTCATTTCCTGTCCTCAAGGTTACAAAAGGAAAAATCAAATGCAAGACTTTTATATATAACAAATTTTAGTATTATACTATTATAGTATTTTTTAATGATTTGAATTGGCTTTTATTTGTGGATTTCCAATTTAAATTTTTTAGGTTTAGTCATTTTGTTATATTTAGTTTTAGAAGGTTTAATGCTTCACATTAAATTAATTTTATTTCAGTTAGTTGCCAAGGTAACATTTTCATTTATGTTTAATTTTCATTTATTTATATATATATATAGTTTATTTTACAATAACAACACTGATGCATAACCACATCAATGATGTCTGTAACAAAATCATTTTTTCTTCAAATAGGCCTTATGATGGTTTATTATTTGTAATGCATATTGTATTTGTAACGGGGGACATAAGTAGGGGTTGGCGATATACCGGTAGACCCGATTAACCGGTTTAAATTTGTCAACTGGTAGAGATTTTGGATCTCAGTTCAATCACGTGACGTTGCTGTGGTTCGCGGTCACTAAAGCGTATGATTTGCAATGCATTTTTAATGTTTTGATCTATAGTAGTTTGTTTTCCTATATGCTTGTAATAAGTTCCTTTGTTCCTAGTTATTTGTTCACTGTTTACTTGTCTTCAGTAAGCTTGAGTTTTTTTTTAACTTGGGCTAATATTAGTTTTTAGTGATATTGAATATGGTGATAAGAATTAGGAAATTTCAACGGTATAAAAATGTTTGCTATCATAACCTTATTTAAAGCTAAATAACAATATCGTGATATATTGTTATCGTGTTGTAAAATTACTAGATATACGATTTTAGTCATATCGCCCACTCCTTGGCATAGTAATCAAGTATATTGTGTACGTTTTGTAGCTAAAGGGGCATAAGTGCAATCCACTTGACTCCAAATCCTTGATATGTTCAGGGTGCATACTATATACTGCATCTACCTCTTTGTACTCCAGAAAGCATTATTATGTTCAGTTCAGGCTTTAAACTCCAGCGTGTCTCTGTGAAATGGCACACATGTATGTCGCTGCCCTGAGCACTATTGTACAACTGCTTCCCTTATTGAGAGGGCATGGCATGCAGCATTTAAGGTCAGGATCCATTACGGCAATGTATACCAGAGGTCAGCTGGAAGTGGTCAACACTTCCACAGTGGTCCAAGTAAACAGAATAACTGGACAATGTAGGATACATGTATCTGTTATTGGTTGTCTCTATGCTCCAAACTATTTTATAAAAAAAAATCTAAATGTTTACTTTTCTAATTAATTATCATAAATAAATTTCTAATTAATTATGATAATTGTAAGTGTTAAAAAATTATATATATTTTTATTGCAGCAGTGTATGTGTGATTTACTATTTTATGTTAAATTGAATCATATATATTGACTTTATAAAAGCCATGCTTTTCTTTAAGATATCACTCAATCACTAATAATTGCCTATATGTTGGTCATTTATTTTAGTTTTTAAAAAAAATTCTTTCTAACTTTCTATTTTTTTAATTATTAAATGGGCCCCAATCTGAAACTCAGCTGTTATTAGTTAACACCATGAGAGATGGTTTGGACAGAGATTGCTAACTTTAAAGCTAAGCAGTCTCTGTGTTGTGCTTTACTGAAGATGACTTGTAGTGCTAGATCCACCCACCCACTCATGCGCTCTCATATCTAAACACACACATATATTACCAGGCAGCACTGCTCGCTTTCAAATCAACAAATACACACTTATGAGCACATGCTGGCACAGCGCATAATGTTTGTAACGTGTACGTTGGCAACGAAAATGCAAGTGTGTAATAATGTTTATTCAACATTCCTCTACTAAAGATGGCTACAGATGATTAGCTCTTTATGAGACATAATGCAAACATTTCATTTCATTTATTATTGTCATTGTAAAAACATTATAAAAACGTTGTCACAACGAAATTAAAAGTGCTACTCCTGGTGCATATATATATATATAAAAAAAACAGAGTACCAGATAATATCTGGAGTTGATCAGTACAGTGCATGTATCTACTAGATCAGTCCTTCATAATTAAGAATAGGTGTTTGCTCTAGTAGATCCTTGTGCGGAGGTATGCAAATACATATACCTTGATAGGCAGGTAGGTAAATTTTTTTGGTCCTGAGACCAATTTCTGCTGCAGAGTGCTTGACTCTTGCATTGTTAATACAAGATCTTGACACAAAATAGATGCAAATAACATCACAACGTTTATTTCTATCAAGGGGTGCATCAATTTTTGGTCAAGATCTTGTATTAACAATGCAAGAGTCAAGCACTCTGTAAAGTCTCCTTCAGCACATCCCAAAGACTTTCAATGAATTTAAGGTCTGGACTCAGAGGTGCCAATTCATGTGTGAAAATGATTCGTCATGCTCCCTCCCAATCATTCTTTTACAATTTGAGCCTGATGAATCTTGACATTGTCATTCTGGAATATGGCATTGATGTGTCTTTCTACATGGTGGTTTAAAAAAAAGAAAAGCTACACACTCTTATCAATTAGGATTAGAAGAACTGTTGCCAAACATATAACATGCTAGAAACATAATAATCACTGCAATAATGATCCAATCATAGACTCATAGCATTTGCCTATTTAAATACAAACAGCAACCTTTTTTTGGCCGGGCTGTGTATATGTAATTTTTTTTATATATTTAGCACACTTCTATTCTTGATTGCTATCAGTATGCAAAGTTTCAACTAGTATAACAAAAAGAGTGAATGAAAAACATTGCTTACCCTACAGTACCTTTAAAACACATGGATATATCCGTGAATCATTTTAAATCATTGGAACGAACAGTTTGAACTAAAAAGCCAGAAGACAAGAAAAAAACTGTCTAATTACAGTCTTTAGAAAATGCAATGGCCAAGGACTTAAAGTCATTAAGATATTGACAATGTTCATTTCATATCACCAGCCAAATCACCATGAATATATAATACATTTTTGCCCAGCTTTAGTCTAGAGTACAGCAGATGTCCAGGAGAGATGAAGACTATCTCATGTTCCTGCTGATCAAATGAGAGGCGGTTAATTAGGGAATAAAATAGAGCCCTAGTGGAGAGAGATAGGAAAAGGGAAGGGAGGTTTTTGTGTGTTTAAATGTCGTTTTGATTAAACTGTTGTGCTGTTGCAGTGGGGTCCATTTACTGAGCCCAGACTGTTACATAGGTATGGTCACTGTAATAATGCATAGTTCTCACTAATTCACACAGTCTCTTTTTAAAATCTAACCAGAATCGAGAAAAATGGTTAAACATTCATGCATGTGACTCCAGAGGTTAGCTGCACACAGCATAACCTCAGTCCAGAACAGAGCAGACTTACACAGAGTTTCATTGAGCCAGGCAGCTGGGGAAGGGTGTGAGGTTACACTAGGCTAGGATGTTGTTTTAGGGGTACTGGCAATGGCCATAGATGGCTTCCTTTCAGGTTTGACGTCTGTCTTTTTAACCCTGTTTGACCTGATGCAAATCATGACCCATATTCGCTTGATGGTTGAATGGAATCTTTAAACCTCAAGGTGCGTCTTGTCTGTTTCTCCATCTGTGAACCCATGTACTTCCTCTTAGAGTCTTCCTCTCACACTTCCTGTCTTTCATCTGCCCAACTGTGTGCTTGTGTATGCATTAGAGTGAGAGATAGAATCTTCCTGCCTTTTTACATCTGTCAGAATTCAACAGTTCTGAAAGTAAAAAAATAATAATTTGTTAATAGGCCAAAAAAAACAACAACTTCAGTATCATTTTCTTGAAGTAAGCTCTGTTGTTAGTTAGTGATTAGTATATGCTGCTGGAAACCCATAAAGGTGCAGTCACATTTACCTTTGTTTTGGCATCTAGTCATTTCTACAGAGCCCCTAAATGGACCTTTGCAAAAATAAAAAATATACAGACTTTCGTGTGCGCACGAGAAACTTTCACATATGCACGCAAAACTTATCTTGTGCTCACCAGAAAATCTCACGTGCTCTCAAGCACGCAATAGATTCTTGTGAGCATGCAAAATTTTGGCGAAATGGGCTCAGTGTACATCGGACATGAATAAACATTGGTACAGTAAAAAGTGATTAAAATTTGGATTTCGTTAGGGCAGTATGTTTATATTGTCCCATATAAAAATTATTGGAACAGTAAAATGTACTAAGATTTTGCATTTCACAAAAACTCACTTTAAAACCACTTTGTAAGGTTTAACGCGTCCTTACTAGTGGAGGAGAAATGCTTATTATCTTCATTCAACTACATAGAAACACCTTAGCAACCACCCTAGCAACACTCTAGCTGGTTAGTTTTGCTTTCAACCACCACTTACTTTGTCTTCAGAAAATTAAAAAATCTGGCTTAAGTTGTTGTTGCATCACAAGCTCCAATTGTACCAACACTAGTAGATTTACACTGTTAGTTGATTGAGGTGTCTGAGTGGTTTACAAAATAGAAATGCTTTGGACAGAATGTCCGGAGCCCTTGGCATAAACATAAATATTTTAGACCACAAAGCTCTCACACAGACGCTCTTACATTGGCCTGCGGTAGAATGGTGATGTATTGTCTTTAATCATCTGTAAGTAATGTTGCGCTAACAAGCAGACGTTTCGCTAACAAGCAGACGTTTTTTCCACCCTGTTGGCAGTGGGTAAATATTTTGCCTGCGCCCCAAGGCCAGCCGTTAGCATTAGGTGTCAGAGAACAAGATTCCCTCCTTTCTGTGTTTGTCTATAATGATGAATGAATGCGTCTCAGGAAAAAAAACATGCTGCCACGCTGTTGTGCCTTGGCAGTTGATGTCTGCCTGCTGTTTTCATCCTTGGCAATCCAGAATGAACAGGAGGGATTTGCTCCTGCAGGGAGGGGGCAAACCTGGCTATTGTGTTTGTGTCTTTTGCACAAGAGACAGATTTAATTGTAATTGTACCCTGCTGTGACTCATGCTGTGATTCAGCACGGTGGCCGCCGACTTCACTGGTAAAAAGACTGAGAACACACTTTACCTGTATGTCAACCTGCATACCTGTTTCAATTTTGATCTGGTTTAGGTTCCTGTCAGTCTGTGATCTTCATTCTTGTGACTTGCACAAAGAAATGGACCTACAAGAGAAAAATTTTATACAAAAAATAACTTAAATTTTTTAAATAGGTTCAAATTACATTTATTATACTTGTGTATATATTATATAATATAATCATACACTCACCAGCCACTTTATTACGTATACGTTGCTAGTACCGGGTTTTGCCTTAATTCCTCATGGCATAGATTTAACAAGGTGATGGAAACATTTCTCAGAGATTTTGATCCATATATTGACATGATAGCATCATGCAGTTGCTGCAGATTTGTCGACTAAACATCCAAAATGTGCTCTATTGGATTGAGATTTGGTGACTGTGAAGGCCATTTGAGTACAGTGAACATAATTGTCATGTTCAAGAAACCAGTTCGAGATGATTTGAGCTTTGTGACATGTCGCTGAAAGTAGCCTTTAGAAGATTTGTACACTGTGGTGGTCACACAGTGATAGATATGGTCAAAAAACAATACTCGGGTAGGCTGTGGTGTTTTAATGATGCTCAATTGGTAAGAAGGGGCCCAAAGTGTGCCAAGAAAATATCCCAGAAACCATTACACCACCACCATTGATAAAAGGCAGGATGGATCCATGCTTTCATGTTGTTTACACCAAATTCTGACCCTACCATTTGAATGTCGCAGCAGAAATTGAGACTCATTAGACCAGACAACATTTTTCCAATCTTCTATTGTCCAATTTTTGGTGAGTCCGTGTGAATTGTAGCCTCAGTTCCCTGTTCTTAGCTGACAGTAGTGGCACCTGGTGTGTTTTTCTGCTGCATTAGCCTGTCTGCTTCAAGAATCGACGTGTTGTGCGTTCAGAGGTGGTTATTTTTGTTATCTGGCCATTCTCCTCTGACCTCTGGCATCAACAAGGCATTTTCGCCCACAGAACTGCCCCTCAGTGGATATTTTTCGGACCATTCTCTGTAAACCCTAGTAGATCAGTAGTAGTTAATACTCAGACCAGACCGTCTGGCACTAACAACCATGCTAGATTTAAAGTTACTTAAATCTTCCCCATTCTGATGCTCATTTTGAACTTCATATATAAACAGTGAAACATTTACAGTGACACACAATAAATGGCCTGATGCTGTACATAAAACTATGTAAAAAAAATAGTGCAGCTGACAAAATGACCAAAATAGCTCTTACTGCATATATATAGAAAGTGTTTATTTGAGCATAAATTCCATGCTGGGATTGTCCCTTATTTGTCGGTCTAGGCTAGTTTTTGTCTCATAACATACTTCTTAAAGAAGGTGAAACCCCAATGGTTTTCTCCCACATGTGTTATGACCATTTACAAAAATGCTCTTATTGTGTTCTTTTTTTTTTAACCAAAAGGGCAAAGCATAACAAGACAGTTTCTCTATAAGATCATAACCATAAACATGCTCGTCTGGACCTGTTCGTTCACACAGATTTATAAACACTCATAATCATCTGTGCATAAGACGGCATTGTGCAACCAACCACAACAGCTGGTAGGAATCCATGTCTAAGCACGTGTTGTTTCAACATACATGGACGCTAATCCGATTGGCGCTCTCTCTTGTTCCTTAAATGTATCAGATATTTCTGAGTAAGGTTATTGATCAGTCTTTTGAGTGTGTGAGAAGATTATACATGTGCATAAAGGAACATTGGCCCAAGGGTCTCCTGTAGATTATGGCTTAATCCATACAAATCCATTGAAGGGGGAGGGAGCGGTGAGATGGAGGAAAACAGGTGGGTGTCAAGGCAGTGTCTTGTGCGAAGAGAACACGTTTGGGTTGCTTTGTCAGCAGCCGGCTGGAGTTGAACAGACATTTATGTTGCGATCAGTTTTAACACACAAGAACCATTGTTGTTGTTTTTTGCGTCATTTGAATATGTGGAAGTGCACACAAAATTTGATAGTGAAATTTGTGGCGAATAATGTCAAATCTGTACTTGTTCCTTAATCAAAGATGCTTCAAAAGACTTTTATTATAACACATGAATCCTGTGGACGACTGTTATCAAAATTGCTATGTGTTTTGTTGTTGTAGGGAAAAGGGCAGCTTGGACAATCTGCTAAATACCTCCTTTTGGGTTCCACAGTGACAAAAAAATCATTATTGGAATGACTTGACGATGAGTGGATAATGACAGAACTATTTCCTTAATGTGTACGGGATTTATGGAAATTAATAGCGATCTATTTTAAATCTGTGTCACCGATGCTTCAGAGGAGAAACACGTGCCTTCGGTTCTGCCGAAGGTTTGATGGAGTACTATTTAATTATCTCTGTCTACAAATGAAGAGAGATTTCGAGTCAACCGCGCTGGTGAATGTCTTTTAAAGCATGAAGGTGGAGAGGAAAATTACCTGTAATTTTCTTCACATGCTAGTATAAATCCATCTCTTCTTGTGCCCTCTTTAAGATGAGGGGAAACCTGCATCAAAACTGCCTCAAAGGCATAAGGAATAGAGAAAAAAACCCTGCAGCCTCCAGGCTTCAGGATTTAGAGTGTGTGTGTGTGTGTGTGTGTGCATGTGCGTGTGTGTGTGTGCCTGTACATGCATGAGCAATTGCTTTTGTGTCCATCCAAAAGAGGCTTAATATACAGGCAAAAAGTAGTCCCACATGTCATTGGGCACAGCCAGACAGCTCAGCGTGGTTCTTCTCCACTGGAGGACTCATGATCACAGCGATGGGCACAGATTCTTTAACAGGTCTTCTGAAGCTACACACACATACACACACTCGCCCCTTTCTCTTTATCTCACGAGACAGCAGCATTCCTTCCTGAACGGATTGTGATTTCATGTGTTAAAAAAATAGCCATGTGAAAAATGGAGCTTGTTCCCCATGAGTCGTCAGTCTGATCTTCAGGATGGTGTTTGTTCCGAGTCTCTGTGTTCATTGGGAATAAGCAGCTAATCATGATGCTACATTCTTCAGAATTGAATCAGGAGTGAAAACATTGTGCAGTATCACACTCTTCCTGGGTGTTTCCTCTATTCTCTCGGCCTCTGCAGATACTTCACTGCCTAAAATAAACCCATGATGTTTAACCTCTTGGTGACCACAGCTGCTTACAGCTACAACTGATGAAGAAGCCAGCTGGTGTCCTAAAACAGTAAATACTATCCGTCTCTGTCACGCTCACCCTGTCTCGATCTGTTTTCCTTTTATCACTGTGAAAGACTAGGAGTGCCATTACATTTTTTTTAATTTAATTGGTTATTGATTGAAAAAAATATTAGTATTATGACTGTATATTACAAATAATAAAATATGTACATAAATAACTTTTAAAATTCACAGAATAATACCCCCCACTATTTATGAATAAAATTCAAATTTCTATTTTTTTGTATAAAACTCATTGGCTCCACAATGTTGGATTTTTGTGGATAAATCTCTGTGTAATTACAGTCATTCGGTTCGTGCAACTTGAGACTTCCGCATCAAAAAGCCACAATGAGTGAAAATGGGAAAGAGAGCAGCTTCCACACCTCTCCCGGGAGCCACGCAGTCCTTCGCACCAGATGTTTTAAGGCGACCACTTAAAGTTGACAGCTCTGTTTCCTAGTAGAGCAGAGAATCAGCATTTGAGACAGGCACCCTTGAGACAAGCACTCAACTGGTTAAACTCTCACACATGTCACAGGACACATCACGGTTCTAACAGTGCGTAAACATGTTTGCCTTCACGAGCCAGTCTGGGCAGTGTGAGTGTATGGTTTGAGTCACAGTGCAGCCTACACAACAGCTGACAGTTGACACGCATGATAGCATCATGAAATTACGAACAATGACAATGGCAAAGTCTGCTTGAGAACTGTGTTTTGGGTGCGTGTCGTGTTCAAGCCGAGATGGCAGACTGTGTGTACGTTTTTGAGAGCGTCGGGTCTTGGTGTGGGGGTGAGCATGTATTGTCTTGCTCAGCGAGGGTCTGACTGCTTCTCTCTGTGCCATCAATATGAGAAGTGACAGTCTGACAACCATAGCTAATGACGGGAGTGTGGTATTGAGTTGCCCTGGTGCCCTGTGCATCAGTCAGAGTCGTGTGGGTCAGACCCACGGATTGTGTTTTTGCTATCCGATCTGCTGAGCTGAACCTCTTGATAATTATTGATGGTCAGAGAATAAAGGCTAAGTGAGAAACGTGGTTTGTGAGATTGATCTGTTGGTGTGAATGTGCTCTTTTTGTACGTTGAAAAGTCATTTATTTTCTTTCAACTTGAAGTTAATTTAATTTGGATGATGAGTCGTCTTATTTCATCCTGATTAAACTTCATTCAATATTTTCCCATTTGCTATTTTTATGAAGTATTTTCTATAAATGAATTGCGAATGATATTGCTTGACTGCTTTTGTGAAATGCTTACAGTTAGTATCAAAGCTCTTGAATTTGCCTTAACAGATTTCATTTAGCATTGAGAGTAAACATGAAGTCACAATCCTGAGTGGACTCAACGAATTTGTAGTGAAGTTTTACGGACCACAAGGAAGTAAGTCTGTTTTTAAATTGATTACATACATGTTCTTTATGAAAACATTTCCAGGTCAAATTTCACCCCAAAATCAAATAAAAAAGGCCCATTTTAAGATGTATAAGATTTTTTACAATTATGACATAACTTTCATGACAACTTTTTCATGAAATTCCTTTATAAAAATAGCTTTTTCATGCTTTTCTCCTTTTTTTTAACACAAACATTAAAAGCTTCTAATTGATTCTGAATTATTACACTAATTTCTTATTTCTTTTTGGAGCGAAATATGAGCCAGACCGGTCTTGTTCGATTTCTTTACCTAGCTATCACGTGAATCAATGATACCACTTTTTTGCATATTTAAACATGTCTGTCTTACACAACTTTTGGGACATGCCGTCATTGCTTACTCCGAAAACATCTCGTGAGCCTTTTTAATTATCATATCATCTTCTGTTAAATGATCTTTCCTCCCTCTCTCCACTTGAGAGGTCGGAGCAGGTCTTATCCGTGACCTCTGCGGCTAGGCTTTACCTTTTGGAGTTTGAGCCTGTGGTCACAAGGGTCAGATTGCAGAAGGCTATTCTTGGAGTGAGCACACGTTGCACCATACCCCATATCACACGAGGCCAACAGCACAGCTTCCCTGTCCACATGTACACACCCACACGTGTGTCATCGTTACACATACAATTCATAATGATCTAATTAAGAATTACAGTTACACCCACACACCGTCACTTTTGAATACAAAGACCTCTACGCTTAGTCATTTAGAGTGTGCATTGCTGCTTGTCTTTTCAAAACCTGTGTTGCATGCTTGAGGAGATGTGAATTGTTTCTTGAATAGTCATGTGTCTCTTTCTGTTTTTCCTGCCAGCACCGTATGAAGGGGGCGTATGGAAGGTGCGAGTAGATCTTCCAGACAAATACCCCTTCAAATCTCCCTCTATAGGTACAGTATTACTATACATGTATCCCAAAAGAGCCATTATCAGCTGAGTGTTCTTCAAAAGCCACACACATTGGTGTGGTTGTGAAATTATGGGCAGAGTACATTCGAAACATTCGGTAGAAAAAGCACATGTGATGTCATATTTAATTGTCTGTAAAGATGGTGTGGTAGGAGAAAGGTTAGGAACAGCCAGTGTTGTGCAGTCCAATGTTTTTATTTGTATCTGACACCATTTTAAGACCATTCGGATTTTTTATATTTATGACAATTAAGCACACAAAGAATTATTATTTGAATTATATTTATTTAATTATTTATTTAATTAATATATAATACAGTAATTTGAATTGAGGAAATAGTCATGAATAATATAAAGCAAAATACTTTTTTATGCTATTTAATTCGTTTTTAAAAAGTACATATGCAATCAAATGCTGTTATTTCTATCTATGGTCTCATTTCATCTTTCTTCTTCAATCTCTGCAGGATTTATGAATAAGATTTTTCATCCGAACATCGATGAAGCGTAAGTCTCTTTATTCTGAGTCTGAATTGCCTTCTGGTTTGCTCTGAGCAAAAATGTATTTTCTTAAAAGGATAGTTCACCCAAAAATGTACATCTGTTATCATTTACTCACCCTCATGTCATTCTAAAACTGTATGATTTATTTAGTTACTGCTGTGAAACATAAAATATATTTTGAAGAATGTTCGTACTGCTTTTTCCCATATATTCAAAACATCATTAGGAGATCGGGTGCCGAAAAGCTCCAAAAAAAGGACCAGAAGTGTTTTAAAAGTAGTCCAAAGACTTACGCACACTCTTTCAAAGCAATAAAATAGTTTTGTGAAGAATGCATTTTCTTAAATCCTCCTTTTTTGCCCTCAGATATTTATTTTAACTCTACAAGTCATGCAATGTTTGACATCAACAATAGCAAACTCGTTCTTTTCAGCAGTATTTTAGTATTTTTTAATTGGCATTTATTTTAATATTTTCAGTTTTCATTTTATTTTAAGTTTCAGTCATTTTGTTGTGTGCTTTTGACATTTTTATTATTTAAAAAAAATAATTATATATAGCTTTATTTTATTTTTATTTCAGTTTTAGTGTTAATAATTTTCGAAAAAAAACTTCTTTCATAGCCTAGGCATTCCATCTAATATTTATATATACATATTTATTTATTTAAATTACCGAAAACTATTTTCTTTTTAATTGTAGTTAACAATAACAACACTAGTTTTCAGCAATAAATATTCTCTTTTTTTTCATTCTGGGTGACTGTTATTTTAATGTCTATTCACACCAAGAAAAATGCTGTTCATTCATACTGAGCTCAAAGTGAAGAGAGAACTTTTCCTACCTGCAAAATGTATAGGGTAACACTGTTCTGGAATGGAGAAGTGGAAGTAAACACTGTGATGGGGTGTCATTGTCATTTTCCTGTTATCACAGTAACGCTGTATAAAGCACTATATAAATAGAGGTGACTTTACTAGATCACTGTATAATGATATTAATTTAGGTCATCACCTCTACTCTAAAGCCAAGACTGTTATTCTTTGTCCAGGTCAGGGACCGTGTGTTTAGATGTGATCAACCAGACATGGACCGCTCTTTATGGTACGTATACGCGATCTCGATTATGTGTCTGCTTTCATGTATATTGAGAATAAATGCTCAGGAAAAAGCCATCGCTTGGATTGATGCTGCCTGAGGAGTAGAATAAAGTCTCTGCCCCTTAGACAGGACCGTGGCGCTCTGTAATCCTCTTAACCTTTCTGAATGAGCTAATACCTGCAAGGTCAGAAAACAGCATCAGTTGACCTAACAACCACACTTAAATGGCCCATTCCCACCAGCAATCATTCATTGCCTGTCTTTTTGCAGCTGTCACTCCATTTTTGTCTTTATAATAAATTAAGATCATTTCACAACTTTAGGACAATTGCAATTTTCATTCAATACAAGTGTAGTTAAGTTATGTGCATCCTAGTGTTGAATTTATTATTCTGAAATACTTGATTCTGATGTTCTGCATTCTGTGTTCAGATATTGTTATCATTTAGAGTGGTCATGTTTCATGATTAAATTCCACAGCACAACAAATATAATATTTAACACACTGCTTTATTCCAAAAGTTCGGTGTTAATATAAATATTAACACGTTTAATTAAAACAGTGGCATGTAGACTTCCAATATTTCTCAATTAACTGCTTCATTGATTCGCTACTATGTACAGTAGATACTATAGAAAGTCTGTTATTCATATATTTTATTTACTTATTTATTAAATTAATTGCTCTTCTGTCCATTCTGTTCATTTCATTTTCCATGTAGTAACCGCCTCTTGATCACCAGAACTTTATTTTGTGATAATGACCAGCTGACTGTACATTATCCCGTATTTGGTTTATATATATATACTCAGCTGCATGTCATTGTCCACTTTGTGTTTGTATAATAGTGACAGCTAGAACGTACAGTACTGTCAGAGAGTGAGTGAGAGAGAGAGAGAGAGAGAGAGAGAGAGAGAGAGAGGGATCTATGGCTACAGCCCCCACACTGAAAGGGAGATTAGGCCATAATCATGTCACTCACCACAAATCCTCCATTTTGTGCTGCATGTAGGGCTCATAACATAAGACTTTTGCTCTGCTCCTGTATTAAAGGCTCTACTTCCTGTCTTTCTCTCTCCTCACAGATCTCACCAATATCTTCGAGTCGTTCTTGCCACAGTTACTGGCCTACCCGAACCCCATTGACCCTCTGAACGGGGATGCGGCAGCCATGTACTTGCACCGGCCAGAGGACTACAAACAGAAAATCAAAGGTGATTTGGAGAGTTGCTGTCGTTTGACTTGGTGTTCTCTCGGTTTAACCTCCATCTGGCCTCTGGTTTTATATCTGTCACCTTGTTTCACATCACCACTTTACAATGTCTTCTGCTCTGAAAAATGTGGGTGCGTAAGGTACATGTCGCATGAAACATGCAAAACAAGAGAGAACCAACAAAATAATAACATCTGATTATGTTGTAGCCATTGTATGCTTTTTCATGTGAGCTTTTTGTTTCAATTGTTTTCAAAAGTAAGATAATACCTGCAGCTGTTCTTTGCTAAATTATTTTGTCAGATAAATACATTAACCAATTTAAGTGTTTTGTTCTTCCCTCATATTTAAGATATTTAAAAAAATACATAAAATATTGTCCTCAAATTTTGATGGTTTAATCGAATTTGTAGGTTCATTAAAACCAAATTTCTTCTGGACATCACTCTTGGCCAGTCGTATATCTTTTTCTTGCAAAAGTTAAGTCTTCTTGAATTTAAAAAGCTAAATTACTGTCTTTATCATTATGTATTTCTAAGCAATTTTGTGGATATATTGTGTTTTTTAATGCTTTTCATTAGGCAAATTGAGTTTCATAAAGCATGAATGTTGGTATCATGACCCTTTCTTGTCTTTATTTTTATATGGTAAAATGTTTTGGTAAAAATTCACTACTTTTTTTTTAATGTCAGTTAGATTTTCTAAAATTAAACTATTACTTTTATTCAGGAAGGACACATTAAATTGATCAAAGGTGACAGTAAAGACATTTATAGTGTTACAAAAGATGATTTCAAATAAAAACTGTTCTTTTGAATTTTATATTTATTAAGAAGCGTGAACATTTTTTACCATGGTTTTCACAAAAAACATAAGCAGCATAACAGTTTTTAATATTGATAATAAGAAATGTTTCTTGACCATTAAATCACTGAAGACTGGAGTAATAATGCTGAAAATTCAGCTTTGCCCTCAGGAATAAATTACATTTTCAAATATTGTAAAATCACAGTTTTTACTGTATATTTGATCAAATAAATGCTGCCTTGGTGAACATGAGGCTTTTTCAAAAACATTTTTTAAAATCCCCAAACCTTTGAGCAATAGTCTGAATATAGGTATATATTTGTTCATTTAGTGATACAAAAGTGTGACAAACTTAATTATTTGATTCAATTCTATATTTTTTTTGTAGTGAAATAATGATTTGCTTTCTGTCTTCTTCCCATCTCTTTCTGTCTCGCTGTTTCTCTTCAGAATACATCCAGAAATATGCAACAGAGGAGGCTCTGAAGGAGCAGGAGGAAGGAGCGGGCGACTCCTCTTCAGAAAGCTCCATGTCTGACTTTTCAGAGGACGAAGCTCAGGACATGGAGTTGTAGTTAAGGGCGACAGTTTCTCCCCTTTACCACAGAGACTATATTATTTCCTAACCATGCGAAGCAGACTATAAAAGATTCATATTTAAACAAGGTGATTTTTTTTTTTTTTATCGTTATTATTACTAAACCAGGATTTTTATGGATATCTAGCGTTGACGATGAATACGGCACACTCTCTAGGTGTTCTATCTCTACTTCTTGGTGGTTGTTTGTTTTATTTTTTCCTTTTTTTTCTCCCTTTCACTCTCTCACTCGCTCTCTCCGACACCCCAACAAAAGAAAGGCTTGTAGTGTTTCCCCCCTTGATTCCACGTTGGTAGCTGCGTAGCTGGAATGCATGTCATCGCCTCCCTAATCCACCTTTTCCGACGCGGACCGGCGGGACAGAGGCCGTATTTAACCGGGGGTGCCCTTGTGATGTTACTAACGTACTGAGAGTTGTGTCCGTGATGCTCTGATATATGAATCCCCTCAGCTTAGACCTTTTGCAAGGACGGTCTTCAGGTGGAGCTGTCGCAGTTGGACCGGACACGTTTTGCCTCATTGCTCCCCTCCACCCCAGCGCTTTGATCGATCCAGCGCAAGTCATATTGAATTATCGTTGCTTCCCTGGTTGTCCTGTTTTTTTTGTTTTTTTCTCTCGTTTGTTTTGTTTTCTCTTTAAACAGCTGTTTTAAGATAGAAACGCTCAAGAGAGGAATTTCTCCTTTCTCCTTTTTATTTGGCACCTTGAGGGGAAGTTTCCACGCTGTACGTTAAAGCAATCATCAGGATTTTACAGAACGTCGCACACATTCTGCTCACCAATCAAGCCCACGATACAGCGCCAGAAAATATCAGTACGACTCCCTTTAAGTTCCTCGAGCGTCTTTTTAAAGAGGATGTAGATGTAGAGGCTAGCACACCGAAGCTCAACTTTTTCCACTAGCTCGATGTTTCTGGCTTTTGTTCCCTCGTTGTGGAAGTCCCGCACCCCACGAAACGTGGCTCTACACTGTGTGACCTTCCACAGTGACCTTCACTAAACGACCAGGAAAGTGACTGTCCTGCTTTACGGAGCACAATCTTTTATTTTGTACCGACATTGTATGCACAGAGTGTTTTGTCTTTTTCCTCTTTTCTGTCTCGCACCCTCTCCCTATTTACGAGCATCTTTTTTTTGTACATTTGTTGTATGATGCGGAAGTGGAGTCGTGTAGGACTTTGTTGGTCTAGCCTAGAAGAAACCTTCAAGAGAAAAGAGACAAAAAAAAAAAAAAGACTTTTACTAACATTTGTAGAGTTCATCATCTTTTCCTATTGCTTGTGCATAACTATGATAGCTGTTGTTTGACCTCATGTAGATCTAGTTAGTTTTACTGGGTGGTGAAATCAAAAATAGTTGTTCATATGGATTTAGGTTTCGTAACCTGCTTGTCCGAATACAGATATTATTGGAAGGATCCCATTTGGTAATATCTGCCTCGGAACTACTTGTGGTTTTAGGAGAAGGCCGAGTAACATTTACTAATGCTGAGGTGGGGTTTGGCCGCTACGGTGTGGAAACGGGCAGATATCTTCTGTATAAAGAGCTTTTGAATTTCAACATCTGCAGATATCATCAGTGGCATGTTGGTAACATGAAGAACCAGATTTAGTTTGTGTGTGTGTGTGTGCGTGTGTTTTGCAGTATTCTCACAAATCTCGCATTCTGAATGCACTTGCAGATTCATTCATCGTCCAAAATGTAAACGAAACGGGGTTGAAGTGAGGCGTACGACGTTCCAAAACAGACGTCGACTCCAGCGGAAAGGCGTTAGGGGAGGTGGTTCAGTTCAGTTCGGCTCATGTGAACGATTCAGAGCTGCTTTTTTTTTTATCCCATTTTATCCCAAATAGTTCTCTCCTATTTTTCATTTTTAATTAAATCAATGCTTTATCGGCAAAGCATATGACCTTGCTTTAGCCCAAGTCAAGAATTGGCCAAATTGTGCAATGGGGGGAAAAAAAAGACGACAAGTCTCTGTTGAACATTTTTGAGTCTAAATCGGTTATTGGGGGTTCATATTTTCAAGAAAAATAAGAAAAACATCACTTATATGCAGTATTGTATTAAGAGGAAGTTATGATAGTCACAAGGAGAGAGGCGGCATATGTTTAGACAGGCCTTTGTTTCACATCTTTCAGACATGTATGGAAGAAAATGTTTCTCAGTTGTGGTTTGGTTGCCTTGGTAAACATTTTGCCATGCCAAGCAACACGCACCCTGACAAACACGACAGACTCAGCTTCTCTATTTCATTTCTGCTTCATTAATATGAGAGGCAACATGTGGAGATTTAGTTTAAAAACCATATACTTTTCCTTTGTTTTTAACTGTCATGTCAAAGAGTGAAATGACTAAAGAATTTGAGAATCTCAAATAAACAAATGTATAAGTGTGCTTCCAATATAATTAGAAGTTATACCAATTTTTTTTGTGAATTTATTTACTAATTTTTGGATTCCTATTTTTTCCTTCATGTCAATAACAGAGGCATCCATCTGAGCAGGTAATATGTGCTGAAAAGGTGTGTGGGATTGAAGGGAGTTTTTATTTTTTATTATATTTAAGTTGTTTAGTGGGTGGGGTGGAATAAATAATTACAGTGTGTCCTTTGTGTTTTGCACTCATAAGCCCCCAGTGCTTACACACATGCACAAACATTGCACACGTACACATTCAGGGGACAGCAGTTATTAATGTCGTGGTCTCCAGCTGTTTGTTTGCCTGAGAGAGAGAGAAAGGAAGAAGAGATGTGTCTTCCGGCTGCTGCCGTGGCCTCAGAGGCTCCCCCTGCTGGCCCTCTCGGCCAATGGTATCGCGTCTCTTGCAATTGTGTTGATGACGAGCTTTCCAGTGCACTTTGCATGCGTCCGGTGTAGAGTCCAGTCTAATTGAGTCCTGGCTGTCCACTCCTTCAGTCCCTTATACCTGTGCTTCAAGAGGGTGCTCAGACATGGGGCTTATGTGGGCACACAGCATGGATTTATTTTTTAATTAGTATCTGTATCTAGTACCTAGTGTGTGATACGCTGATTTAAAAAAGAAAATACACTGTTTTTTTTTCCTTTTACACTTTTTTTTTAAAATCCCAGGTATTATGGTGATTTGCCCCTTTTATTTCCTTAACCATTAATCTTACTCTATTTTTTGCCATTCTTTTTTTCTTTTGCATTGTGAAGTGGGCATGCCTGTCACAAAGGACAAATGCTCTTTATCTATAGGATTATAATCTCTTAAATAGCTGTGTACAGTAAACTGTAATAACTTCTTTTTTAATAAAATATTAAATATGTGTACAAACTGCTTTGCATCTTTCTTCAAAATGGGTCATTTTGTTTTTCATTTCATTCGAGCATTTTAGTGCCCCTATCATGTTAATATATTGGGTGAAATGTTAAACTCACGAAAAAAAACCCATCATATTAGTTTATGACTATCACAATTAAATGATCATGAAGTGAGTTTTAAAGTAAATAAGTAGATGTTTCCTTGTTAACTTCTAACAAATAATGGAAATGTATTACGAACTTAAAATGTATTTATTTATTAAGAAATAATAAAACGTAAAAAATAAAACAAATAAGAACGTTTTGCTAACTATTTTATTTCAGTTGCCACTTAGTTTGAATGCATATTCTTACAAGACTGTAAAAAAAAGTTAAAAAAATACCCTGTTGAAGTTTCGTAATATCGCTTTAATGATCAAAGAACGTTCCTTACGTAATCTCGCGGGAAATTACATCATATTTGGCGCGAAAGCTACAGCGCAAACATCGGTAAGTAGGCTATAAATCCGTTGTATGAATTTTATGATGTTTTGCTGTATTTGTCGGTTTGTTTTAATCTAAAACGTTTCACCTAATGCATAAATCAGCATGACAATATAAATATATATTTATATAATTAAAATATCACAACGAGCTCAGCTTACTACGGTCAGTCCCTCGCCTTAAATAATGAGTTTGACCAGAGCATATCGACCATTCGTCTATGCTCTTTTATAGAAATAGGCTATTTAAATTACAACTAATTTTAAAGCTCAAATAATATTCCGATATATCTGAATTTATATAAAAAATATTGAGATGTATTTTGAATACCAGTGAATGGGTAAATTGTAAAGCCTCTAGGGTTGCTTCCCTCTGCCTAATCATTTACATTATGATGTTGATACTCTGTACCACCACTAGATGGCAGACAGGTTTCAAATTTGGCCAAGAGGAGAATAATATGCATTAAAGTCCATTATCTAATATTTATTTTAAAACTGTTGCAAGAACACCAAAAGCCTCTTCATTTCATCCAAAAAATAGACATTATAAATCACAGTATAAAGCACTAAAGACATAGCAGATATAATTTAGGCCATCTCAATGTATAAAGTGGGCCAAATGCATTACATTACTAATATCTTACCATTATATATATATTATCAATAAAAATCTAACCTTTCATTGAAGTAAAACAATTGAAAGTGGGGGGTAAATCACATTATGAAATAAATGTTTTTCTCCAAAACACATTGGCCACCATTATTGGCACAAATTATTATGAGTAATATATATATGTATATTCCCATTCATTTTTAAGCACAACAGGGTGATAAGAGACATGAAATTGTCCAGCCATGACTTCTTGTTTCACAGGAGTTTAAATATGAGGAAACACAAAGGCCAAACTCCCTTAATCATCCATCACAATGAGTAAAACCAAAGAATATAGTTCTGATGTGCATCAAAAGATTGTTGAGCATCACGAAATAGAAAGTGGCTGTAAGAAAATAGCTAAAGAATTGAAAATCCGTATTTCCACCATCACGGCAATAATTAAGAAGTTCCAATCAACTAAAGATGTTACGAATCCTCCAGGAAGAGGACGCATGTCTATCGTCCTAATGCACGGTGAGGAGTAAAGTTTGAGTGGCCAAAGAAAAATCCTCTACTCTCATCCAAAAACAAACTCCAAAAAAAAAAAAAAAAAGTTGTTATATTCAGTTGTCAGACACGACTGGTACTTCAAAAGGGACCAGATTCTATGATCAGATGAAATTGAAAAAGAGCTTTATCACAAATTGTGGTCAAAAGTATTGTAAAAAGTATTGAATAAAAGGGTGATATGGCTAACGTGTATTGGAGAAAAACACTTATTTCATAAAGAGATTTCCCCCACATTTTCAATTCTTTTTACTATGAAAGGTTAGATTTTTGTGATTTATTTATTAAAAGATCAAAAGGATTACCAATGCAGATTTATTTTCACAGGCTTCTTTGTTCATATTTACCAATGGTGCCAATCATTCTGACCACGACTGTTTTCAGTTTTAAGTGCAGAATTCAACATTGACCAGCAGGTGCCCCGTGACCATGAGTCACACAAAGTAGAATCCTAATCCAAATGCAGTGCCATTAGTGTCCTGCAGGGGACGATATCGCTCGTTTTACAAGAGAGGAAACAATTAAGTAACATAAGGCAAATTAATCTTTTCAACCAAAACATCTCTGTCACGCAGCAGTCTGTCCTCACTTGTTCTGTCATGCTTAAGGAGAATTAACAAATGAATACAAACTGTATGCCATTACTCTCCTTCAGATTTCCCCCTGCTTTCCCTTTCCTTTTTCTGCTTCTCTGTAGTTTAAACATGTCTGTTTTACCCCATTATAACTCCAGATTTCCCCCCCATGAGTCAGAGTCTATGCGTAAGTAGTCGAGGAGAAGAAGACATCGAGCTGGGACAGAAATGGGGCAGTGCGTATTCCTCTTCTTTCCAAAGACCTGACCTCCAGTGATGCATGGAACATGAGCTCCTCAATGAAATATTTAAAGGCTTTATCTGCAGTGCGATGGTCAAGAGGGCTACAGGCCTACATGATGTAATGCCCAGCCCCAGACTGCCGCCGTGATTGGCCGGAATTATAGCTTTTACCGTCATGTGACCAGTCCCTCTGGTTCAGCGAACTCACAGGAGAAGCTTGATACTCTTTCATATTCGTTAATGTCTCCATCATTTTCACTTAAAACAATTTCGGACTAAAGGGCTTAGAGGTAATGTGTTGGGATTTGTTTTCGCAACAATGTGATAGATGGCATGCGCAGAAAAATTAAATTATGGAAAGACATACAAAAATAATAATAATGGGGTTGAAAGTGCTTCAGAATGAATGACAAATATTGTTTATCTTTAAAAGGACTGCAGCTTTGTAAGGATAAGAATGATGCGGCAGTTGATATCCATCCCTATAATCACAATCTGCACTTTTGAACTCTAATCAGTAAATGAGTTTGCAGATAATCGGCAAACAAGGAACGTTCTCAGAATGTTTTGTCAAGGTTATCCACAAACGTTCTTCCAGAAACACTATTAGAGCATTTGTTCTTTAATAATCAAAATAATTCAAATGTAACATTTTCATAACGTTTGCAAAATAATGGAATGCTCCTTCGCATAACCAAAACGTAAGCAAAAAACATTGAAATAACTTAATGGGAACGTTAGCAGAATGTTCTTAGAACATGATACGCCCAGAATCATAGTGTGTCATATCAATGTATCATATGGCAAGATGGTTGATATGACTGCATCATTGTATGATAATAATATATATATATATATATATATATATATATATATATATATATATATATATATATATATTGTAAGAAACAACCAAGCTAAACTATTGTCTTATGTTCATTTCATGTCAGAGTGCGTCTCCTGTGAAACGGCATCCTGATGCTGACATGTGAGACAGTGGATCTAGACCGGCGGAGCGTCTCTCATGTCCAGGACTCGGTTACTAAACCAGCCCAACTCTGTTATTAATGGATGACCGTCTGATTAAAAAACGCCTCAGACAAAGACACAAATGGCAGATGCTCTGACTCCCCGTCTCCATGGTGACTGATAATGCCAACTTAGTCAAATGTTGCTGATGGTAAGGTGATGACACACAGGGTGATATAAACCCCATGGACAAAATTACTATTATTTTATTAGTATTAGTATTGTTATTTAAATATCATTTTATTCAGGTATTATGTGCTAAATAAGTGTTTTATTTTATTAATCCATTTACAATCAAATTGCCTGAGCAGAAGTTTCCTAACAGTATTTTTTCTCTTTTCTTCCTTGATTATCTGAAATGCTTCTTTCCATTTAGAAACAAACAATATCAGATCAATATTAATTATATTACACCCCCATGCAGTCTATTAACAGCATCTCAATATACTCTCAAACTAGAATGATTAAAATGAGCTTTTCGACAGTCTGCAATAACATCTTCTTCCTGTGTCTTTGCAGCTTGTTTTAAAGCTTCTAAGAGATGCTGTGAAATATCCTTCAGAAATAAAATTGTAATGCATACATTTATTCATTTACAAATAGGGGACTAAATTATGAGCAACAAAAATGTTACAATCTTTTGCTTCCAAGCACACACACACACACATATATTTACATAGTTTTATGTTAGATGCGATTAATTGATTTGACATCTCTAATAATTTATATATAATCATGTCTTAATTAATTATTTAAGATTTAACACAGTATCGTGGATATCTGTTATATATGTGAATGAAATATTTTCCATTTTATAGTAACACCTACATCTAACATTAAAAAAAATTATTTCAGTATTACAACAATAAAAAACATGAATAAAAATAAAAAATAGCAGTCTTTCTATTTTGATATTGTTAATATTATGAATTGAAATAGGAATTCCTATTAAAAATATATATATTTTAAACAGTACTTATATAAAAAATAATGTAATTATTTTAATTTAAAAAATGAAAATGATTTTATAATAATTTAAAATAATTTTAGAAAGATAGCATGCAAGCAAGACATTTATTATTTTCTTATTTTACTTTCTTACATTTCTTAGTGTTTTATATTATTTTATTACTAGGGGATTTAATGATTATACTATCTAAACTCAAGAACAAACTAGGCTATATTAATAATTACAATCACTTAAAATTATTTGAACCATAAACGGTGGATTGAATACTGTTGGTGACACTCTATATTAGTGTATCATTCTTATAACTATAATATTAACTCTATAGTATATAATATTTAATGTATAATATAACAGACGAGGTATGGATAGACGTTTGTCAGTACATCAGATGCTCCGCTGGTCATCTGTAAACTACTCCAGCACGCTTTTTGTTCCTCAGGCCCGTATCATGTATCATTCGATGAGGGCTTCAGTAGTGCCAGAAGAGTGGGCCGGTTACACCCGATACCCGTCCTGGCAGGTGGGGAGGGCTCTAAACGTCATATGGACCGACAGGTAGCTGCAACGAAATGACTATTTTAAAAATTCAACAGCTTCACTCAGCTTCCCTCATACAGGTGATCCGCGGCTCGTGTTTCGACTTTTCCAGAAGTTAATCAGGTGAATGAAGAGTGGACGGGTGAGGGGAGGACTCGACCAGGGCTGACTGGTCAACAAAGAGCCCTTGGGATAGGTTTCACTCCGGCTATTCGGTTTGAATAGATGTAACCAGAGCCGACAGACTAACGCCACCAGCATAATTTAAAAATATAGAGGGTTTTTTTTTTCCACTGAGGTGTCAGTATAGGCTTCAACTATCAACAGCAGGTAAGTGGACTCGGGGGTTGTGGGTAACGTGGACCGGTATATATATATGAGGAGCGACCCAATGGAGGACATGCTCGCTTCCCCAGCCACTGTGATGCACCGACTGCAGCTGCTCTAAAGATGTCCTGATGTCTTCCAGGATGGAGGGATACTGTCTGTGAGGACGCCTGCATTGGGTAACCTTTTATATCAGATTAACTTAAGATCATTTTATTTTTAGACTGCTAAAATTTTGTCCTTGACCTATAAGTAGTTGACACTGGGGCGCAGGCAGACCTAAACCTATACAGGAATTATTAGAAATAGACAGAAATGACTACACATAGATTAGAAATAAACAGAATTTAAAAGACTTTAAATGTATAACAGCATACGGTCCTATTTATTTATTTTTTAAATATTCAAGCAACATGCGGAGCACAATGATGGATTCAGGCTGCTAACTGAGGAAGACTTATGTAAAAGGATGCTCGTGTAGCTGGTAGGGCCTGCAGGCATATAGAGCAGATGAAATGGTGCGTTTGAATGCCTGTTCATTACTGACCATCTGGATGATGTCATCTGATCCCAAAACCCAAGACCTGCGGGACACACACAGGGAGAAAATCCTAAACCAATGCAATGCATTATCACTTATTGATAGACTTTACTGAAGATGTATGCTGCTTTTTTTTTGGTATCATTTATAATTATTTTTTATAGATCAGAGAAATAGCTGGTCTTCAGCTGGTTAAGCTCCCAGACAGGTGCATAAAACCTCATTAAAAATAGGCAAAAGTTATTTTCGATTAGGCTGTTAGACCAGCTCAGACTGCAAACCATTTTAGTCTGGTTCAAGACTCTTTTTCAGATGAGCTCTTTCATTCTCTCTCTCTTTTATTCTCTCTCTCTTTTATTCTCTCTCTCTCTCTCTTTTATTCTCTCTCTCTCTCTCTCTCTCTCTCTCTCTCTCTCTCTCTCTCTCTCTCTCTCTCCAGACAGAGCCTCTTTGTCTGCCAGTAATACAGGTAAACACCTGTCTTGGCCCTCACAACACATCACATTTAGTCCAATATGTGTTTGTAAGAGTCTGCTCTGCTGTCTAAATTGAACGACAAATTAGTCCGAACACTGCGATATTAAAGGGATGCTATTCTAAATAACTATTTTCACAGTGCATATTCAGATATTCTGTTCACAATTTATTGTTCAGATTATTTACATTTAGCCAACAGTACTGATAAATAAAGAATAAGACATGCAAAATATACTGCGCAATTAAATAAATAAAAATGTAGGCCTATTATAAATCAGAGAAACGGCGTTGCGTGTCGGAACAAGAAAAATAAATAAAATAGACTGGTTGCTGTAGGCTATTTTTTTCCAAATAAAATATAGCCTATCACGAATTCAAGTCACACCACGAGCGTTCGATCTTTTAAAAATAAACTCGTTTCAACAACGTTTCTGTGACGACAAAAGTTTGAATTTACTCAGAATTCGTTGAATTAACGTTCGCGTGACGAGGTAGGCTAACCAACGGATGTCCATCGCTGACAAACAAGTAAAGCAACTAGCATTATTTTTCGCTTTGTAGATTTACATATAGGCTATCAGAAAGTTATATAGGCCTATATTAAAAACCCGTTAATGTTTTGTTTTCAACTCTTTCGAGATAGACAATGTGGGTTGTTTAGCTACTGACAGGAATTATTTTAAAAATGTGATCGCCTTGAAAATCTTCGAATAATTCGCAATCTCCTGAGACGATATAAAAAAGTGCTGTTGTTGCGGTTAAAAAGCAGCTCGCTTCATAATTTTTGTATGGTAAAATGAAAACCCTTCTCCAGAATAATTCGGGTTTGAAAATCTTTTAATCCGAAGATGAAGTAACCCAGTGCCAGCTGTAGCCTAACGTTATGCTAGAAGTGCAGCAGAGCTCAATCAGAGAGCCTCGCCTCCCGTCAGCTCCACCTTAAAAGGACAGACAAAAAAGCACCTGAGTTAGTGACATCGCAAAATGCTGGAGACAAGAGGAGGGTTGGATTATTCCTTCGGCAGTGGGGTAAGATGCTTAACTAATTATCTTTCCATTGGCAAATCCTCATGGTTGCAGACTAAACAAGCGGGCTACCTTCTGTGCATATCGACACGTTTAATTTTGTCTGCATGTTGTTGAGTCGTTTGAGCACCTGGAGCTGCGCAGGTACAGCGACTCTCCAGGTGGAAAAGAGAGGGAGAGGAGAGAGAGAGAGGGAATATGTAAGGGGGGGAAACTGGGCTGCATTTGTTATTTGATACTCAGGAAGTCAGTGACGACGCTTTGACTTCTTTGTCTCATTGAAAAATGCTCGATTATGCGGCGAGAGAGCTTGATAAGTCCGCGTTCACTCATGGAAGCGAACGAGTTTAAATCAGCGCGAGCTCGGCGTGGCGTGTTTGGAGAAAAGTCGGGTCGTTTTTCGATAGCAATCGCTCAGATTGTCGTCGAACCTGTGCAAATCAGGTAGAGAAGAGCAAGTTTTAGATTTTAGTTGTGTTAAAAGCTGTGTTAGCGTTCAGAAATAAATAAATAAACTAAATAAAGAAGCCGAGTCTGAAAAAAAGTCAGGATTTTGAGACGTAACGTTACGCATCAGGTAAGTTTCTAAATAATTGTTTGAAATCAAACCTAAATTTCAGACTAATAATAGATTGTGTATATAATTGTTTTCTTTTAAAAATATTATCCTGCATATTTACCTATACATTAACCTATTTTACGGGTTTTATGGACCGAGAAGAAAATAAAATGTATAGCCTATTTTTGTTATTATATTACAGATTATATTGGATGTTTTTTTCAAGGTTATTTACAACAGAGGATAGCCCACTTGTAGTCTCAGTGCAGAAATAAGGCGCATGTGTGGAAATGCATTCACAGCATCCCTCTGCAAAAATAGGGCTGGATATCGGAGTGGTTGACGCATAACGTTTTTATCAGCATCAATATGTTATGTTCAAATTTATTTAGATATTTAAGGAAACGTGTATGGTTTAGGTGCTGTAACTGATCGCCAATAGCCTACTTTTGGCTGTTTTCAAACTCCTTTTCGCCTTCACCAATTCAATTAATTTATTTATAGCTACTAAAAAAACCTCAATGAGATTATGTAGGCTATAGCCTAATAAAAAAAAAACATGTATAATAGCAGTAAAATATGTAGCAATTATTTGAGTATAAAATGGTTTTAGGTGACAATAGCAGGTCAGACCGCAGGGCATGTCAGCAGCTTCCCAAAAGTATTTCATTTCATCAACCCATCTTCACCATTTCCAGGGTCCCGCCTAAATCTAGCAAAATGTGATTATCATCTTTTTGTTTCTGATTTTTTTTTTTTTTTTAAGTTTGCCCTGCGTCGTTTGCATAGGCTTAAAGAGATTTGCTTAGTAGTCTAGGTATAACTCGTTATTCTATCAACTTCATGTGGATACAAAGTCGAAGTAACTAACAGTCAACCGCAAGATTGGGTTATTTAGCTATGTAATAACTTAGAGATTTTTTTTTTTTAATTCAACAAAAGCAAAACAATGAAACTGAAAATTATTCTGGTAGGATGGCAAACAGAAAGCCCACATGAACAATTAATTCAGGATTAACTCCTAATTTATTATAAAATGTAAGTATATTTGTAGTTGCATTGCATGTTACACGTAGCCTATTTTTTAAAATATATTTTCAGTTTGTCACGCATCACCACAAAGCATACAAATGCCTAAGAAAAAATAATAATCCATATATAAATATGTTGTATTTAAAAATAAATAAAACCAGTTGCCTATTTATATTTTCTACAAAATATTTTATTTTCAGGTAAACAATACACGCGATATCAATGATTGTTTTGTCTACAATCACCTTGGGAGAACGAGTAGCCCCGGGCGTTGTCCTTTTGGGGGAGACTGAACTACTGGCCAAATCTTTCCTAAAATAACTGAAGTTCGAGGAGATACTAGCTAATTAGACAAATGCGATTAACCGGGAGCTTTGAGACTGTTATTGAGGTTAACGAGAGGTGCCAACGCACTCACACGCAAGCTTATTGATGATGATAAAAAAATCACGAGACTAAAAACATCCAAAAAAACTTCGATAAATCCTGCCTATTCGTATTCAATGTAAAAACAACCGGTCAGGAATATGACGCAGTGCAGGGTTCAAAAACACTGCAGTCAAGATCAACTTCTGAATAATCTGGTCACCTTAAACGAAAAATATAAATAGTTAGGCTATGATTTTTATCAGGATCGAATGATTTGGTCTTTTAGGTATTGTGGATTGACCTGAATAAAAAATAAAAATAAAATAATAAATCGGATGATTCTGGATCAAATAATAACAATAATCAGCATTGTTATGCACGGTGGATTATTAAATTATTTATGCTATTTCTGTAAATATTTTCTAATATAAAACAGAAATGAAAACAGAAAATTTATAGTAAAGTCATTGTTTGGCACATTTTATATAGTTAGGCACTGGATTCACGCTTTGTATTCACAATTTGGGAAATTGTGAGAGTGATGACATTTTATAGCACTTTATTTTTTTACATGCTTTGTGCCAAGACACTCAGCAAAAATAGACAGTGAAGTCGTCATGATGTTATCATATGAGAATTTGTTTCTTTCATTACGCAGGGGTGGGGGCGAAACAAAATGAGCCAGACCAATTTGACTATGCTGGCTTCTCAACTTGGCTTTTTAGAGGTATTGATTATTCCAGGAAATTGCAAGAGGAGTCCTGCTCCGGGAGCCATTTGGGCGTCTGAAAAATCACTTAGAACATCATTTTTGATCTGGAATCAATCTGGCCTCCATCTCCTGCAGGAGCTGAGGGAGCAGGAGCTAATGGCTGTTCCTGCATGGGTCGTCCTGGGTGGGGCTGTAGGCTTCGCCTATCGGGAGGAGGGTGCTGGTGGCTTCTCCCACAGCAGATGGCATGTAACCAGAAGATATAGAGTCGAATGCAGCAAGCTCTCTTGGGTGCTGTGTGTTTGATAATGTAGTGTTGGGTTTTTTGCTTAAGGCTATAGTGAACCCAGCAACATGGCGTCTCTTGTGTCACTTTACTCAATGGTGGTGATTATGCTCAGGGTGATGTCAAATACTAAAGGAGCACGTTGATGGATCTCTGCAGGCTTTAATTGCTCATTTGTCTGCTGTGTTTGGAAGGACATCATTGTTTTTTTATCACCACTCCCATCATGCTTGGACATGGAAACGGTAAAGGGATCGTCCTTTTGGTATAAATCCAGAAGTTTGCTTGATAATCTCTAAAGATTATCTAAAGACAATTTCATTTGAGGAAAAGACTGTCTGTTCCTAAGGAGATGCAAGTCCCTCCTCAGCATAAAGTATGATTATGTATTAATATAACTTGGTATAATCTCCTCAACAGCTAATTAAAATGCCTGGTTGAGCACATTATGGAGGATAATGTCAGCATTTCAATTGATTCAACATTTTCTATCTACCCATGTGGAGAGTCACTAAGTGTGTCCTTTGTAATCTTAGTGATAATCCAACAAAAGTAATAGCTTGCCAAAGCATTGGATTTTTATTTTCATTTGGCATAACTGAATTAATTAGTGTCTTTTATGAAGAATCTCCAAACTGTAGAGCATTGTGCTAAAAACACTAAAGCTGTCAAGGTCATTGGTTCAATTCCCAGGGAATGTGTGACCTGATGAAATGTGTATCTTAAAACGCAGTGCAAGTTGCTTTAGACAAAAGCATCTGCCAAAATGCACATATACAAACCAGACTTTCCCTCCACTGGTTTTACAGTTTTTATTTCACCGGATTATTCTGTAGTGAATCTTGTCTTTCTTGGCTTGCTGTTTCTCTGAAAATCACTTTAGCGTTTCCTTTCTCACTCTCTGTCTCTCTCTCTTTTTCCATTTAGGAAGAAGGGTTCTTCTCAACCTCCTTAACCAAATCTCCCCAACCTCCCCCGTCCACCCCCCTCCCCGCTGCTCAGTCGTTCTTTCATTGGTGTTGCTGGAGGCCGCAGGTTGTCTTAAGGGGTGAAGCTGACAGACTCCTGTTCTGTGTATGGCACTGGTAGAATTCACTGTGAAAGCACACTATCAGTGAATTACCAAAGGGCCATAAACAGAGCAGAGAAAGAACCACGTGATGGCCGATTTGCTTCAGATTTGCTCTCTGGTGTAAGTGGGTACAGATCCTAAACTCTGCTGTCCCTCTTCTTTGCCTGTTTTGGCACTAGCACATTTTTGCTTTTTTATATATACGTTGAGCAATTATGTGTAGTGCCAATATGGGACAAGACAGAAATGCTGCTAAAAATCTCCTGATCACGAGCAAAAGGACAGACAGCAGGCCGTCGGCGCGATTGATCCTCTCCTAGGCAGTCATGTTCTATTTTCAATCCTTCTGCCCAGTGTAACATAAGAAGCGACCTTTGCTGCGGAAAGCCGAAAATTCAATAATCTCGGATCTTTCTGAAGACATTTTCCTTTCTATCACTGGAGCTGAACCCTAAAAGAAGTAGTTCACAGTGGTTTTTGCACTGAGATGATATGTACAGATGCATTATTACACTAAAACATTTTGTCTTGCATCAAACGCCATAAACAGTCATTAATGGACATTCAGATATTCATCTTCTCTTGGAAGCAACTGCATCTTCATCGATCAATGTTCTTTCAAAGGGAATTTTTTTTGCAAACATTTGTCTGTACTTCTGTGTAGTGCTACAGTTGCTGATTAAAAATATGTTCTTCTTTTTTTTACGCCTACAATCTTATAAATAAAGGTTCTTCATTGGCATTGATGATTCCATGAAAAGCCATTAACATCCATGGAACCAAAATAAGTATTTTTAGGAGTGTATTAGAGCCTTTTTTCTTACCCAAAACCTTCATTAAATTGTTCATCTCTTATTTTTCATTTAAAGTATCTTTACAATTCAATAAAAATGCAAATAATTACTGCTTGTCTCTGGTGGCAAAAACGGCCATTTTCTCCTCCGCTACCGAGTTCAAGGACAAAACCACAAGGTTCTCTGACGGTATTTGGCAATGGTAGAACTCACACTGGTGAGGTAGTCAGATCCGGTGGTTCTAGACTTGCCAACTACTACCTGAGAACTTCTCCACTGTCAAAATATCATCTCAGAAAAATTGAGAGCACCATTTTGAACCCTGACTGCATTTCAGTGATGTCACAGGCTCCACCCCCGAGTGAGTGACTGTGAGTATTGCGGGTTGGGGTGAAATTCAAATATTCCCCTCTGCGCACCACAGTCTCAAAGCTCCTGATGCTTCGCTCATTGATCCAAACTGTTTGCTGATACTAGTCGGCCATGTTCGGCTTTTATTTCATTGTGAATCTCATTATGTTGGACATATAAGACTTATTTAGCTTTTTTTTGGGCTGTGTTAACCAAAATAGGGCATTAAATTGTGTGTTAAGTTACTAATCAAAGTCTACTGAAACCAACCAGATGTTCATATTCATGCTCTAAATAAATAAATAAACAATGATGAAACACGGCTCTTGGAGAAGTGGTGTGGCATTTGTGTGAAACAGCTTGTGTTTTGTCGCTTGGTAAAGGGAGAGGGTGCCCTGTATCTGGGTCAATGGCTGCTAATGTAGGTGAGGAGAGGATTGCTGGATTAAGTCCTCTTTATCTCCTTTTGCATAAATCTATTCATACAGAATGAATGACAATATGAAAACATTAGCCATCATCGAAGTGTAATGCTATTTCTAGTGTCAACCACTCTCTTGTGTTTGGTTACTAAATCTGAACCTCATCGACTAAAGATATCATTATAAAGAATATGGAGAATTTGGTAGAGAACTTGTATTCATGCATTATTTAGGAGCAGTTAAAAATGAAATGGTGTACATATTGGTAATTGAGGAACATATGTGATAGTGGTTTCATCCCTATTTAGACTCATTTTTGCATCTAACAGTTGCGTAGACTTCCAAATACATTGCAATATCCCATTAAATTCATTCAGTCGTAGCTTTCTCCATTGTTTTTTTATCATTATCTCTCTGCTATTGCTGTTCACCTGTGTTTACCTGTCTACGTCAGGAAAACCTAAGTAAATATGCGTGTATGGGAGAAGAAAGGAACATTGTCAGATTCCTGCCGAAACTTTGGCTGCAGTAATTGCTTTGTGGGAAATCTCTGTCCATGTGGGCCTTCTCCAGATGGGCCAGTCGGGTCGGGTTACACAGCATTTTCCAGGCCCCCTCCTCTGTACCGACTACTCTTCTCATTCAGTGAATAATCCCTGGTTAGGAGAGAAAGAAAGAGCATGGCTGAGACAGAGCTCGGTCTGTACTCTAATGTAAAGAGAGCATTAGTGGAATGAGATTAGGGTCCATCTCTCTTACGCACTGTCTGATGCCGAGGTGCGTATGATGGTGAGAACATCATCAATGTTAGAAAGTGATGATGATGGTGGTGGGAATAATATATCCCCTACCTCAGGAAGCATCTGTACAGTTTTATTCACTGTAGTATTTTGCTTTGAGGAAAAAATGAGGAAAGTGTAATAAAAGTGTGCAAGATAGATAGATAATGACTAAGCTGATTAAGACTGCCTCCAAGGCGATAGGAGTTCAACAGACATTTGTAAAGAACGTGTTGTTAAAAGCCTATTCGTTAATTAACTGTCCATCACTTCCATTATACAAGGAGTTTGTTGTCCTCCCATTAGGCCACAGATATAGAGCAATTGGGAGGAACATTTATTTTTCCTAGTATTTTTATTAATGTTCGTCTAATGTATTTATTTTGAATGTTTATGTGTGTTAATGTGATGTGTGGGACCTATCCAAACCAAATTTCCTAAACTGACAGGCAGACAGACAGGTAGGCTGGGTTTAGTAGAGGGGATAATCCATTAGTTCAGAGCTACTGCTACATGAATGCCTGTGTGTGTGTGTGTAAGAGAGAGGGCTAGAGGGATGCAGTGTGTATTAAGATATTAGCAGAGATTAAAGCTCTGCCCCAGAGTTTGTGGAGCTCCAGGCTGGAGGAACAACCCCCTGTGGAGAGCCATATCCTCTCCTTAACACAATCAATACTTCTGCCCCATATTCCCCTGATGACACAATACCACCAGACGGCTATTACCATTTGTCTATAATGGCAACCTTCATAAAAAGATAAAACTAATAAGGATGCCTATACATTTACAGCTCTGAGACTGACGGTGCAATAAGTAACGTTGGCTTGCTTGCGTTAGCAAAGCTTTTTCCTCTGTCTATCTATCCGAGTCCAGTTTTAGCAGATTACACAAATCACAAAGTTGATCTGGGGAACAAGTGATGGGGAACAAACCCGCAAAAATATGTAAAAAAAAAGTGAAGGACAAAACCCCTCTATCCTCCTTAAAGTAACACATAAATTGATAGGACAAAAGTGTGTACAAGGGTGTTGACTGGATCACAATTTTTTAGAAAATCAATGTTATCATGAGCTATATGACACGAGTTATGGTATATTCCTACTACTACCTATTCTAGTAACTCATTACATATTATACAGTGAAGTCTTAAAATCACATTGGAAATTTGCATGCTGATATTAAAACCATTTTTTTTCCCTAATTCAACTTAGCTTCACAGTATGAGCAAAAAAAACCAGACACTAAAAATAACATTTTACAATAAAATTATATTGCTTTTGCTATTTCAAGTTACATAATTGACATTTAATGTTATACCATTGAATATGAATTAAAAATAAACAGTATGTTTTTAAATTAACATTAGCATAAATGCTGTAAAACTAAAAATTGTATTAATTGAATTTATAAAAAAATACAAAAGCCTTAAAGAAGTATTTCACTCGTGTATTTGTTACATAAGTATCAAAGATTGCACTACACTTGTCAGTGATTTTACGAGTGACATCACACTTAAATCAGGTACGTAACGCTCTGATGTTAAGATAGAATTGTGGTTATGTATTCGGATTAGAGCTGAACGCTGTTCTGTGAACACGGCCCCGACTGAGGAACAGATTGGCTGAGCACTTGGTCGGGACCAGGGCCGATTCTCAGAAAGCGTGCTAATAAGAGTGCCTTAATCTGCAGCTCACGACTGACGCACGCGTGCACTGAACATCTCCTGCCAGCTGCCACCATGACCTGGAAACCACAAACACACAAGTCCTCGCTCTCCCTTATACGCCGTGGTGGATAGTATACACACTTCCCTTAACGTGTCCCTCTCACTTTGCTCTGTTCAGAACGGATGTGGTTTGATAGGGATTAGACAGTCGCATGCTTCACATCTCTCTCCGATCGTGGAGCTCCACGCTGATAATCTGGAAGTGGAGTGGGACGCTGGGATGTGTGCGGTGGCTGATGGATTAGTGCGTTTCCCTACTCCTCCCTCGGCAGAAGGACACGGGCCTTAAATCCAGGTTTTAGCCAGGAGGGAGGGATCAGGGCTTATGATGCAACAGGAGCCCCATCCATCACAACCAGCTGGAGGTGGGGTGCGGATGTGACCATGTGTTTTGTTGTAAAGAGGTCATGGAGTTTTCGTGATGAGATTACTCAACTTCATAAAAACAAGTGACTAGTGACCTTGACATAAAACAGGTTGCATCTAAATGCACGCAGATTACTAACTTCCACATTGGATTTATTCTCTCATTTTGGGATTTATGATGGTGTTAGTGCAATATGGCCCATAGTTCTGAATGATGATTGGTCAATACAGCGTTTCCAGTTGTGCTAAAACCTGTTGATCCCACTGCACAGCTCGCTTTGAGGCTCACTATACACTTGTACATTGCAGAATAATGAACTATAACAGCACAATGAATTTCCTTAATAAACTGTTATAACAAGAAACCTGTCTTTAATATTTTAGTATGTAGCACTGGTATTATTATTAAAGCACTTTCCTTGTGTCAGCAATGATTATATTTCTGTAATAATTTTCAAAAAACACAATTCTGAATAGTGGCCACTTTATTTCCAAGACTGGATAAAAAGGGAAAGACAAACTCTGTCAATGTTACCATCATTCTTTCACCGGCAACATGGGAGAGTTCGGTTTCATCAACCTTATATTTTACATATTTTACATAAAAAGGATCTCATTGCGTGAAGTCTTACAGACGTATAAAAATTCAAACCGACCGGGAGCAGAAAACTTGACAGAGTGGGTTATGAGTGGAAGAGGCTATTAACAGTAACAAAACATCCATATTTGACACACAAATTTGCATTGTAGAAACAAAAGAAGAGCTTGAGGGATAAAGAAAGAGATATGAATTTATGGTTCTTTGCAATATATGCTATTACATCATCAGAATTCAAAAAACGCCCTGTATCATATCTTGAGCTCTTTCAATGTGTGATTTCGTGTTAATCTAAAGATATGAGCGCACGTCTAACCAGAAACGTTAAAGAAAAATAAATAAAAAAATAAATAAAACATTTCCCCCAGCAGTTTCAAAACAAGATTAGTTTCCGAAATGCTAACATACCATGAATATGTAAAGTCTGTTCATTATCTGAAGTATAAAAGTTGAACGATACGGAGTGCTACATCTTCAGCCGTGTCATTGGTAAGACATTTATAGTTAGCGATTAATAGTACAATTCAGTGGAAGTCTATAGACAGCACTGAGCGCCAGTGTTCTTCTGTACCGACAGGAAACGGTGGTCTCATTCAATATACCACACAATCATTCAAGGTCATACCATTTTTTTTTTTTTTTACATTGGGAGTTAATGTGAAATGCACACAAAGAGAATTCTACATTATACAGCCTGACAAAAAAGACAAAACAAAAAACATGCATGTCATCTCAGTAGTCAATGGAATCAAACACTAAAATCGTAATGCAATTTTCACATAATATATTAATGAAATGATTCAAATATGGCACAAGATGGTTCACAACATATATGTATATATACATATATACATAAACCTAGATAAAAACTGAGGAGAAAACATGACTTATTTGGGGAGAAAGGAACAAATTATGCCAGTTTTTGAAGGCTGAAAATTTGGTTGATTTTGTTTTCTTTTGTGGAGGATACATTTCTTTTGTTGCAATACATTTATCAAACATCAGCTAAAAAAAATTAACTAACATTAACATATTTAACAACACTAGAAAAAAAAGAAAAGAAAAAAAAAGACAATGAACTGTGTACAATGTAAAAAAATAACAATAATAATATTAACAGGAAAAAGCCATCCAACCCCTGCAGACGTATGTGAACAGGTTCAAATATTATTTTTACACTATACTCCAGCAGCCACTTCACATAGGCGCTGGATTTCCTGTCCCACACATCTGCAGGGGTAGAGTATGTCACTGTTCTAGGGTCACCACTTCCACCGCCTGTCCGTCAAGTGTTACCGTGTTGTCGATGCGCGTGGTTACGGGAGCCATGGCCACCTGAACGGGTCGATTTCCCTGGGCCAAGCTGGTGACGACCGTCTGATACATGCTGACTGGAATCTGGACGAGACCTGGAATGACACAAACGCCCGTTACATGTATGCCAACTTCTGTGTGTATAAACTCATTTGGGTTCACAGATCTAGCTGAAGATGTACAAAGTACAACTGTGATGTCATCAGCGAAGACAGCGGCATAGTGGTTTGGGATGCACGTAACTTGTCATTTGAGACAGTTGGGAGGGAGGGGAGTTTTGGAGTGCGGTTGGACGAGGCCGCAGAGCGTGCGCAATCGAGCGGCCATGTTAAGAGTTTGAACGCTACGTGGCCAGGGCTGGGCTAGAGCATCACACTGCAATGCGGAACAATGGAGTAATTGAGGCGGCCACTCCCAGCTTCCGTTTCGCTCTCTCTCCGTCTCTGACTCGAGGTTAAACCCCTCTCTCTTTCTCAATCCACCTCTGTTTCCCCGCCCAGCTGTGAGCGGAGCAGCCTGGATTACTCCTGCAGTCACACGGGGCAGGAGGGTGAGCAACCTGCTCATATGGGCAAAGCGAAAGGTCAAAACTAACCGTGACTCGTAAACCCATCGAGAAAGTCTTGCGGTTAGGTCCCGTCGGCCGCTGGACTTGTGCGCTGTGCTCATTCTCTGAAAGTGTGCTGAAAATAGTCTCACGACGCTACTCTGTCCCAGCGTCTCAAAGAAAGGCTCATATTTCAAACTCGTCATTTAGGCTGTCAGTTAGTTTATCTTTTCATGCCGGCACTATCTCCCCAAGCTAAATGTTCCCTTTAATCGCAGCTTAACACAAAAGTAGATCAGTTTTGAGCTTAAATGCATCTTAAACAAGCATGGAGAATGATTTTGATTAAAACAGAATTATTTAATGAATTCATAGGGTGAATCTAAAAAAAAAAAAAAAACATTAATGAGGCTAATCAAGCATTAATGAGGCTGTGATAATTAACCTCTTCACCCAATTTGAATGATTGTAAATTCAAATAAATAAATATTTTCACTTTAAATTAGAAAGTGCTTATGATAACAATGAGGTTACACTTTATTTTAAGGTATCCTTGTTACAGTGTAATTAGACATTTAAGTACTGAGTAATAAAAATGAACTACATTTACTTACTATAGGGTTAGGAATAGGATTAGTGTTTGATTTAGTTGCATGTAATTATGCATCATTTATAGTTATTACTATAGTAATTAAAGGAAACTGTAAAATAATTTGTTACCAACAAATGGCAAATTAATGACACTCAGTTGTAATTAGTGTAAATTCAAATATAGAATATAAAAATGAAAAAAACTATTAAAATTAGTATATATATATATATATACACACACACACACACACGGTATACATATATTTTTCTTATGACAAAAACATCAACATGTTTTTATGAGATTCACTCCTTTATAAATGGGAAAATCAGTTACTCCACGTGGGATACAAGTGACTCTAATTTCTCTTAATCACATCATGTCTCAATAATTGACGGAGTTTGGAAGCAGTGTTTTTTTGAGTGAAAAGCCTACAAACCCTCAGTCACTCTGACATTGAGGGTTTCTACGAGGCTTACGGAGCAATAGAGGGGCATTGGAGCAGGAAACATAAATCAGTCACGATTACCTCAGACCAGCCACTTCAAAGCTGCACCCGCACTGCCATTTCGCTGATTGAATAAGGTCAATAAACACTGGCTGTCCGTCAAGTGTCTGTCTGTTGTTGACTGCGCTCTCCCAAACCTCCCCGTGCTGATGCGTAAATTGGGTTTAATTGCGCAGCTTAACGGAGAGGGCCTCGTTTTGGGCAGAGGTGGCTCTCCGGGACTCACTGCTGGTGCTGGTTTAGATGAACAGTCAACATGCTCGGTTACGTATGTGGCAAACGGGACGTACTAGCATTCTCTACTGCCCTCCTCTAGAAAGGTTCCTTGTGTACAATGTTATATAAAGTGACATCCTCTTAAAGCAAGTTTTCCTTATTTCTAAAAAATAAAAAAGATGGGAGGGGGAATAAAAGGCCAACAGATGGTCAATCAAGAGATAGCGAGTATAAAATGTCCTCTAGGCTGCGGGACCAAAAAGTATAGTTCATTATGTGGTACATAATTTCATGCATATGTAGAATTGCTAATAAATTTAACGATTCAATTATATAAAATATTAAAAGAAAAAAATAAATAAACGGCAGTGGTCATATATTAATACCAAGAGTGGGGAAAGGCCTGACGCCCATGTCTTTAAATGTAGTTTTAATGCCTGCTAATCAGCTTTTATGTTTAAATACAGCCCTTGCTCCTGTCTATTCTCTTAATGTCATGTGAGATTGTGTGTGTGTTTTATAGACTGGGCTTCCCGGTGCTGACAGCTGGCTCTGTGATTAGACTATGCCCTGATAATGGAGAGGATCAAAGCCCTTTAAGAGGGTTCCTTTAAGGGGGGTTAGGAGGGGGGGGGGGGGCTTCTCTTTGGTCAATGGGGGCAATGGGGTAAGCCAGGACACTAGGTACAATAGGTCACTGGGAAATGGGCAGGTATGATTGGACCAACTTTTGAGCAGAACCATTTTACCCATTAAAATCCACATTAAAGCAATTTGGAGCCCGTTTACGTTCTTAATGGATGTTCTCTGTCTTATTGTTATTGAACGAATCAGTGTATATTAGAAATAAAAAAAATAAGGATGCACCATATCGATTGTCAGCTGATTTATCGGTAGATATTGAATATTAAATTATCTTAATCTTTAAATTTGAATCTTTAATGGAATGTTCCTATAGCCGACAAAGCATACGCCACTAACCGAATGTCCATCCAAAGAATGCATTTTAGAATTAAATAATTTGTTATAATCAAGTTTGTTTAATATGAACGGCAAAATCATGAAGACAACAAATTACTATTATTTATTTTTTAGCAAGTTTCTTTTGCTCCAACCAATATGGATCTGAAAAAGTGGACAATGAAATCTTTAGAAAATCTCAAAAATTAATAGCCTTTTTTCATACATAGCCTTATGTATTGCATTAATTCACTTGTAGCATTTAAATTATTTTAGGTTTTAGTGTTATTGTTAATTTATTTAGTGTATTATTTTAAATTACTATAGAATTTTGAGTGACACTTTACAATACGGTCCCATTAGTTAGTGCCAGTTTATTATTAGTTCATGTTAGCAGTATATTAACAGATACAACTTTTGATTAGATATATTAATGTATTAGTAAATGTTGAAATTAACAAACTAAGATTAATAAATGATTTGGAAGTATTTTTCATTGGTATTTAATGTAATGTAGTTAACTAAAGCTAACAAACGAAACCTTATTATAAAGTGTTAATGAATTTAGATTTGTCAGCTTTTGATTATTGGCCACAAAAAACAAAACAAAAAAATGATTTATCGGCCTATTGCATCCGCAAGAATTGTAATATTGGTGTATCCCTAAAAAATGCTGTCTTTATCTTAAATCAAAATCAACTTGCTCTTGCAACAATTTTCCACAGAAATGTGTCACATTATGGAAATGGTTTGCTAGTGGCACTTCACTTTGTCTTGAAGGGAAGAGAAAAATCAATAAACTTGTGTCGATTTTCTAGCTTCTTTCAATCTAACCTAGTTTATGGTAGTTAAAAAAGGAAACGTGTAGTTTACGCTGTAATGAATGCCTATAGTACACATTATCACTGCCATTGGTTTGTAAAATGGCTTCTAATGCATGTGTAAGCAGCGCTACTAGAGGGTGCCGTGCATATGCAGAGCGCTTAGTGGTTGAGTCAAAGCAAGGATTAGCAAGAAGTGTAGAAGCTGGAGTCACCATCTGTCCCACAAACACCCCGGGGATTACAATAGACCTCCACGGACTTCCTCACGCATTAACACACCTTACATGAGACCCATGCGTTCCCTCACATACTAGATGAGTGATGACGAAAGGGACGTTTCATCATATGTTTGCCCACCCCACACTTTCCTGTATGCATTCGAGTGTCAGGCTGGTGTGTGTATGCTTGTGATATAGAGCAGGGGTTCATACCACTGCCATCCGAAACTCCAGTTAAAGCTCCTACTGCGGCCGCCGTTTCTCCCGCTAACACGATCTGTCCTCCGCCCTGAAGAGTCGCTTCCGCTAATGTGGCCACTGCGTGAGCTGCTGCTTCACTGCAACACACAGATGTAAATTAAGGAAATAATCTCACAATATCCCTGCTTTCATAAACATGCAATGCTTTATACAGGATTTAAGATGTATTGATGTGAATTGGTGTGTACTGCCCCCTAGTGCAGGAAGTCACTCAAGAGGAATCAGAAAAAGAGAACCACTGTCCTAAACAAGTTCTTCTTTCTCTCGTTATAGATGTCCAAAATACGGACGCCCATTTCTGACACATAAGTAGATGGGTTACCAAGCCCAGGGCCCGGTTCCAGAATCAAATAGGGTGCTCTAGCCTTAATGCACATATCAGATTTTTGTCCTGTCCATTGCAATGGTCACTATGTCAATCATTGCAATTTCGAGAGTGAATTCCGCATTTGCAGCGTGCACATGGCAGTTAATCAATGAAGCCGTCTACACTATCGTGTCTACACTCTGTTTGTTAAAATGAGAGGATTCGCTAGCTTGCATAATTCAGCACTGAAAAAAAAGTGAGTGGATTCTGACTAATTTAAACAGCCCTGATTGGCCATTAAGCTCAAGAAATCAACAGATATGTCTGTGATTGGCTACATTGCTCAACACTGAAAAAAACACGTTGTAAATAGAAACATTTGACGCTCTCCAGAGCGCAAACAAATACGTTTGCCAAATCTGTTTCGCCAATATACTATCATTACAGCTTCAACTGAGGATGCTGGTGTGCTCTTGCTTTCATTCCTCTAGTCTAGAACAAGGCCCGGTCGAGCCTCTGGCATAACAATTAGACCGTGTGAACTAAAATCTTTGTGACTCAACTAATGCAAAGTTTGATGTTGCTTAGCATTTACTAAGCACTGTATGTCGGGCTAAAAAGAACTACGGTTCAAACAGAAACCAGGCTTGATGTAAAGCTTATTCAGGTAAAATAACGTGTAAAGCAAACCTAACATAAGCTAAATAATATAAAGCTTCATTTCAGCAACAGAGCTGCTTGTGCTCTGCTCCCACACATGTGAAGACTAGCAAGGTAGTCACTACTGAATTAAGACTTTATTTTTTGTCTTTTTGATGTCATGCATTGCTGAAGATTTATCCTTACTTGTAGATGAAGAAACTTCTGCATTTGTCCTTTTCAGCGACCCTGTTGATAACCATTTATCCATGTTTAAATCTGTTGTGGTCTACAGTAACTGTATGCAACAAAAATATGGTAGATCAATTGGTGGTTTATTCTCAACACAACCAAGTGTTACCGATGAAAGTCTAAAATATGACATATTTCGAAATTGACAAAAAGTTGAAACTGACACCAAAACAAGTCAAAATTGTGAGATAAAAAGTCATATTTGGACAAAATGTTTTGACATTTTCATCACAAGACTTTATCTAACTTCATAACGTCAAAATTATATATAAAATAAAAATTACATGAAAAGATGAAATTGACAAGTCAATTACAACAGTATGTCACAATTTCAACTTTCAAAGTCATAATTACGAGATAAATATCCAAAATTGACATTCTGAGATAAAGAACATTGACAAAACTTAACATTTTGTCAAGACTTTTTAATCTAAATTATGACTTACTACATGATCATGAGTTTTTATTTTATAATTTGATATTCAAACAAAGCATGATTTGTTTTCTTATGTGGCAGAAATGGGCTTCCAATCCAAATAGAGTCCAAAGACTGTCTATCCCGATTCCCTTTGAGATACTGACAAAAAGAGGGCAATTTTCAGTGCTACGGGGCTTTAGTAGATGAAAATAAACTTTTTGGTAATATATCTTATTTGTAGATGTCCTGACTGTGCTAAGCAGACTGATGGTAGATTTTACTGCTTTAATGAAGACTGTTGAGCAGAAAACAATGCCCCCTCAGCCTAATTGTTGTGGGAATGGAGTATGATCCAATTGTTCCCGCTGTGCTGTATTTCTGAGCTGCTGCTGCTGCTAACTCCTTGTGATAAACAGGAGAACAGGCTCAGGTGAGGCCTGTTAATAAGACCCTGGGGACTTAAACCTGCACCTAGAAGCTGCTGCGGTTCAGTATTTCCTTTCTTTCTCTCCCCAACCCCAGCTTCATCTCTACTTCCCATGAGTACCTGTTGAGTGCCATGGTAACAGTTGCCCCCTGTTGCATCTCATGTGATGCAGCAACCGCAGCTTCGGCTAAGGAAGCCACAGCCTGCGTGGCCTCCGACGCTTGCGTGGTCTGGATGGTCATCTCGCCTCCCTGTAGTGTGGCCCAATTCTGCTCCACCTTAGAGACCAAATAACAATAATAGGTGTGAAGGGAGAGATATGACCTAAAAGCACAGTATATGTGTGTGAGGACAGGACAGAACATGCACAAGATGCAAACTCATAGAATATTCAGATAAGGAAGTGTGCGTTGACATTACCTCTCCATCCGTCACTGTGGAGTAATTCACCTGGGCGACTGTCACCGTGCCTGGCAATTCTGACGCATCTGCCAGTGTTGCTACCGTGGCTCCAGTGCCAACCTTTTGATTAGTTAAAATGTGGACGTTAGGATACTGTAATGTGACCACTGGTGAAAATTTAATAAAACATTTTTTTACTATAAATCTTACTAGCATAGCAAAAATGCTAGTTAATGTTTTTTTTAAATGTTTTAGAAAGGTCTCTTATGCTCATCAAGGCTGCATTTATTTGATTGCAAAAAATACAGTAATATTGTGAATTATTATAACAAATTAAAATGAATGTTGTACATTTTAAAATGTAATTTATTCCTGTGATGTCAAAGCTGAATTTTCAGCATCATTACTCCAGTCATCAGTGTCACATGACCCTTCAGAAATCATTCAAATATGCTGATTTGGTGCAAACAGTTGTATGTGTGTGTATATATACACATACACAAGTTTATACACAGTCAGACCAATTACATGTATTAAGGCAGTAAATATTGTCATGTTGACTTTAATATTATTTTTTTTAAAATAGTTTGATCTCCCTCTATATTAAAAAAAGAAGTCCTCCAGTGGATCTTGTATATACTGTAGTCAAAAACAACCATGTAGTTGTTCCCACAACTGGGACCTGAGCTCACCTGTATGAGCGAGACGGTTCCATCAGGATTACTGATCGTCTGCACTACGGTCTGTGACGGCACTAGGTGTGCAATGCTGTGAGTGGCTGTTGTGGCAACTTGCTGTGGGGTGATCTGGTCCTCAAAGGCGTAGAGCAGGTCCTCTCTCCCATGCTGCTTATAGCAGTTTTTAACGATAGTCCTCAGGGCTTGCGTCCATGACACCTGTTTCCAAAGGAAATAAGCTCTCGATAAATCAAGATGATGCAAGCTTTGGCTCATTTGCTTCAATTCAGATGCCATTTTGTGGAAAGCTGACAAAACTATGGTGTGGCTGATTCAACGATTCACTTGTCATCACTCGTAGCATTTATCATAGAATTAAATGTTTTAGTAAAAATATATGTTGGTAAAATACTGCTGTTTAGTACTGTATATTGTTCTCTATTTTAATAAATTAAAATGATTAAATATTACCTATTCTTATATTAATCTAAATGTCTACTGTACTTTTCTTCATATATATATATATATATATATATATATATATATATATATACAAAAATTATACACACAGTTTTACCATTTTAATCAAATATATACAGAACATTTAGTTTAGAATTTTAACCATATTGTATATATTGTTGGTCAAAAATATTCTGTAGTGTTTTGTTCTTTATGTCCCAGTCCTAGTGTGAGCCCCCAACACTACCCTCTGTTTCTGCTCCTCTGTTCGGACGTCACTTCGTACGTTGGCCCAAGGAATGTCCTCCGGCCACCAGATGGGCTTGCAGCTCTCTTTCCCCCAGCCAGGCTTCCCACGGCCTGTGGAATACTTTAGCATTTCTGGAATGAACGCTCTGAGCTGGGCCTGAAAACAAAGAGCGCACAATCACTACGGGAGATTTGAAACTGGGAGTGGCAGAGCGCATGACGGCCTCTGGAAAAATTACATTTGTGTGAAGAGAGTTTGGAAACAGCAAGCCATTGATTTTCCCCTTCCTTCTGCAACTGAGTACAGACAGTCTGCCGACACGTATAGCTTGTGAAAAGCTAAAAGTAGACTATTGGGTTTCTATTTAAAGATTAATCTATGGGTGAGGCTCCACTGCACACTGACTGCAGGAGATTGAGAAGATGGAACATACACCACTGCACTATAGATTATGTAGACAACAAATAAATGAATTAACACTTTTAAGGTTGGTGCACTACTGGTCAAAAGTTTGGGGTCAGTAAGATTGTTTTTTTTTTAAATAAATGTTACAAAAGATTTATATTTGAAATAAATGCTGTTCTTTTGAACTTCCTATTCACCAAAGAGTCCTGAAAAAATGCATTACAGTTTTCAGAAAAATATTAAGCAGCACAAATGATTTCAATATTGAAAAAAAAAATGTTTCTTGAGCAACAAATCAGCATTTTAGAATGATTTCTGAAGGTTCATGTGACACTGAAGATGAAGCAATTGCTGTTTGACAACTACCACTGTAATGTAAAAAACAAAGCATATGTGCTGTCTCTTTAAAGTTTAAAGATGGCAATGAATGGTTAAATAGATGCAAGAAAATATCAATAAAACCAAGAAATAGAATAAATGCAGGGGGGCGGGGGGGAAGAGAACAATTGAAAATTCAGTAAAAGAACTTTGCAATGATGCCATATTTTAAATATATTTTAACGGCTTAAAGTCGTAATCTAAAAAAGCGTTAGTAAGAAATTGTTAAGGTATTAACACGACAATCAAGGGGCTTATATATATTTTTTAGCCTGAATGAGTCCATTGACTTTAAAACAACACAGAGTTGTATGGGGCAGTCCATTAGCCCAGCGACCGCTCTGTCCTGGGGGTGAGGGTGGAGTTTATCCCAGTGCCCTCAGTGCCCTTGTTAATTCCGTAGGCAGGATAGGGATTGAACTGCACAGCACTCTGTAGCAACGTCTGTTCACCTCGACATCACAGGCTAAATTTGGCTCGGGAGGAATAAATCAGTTCCCAAAAGAGCTTCTCCCTCCCTTACACTCTCTCACTGTCACAAACACAAACACTTCCTGTAAGCCTGACATTGGACGGTGACAAACAACATGGCGAACAGCTAGTAGAGAAGGATTTCGGGAGAAAAAAAAAAGTTCTGATACAGCTAATTCATTGAAATTGAAATTCATCAAAGATTCTTACAATTCAAAATAATGGTTTTCTATTCTAACATGCTTTAAAATATTTATTTCTGTGATCCAAAGCTGAACAAAACAGCATTTATTCAAAATAGAATATTTTCTAACAATATAATTATCACTTTAAAAAAAAAATCAATTTAACATATCCTTGCAGAATAAAAGTATTAATTTCTTTAACAAATAAAAACTTTAGAACGGTAGTGTATATTGTTCCAAAGGATTTCTATTTTTAATAAATGCTGTTCTTTTTTTAATACTTTTTATTCATCAAAGGAGGTTATACAAAAATATTAAGCAGCACAACTCTTTCCAACATTGATAATAAATCAGCATATTTCAAATGACTTCTGAAGGATCATGGGACACTGAAGACTGGAGGAAAGATGCTGAAAATTCAGCTTTGCATCACAGGAATAAATTGTATTTGAAAGATACATTCAAATAGAAAACCATTATTTTAAATTGTAAAAACATATATTACTGTTATTTTTTATCAAATAAATGCAGGCTTGATGAGCATAAGAGACTTCTTTCAAAAACATAAAAAATTGTAAAAATTCCAAACTTTTGCCCAGTAGTGTATATATTTTAATAAAACCCAATTTAAAAATCTCAATGATCAAAAATCAATCATGATAACAGCTAAAACCTGAACTTAATAAATACTGATGTTAAGTACAGGGTTCAAAGTTGTGTAACAGATTGTCCACAGTGGCATCATGAGTTGTAGGCTCTTCCTTGTGTTTGTGCAGATGGTCTAATTACATGGCGAAGGAATTAAGAGGAATCTCACGCCCCAAACACACCGATCAGCTGCCCCTTCCCTCCCCTGCTCTGCTCTTAATCCACTTGGGAGCCAATCAGAAACCCCTGTGCTCGGCCCTGTGCCGGATAATTACTCGCGCGTACAAGCTCACCTGATGATCCCTGCACAGACCTGCCTCCAACTGCCACAAACCAAGCAAGGTGTGTCTGTCCTGAGGGACATCAGGTATCAGCACACAGCATGTGGGGTACTGAGTAATGGGCTAGCTGGTAAATGAAGTGGCTGAATTGGTTATGTGGTCTTATACCAGGCCAAAAGTAAAAGTAACCTGTTCTAAAGCCCTGTAGGGGGTCGAACTGAGACGACTTCTACGTCTCGATTAAACGCTGCTGCACGAGTCTAGAAAAAGCACATTTGCATGGCAAAGCAGAAAATTCATGGCTCATAGTGCCATCTGGTGCCCACCTGCGTCATCTTGTCCACAGACACTGGTATGCCGTCAATAGTCAGTGGAGGCAACTCAGAGGTGAGCTCCCCACCACCAGGGGGCGCATGTTCAGCCAGGGCATTTTCTAGATCCTCCAAAATCATGCTTTTGTATTTCCTCACCTGATCACAGGACATCAAAACAAAACTAGTGTCAAATCAGAAACAGTGCAAATGCTATTTAAGAGGAAACGCACAGTAAAAATACTCACCACATTCTCTAATGGTGCCGCTCCAAATACTCTAAACACAGGGTTCGGTTTAGAGGGAGAGATGCACAACACAATAGCCTGCTGGCCAACCCGTGTCGTGTACTCGTCTAGAGTCGCTCTCAGCTTCCTGCAGACATAATAAGAGTCAGTGTTGTTATTTTTCACTACAATTCGTAAAAATCATGCTAACACTTTACAATAAGGTTTCATTGTTAACTATATTAGTTAACATGAACTAACAATGCACAATACTTCTACAGCATTTATTAATCTTAGTAAATGTTAATCTCAACATTTACCAATCCATTTTTAAGATCAAAAGTTGTATCTGTAAACATTGGCACTGTGAACTAACATGAAGATTTTTATTGTATCTGTAAACATTGGCACTGTGAACTAACATGAAGATTTTTATTAACTAACATAAACATAGGTTAATAAATGCTGTAAGCATATATTGTTCATTGTGAGTTCAAGTCAGTTAACTTAATGCATTAACTAATGTTAAAAAAGATGAGACCTTATTGTAGTGTTACCAAAATATTTTTTTGTAATTGAAATAAAGCTGAAATTAAAATTATATAAATATTAGACGAAAAACATACACTTAAAAATCTTTAAATGTTTCCTTTGCAACTAACTCAAATACATACAAAAAATAATAATTATATATATATATATATATATATATTAACGCTAAATAGAAATATTTAAAGATACTTGAACAAATGAAGTAAAGATACTTAAAGAACTTAAAATATAAAAATAACAGAAAATTTCAAATATCAATAAATACTATAATAGCATATGAATAATACTAAGATAAATAATAATTTGTTTTGATTGTTTTATTCAATGTACCGGTATATTATTTTATGTTGTAAAAACCACTGATAATAACAACCAATTCAATAAACAATACTATGAATATAGTTCACCTAAGCAAGCGGGTCTGTTGTCTTTTGCGGATTGAAGGGTTTGATTCAAAGATGTGCGGCCGTTTACGTTTCTTCCCTGTTGCTACAGCGGCGGCTGCTGCCATGCCAACAGGTCCTGAAAAAGAATTAGGGGCATGAAATCAGCTGTTTTTAGACATTCTATATCATTCAGGATATACGCTGTTTATTCACTGGGAATTGAAGCAATGACTGACACTGCTAGCACCATGCTCTAACTTAAGCTGCCAATTTATGGTTTAAGTTCGCCATCTAGTGGTCAGTGTAATAACCACTAGTCACAGTCAGTACACAACTACAATGTGCTGGAACCGACCTGCAGCAGCCAGATGTGCAGTGACCTCATCTGTTCCAGTTGAGTTGAGGATGTCGGAGTCATCATAAGCGTCATCATCGGGCGAGGAGGGCGAATCCTCATCAGCGCTCAGCATGCCGTGCTCTGTGTACGTGGCGACATGCACCTGCCCGACCTGCTGAGAGACGGCATGGGCCTCGATAGTGGTCATGTGCTCTGTCTGATGCACCGTGTGGTCTTCCATCACCCGATACAGTTTCTCTCAAACACACTGAGACACACATAAACAATATATTAGCACAGCACACACACATTCCACAAGTAGCCTAACTGGTTTGCTTACATTAATAGATTAGGTCAGGGTGAGAGTTATTGACCTAATATTTTGAGGTGGCCCAAGTACTCAAAATATATACGTGCGTGTGTGCGCAAGTGTATTTTAATTTGTATAAGCATTTGCATTTAAAAATGCACTCAAAGGGGCATCATCTTTGGACATTGTCTTATAATAGTTACCAAAATCACTTTTTACTAGTATGTAATGTGAATCAGACTTGGTATTCTGTTAGTATAGTGTTGGCAGATGTGCTTATATATTGAAACATCATGAACAAAACATTTAATCTGGGGGTGAATCCAGGTAAACTGGGCCACTGAGTGTGATCATAATGTCATTAAGTGGTCTGAATCAGCCACCCAAAATTTGACATTTGTAAATGTATATGCTATTTATTCTAAGTAGTTTAATGTGTAGGAAAAGGGTCTCCTTTTTATACACACAAAAGTTATCTAATAACCATTTTCATAAAGCACTGCATCTATTTTTATTGCTTTAAACTTCACTCCAGTAGGGGGCCCTAATCATCACATATAAACAATATAATTGTCTCATATATATATATATATCTTTTTTTTTTAAAGTGATAATGTTTTGGCTGCAGTGTGTAGGACTGACTGCTTTCTGTATTTACCCAAAACAGATATGTTAGCATTCAAAATTATCAACAGCATATACCTTTGCTGTGAGTATTACAATTTAGCTATGTACAATCATGTAAATTAATAAATTACAGGAAGAAATCAAAGCTTTATCAATGACAAACCCAATGACACAGAAAGAGAACATTTTAAAATTAAGTTTTATTGAATAATAAGATGTTCTAATGACAATTCTCTCAGAGCAAGGAGTATGGATTAAATGTATTAAAACGTTTTGGATTAAAATAAATACATAAATAAAAACGTATGTAGGAATAATGTGGGATGACGTATGATCCACATAGATAAATACACCAGCTCGAGTCGCGCTGCATCATCATCATCATTCTGTTCAATTCAATGGCCCTGACACTATGTTCTGGAAAACGGTAACGTTACAAATGATATGGCCAAAACACCAAAAACGTTAACAAATATCAAGAGACACGTCAACAACCAATAATAGCCATTATAAAAGGTAGGTTTAAATATCTGAGATAACTGAATCGATATAGACTAACATTAGTGATGTCTAGCATTAATAACAAACACATAAATGGCGGTTATTTTCAAACTGTGAATAATACGTGTAAAGAGAGCGAAATGTAATAGTGAAACATTAAACACTGAAGCCTGTTCACACTGCTATTTCATACAAGGCAGTAGAAAAAAATTCATACGAGCTTCAAAACATCTGAAATTATCTTTTAAATAAAATTTAGCCGGGCATCGTTGTCGACTCTGTATAAAGCGATTTAAACACTCGACTGATCGATAACACTTCTGTGCTAATATGCCATGAAACATGCATTCAAATCCGATTCCCCGATGAAGAGCACATAAACACAAGCTCTCATGCACTGAAAACCCATTTAGCATCTGGACAAAACAAGAGCGATTACGATTACACATCTAAATTCAGTAGGCCAAAGGCCTGCGACAGCGCCATGATTATTTTGCCCCAAATTTGAGCGGGGTAAATAATAATTGCTATTCTGGCAAATGCTTTCGATATCGTTCCGAGTTCTGTTTCGCATCGTCGCGATCTGCATCTGAGTGTGTGAAAGACAAACGCTGCCGGGTTGTTTGGTGCGGCTGCGCCGGGGCTGAAATGGCTGGAGATTGCGCGGTAGGGCACTAACCTCAGAGCGGCTGCGCTACTTCGGGCCTGCGCTGTGCGGCGGAGCTGCGAACACCAGCTGCAATGGAGGACAAAGAACGAGCAGCAAGTGCGCGCGTCCTGGGCTCAGCTCAGCGGCTGATGCGCGGCCCCGAGCGAAGTGCACAGAACAAACCCCGCCCCTCCCTCTCACTCATTCTACAGACTAGAGCCTGAACTGGTCTACATGATAGTGCAGCACAGAGTACACACTACACTTTCAAAGAAGTGTACGGGGAATAGTCCTAGACATTTTTCTTGGGCCTGACATATACATTTTTTGTTAATACGAAACTGTGGAAATGTTTTTTTTTCATGCACAGTTTATTCAAATATGGTTCGACAGATAATTTAAAATAGAAATAAATATTTTTTTATTATTTTGTCAAATTACCAAATTATTCAAATTAATTAATGTAATAAATGTATGTATACATTGATATATATATATATATATATATATATATATATATATATTTATATATATACATATCCCCCCCCCACAGTATATATATATATATATATATATATATATATATATATATATGCAAAAGCTTTTTTGTGTATTTTTTATTAGATATATGGTTATTTATTTTGTGTTAATATGAAACCGATTTTTTTTCACATGACTTTGACTGTGCATTAAAAGTTCATTAAGTTTATTAAAATATGGTACAACAGAGAATTAAAAAATAGAAATATATATTGTTAAATTAATTTGACAAATTACCAAATAATTTCAAACTAAATAATGTATTTATAAGATTATTTTATATATAGTATATTTAATTTACACGTGTGTGTGTGTGTGTGTGTGTGTGTGTGTGTGTGTGTGTGTGTGTGTGTGTGTGTGTGTGTGTGTGTGTGTGTGTGTGTGTGTGTATATATATATTACAATTATCACATTTAATTGTAAGTAAAAAAAAAATGTTTATCAGATATTTCGTGCAATAGAGAACAACAAAAAGATTTAATAAAAATCATGTTTATTATTTATTGCATTTTTATTATAGGTTTTGAATGAATGAATTAATTAATTAATATTTTTTATTTTGTCAAATTACCAAATTATTCAAAATAATGAATATATATATATACGATAAATCATTTTTTTTAAAAATATTCATAAAATGATTTCTGTGATGTCAGAATAATTAAAAGATATTGGATGGCAAAACATCCTTTTTTTCCGTGGACAGCTAATAAACTACATTGCTTTTAACTTGTCTTCTTGATTTTCTACAAGACATTTAAAATGAAAACTAATGCAAAATAAAAGTTATCGGAAAAAAATCTCATACACCTGTTTCCAATTAAGCATTGATGAATCTTGATCGTGTGTGAAGGGAAGGACAAAGACGAGATTGGATGTGGATACGTCGTTTTATCTATAAAAATCATACATTCGGTGAGTACTTTGGATTTTATTTTCGTTAAAAAGTTGTTATGACTCTTTTGGAGATGAGACAAAACGATAAAAGAGTTAAATATTCGTTGTTAAGAGCAAAAACATCCATAAGAGGGCAATATGGTATCACAAATGTTTTACCTCGTCTGTTTGATTTATGTGCATCACTAGATGGCAGTAAATGATCATTTTTGAGTTGCTGTGTGAATGACTGATGGTGCATGCGATTGAAAATGACAACATTGTGCTTTTGCTTGTGTTTAACTGAATGTCAGATTATTCCAAGACACAAACTAGCTTTCTACAATGTATTTAATAAGGTTATTGTCTGCTTCTAATCCAGTTAATGCAAGATACTGTATTAAAAGTGCTCTTTAATCACTGGGGAAATTGTATAATAGCCTAGATATCATTTCAATCCACTATGGCATCTTTTGTTGTTGGCAGCGGATCTGAAGTCCACTTTAGTTTATTGCATAAAGCTTTAGTTTAAAGGTTGTTTACTTCAGTCTATTGTGGCAGAGTGACTGCAGGCCCATGCGGTATAGTACGCAAAGTGATAAAGAGTCAGTCTTTAGAGGTTTCACAATCTGCGATCTATCTTCACTGTGCTGCCCTGCTGGGGAGAACCGATAAGGTTTCAGAGGAGTTCAATAATTCTCTTAATTGATTGTCTGGAAGTGAAGATAATTCATGGTAATTGTCAGGCCAGTGAGGAGCTCATGAGTTGAAGCCACAGAGGGAGGAATAATGGACGCTTCACTCACTTACATGGCAAAGATAGACCAGGAGACCAGTCACAGTGTGTTTTTGCCTTCTCGGAGTTAAACAGACTAATGCAGTGAACTGTGAGAGAAAACAGATTGTGCTTTGCTTATTATACACCAGGCTAAAACACTTTTCTCCATTCTGTCACCTGATGGAGTTTTGGTTCCTTGCCACTGTCGCCTTGGCTTTCGGCTTGCTTAATTGGGGACATTTAATATTCAACAATATTATTGATCCGCCTGCAATTGACACCATTATATGAGAACTGAACTGAGCTGAACAATGACATCACAGTTTTCTCCTATAAATGAACTAAAAATAATAATAATTTACAACAAAAATGAACCTGAACTTACTATGATGCTATCTTGGTTGCATTATTTTCCTGTTATCACATTTAAAACAATCTGTATTGTAAAAATCGCTTCATGAATAAAGGTGACTTGACTCATTAAAGAAGACAACCTCCAGAGTGCACTCTGAGACCATTTAAGTCACTTTTATTAAGATTTAATAATTTAACAACACCTTTGGATGTTAATTTAGGACAAAATATTTCACCATCAAAAAAGCACACAACTTCAACTGTAAGCAGAATTATGATTGCTATTATTTATAATGAATATATAATAATGTTGTAGTAGGGGCCTTGAAGTAAAAAAAGGCTGAGAACCACAGTTGCAGGGCTTCCAGAATATCTTCTTCAATATAATGCTCATAATTTCATGCACTTTTTCTTTTGGATATTTGACAGTCATAACTGTTTCATTAGTCAAACTGCCAAAGCAAATGACTGTTTACCTTTATGATTCAAAATTAGATCAATATAAAAACAGCAACACAAAATGTGGGCATCACCAAATCAGCCATTAAGTGTGATCTTTGCCAAACGCAGTCAGGCAGGCCTTATCTGCGGTGGGGAATGAAGGAATGAAACCAGAAATAACCCAAGCCCTTTAACCATGAATAGAGGCTTGTATAATTTATTCCAGCTGTAATCAGAGCACGGATTGCTGTCAGTGCAATCAGCTCATAATTAGGAGAATTCTCTGTTGTTCTGCTGTGTTTTCTGGGAGGCCCTGTGGCGCTGAGTGTCTGTCTGGGGGCTGATGTGTAGCAAACAGCCAATTTACTGAACCATTAAGATATCGGCACCTTTTGCTTTTCCCTCGTAACCTGTTGCCATGCGTGCTTCTCATCTCCTATTATCTCTCCCTCTCTTCTATGTTCCCTCCGCTTTCCCCCCTCTCCGTCTGTGCCTTCCTCCCCCGCAAGTCCTGTGGCGAACAGGTGCAAAAATTATCTCTCATTCACAAAGGGCGAAAATACTTTACGTATGGTGTCTTTGTCACATGTCAGAAAGGGGGCCAAAGACTGGTCTTTCCCATGCATTTGCAGTTGTCACCCGAAACGGAGGAGGAACTGATAGTTTGGAGAACCTGCCACTTTTCTCTTTTCTCTGATTTGCTGACACACACACACACACACACACACACACACACACACACACACACACCACACACCACACCACACACTATTAAATATATATAGCCTATTGTGTATCTTAGGGGTAGGGATTTTTTCAAAATGACTAAAGTTAATAGTGATGCCAAATCATGCAACTTGTTGATGTTTAATAATTTTTAAGCAACCAGATGATTATTACTTGCTGAATGATAAAAGGGGTGCTAATTTTGAGGGGTGGGTTCTTCTGACTTCAGGTCCTCCTGGGAAGTTTGTATGTAGTTGGGAAGTCGTAATATGACACCAGGCACGTTCAAATCAATGGCGACATACCTACTTTTTCTACAAAAAAATTCAGTATACAATTTAAAAAAAAAAACATTTCTACAAAATGTAAAGACTGCACATCAGGTGTGTTTTTGCTTTTTTATGTTTTTATTATATATGAAGGTGCTGTAAACATAATTGTTATTGTTATATTGATATATTCTATCGTATATTCTACATATTCTGTGCATGCAACTTGGTTAGTTTTTTTTTTGTAAATAAAATTTTAAATAAAAGAAAGATAATTTCATTTATTTTAACAAATAGTTGCCCACTCATAATTATGACTTTGTGGTGGCGTTTATGTGGAGTTCACTTGACTGCACTAAGCAACCAGCAACCTACGTGCTAAAAACCACACACACACATTAATAACAATCATATACTGTAGAAACCTATACAGGGAGAGAGACAAAACCATTCAAATTAAAAGTTGATCAGCTCAGTTTTAAAGGTAATTTCAGTGGTTAGACCTCTATAGAAGATTTTTGTTCAAAAGAGTGGGACGAAACAGAAAAACATCTGCAGATGGGACCGCGTGGTCTAGTATAACATGTCTACAGTAAACTAAAAGGGTCATTCTCTGTCTCTCTTCGGTGTGAATGCTTAATTTAACGCTCAGGAGGGGACTGTACCACTCTGACATCAGTGCCCCACTGTGACATTTCTTGCTCTGCAAGTAATGACAGGGCATGAAGGAAGAGCGAGGGGGCTAAAAGTGAGAGGGAAAGAAAGAACGACAGACATAATGGTCTGTACAAATAGTCCACATCAATCCCCCTGGCCCCCGCACTAAATCTTTGTTCTCCTGATAGGGACAGGAGAGTGGGGTCCCAATTTCTGAGACCACATAAAAAAATCCAGATTTGTATTTATTTCTTATTTTTTATGGAATATTGCAGTATTTATTATAAATAAGTTATCCATGCACATCATCATTATTATTTTTTATACATGTGCCCTTGTAATCAATTAATCTTTCATTGAAATAACTTCCCCTCCCTCTTGCAGCGACATCTCTTCTCTGATGATGTGTTTACTGGCAGGACAACCTGTCACTCACATGACATCACAGCAATTGGAAACAATAACGATCCAATCAATCCCTGATGGACAAAATCAAGTCCCATTCATTTGTTCTTGTTCGACAAGCCGTTTCAGTCGGATACGTCACAGGGAAGACTATCACAACCTCATTGTGATTTGGCTATTCAACACACACACAGGGCATTTACCTCTGCAATTCTGCTTACTGTGAAGCACAAAATGATGGATCCTAGGGCAGCTCTCTCACAGGTTGAATTCACCGGAGACCTTATTACTTTAAGTCTCTTTGCATGCAGTTCGGCTGACATGGCACTGAATAGAGTGTGGATGCCACAGTGTTCAGCTGCCCAATTATGTCTATAGCTCGGATTTGAAACGGAATATGATAATGCCTTGGAAAGTTGCTAACTCCCTTGTTTTGAACTTATTAGCTGTGGTGTGAAGTGCTGTTCTGTAATTTATCGCCTCTTGGAGTAATAAATGGGGAAAGTAAGCTCTGTTTCTCTTATTGATTCACAGTGAGTGTTGACTTGCAGGTCCAGAAGAGAGCTCTTGCGCTCAGCACTTGTTTGTCAGCCGTTTCTTGCTTCCGAGAGCGTTGACCAAATCTGTTCTGCATGCACAATTATATTTACAGCATATTTTACAGCATATACAGCATTATTTAAGCTTTTAACACAAAGTGCAATCTTGGATACAAAGCATGGGAGCACAAACGCCCTTATTAGTGTACAAAAGATGAGCACGGTCATTTCTCACTGCGCCACCAGCATTTGCTTTTGCAGTCACTGTTGTTGTGTGGGAGAGGTGTTCGGTGTTGTTTTTGGATGGAGGATGTGCGGGCGTAACATTGCAGGAGGGAATGTAAGGTGGAATGTGGTCTGAAGGCCACGCTCTTGAGGGTGGGCATGTCTTGTCCTTTCTATAATTGACTCTGGAGCTACGTGTTTAGGTTTACAAAAATTGGCCATTGATCCATGTAGGGCTGCAGGCTGCAGTTTCACTTTGCAGTTATTGCTTGATTTGCACCTCTGCGTAAGTTCGCAGGTGAGAGGAAGTGATGACATTGGTGATAAAGAGTGTACTTTTTGTAATCAGACACTTGAGATATTGCTGATTTTGGGGGAAGAAATGGATTGGACAGGGAAAATAAAGGGAACTGCCAATCAAACTTGTGCGCAAACATGCAGAAATACAAAGCTCTGTCATGATGGCGCAAGCTGATAGGTCCTTAATCAGTTTGATAGCGATCACATCGTTATCTACATAGCGCAGCTGATTGGTCGCTGTGGCGTCAGTGGCTAATGAGCTTGCTGCTCAACATTTCGGAAAACTTGGCAATGGCATTGTTTGCTTATAGCAGTCTGCAGTGAGCTTGCAGAAACCCTCCACCTTCCCCAGCTCCACCTATATTGATCTGCTACAGGGGCATTGATCTGTACTTGCTCTGCAGCAGCAATAATCCACAGCTATCTATTCCACCAAGACCAAATATACATTAACATTGCCACATCCATTACTGAACATTATATGGTACATTCTGTGCTAATGTCACCCAGTGTCTAGAGCTCATTTGGGGCAGTAGAGATTTGCAGGTAAAATGGTGTAATGAAATGGCATAGATTTCCAATACCACAGACTAAAGAACAGGATACCTCAGTTCAGACCTTTACTTTTATCAATATTTTGATATTTCTATGCTCTGCTTGCCTGAAAACATGGTCTGTATTCCAATACCCATATTAATTTGAAATGAGCTCATATGCATGTTTCTTAATACCAAAACAAATCTGCAACGTGAAATTTGACCATTTCATTAAGAAGCAATATTTGGACTTTTTTTCTTCAATTTTATAAGAAATAAATCGCATATTTATGTAAAATTAATGAAAGTATCAATCTCAATCTGAATCAGCATCAAATATAAAGTTAATGCAAAAAGTAAGTAAATAATGCAAGAAATATCATAAAATGACCACTCTGCTAAATACATTTACATAATTATCTGGTTTATATATTTTATGTTATCGCCATTTCAAGTTTTGGGGCTTTTGGGAGTTGTTCTCTACTCATTCAATACTTGCACAGCTAGTTTAAGTTTCTGACCCTGTCTGTTACCCACTAACCACTGTTGTACACCGTGTTTAAGATCTAAGTATAAATATCTAGATGAAACGTCAAATGTATAAAATTCATAGAATTTCCCTGTGGTTTTAGAATCTGATCTCAAGAGTTTTGTGTATTTAATTTAAGCAGGAGATGCGTTCTGCATTCTGACTAGATTTTGAGCAGGTTAACAACCCTTAACACATTTATACCTATAGGCATATATTAGAAACGTTGATTGGTCTAATTTCATACCGAAAAGGAAGACTTCTCCAACTAACACAGTCAAAGTTTACGCAACCGTCCCCAGAGTTGTCTAAAGTCAGTGTGCTCTTTGTCCTTGAATCACATGTCACATTTACCATATAAATGTTTACTGTATTGTACGACTTAAGACTACCACCAACGCTGAAATGTAAGGAATGGTGGCTATACAACATGTCTAAATGTTTTAATCTAAATTGCAAAAAGGTTTGGGGTAGAGGATTGAAAAGCTAAGTCTAAAAACAATTGAAGACAAAGGCAGGTCACCACCATGTTAGAAAAACAAACATAGCCTACATCTGTGTATGTGTGTGAAGTGCTTCTTCACACTCCAATTCACACTGCCTTGTGTGGCTGTGTTGATATGTGGGTTCAGCAGGTGTGTGAATCACAGCCCCATATTAAATCTAAATTTACCTTTCATTTCCAAGATGATGAATGGAAGATTGAGTGTTTATTTATTTATGCAGCTTTATACAGCGATTCAGACTGCCTCACCATACAGCTTGTTAATGCATTTATATTCATAGGAACATAACTTTCACCTTAGAACATGTATATATCACTTTCAACCGAGTTTTTATTCATCTGCTCACAGTATTACAAATCAGTAAATCTGCTTATAAGGGCCGATATTTCAAAAGGCTTTTATTAAAACAACCCGGCTGTGCAGTTATAGTAAAATATTAAGATCCTGGCCACATCGATCCTGTCTTCGTATTCGGGTTTGTTCTACAGAATCCAACTCGGCAAATCATTAAATTTTTAGTGTCTACTTATATCCAGTTGAATAATTTATCAGGCGGTGGGCCGAGTGATTCAGAAAACACTTGATTGTCTGCATGCTGGGGGTCTGGGGAGGTATTGAACCAGGAAAGATGATTTGAGAAATGCATCGGATGAAAAGTCAGCGGTACAGAGATGATTAAGTAGAAAGATGGCGATGTTAATGACTGGAGAACTTTGAAACTGTCCATTGTGACAAACTGGGGTTTGTGGAAAACTGGAGGTATATACAGTTCAAAAGTTTGGGGTTCGGTCATATTTTTTATGTTTTTGAAAGAAGTTTCTCATGCTCATCAATGCTGAATTTATTTGATCAAAAATACACTAAAAACAGACATAATGTGAAATTACCACTTTCTATTTTAATATATTTTAAAATGTAATTTATTCCTGTGATGGCAAAGCTGAATTTTCAGCATCATTATTCCAGTCTTCAGCATCACATGATCCTTCAGAAATCATTAATGATTTGGTGCTCAAGAAACATTTCTTCTTATTATTAATGTTGATAACAGTGATGCTGCTTAATATTTTTGTGGAAACTATACTCTTTTTACCAGGGTTCTTTGATAAATAAAAGGTCAAAAGAACAGCATTTGAAAAAGAAAACTTTTGTAACATTTTTAATGTCTTTACTGTCAATTTTAATCAATTGAATGCTTCCTTGCTGAATACATTTTTAGTAAAATAGTTCTTAGTAACCAAAAACGTGGACAAAATATGCTTAAATAAAAACCACATAGAAATATGAATATTGTTTTATTTATTCCTAAATGTTCTTTGCTTGCAATGTAATTAGGAATTCTTTATTTACTTGTTAAAGAATCATATTTATAGCTGGATGCTCTTGATAGGTGTATTTTCCTCTCGACTATAACTTTCTCCTATGTTGACATGCATTAACCAGTGATCTGGCCAATTATTAATTGATAATTGTTTTGAACCCAATATAAAAAAAAAAATTCTGGTTTGAATGCAGCGGGTCAATGTTAAAGGTCTGTAGGTCGAGTCTTCCTCTCTTAATCCCTTTAGGTCCAATTAGCTTGGCTGTCCATTGTGAAAAGCGTTTTTACTGACAACACAATTTCAATAGTTTTGACAACAAAATATTTTGAAAGAGGTGTGACGCCATCAGTGGTAATCAGCAACATTGGTTTGCTGTAGTGAGAACGAGAGAAATTTAGCCTCACCTTCTCCTTCCTGGTGCCTCCTCCCTCCCTCTCTCCTTCCTGTCCGCTCGTTTGATTGTTTTTACATTACAGCATTATGTAAATATGTGCATTGTGATTCTTTGGGGAGCATCTGAGCATTAGCTAGGGCAATCTGGGCCTTTGCTAGAAATGCTAGATAACATATGTCCACTTGTCACGCAAAGACAAACACACAAACAAATGGACATTAATAGACTCAAGACCAGGCCTCATCTGCAATCGCGCACCATTTGCTTGCACCCCCAGGTGTCATTTACGAATGGGGAACTTACGGCTGTGAATAGACATTATTAATGGAGCCCAGAGTGGAGATACAAGGAGCTGCTTAGCCCTGAACCCTTAGCGAATATGAATAACAATGGGTGAGGGATCATTACCTCGGCCTACAGGGAACATTTAATCAGGTTTTGCGTAATGAAGGCAGTTGCCGTAAATCGGGCACATGCATAATGTTCTGCTGACGTGTGCTCAGCATTGTATTAGCATCGCTGCCACTGCCCTGTTAGCAGAAGTGTAATTTAGTCAACGGAAATCTGAAGTCCAACAAAACACCAGTGTTAAAAAAAAATTATAATTCAGTCATCATTTACAAATAGCTTAGGTTAGGTGAAATTAAATTCTTTTAAAATCTACAGGCTTGAAATGACATTGATTTATACAAATGTAAATATGCTAATATCAGTCACGATACCACAGATTCCTTTTTTCCCCCTAATATCTAGCATTTTGTTCGTCCAAACCACCCTTGACAAGTACTATGGACTAAAGCAATGAAGTCGCTTTCAAAATGAATGTATTTTAGCCACACTTCTTGATGGCCTGAAAAAAGAGAATAAATGATGAGCATTAGTGCAACCGAAGGCACACCGAACCATGATTTGCTATACTATTGCTTGTCAGAGACAGGCAGTTACTGTGATTAAGGGGGAGGGATATCGCTATAGACATTCTTGTTCAGTGTTTTTCAAATACTAGGGGGGGTCTTCCAAGGGGGCCTCAAAATGAAAAAATCAAAACGTACGTATTTCTTATATAATATTATAATATGATCAAATAATAATGAAATAAAAATAATGAAATAATGAAACATTATTTTTTTTTCCTTAATAATTATTGTTTTTAATTGAAGAACATGTAGTTCTTCTGAAATCACTCAATAAAGTGTGGTTAATTAAATATATAAATACTCAGTTTCTGTTAATAAAATATTTTTTACTTTTTTATTGGATAAATCTTTGCATGTAGTCTAGAATATTTTTTTCAATCTGTTGTTCTGGCAAAAATAGTGTACATTTAAATATATATACAGTGCTATGCATAAGTTTAGACACCCATGCTAAAGTTGCCTAAAAAGAGGAATAAAAAATCACCAATTTTCTTTGTGAATGAATAATGTATCGTAAATAAATAAATATTCTTCCTTTAAAAATACAGGGTCCATAAGTCAGGACACCCCCGTGTTAAATTCCCATAGAGGCAGGCAGAATATTTTTATTTTTAAAGGCCAGTTATTTCATGGATCCAGGATACTATGCATCCTGATAAAGTTCCCTTGGCCTTTGGAATTAAAATAGCCCCACATCATCACATATCCTTCACCATACCTAGAGATTGGCATGGGGTACTTTCCATAAGATCATCCCTCAATGCAAATCAAACCAGCTATTAGGCTAACTGAAATAAAACCATGCCAATCTCTAGGTATGGTGAAGGATATGTGATGATGTGGGGCTATTTTAATTCCAAAGGCCAAGGGAACTTTATCAGGATGCATAGTATCCTGGATCCATGAAATAACTGGCCTTTAAAAATAAAAATATTCTGCCTGCCTCTATGGGAATTTAACATAGGGGTGTCCTGACTTATGCACCCTGTATTTTAAGGAAGAACATTTATTTATTTACGATACATTATTCATTCACAAAGAAAATTGGTGTCCTTAAAGGCAGGAGTTTTCCTATTTTTTTAAAAAATTAAGGCATTAAGATCAATTTCCAATTTTGTATTCCTTTTTTTAGGCAACTTTAGCATGGGTGTCTAAACTTATGCATAACACTGTATATCTGCTAAAAAATGAATGTGTCAAATTTTAGAAGTCCATGAGCATATAATCAGCCAACAATGCATAATCTAAAACTCCCATTTAAAAAAACAAACAAAACATTACACTTCTCAAAATCTCTTTTGTTTCAGGTCTCAGTGCTTCACATCGTAAGCAAGAAGAAAAGTAGTTTCTGCAGGACGCATTCAAGATAAAGACGGTTGATACCTAATCCTGAAGACAAGTAAGTTAAAATGTGTTTAGTCAAGTTTAGAAAATACTGTTTTGCAAGGAAGATGCTGGACAATCCTTTTTTAATTCTCTGGATTCAGAGCGGCAGACGAGTCAAAGCTGATGCTTTTACCCTGCTGTTCTGATTAATGAAGTGCAGCGGTGAACTGCGTGTCACTCTCATGTCTGTTTGATGTCCTCGCGCTTTTCCTTTGTACTGAGGGCACAACAGCAGGGGCCTCGATCACAGCCAAACCCTGTTTAATCTAAATTAAAACTCACTAATCTTGTTATTATGCTGACCCCTTTGCGAGGCACACTTCCACAAGGCCCCCTCATCCCCCTACCCATCACCCAAACATTTTCATCCAACCGAGACAAAAGGATATGTCTCTTTGGGGGAATTAGATGACAGTATGGCGGTCTGAAGTGGGAACATTGATTTCAACAGGCTTGTTTTGATCACGAAGGCTTTTGAGTGATTAGGAGTTTTGCTCTTCGTCCCTTTTGATTGTTTGTAGTACATCTACGGTTCTCTGCTCAAAATCGAGGGTAAGCTTCCCCATCACTGCCTATTTGAGATCGGCCATTGGGTTTCTGTCACATTGCTCAAGGTTAGAATTTGAGGATGGAATAGGCTGTGTATGCGTCAATGGAGCTGTGCGGAATCACATATGACCTCCTCCTAATCCTGCGATGTGTCCTGCATAAGACTTTTCAGAGGACAGGCCAGACCCCGTACTGGAGATGGAGAAAGTTCCATTTCCATATGCATGAGATGAGCCGTTGTTATTTTAATGAAGGGCATCCTCCCTCGAGCAAATAAAAAAAAGACTCAACTGATGCTAGACATGCCTCTGTGATCAGCTTTAATGGTCTATCTTTGTAAAGAGATGTGGCAGAAAGAAACACATTAGGGTGATGCCTGCGTGTGTCTCAGGATGTCTCATTTGTCTCTTTGCAGTGATGATCCCAGACAAACGAAAAGTGAAAAACAAAATAAAATCTCGCACATTTATAATGTTTCTGCAAATGTCCTTTTTAATGCATTTTTGTTTTATTTCTCCTGCTGTCTTTTGAGGAAAGAGCCTGGAGCATTTGTCACGAACATCCTCTGCAAAGAAAGTTTAGTTTTTTGTCTGACGTGCACAGGCATAATATATATTTATAGGGGGAATAGGGGGATGATTAGGAGGCCATGATGATGGACCGAGGCCAATGGACAGATTTGGCCATGGGTTAAACCCCTACTTTTTTTCGATAGACATCCTGGGATTTTTAATGACCTCAGAGAGTCAGAACCTCGGTTTAATGTCTCATCCAATGGACTTTTTCTGACAGTATAGTGTCCCCATCATTATACTGGGGCGTTATGACCCACACAGACCACAGGGTGAGCGCCCCCTGCTGGCCTCACTTGACATCTCTCTAAAGTCTTGTTTCCCATTAAGGATTCACGAATTCTGGGTTTAATAGAAAAAATTTGTTTAGTTAAAACATGAGGTGTATGTGACGTTCTCTATGACATGCTTTGGTGTCAGTTCAAAATGTCTAACGTTATGGCACTGGCAACGTTAAAGCCCTATGTTTGTAGTCATGAAGAAATGTCTACTTAGTCACTTTCCACATACATACTAATTGATTCTACAAATTCCTGCTGGTTCCCTAAGCTCTTGGGAGAGTTTCTCCTCAGTAATAATTTTTCTCCGAGTCAAGAGGGAAAAGACGAGATGTCATCTCCTTTGTATTTGTATTATAATAACCTACCTAATGATTATGCGGCAGCGAAAGTGATATGAATCATAAGTAATGAAAGAACAGGGACCTTGTAGAGATGAGAAATGCATGGAATTAAGTTATTATTCAAACAAGACTGAAGTAGAAGAGGAGGCATCCAAAAGAAGCCTAATAAGACAGAGAGGAAAATGATGGACAAAACAGGAAGTCTTGTCCTCTTAGACGTCCGCCATTTATATTGGTTTTGAATTAACCGTATGGTGGTTTACATTTATGATGCTTATGTTGATTACTTGTTACATCCACAAAGTAAATTAGTCAAATTAAAACGTCTGTCTGAATGTTGTTTGTTTCTGAAGTAAATTTAAGTGCATTTTGTCCCCAAAAGTTCTTATTGAGTTTTGGTCGCTGGTGATGCCCTCAACCGGTTCAAAGAATGAAAGATGGAAACTATTGATTATTTAATTTGGCTCTCAAAATTACATCCTCTATCTATAAGTCTGGAAAGATTTCAGATAAAGGTCACTATTTTATAAATAGAATGAGATAAAATAGACTTTCAAGGTTAGGTTTTTCTCTCTCTCTCTCGGTGTGTGTTTATATGAAGCAGTGAAAGAATGACTGCCACCTTTGACATGGCTCCTCATCCAGCCTCAGATCACTCACTGTCAAGATTTTCAAATTCAATTTATCTATAGATATTTCAGAAACTCATTTGGAGGTGATTTTCTCTCTCTCCACACCCGCTGGCTCTGGCTCCAGTCATACACACCTCTCCCGTAGGCGTCCGTAAGCCAGATCCTGAGCTGTACTATTTGATTTAATTTGAAGGGCCATCTGTAATCCCCCGCGGTACTCACTGAATCCCTGGGCCCGTCTGCTCTGCTGTGCTGCGAGTGTTTGCCCGCTATTGTACTCGCTGCAGTCCTTTGTCATTTAGATCTCACACTGTTGAAAAAAAAAAGTTTAGAGCTGCTGTTTACCTGCAGAACTCATTCAAAATATGAGTCATATCAAATGGTATCATAAGTATCTCTCTGTCACATCATGAATGCCTTATATTACACATAAAGTGTATGATGCAGCGATTTAATTAAGAAAAGTCATTCAATCATGTTTGGATATTTGAGTTAATATCCAGTGGTTTAGTCCAGTGATTCTCCTCTGATTTGCTTGTAACAAATATCTAATATTGAAATTTATTTAAATGATCATGAACTGCATAGACCCAACAATGGGCGTAATTATTAGTGTAAGTTTTAAAAAGGGAAGAGAAAATGCTTCCCATAGTTTTCCCCCCTCACATTTTCCCCTTTCATTTTATTTACATAAATTAACAATAGGGTTTGAAAGATTGGGGTCAGTAAGACTTATTTTTTTAAGAACTTATGCTTTCTTTCAGCAAAGATGCAGTAAATTGGTCAAAAGTCACAGTAAAGACATATAATGTCTCAAAAGGTTTCTATTTTAAAAGAAATAAGTTATTTTGAACTTTATATTGTTTTATTAAACCACTGGCTCTATTAGGACCTTCTAGTGGCTGAGACAGGTAGTGCTTTCATTCGTCTCTTGTGGTTTTCAATCTGAGGGTGCAGTGCAGGGTCGAGGGGGGCAGTCGGTGCTCTCTCAGGGTGAACAGCCGCATCTGTGAGCACCGGGCAGAGATAAGCACCTGGAGAGATTTTATATTTTCTTTAAAGTGTCCAATCAAAAGGAGAGAGCAATTCGGCAGCACAGATTCGCCCCTAAATTCCTTCTCCTCTCTCGTCCTCTGCATGTCATCCTCTTTGCTCTGAAATAAATAATTAGCCTTTATGTTTGGCGCACAAGAGTAAAACTTCCATATCCAATCAAATGAATGCCATGTGACTAATGATGTCTTAAAAACACTGATGGCAAATAAATGAAGTAATAGTGAAGAGTGAGAAAGTAGCAGCTAATGGATTAAAACAAAAGAAGTTAATTGAACAGTTAATAAACCGAAAATGACGAGACCTTCTCTCTAAGTCTCTCTCTCTGTCGGTGTGGATAGTAAGGGTAATAACCCTTTTCTTTGCAGAGGCAGTGAGTCAGCAGTAATTACAAGTCCTGGCTTTGACTCCCCTGACCCTTAAGTTCTCCTCTCACGTCTATAAATAACAACATTGATGGGTCAGCAGCATCACCCATGAGCACCATCACAGCATAGCAAATGAGATCCCATGAGCTATGTGTGAGAGAGAATGAGTGTACGTTTAATGATACAGAGTCTGTGTGTGTGTGTGCATACGCAGCATGTGTTATTAATATGTGTTTAAATTTGTAATTCATAGAGTGTAAATGGGCTATCGGTCAGGCCATAAGTGTCGGCGTCAGAGTTGTAACGGAGAACTGCTGTCTGCATCGTAACTCCCTCCACGATCGATCCACACGCTGAGAGGCTGATAAAAGGATCGAGTCGGGCTGGGCAGAACCTCAAGATCTGCTGCAAAAGCAGTTGAAGTGTCAAGTGGGCTGGCGAGAGGGGGGTTGATAACTTATGTGCGCCCTCGCTGTTTCTCGCCTACTTGTTAGTTGTGTTCTCGGTTTTCTGTCGGATGAGTGATTAGAGCCAGGGTTCTCAACCTTGGTCTGTAACCTTTTTTAATGATCCAAAATGTTTGCAATCCCGCACCCCCACAGCATTAAGCTGGTTTTATTCTCACAGACAGCAAATTACGTTGTGTCAAGTTCTTAGCAATAACAACACAACTTACAATTTAATCAATATTATTTTTATTTATTTATTTATTTATTTAATATTATTTAAATATATATGAATCATTTTAATTTTTTATACATTTTATACACAATATAATAAGAATCGAATGTGTGTGTGTAGAGTATAGAGTGTATATGTATGTGTGTGTGTGTACATATGTCATATGGTGGAAGATGGATGGATGAATGGATGGATGGATGGATAGATAGATAGATAGATAGATAGATAGATAGATAGATAGATAGATAGATAGATAGATAGATAGATAGATATACTGTAGGTGTAGTGAGAGTGCTAGATTCAATTGTAATAATTTTTAATCAATAAAGTCATTTGTAATCATGATGTACAGTAATTCTATGGTGATGCATTACAGGCACGTTTATATTTAAAGACTCACTGCCTCCCTCAGACTTATTATGAATTCATGCATGGTGTGACGGTGAATTTCAGATCACTCCCACTGTCTCACATGTCTCATTGTGTTTCAGGTAATGATTGTTTTATTGACAAGGCCCTTGTGTTTACGGAGTGAAGCTGTTGGCTTTGTTTGTCGCGCTGAAGTCTCAAGGACAGGGATGGATTTTAGTCCAAGTCATTAATATGTATTGGAAATTATTTTCTTCTTTGTTGCGAATTCTAACGGCTTTGAAGGCCACTGAAGTGTTGAGGAAGGTTAGAGCGCTTAGTCATGTTCTTTCTCTGGCACAAAGGTGCTCGGTATTAGACTTTCTGCCCTGATTCACAGGGCCTGGATCATCTCATTCTGTCTGTGTGTGTGTTTTTTTGTTTTTTTTTCCCTCTCTGCTTTTTGGCTGCCGGGTTGTAGAGACCCTTATTCCACTGCCCTGACAAGGAGTGGGGAAGAAAAATAATATCCAATTCGAACAACAAACAGTTTGTGCCCGAAAGATATTTTGGAGGAATATTAACTTTGTAATTAGTTTTAATGTCTGTGTATAACCTGATTTCACTTGGGTTTAATCAAGCTTCATTTTATAAATCTCATTAGTTACATTAGAGTTAAATGCCCGGCTTTATGCCTTTTGTGATGTCTTAAATGTTCTCTTTCTTTCTCTTTCTTTTTTATTCTGTCTGCGTTTATAATCTGTGGAGTGTTGTTGATGAGAAGCTGTGAGTGTTTTTTATTTCCTGATGTGGTGTGATATAGGGATTGCTTGGGGCGTAGCTGATTTTAATAACCCTGCAGATCCTTTCCAAAGCTGTTTATTAAACCGTAATCGCAAACAGAGAAGACAACCTCCTTGCAATCTTTATTACCAGAATGAATGAAAAGTGAAAGCTATATGGACACCAGTCAGGAAATGGCTGATGTTTTATTTCATTTATATTCTTCACATACATAAATGGTCACAAATGTAATCCTACTTTTGTGTAAATGACATATTCATATTGCTAGATATATTAAAAGGTGCATCAGGTGTATATGTAATCAAGACGCCACTCTCAGAGGAATGGGAACTTAAACATAGATTTCCCATGATGCTCTTGCTGATTCGTTGCATTGTGGAGGCATTTTTTAAAGAACACATTGCTTGACATGGCATAAGTAATGTGTATTATGTGATCAGTTTAATGTAATAAAATCCATAAGTCAATGTTATAGTACAAGTAAAATTAGCTTTTAAACTACATGTTTTGCCATCAGAAAATTTGAGCTAATTTTATGAGCACAGTATCAGAAAATGGCTTTATTAATTTTCCCCAAAAGTAGGCCTACCAAAAATATTCTAAATAAACGCCTACAATTGGTAGGAACGCACTTAATTTCAGTGGATGTTGGTTACTATTAAATGAGAAATGACATTAGATGAGAGAAAGCAAGACATACAATGCATGTACATGAGCCTAAATTTAAATATAAAAGAGGTATATTTTTGGTAAAAAAATGGCAATGATGGTGCAACACTGTTTCAACGCATTTAACACCTACTAAACTAAGTGAGTGGTTAGTAAATAAGAAACGTTTTGCACTGTAAAGTGGTGCAACTGTTGTTAATTCGCCCCATAATATTTTAAAAGTAGAAGAAAGTATCCAAGAAAGTAAGTGAGAAAGCAAATGCACATATAAGAGAGAAAAAGAGCAGTGATCTTCGGCCCGCATCTCTTTAGAAATAAGCAGTAAACATTTAAATGGATATGTCAGTTTGAAGATGGATAGGACTCTGTTAATGCATTTTCTCTCACACGGCGAGGAATTAACTCTTCGTCGACTCTCCCACCCCAGATTGAGGCTGTGTAATGAACCTTAAACCGAAAATGCCGAATGTGTTTATCTTTCTTTTCCGCCTTTCCACCGCCCAAAATAAGAGAAAAAAAAGCTAAGGAAGGCTTGAGAAAAATGCCTTGACACAGCTGTGACTGATTGAAAATGCAGTACTCAAAGCCCATTTGAGCCACACAACAGAAACCCGTCCTTTAAAATCATTTCTGTGAGCTGTGAGAAAAAGTGAAGTGTGGAAATGAGAGCGTGTGTTCTCAAGATGCATGGAGGGAACCTGTGAAGGATATCCAACAATATTCGAGTGTGTGTGTGTGTGTTGGTTTGTGGGATAGATATGCATGTTCCAGTCTCCACAGGGGCTCGGAAAGCAAATCAGTGTGCGTCAGGCCAGACAGATCTTAGTACTGGGGATGTGAGTGGTTTTGAAATGCATGGCTTCTCCACGGCGGGCACTGGTCATGTCTCATTTCTGGATGAAAGCGAAGAGACCCCCACCCACCTGTCCTCGTCCTTTCCCTTTAAAAGCTGGACGCTGAGACTTCCCATCAGAGCGAGGAGGCCCCGTTCCTCTTCATCTGTGTGTGAGGGAGGGAGGGGTGTCTATCTTCTGTGTCCTCCCAAGCTGCCCCCTGCCGAGCCTTTGTCCCGTTCCAGGATCTTCTCTCTAGCACTGTCACTTCAAACGTCCCTCGAGATGCTTTGTAAGACTGTGAACTCTCTGGGAAAGCACATTCTGCTCTGTATGTGTGTAAACAAATGTGAATGTCTTCAAACTTTTACCTCATTCCAAACTAGGATGACCAAAAGTGGAATATTCCTTGTATAAGTCACTAAAATCATTATGCACCTTTACTTTTTGGCTCATCTCATAGCCATGATTTCAAAACAGGTGTTTGAGAGGTACTTGAGTTAATTTTTTCTTTGTTAAACCAGTACAAAATAAGTTATGGTTTTAAAAGTAAAAATAATGAAATAATTAATTTCAAAGAGTAAAAAAATTATATATTATATTTATAATTTTTTTCCTTCTGAGTTTTTTCACTTTTACTTTTAAAATGCCACCCACTTTATATAGTACTATATCCTGTTAAATTTACAGTAAAAAAACTGAATAAAAATGGGTATTACGGGGTGCCATATTGGTGCCTGTATATTTTACAATTTATAGCAGTATTTCATTAGGTTATATAATGTTAATATAAAATCTACTTCAATATACCTACTTGAACTAATAACCACCATAATAATACAGGCGGTACAAAATAAACAATAGTTAACATTAAATATGGACAATATTAATATATAGACGCTGCACAAGGTCATACACACAGACAAAACACCATCAGGGCAACACGCATGACACGGAAATAATGCGATAAACATGAAATATATGACATAAACACAAAACAACCTAATGTACATTACTGAAAATTAAAATGTGAAGAAAGTCAGTTATTATTGTTATTAACCGTTTTTAGCATTTTTTTCAGTATCTTTTAACAGAAAAAATTATAAATATAGATTTGATATATAAATATATTATTGTATATATTGGATTTAGCATTATTTTATTCTGCACTTAGAATAACATGACATACATTCTATATATAGAATAAAAACAGTGCAGTTACAAAATACTGTTTTCATGGTTGATAATTTATGGATTGTAATTTTTGTGAATTGCGGACCCTGCACATTCCCATACTTCTTTTCTGCACTCTAGGCAGTTAAGACTGCCATTATAGACAGCTTTGATTGATATTGTTGCTAATTATTGCTTCTCTTGCAAACCATCCTCCTCAATTTCTCTGCATGGTTCGTCCATCCATTAAAGTTTGTAATGTGCATATTGAATATTTCTTTTTGTGTAACAAGATAACTCTTCATCTGTCATTGACCTATATTGAGCTCTGCTTAATGAATGTCTTTGGCTATAATCACAAATAATGCTTTGACACTCTTTTGCATTAAGCATGAACAACCTTATTGATGCTTTTAGCAGTAGTGCATTTGATCAAACTGATTAAAGGGATAGTAGTTTATTCAGAAATGATAACTACTGGCGCTCATGTCATTCCATTCCTTTATGACAAAAAAATCATATTTGAAGAATTGGACAGGTCACTCTTTCATTCCACATCCCATGCACAATGGATTAATGTGCACCAGTATTTTCAAACTTTTATTAAGAAAGTTAATTGGGTCAATTCTGATTTCATGTTGTTGGCTCATATACGGTAGTAAATAATAGTGATGACATCTTACACAGACCCCTATTAACCCTTTGAGGCTCTGATGGTCTGGCAGGAATTTCTTTATGTGCAATCCATTCCCTTAAATATTAAAGCCTCCAGTGAATAAATGTAAAAAGCTGCCCCCTTCTGTGTTATTTCCCCTGCCAGCTGTCCTGAAGTTAATCTCTGTGGGTAATGATGACCAGAATTTGATTTACCCGAGGAAATTTATTAATTTAATCCTTATCTCTTGCTTGTAATATATCTGTGCTCTGATTGCTTTGGGCAGCATTTGACGAGATTAGATGTTGTTTGCATTGTGTTTCTGAGTATCTGCCCGTAGAACGGGACCGTCATCGGTGTGGGTGGATGGGATGTTGTCCTGTACACTGCGATGACAAAAATATCATCCTGGCCCTTTGAATAGTTATAAGTTTGCACGTCAAAACATAAATAGACAATTCTGCAGTATAACATGCCATTATGATTCTTTGCAGTTAAAAAGTGCAGTGGCATTGATATATATTATAAATATGTAATAGCCTACATATATATGATTATGCAGATTTATTTATTAAACAAGACTTTTATGTTAGATGCGAAAAGCTATTGTCTTCATTAAAACAAATGTTGTAGGATTTACTTTGAAACAAAGAAACGTAACGTAACATTGAATTAAACGTATATAGAAAGACTAAAATATTATTTTCTTGTAAAATGTTCAATATTTGTTTCATTTACAACTCGGAAAATAATGTTTTTTTCCGTGCACATTTACACTTGCGCTTGTCCTTTGACAACTTGAGAAAACATGACATAACATTTTTCTAAGAGACTACAGTGAGCTGCTGATACTCTTTTCAGTGCACTAGATTGATTTCGACAATGGCAAAGTGCACTAATCTGGGGAGCTGCTGATTGAGACGCACCTTGTGTCTTTGCAAGGTTGTTTTGGCAGTAAGTCCTGTAAAACAGATTCCAGACACATGGAAGGCAGTGAGACGGTGCACACATTTGGTTTGGCATGCTGAGACCGCAGATTTACCTTTCATCCTTCGCAGAATAATAACAAGATAACTCTGTTTGTCTGTTTTATTTCAGCTTGAGCAGCCCGGTCTCTAGGTTTACGCTGGGAAGTATGCTATGAGTAAATATCACACGGATAAGTGTGTGCACACACGCAAATGCAATCTTAGTCTTAACCACTCATAAAATGAAACATGAATTTTTAGCTTGGTATTCTGGGATTGGAATTTTAATTGCATTAGCCTTGAATATCAGCTTGGTATTAATTCTGAGTCACTATGTAAGCTGATCTTTTCAATATTAAAGAAGGATTTTGAGAGGTGTTATGCGCTTGATCCCGCACTTCAGATTACATTGAAAAAGTGCGGCCTTAACTAGACTTTCATATTGTCATTCCACCGTGACCTTCACTAACACCCCCCCCCCCCCCCCCTCCACCACTGTTATGTTTCTTTATTCTAATCTGCGGCAAACATCATATTGAGTTTTGGACCATGGAAAAGGACTTCCTGTTTGTAATATTGCAACGATTTCTCTGGTCTGCCGAGTGCGAGACCCAGAGAAAGAGAGCTGATAACTCTCTTCACAGGCCTCACATTTCTCTATCAGAGATCTGTCGACATGCACTGCACTCTCCGACTCGGAATGTCATTTTTATTACCAGCTTGCCACCATATTGGACTTTAAACAGCTCACTCTCACCTTCTCGCTATGGATAGACACTGGCACATATAGCACATGAAGACCCCAGCTAATATCAAAGCTTAGATAAAAGACTGTTTGTGATTAAAGTAGGAAGGGGTATGGACGGAACGTGATGGATTTGATACAAATAGGCTCCTCTGGCTGTAATGCATATCGCAGCCTGGTGTGTTTTCAGCTCGGAAAATTGCTTTTCCCTTCTCCCTGCTGTTACAACACACACCAAAGTGACCGCCACTCTGTCACTTTCTCAAAAGGATTGGTCAAGATTACCGCATTACGCGCCGTACAACCGAAAGGCCTCAGGGTGAATTTAATTGGCAAGAACAGGAGTCGGTAGCTATTTTCTCTGAGAAATGGCTGGCTTACGTACACTGTGATGTAGCATTTAATAATACATTTTTATACAGAGAGCCTAGAGGACATCTATAACTTCCATTTAATTTCCTTGCATCTTATCTCTTCACCTCTAGCAACATATTCTATTTTTTCCTGCAAGGTTTAGATTTTTTTCTTTTTAAAATGCCATTATAATCTCTCTTGTTATTATTGTTACTATATGTCTTTGTAGTAGAAAACAACAAAAGAGTTATGGATGAGGACAGTACACTATGTGAAGGTTCTTTGTACAGATAGTACAGAAGAACTAAAGGAAAAGGACCAAGATTTCTCAGCTGTTTCCTTTTATTTTTTATTATTTTTTTTTAGACTTGATCAATAAATCATTTATCAAATATTTCACAGTATTTTATTGTGAGAATCTCTTTTCTCCATTCAATTGCACTTCTGGATATGCCTTAAGAGGCACTACAATAATCAGAGTGACGATTGGTTTATAAATCACAAGTCCAGAAGTAATTGGCTGAAGTGAGTATAATTTGATTGCTAATTGGTCCGTGCGGCAGAATGTAATAATGAACTGCGTAATTGTCTGACAGCTTAGATGTGGTGCCATAATCCAGTGTCTGGCAGAACTGGTGTTTATATAGTGTTTAATACGTACAGCATGATTCCGGGTAGCATTAACAAAGCACGTGGAACTGATACGGGAGTTACAGTGGCAAGTGCAATTGCGCCAATTATGTTCTTGCTTGTTTGCAAATTCCTTTAAAAATTGCTTAAAGTTGTTTCGTCTCTTTTTCTTTGCATGTATATGAGTAAATTTACGAAGGAAATAAGTGAAGAAACAGATTTTGAGCAGCTTTGTGTATCTGAGCGGAGAGAAAAAGAGTGGATTTGAATTGTTTTGTAAATGGTGTTAAGGATTAAGCATTAAGTTAATGGAGTTGCAGTTGACACCCAGGCATGGTTATTTCATGAACTGTCTGTAGTTTTTACTATCGAAGTGTCTTTTGTTAAAATATGGGTATTACAGAAGGTCATGTGTATAACAGAACCCATTGAGATAAGCAACATACACTATTTCAAAGGTTAGTATTTTTATTCAGCAAGGATACATAAAAATTGACAGTAAGTGACAGTGACAAATGTTCTTTTGAACTTTCTATTCATCATACAAATTTTTTATTACGGTTTCCACAAAAATGTATAAAAAAATAAGGAGCCCAAATGTTTTTAACATTGATAATAATAAAGTTTCTTGTTTCTTGAGCACCAAATCAGCATATTAGAATGTTTTCTGAAAGATGACACTGAAGACTGGAGTAACGGCTGCTGAAATTTCAGCTTTGCCATCCCATGAATTATTTACGTTTAGAAAACTATTATTTTAAATTGTAAGAAATATTTCACAATTTACTATTTTTACTGTATTTTTAATCATAAGCATAAGAGACTTTCTTTAAAAGATTAAAATGGTCTTACCAACCCCAAACCTTTGCATGGCGTGTATGTGATATTATATTTTATTATAAATATTATTATATATTTTTTTATATCATCAAATTTTGCCTATACTTAAGGGACAGAATTTAGGGTTCTACTGCAGTGATCATTCTAAACAGTTTGTAATATGACTCTCTTTTCATTGATTTCATTTTCTTTTTATGTCAAAAGGGATTCCAGCATCACTTATCTACCAACTCTTTAAGTGTGCAATAATGATTGATTTTCGATAAAGGTAAGTAAGAAAAAATCTAAAAATGAAAACAGAGTATTTTCTATTCTGGTAATAATAGATTAGTGAGCTGCTAAAACAGTGGGTAATTCTCTGTAACATGTTTTTTTTTTATCAAGAAAAACGCATGTTTTATTCAGACCGGATTAAAATCATAAAATACATCTGCGAAATGTCCAATTTACCTAATCGCCCCTCTTTCCTCTCTCCCTCCCTTCCTCCAGTTCTCCTTTCATCTCCCAATATACCCCCCCCCCCCCCCCCCCCCCTAAAATAATCCTCCCTGTTTCCACGGTTGTTCTTAGAGCAGTAACGGCAGGAAACTAATCAGAGGATCAATACTGTGGATATAGCGGCCGGCTCATCCCTCTGATCGTCAGCAGAAACAAAGTGTTTATATAGCAGAACCCCTCGCGATGCTGCAGTGGCGCAAGCGTCAGAGGCAAAGGCTGTACCGGCCCTCCTCCTGTCAATACCCCCTGAGTGTAAAGCATGCCTGTAGCATCTCGAAAGGAGTTTATCTGACAGCATTCTTAATGGGCTGATCCTTCTTTTTTCGCTTACACAAACACTTTCTCTGGTCACTGAAGCAAAATGTTCTTTGTTTTGTGTCTGACGCTGCAGCAGGGCTGAACTCCCGAGGGCAAGTTTAGCTCTCAGCACAAGAGATTGATATTTCTCATTCCAATCGCTCAACTGATATCGGTGATTATATCAGACAGAGCATAAATGGCAGGTCTTTGTGGTCGGTTAGTTGACAGCAACAATCACAGTCTTAACCTTTTCTACACAGAATTATTTCATGGCAGATTAAATGTGAAAGGAGGAAAATTATTTTCTGTGGAAGATGGAACAATGGCAGGATCAGATGCGTGGAATTAATGATCGATTCATTCATTAATGTAATTTACATTGCTGTAACTGTCTTCCATCCATTATAGCACCCATGCAGCCTATTGAACTTATTATCAGAAAATGGGTCTCGTTCACTAAGGTACTACCTCAGGTATTACAGATAAGGTGATTGAAAGAGCCAATTAATAAAAAAAAAATGTTTTGGCTTATGTTCGATATGGCACATATATTTAGCTTCCAATAGATTTACTAATGATTAGCATTTAGGGACTAGGTTGCATGTTCTGTTGCATCTTTGCTTGGATTTTTGTATGGTGTTTTAATGCTGGCTCTAATCTTGTTGGAATTAAAAATAATAAAATCCAGTGGAAACTCGTTTCTTTGAACACTGACTTGTAAATTCCACAAGATTGTGAAGTTGAAAGACCATATTTGCATGTCATTCTCTTATTCTTTTGACTGCATTTTTTAACTGAATGTGGATTCTTTGCTGTTCACTTATTCGCACTTGTATGGTTTCACTTGTAAGTAGAAACTTCCCAGGAGGACATGCAGCATTAGGCCTAGTTTGGTAATCCAGCCAGTATTCTTAACTCCCTGTCCTGGTATTTGCCAATAACATGATTGTGCACTGCATAGCAAGTCATTCTGGTAAGAAAAGATCTGCTAAGAACTTAAATGTACCGTTGTTTTCCCTGATTCTTCAAAGGAAATACATCTGTGCCACTCAAAGCTCCAGCAAGGCTGTGGAATAATCAATCTCCCATTAATGGACTAAGTGGCTGTGCAGGGATATTTAATGTTAATTGCTGTAAAGTATTGATCACGTTCATTGATCCCCATGATAATTGCAATCGGTGCAAACAAAAATACATTATGCAGGGTTTGTGGGGCTCACCTTACAGTGGATCGTGGACTGGAAGAAGGGATGAGGTAAAGGGTATAAGCTTGAGATGGGTGGGTTTGATTTATTGATCTATTAACATGTTAAAAAGTCATTTCCAATTACCAGATTTTCCAATCATTCTTTGATCATTTTTTTTTTAAAGCCAAGCACACACTTCCAGACTGAAGCTGATTAGTATGCAACAAAAACAGCAGATCGTACCCAACCCGTAATGCAGTCTTGGGACTTCCTGAATAGTTACTACAACAGATTTCAGACTGGTTTGATTGTTCATTATGTGCATTAGATTAGGTGAGAGAATTAAATGTCAGGATCATAAATCGGGGATTAAAATTATGTAATCATCACATTAAGTGTGAGATTAGTTTCATAAAGTGTGCACAAACATTATTGAAAACAAGAAACCAGGACACCAGAAAGTGTCAGATTTGTAGTGTGTGTGTGCTTAGCTTCAGGCTTACCATGCCAGGTCAGACTTCAGATTTTTAGATGGTTGATCTGGATGTTTGGATGGTTTCGTTCTTGTTGTTTTCCGCCCTCCACTGGGTCAGTGCAGGGGGGGTTGTGATCTCAGATTGTCTGCTTCATTTTCAGCAGGTATAGACAACAAGTCTGTACGCAGTTCATATATTAACCTCTGGCTGCTTTGGGTCGATGAATTCTCGACAACAATCTGGCACCAAAGCGGGCTAGCCAGGGGCCAGTGGGTATGTGAGTGAGTGAACGAGCGCGTGTGTGTGTGGCTGGGGAAGTTAGTCACAGCTGAGCTCCTGTTGCCCTGGGATTGCTGGCTGCCAGTAGAGCTTGTCAGCTGCCTGTTGAATAATACATGGTGGAACGGTTTGGGTCCTAATACTGCGTGACTGAGACATCCCCTACAGGTCCCAGATCAATAGCACTTAGCTGCAGCTTTATAATCAAGAAGACTTAAAAATACCATCATCACGCAATTAGATTGAGTCTCCAGCCATCTTTATTTTTCTCTCCAACATCCCTCCCTATACCACACAAGTCCATTCATGACCCATTCATGACCCAAAGGCCATCCGTTCTTCAAAGACATCCCACTCATAGTAAGAAACACATTTTAATGGAGAGTTCCGACGAGTTTAACAAGGCAAATGTCAAGCCGTTTTTGTTTGGGAGACTTTCGAGAGATCTGCCAGGAAAGCATGAGCGCTGCTGTGGCCTAAAGCCTGTTTCACCATACATGTGAAAACTGTGTATTTATTCCGGCGCCCACGTTAACAGGTTGCAGTATTGACACGCAGCGTAGCAGGTGTGTAGCAGCGTAGCAGTTTATTTTTTCCACACTTACCGTGTTGAAATCAGCAGAAAAATTTACTTAGAATTCTACTTATTAATATAATCTTTGGTAATATAGGCACACAGAGTGACAGGTACATAAAATGGCTGTTTCTGTTCAGTAAATCTAGACAATTTAAGCAGTTTATTGCTGCAATTTGGGGTTTGGGTTCTCTTTCGTGTAGATTAATTACCATTTGCATGTACATGTGGTCTTCGTCATTTTGTAAATTAGATTTTAAAACAAAATTGATAATGATTTCGTTGGGATCTACTTTTTTGTACTTTTCTTTTTGTTAGAGTTGCAGCTTCCTTTTGTGAAGGATACAGTGCTGAAATGCATTTTCTTGCACGCTATTTTCTGTAGATTGACTTGGTGATTGTAGCCTCAGGCAGATGCAATAAAGTCTAAAGTCACTGCATGTACCGTGAGCGGTATGGACACATGTTAATGTGAGTCCACATCTTTGTGGTTTCTCATGAATGGCTTTCATTAAATGGCAGGCCTAATGGGGCAATCCATGATGGCCTGAGCAAATGAAAACGCCCTAAAGAAAAACTAAGTCACTTGATACATGGAATGTAAGCCTCATTAAAAACTGACATACTAGTCATACAAATGTTCTGAAATTCAAACAATGTCAAAGGGATAGTTCACCAAAAAGATGTCTGGCTTCTTTTGTCAATACAATAAAAAAGTAAATTGGTGTCTAGACCCCAATGTTCTTCAAAATATTTTATTTTGTTTTCCACGTGAGAGAGAATGTCATACAGGATTGGAACAACACGAGGGTGAGTAAATTATTCTTTGGGTGAACCATCACTTTAATATTTCAATGCAGTACATCTGAGAAATCTTATATTGTTCAGGGCTGTTTGTCTTTGTCATGATGCAAAACTACTGATAGTAATGTCAATGTTAGCACACTTCTAGATCAGTTTGTAAGGTGAAGACGGCATTGAAGATTGAGGTCAGTTCATTAGTACATCCTGCCAACATAAAGACGGTCCAAATCATTACAGTCCATTATGTATGGTTACATCACTACATGTGGTCAGATCTAAGTGCTTCTTAAAGTCCCTGGATGGATGAGCTTATCCATTTGAAGGAGTCTTCTGCCTATAGAGGGAGTCATTATTTGGCAAATACTTTCAGGTGCATTTCATATTGATGCCCCTTTTATTTCAAAATAAAAGCAATGGGGGTTACGACTGCTTTCCTAAAAAGGCAATAAGGGGTGTCGCATAGCGGCGTGCAGAGCTCTTACTTTTCAATGTCAATAACAGCTCTCCACAATGCCACCCCCCTCTTTGCTATTAACACACATCCTATGCACTCATTTGCGGCTCATTTAGTTTGTATTAGAAAGAGTGGAGGAGTGGGGCCTTCAGCTGAAATTGGCCAGCTCTGCGGATTCTCATCACTGGGCAAGAGACTGGAGTCGTTCTTCAGTCTGCTCTGAAGAGCTCTACTCACCGCTGAAGACCACAAGGTTACACCCGCGGCCGAGGCCTATCAGTCAATCTGCAATAATAGAATAATCGTGCAATTAACAGGGAGGAAAATTGCCCTGGGCATGAGCGCTCAGACTCCGCCATTAAAGGAGATCATAGGGCCATAATTAGGTCCTCGCCGGCCACTAATTGTCATGCCGTTATGGCACTGGGGTGTTTCTGTTATTTATAATGAGGGCGCACACTCACCCACAGAGCGGGGTCACACTCCAGCACACTCAGGGGTCCGTTTTGGAGAAGGCCTACTGTGTGTGTTTATGATGGATAGCGAGAGAATGAGAGCGGGAGCAAGAATAAAGGCTAAAATATTAAAGCAATAAGCCAAGAACGAACTGGCCACATTTGACATGTAATGCAAGTTACTCGACATTATTGCTTTTTTATTGATATTACAGCTTTTATGCAACAGTTTTGCAAGCGATATCCCATTCAAAATCAGAATTATGATATTACCCTGCTTCTTGCGTGTTTCGCAGCACTTTGCAAGTGAAACATGTACATGAATCTGGTACATATCGCAGCAGGCCGGAAATGAAACGTCCAGTGAGTGGTGCTAAAAGGTTAATGCTCTCTCGCTTTTGAAAATGAAACAAACCGAACCGATAGTGTTAACGAGCAAACGTGGGTTAAAAACAACCATGAAGCAACCGTGCCATTTTAGCTTGCTTCTACACGTTTTTGAGCTCTTTTAGCGTGACTAGTGTTTCACGGAACTCGTATAGGCTGTACCAGATGAGCTACCGAGCAAGTTTACAAAGTCAGAAAAGCAGTAAATCTGGATCATCTAGTTATGTGACGCTAACATCGAACCATCAAAACATTGAAATATATTTGTTTACAAATCTTGCACTATGATAAAAGTGCTTTGAGATTATAATATAGAAGTGAATTCTATGAATGGAAACATTTTCGGCAAAAATTAGGCATGTTTTCCGAATGAGCCTATGTTGTCTATTTTATGTTAATTTTTAAAAAGCCAAATAGCTTTATTTTCTACTTAAAATGTTTGAATGAATAACCTCCATTAATGTGCGATCTAATCAGAAAAAGAAATTGTTCCTCCGTTTGTGTTTAAGAGGGAAGCAAATCATTTGCATGCTTGTTAATTTGTGGCAGCCATGAATTTGCTCTAAATCAAGCTACAAAAATTGCAGCACAATGCCAATGCACGGTTTCCTCTGTAGGGTTTTTGTGGAAGAGATCAAGATGCATTAGGCAAACTCTCTCCGTGTGACTGATTACCTTTTTTGTGAGGAGACAAAATCCAGCTGAAGTGACAATTGGCAGTATGTTTGAAAAATGCTTTCAGCGACTATTGTTACATGTCGAGTTAAAATGGCACTGTCACGTAGGACAAAAGCAAAAGGAGATGGAGGGAGAGAGGATGATAATGAAAGGCGAAGATTAGGAGAGGTGTGTAAGAGAGGGAGACAGCATTGTGATGAACCGCAGGTTTGTGCTGTTCTGTTGTCGTAAGTGCTGCTCTGAGAGGACTGTGCGTGCAGATACTGGCGCATTGCAGTAGAGAAAGAAAAAGGGGAAAAAGTGAGATGAGAGTTTGTGAGTGGAAGAAAATTTGACAAGCTTTTCATTTACTGTCTCTATAAATCAACTCATTTCAGTTCTCTTTCTCACACACACACACACACACATGAACACAGGCTCGCTCTCCCACGTCTGGCTCAAAGATGTGCCTATTGACCTTTTCTGCAAGTTCTTTTTTCTTTCTCCGCTGTAAAGAATGAAAATCACTTTGAAATGTAAATGTCACATTCAGCGCTTTTTTTTTCTATTTAATGAAGTGTGGAAAGAGGAAAGAGTCAGAGTTTGAGGTAAATAACGCTCCTCAACTCCTCAAAGAGTTTGTTCTTCGTGGACTTTGTGTGGTGTGGATGTGTTGTAACTCTGCCTACTGATGTGACCGTTCTTTCATGCATTTAAGGGGTGAAATGAGAATGGAATGAAACAAATCCATCAGAAACAGAAGACATTTGTGAAGCGGACTTAGTTAGACTTGGATTCTTGAACCATATCCAGGCTAAGGACCTCTTGATGGATAGAGAGACGGATCAGAAGTGTTGCATTTAAAACCGGGCCTATAATGAAATGCATACATTTCCTATAATACTGTATGCAATGCATGTACTTTATGATGCTAGCCATTAAAAAGCCATATACAAAGTCATGTACAGCACATTTTAACTTTACAGAATACATTTTAATATGCAAGGGACATTCAGCTGTAGTTCAATGTATTTGCACTGTCTTGCACTGAATAATTTTTAGCATGCTGTATTTTCCTTATTTTCAGACAAATAAGTTACTAATGGAGATGGGAATTTGTTCAACTCTACGGTCACTGGAATTGTGTGTTTTTATACTATAAAGTCTTCTAGTGTGGCAGATATTGCAGTGGTTCAGGGCTGGTGTTTGCTGTAGAAACAGTAAAAGCCTAATTTCATGACTGGCTGGGCTTTATGTGTGAGACATTATTTAAAATGTGCAAAAGTCCACACAATATATCAACCGGTTTTCTCTCTCTCCCCCATCATCTGTCCTTTTTATAGCGCCCTCAGCGTCAGCTCTTTCTTTTTCCATTACTTTTCCCCCCTCTCTCTACCACCTCTTCTTCTTCTCCTCGTTTTTTCCCCCTTAAGAGTTCTTTCAGCACAGCTGATGACAGAACTCGACTAGCTTGACCACAAATAGATGTGCAGATGTAGATGTAGAACAGCTGAGAAAAGTGTTTCATACTGTGAAACTGAAAAAGCCTGAAAAAAATATATAGGCCTGATGAACCAACCTCAAGCATATACTGTATGTGCCATATCAGTTCGCTGATTAACAGAATTTTGGTTATTTATTAATTTCAATTGGTTATTAATTTATTTGTTGGCCAAAACAATATGCTTGTATGTCAAATGTTAAATTTTATGCCATTTTTGTAATTAATTGCTTTGTTGTTTATACACTACCGTTTTTTTACGTTATGCGTCTTGGCCGTTCTTTCACATGACAACGGCATTTTGGGGGCCTGAAAATGCAAACTCTAGAAGTGCAAGTTTTTGAAAATGATTCCTGCATCGTCGCACTTCCTGATTTTGCTGAGTTGTACTGGGTAATATATTACATATTTTCGATAAAAATGCTCTTGATCCTGAAGCACCTAACCTTTTTGTAAGCCTAAACTTGACATAACCTGTAAACTTGTTTTTCAAATCTGATTGGTTGATTGGAATGTTGTTCCAGGATCAACAAATATGTCAATCCAGGAACATGTTATATTTGGTGAAATCAGGTTCTGCATTATTGTCCGGCACGTAGTGTATCTTTACAAAGTGACATCACCAACTACTGGCCTGGCATGCATAATACAGCGTTTTTAGTCGTTTTCGCGGATCTGTGTGTGAACGGGGATCGTTTTGACAACGTTGTCGTCTGTATGCGAAGAACTTTTAAGGAAAACCTTTCCATTTTTATTACACCGTAGTTGTGTAAACGTAGCCTACCCTTAAGCTCACCAAAAAACTGTGACAACTATCCTCAGTCCTGTAACACCATTCACCGAAAACTGAGATTGGGAACATTTTCCAAGATTTTTACATGTAGAGATTTTATATGAAAGATTTTAATGTGATCTACTAATGCTATTTAGTAAATCCCCAAGGAGGCTCATCCATGTTAGTAGTATTTGTAAGAATCAAGTATTTTGTGTTGCCTGCTCTGAGCCAGTGAAGAGATTGAGCTAGCAGGTTTACGGTGGACTGCATAATCCTGTATAGCGCTTTGTCACATGCCTGCAAGGTCCAGAGACTGATAACCTGAACCAAAGATCTGCAGAGAAGCTGAAGTGTGCTTACAGCCCTTGGCATTTGTTCATCTTTGCTGCCAGCATGCAATCTTGTCAGAATTTGTTGCTGTCCTCCCCATGTCAAATTTCTCTGGTGCTTTACATTTTAAATGCGGAGATAATCCTTGAGGCACATTTACAAGAATAAAAAAGGTAAATAAAATCAATAAAACAAAGCAAGACCTTTTGAAAAACAAAAATAGCGAGAAAAACAAGCCATTGCAAAAACAAGCTTCAAGTGGACACTTCAAGTCAAGCAGAGCTTAAAACAAAATCACGAATGATGAGGAGGTTGATATTTGACAGATTCCTTATGTTTATATCCAATACAAACTAATGGACACAACAGTCTTACCCTTTTAGGGAGGATAATTTGACACTGGAATATAACTCATTAATTGATTTCATGGTGACTATCTGTTAGTCTGCTAAATTTATAGTCTCAGCCTTATGGCTTAAAACATTCAAAAGACATTAGTGCTTTGCTTGAAAGTTGTAGCAAGGCCACCAGGGGGCGCTTATTCTGCCCCAGTAAAGAGATTGCCACACTAACTATAGCCTACTAAAAAAAGATTTATTGAATTATTATCATCCACATAAAAGCACCATCATTATGTTGAACGATGACAATTTATACATCTGCTAAAGCAACAGAAACACGTGTCAATTGTTTTTTGGCCCCTTGTGTAGAGTGTGTGATGTTTACATTTTGATGCCCCAGTTTGCTCTTCATTAAAGCTGAATGCAACAGTTCAAGATGTCAAACAGTACCTCAGGCCTTCACATGTCTCAACACACAAAACTGAGACGCAGCTGTGACCGAGCACCATCCATCCAACCTAACTCGCCCTGCACGCCGTGGCGTCCGTGACTGAGATGGAGGGTTTCATTAAGAATAATTAGATCTAGCGGTTTTAGAGAAGCGCGTGGGAGGCTGGAACGCGTATGTGTGCCGCAGGTTTGGACGCTGGCATTCGCTGGCTCCTATCCTTCTGTGCCATGAGTTTTCCCTTCACACTGATGCACAAGATTCAGATGCCATCTGTGGTCATTCTTCTGCAGTGTGTGTATGTGCGCACGTGTACTTGTGTACATGTCTTGTGGACGACAGCGCTGTGTGTAGCTCAGATGTATAGTGGCGATGGATGAGCCGGGTCAGTGCAGAAATAGAAATTGGAACACGCTGTGACTGTATCTTCTGGTTATATTATCATAACAGTAACCAGAGAGATTCTTAGAAATCCGTGATTAGAAACAAATGCACTTTCAGATTCTTGGCTTTGAATCACAGATTTGCTTTTACAGGCTTAGATTTAAAGCCTTGGATCAAGAAATGCATTCAAATTAGTCCACATCTGCTGCAACCAGGCTGTTTTTTTTTGCTTTTTGACCTATTCGTGAGTAATGCGTACACTATTGCTGTTTCAGTCATACCCTGGAAATTTACTGACATTATTTTTATTGTATATTTGTATTGTAAAAAGTATTGTGTGTGTGTGTGTGAGGGAAATTAGGATGATTAAAATCCAACGAAAGTTGTCGTTTTATAAAAAAAAAAAACTTTGTTCACAAATTAAGTGAAATTTGTGAATGGGTTGTTCATTGGAAAACAAATGATAAAGACAGTTCAGCTTTGCCATCACAGGAATAAATAAAATAAATAGAATAAAATAGAAAACAGTATTTCACAATATTAGCATTTTTAATGTTAAGACCATTTGATATACAAACAGAAATATGAGGCAGTCTTATGTCTTAAAAGGTAAAGCAATCTCATAGACAGTGAGTTTCTGAGCAAGAAAAATGTTTGTGCAAGAGATCATCTGGAGAAGAGTCTAAATGTGATGATGAAATCTCTCAGAAGCAGCATCACAATAAATCAGTGCAGGCCCTTTATCCTGGCACTCGGCATATTATTCTCAAATCAGATTCATAAGGATCCTATGAGAAGCCATATACCCGGGTTACCACGGAGATGGAATAATATCTGCTGTGGGTGACTGCAGTCGTGTGTCTGCCCTGTCAAAGCAAGAGAGTGATAGTTTCTTTTTCTCTGCCTATGACTCCTTTTTGTCAAAGTCAATGTTTACCATCATTTAATCCCTCTACCCATGCACCAAAAGATAATGGAATAAAAATGAGCCGTGCCATCATCATGTCTAAATCATTAAATCATACAAAATGTGTGTGTCTGACTGCTTCTGTGCTGGCATGTAATTACAATCAAAAAGTCTAAATGACGCTCGCTCTTCCCCTTCTGCAGCACAGGCTCTTCTGACTGGCTTCGTTAAAATTCAGCATATTTTCTTTTGTGTGGGCATATTGTCCTCCTCGCTCATCATCATTGTGTTGCAAACCAGTTCCAGTTTTAGCAGCATTTGTCATCACGTTCAATCAAAGATGTAACCACATCATTATGCAATAATTTGAGAACAAACCATTGCATATCCCATCAGTTGACCACTAATTTGAATATCAAGGGTGGACGTGTCTCCCTCAGTGTCTAAGGCGGTTATAAGTTATAACCCTGAGTTCAGTATTTGTTGCCTTTATGTGGGTGAGAAAGTGAAATGTTGTCTGAATGACTCATCAAAGTCAGCCCACTAGCTAGATTGTCACAGTTTATCTGGCCTATGAATGAATGTGGGCAGCCATTCTGCCTACAAAATTATTGTTACTGTAGGGCGGTAATATTCGTCAATGTCTTATCTGAATGCTCTCTTTTCCAGTAAAATCTCAAACTAATATGCAACCAAATACTAATATCACTGACTAACAAATGTATTTTGACTTGTTTTTGTTAAGTCAGTTGAGCAAGTGTCACTTAAAGTCACCATGAAATCTTTTTTTTTTTTCATGGAATATTGTTGTATTTATTATAATTGATTTATCTGTGCACATCACAATTTTTTTCAGAAATTCACGTGCACTCATAACATTTAATCAAAATAAACTTCTCTCCCACAACATCTCTTCTCTTCTTTAATGACGTTTTCGGCACGAGGGCAGGACTAACTGTTACCAAAGTCCCTTTAAGACAAGTACTTTCACTCGGCGGCCATCTTTGAAACGCCTCTCGGGCATGCAAGTGCAGCTCCTATCTCTTTGAATGGGGAAACATCAAATTCTCCAAAACTGTTCGCCAAGCTTATTAAATTATATTTGAAATCACCAATGAAATCTGAAAAACTACTGTCTCATATATTTTGTTTATAAACGCTCAAATCATGACAAAAAACTTTTTTCAAGCTGGACCAAGCTAATGCGCATGTGCAGTCGTAAGCGTGTGTCTCAGAACACTGACTGTTTCTATAGGAACCAGAGATTCCAACGGCAGCTGCAGTAACGTGATGACTTCACCAATCGGTGATTGGCTCTTTTCTTTTGAAGGCGGGACTTATCCTCCATATTGCGTGTTGCATTTTCTCCCATTCACAGTAATATGAGTGCACGGCCTTTCTGTATAAAAAGTAATTGCTGTTACTTACATGAGATCGCAAGCAATAGCAAACCACAATGATACAATCAATTCCAAATGGACAAAATAAAGTCCCACCCTACATCCTTTCTTGTTCGAGAAGCAGTTTCACTTGGATATATGTCACAATACGGAAGAAAAGTCGATTACAACTTCTTTAACATTCTTCAGTGTTTGAGTGTGTTAATGTGTGGTCACATTTAGCATTATTCTGCACATTTTTATAGGCAAAATTCAGTAATTTAAATAGGAATCTACACGATTGGAAATTTTGTGTGAGGGCGAAACATTTCCCCAAGCAGATTCATTCATCCCATCAACCAACCGAAAATTGCTTGGTTTGAAAGTGACTTCTGTGGTTCTGTGCTTTATACATCTCTACACTATTGGCGATAGACAATGGACTCTTTTTCTGTGAGATTTTGCTAATGCGCCTGCACCTGTATTGGAGGTTCTGGAATTAATGGACTCTGTTAGACTCCTGGTATTTATAACTGTGTTGCCGCTTTAGATGAAGGTGCTTCCAGCGGCTGTTGTTTTCTTCCGTTCGGAAGAATGATGGCTTGAGATGTTGTAAATTAGTTCACTAATCACAAACAGATTAGCTGCTCTCATATTACTCCCTCCCACTCCCACTCCTCTTTATTATGCCCGAGCTTTAATAGAATCTCTAAAACTCACTTAATTGAGAAAGAGAGATGAAGATATGGGAAGTGTGGGAGACGTGAGTAAAAAAAAAAAGTGATTTCATCTCTTAATTACTCTGCAATAATTTGTTTGTCCATGCGCATATTGTTACACCTGTTGCCGTTTTGTTTTAATTCAATTTCACGTTGAACATTTTAACTTACTCTATAGGCTCATTCATATAGCAGCAATGCTAGCTGTGCCGATAAACGTTTGGTTTAATTTGTCACTTTATGTCAGCGTCCCTCTAGCCAATAGTTCAGCATGTTCTTCATTTACGTAATCATAGAAAGTTGGTGTGAGTTGCTGTGGGCGTTAACAGCCTCGTTGACTGAACTCCCTTCTGAGTTAATGGCCTTATTGGCCCTCAGACAACTTCCAGCAAGTTTAAAAGTATTCAGTATTTTGTATTCAGGATGATTGTGTAACCAAGTTTCTCCTACACTTGTAAGTAACCAATAGAAAAAAAAAAAGGGAAGACAGAATAGTTTGTTTATTAAATACTACATGTCCCCCCCCCCTTGCTTAATCTCTGTATAAATATATTCATTAAATTAGTGAGTGTGACTGACTTCTGACAATAGAGGGCGAGATTTCAGCAAAAAGGTAGGTGTCATGAAAATATTTTACCTAAAAGTAAAAGCTTTCCTGTTGCTCAAAAAGCTTTCCTGTAGCTCAGTGGTAAGAGCATAACAACGCTATGTTGTGGGTTCGATCCCAAGGGATTGCACATACCTATGTATAAATGTATAGGATAATGCAATTTAAGTCGCTTTGGATAAAAGTGTCTGCCAAAATGCATAAATGTAAATATGCTGTTTTGTGTCAGCTAATTAAGTGATATACTGTATATGCAAGCCTGTCAGCCTGATGTTTAGGGGTAGATTTACAGTTAAGTTACCCTGTCAGGCACAAAGAAGGGCACCTTCCACTAATGCGCGTCACTTTACTACATCAGATCTGGAGGGTTGGATAGAAGAGGTACTTACAATGTTTGACAGTTTCATACTTTCAGCACTCCACTGTCATATAGCCTAGTCCACAAATAGTAAGCACTGCAGATCTGTTCCTTACTCTGTGCATCCTGGAGAATTCTCGACCTCCATATTGCATTGTGGGATTTAGATGGCCAGCCATTTATCAAGCACAGGTCTGACTGAAAGTGCCTTTCACGCTGCCAGTAAAAAAAAAAAAGATCCCGTAATGCAGACTGATGGAGAGGGAAAGTGTTTGCGTGGCTGTGCACATTTTTAGTCCTTAAACTAGATTTTGCTTTTATTTGCTCGGTTGCATCTCACGCTATCGTCCTTTTGGTACCTCAGGGAATTTCCACAACAAAATTATCCTAAACACAGAGAGAAGTTTATCTCAAACTTCTTCCACTTGCTCGCTTGCTTTTTTCTTGCCTGTAATAAATCGCCAGAGGTCTGCACATCCGAGATTTATCGCTTTCCCTCATCTGCTGCTTATAAACTGAAGATGAGTGACACAATCTAATATTCGGCACTTAAATGATGAATAATGTCAGACAACAAGAAGCGGAGGGTACCGAAGCCTCTGAATATTAAACGCCCAAACTCAATTTGGATCCGAAGGGAAATGAGCCGTTAATGGGGAGAGAGAAGGCATGCTGTCGTCTCGGTATGAGATTTCAGGTTTTTTTCCATCAATCCAGACGCCCAGCCAGGTAATGGCACCGTGGCCGCAGAGTGGCAGCCTCAGCTTGTCTGCCCTGTTAGGCCCTTAAGTGGCGGCCCCTAGTGTCACTGCTTGTCTATCAGGAGCTATTTGGGGAACAGGGGTTTCCTATTAAAGGCCTGGAGGTTAAGAGAGGAGTAATAGCCTCCAGAAATGCTGATAGAGCAGCACAAGGAAGAGTAATGTAGGGCATCAATGCTTTTGGATTTCACCCTATAACTGTCTTTTAGTATATCACCACACCACCTCTTTTTTTTCCTACAATCTCTCCAAGCGTTGTGGAGATAAAGCATCAACCGGCCAGCAGCTCTAGTTTTCTCGTTTTGCTTGCTGACGTGAATGAGCACTACCAAGGACCTCCGCATCCAGATCTGATTTCAGGACCGCTAGCTAATTACCCAGACTCACTTTTGCATTGGGTCTGATAAGGGAGTGAAAGCTGTAATAGCAGACCAGAAACAACCGAGACAAGGCTTGATTAGCCAAATTAGTGTACTTTATCTTCTTATTGTTTTCATAGGTCTGACTCTTTTATTGAGTAATCCAGAAGAACGATAACAATGTTCACTTTAATTTTTTTTTCCCTTCAGTGCGTAATTTGATTACTTTAAAGTCGACATGAAACAGCACTTTGCTTCTCATTTTGCTTCCATAATGGCTTTGTTTTCACTGGACCGAACACTATACTGTATATATAATTTTTAAAGTACAGGTTGCTATTATTTAATATTAATTTTAATTATTTAAAATATATAATTTATTATTATTATTTTATTTTTTTACACAAGGTTGGAGGTCAGTAAGAAATTAACATTCATTCAGCAAGAATGCATTAGATGGATGAAAAAAAAGTGAAAGCAAAGACTAAAAAAAAAAAAAAAAAACTGATTTGATAAAGCATATCAAATCAGCATATTCCTGTAGCATACATTAAAATATAAAACAGTTACTTTAAATTGTAAAAAATATTTCACACTATTACCGTGTTCACTGTATTTTTTTAACAAGTTATTTGGTGAGCAACCTTGGTGAGCATAAGAGGCTTCCTTCAAAAACATCTTGACCATACAGACCACAAACTTTTAAACAGTAGTGTATGAATTTCATGTCACAGTAAACCAAATGATTAAGCACTGGCTCAATAATGCAAGTGGCAGTTCCATCAACTGTCCCAAAACTTTCTATATTTTTGAGACCTGATATGAAATTTATAAATGCGACTGGTTCAAAAAACCTGGAAGCTAAACTGAGTGACCATGAGCAAAGCTGGCAGATTTCAAATTTCATATTTCCAGGTGGTCCCGCACCAGCAACTGCCATTGTGATGAATAGGAATACTAATGGATAGCTTTCTCTATGTATTAGAAACCTTCTTGGTTCTTCAATAAGAATACTGTACCTTTTTATTAATAGTCATCACTATTTTCTTTTCATCATCGCCTAAATTGCTTTCAGGAGATGTTAATTGGTCTGGACAGAGTTATCGTCCTGAACCTGTGGAGTAAAGTGATGTGGGGGTTGGTGAGATTGAGTGCATTAGTTTGATGGCCTGCTCATTGCTCATCCATTGAAAATATCACCACACTCTGACACTGTCAACACTGTCGGTGTAGTACCCTGACCCCCCCCCCCCATTGCTTTTCAGATCTCCGTTTGCTTTTCTCTTATCCTCCCATTTTCAGTAGTAATTAGTGCTTCTGTCACATTGCTGTGAGCTGATTGGTCCTGATGTCACTGCCAGCACAATGTCTGCATGAAATGTGGGGTAGAAGCAGGGAAAAGCAATAGGTTGCCTCCCATAGCGATCAATGCTCAATCACCAGAGAACATTTTTCTTCTGTCACGCCATCTCTCATGTTTTTCCCCCCTCCGTGTCTCTGACATCTTTCCTTATTCCATGATTCTACACATGATTAAGGCCTTTAGGCAATTATGATTCATCTCAGAGTAGATGAGGGAAAAAAGTATCAAGATCAATCTTCTATAAGCTCCCTCATTCTGCCCATGCCAAAGTGGACTGTCAAATCTTTTGCGTAAAAGCAACATTTTTTCTTTATTTTCTGCTTGATGGTTAGCATTGTAACACCCATAGTTATTTATTTTTCTAAGGTTTACAATCTGTTTGATGCAAGATTTTATTGATTGTCTGATCTGACATTTGTTTTACTGGAAGATCATGTTTTTTTTTTTAAAGATGTGAAGCTGGAAGATGAACTAAACCGTTTGGATTGAGGCCAGATATTCATTCTCTACAAAACAGGATATTAAAATGCTCCCCTCATGAATACAAGATCTTAAGAAAGATTGCCTTTGAAAAAAAATTTGTAAATGTATTTTCCTCTGTGTATCTAGAATATGATACAGTCTGAGACATCATTTGAATCCTACTTGTATATATATTTTTTAATTAAAAATTCCATCCTCTTTTAAATTGGTGAAAGTTTATGCGCTACATTTTAGCTTTTTGTTCCTCTAAAATTCTCTGTGTTCCCATTAAAGGCATTCTCATAACAAGCAATAACCCTGATGTTATAGACGCCTCCGATTATGCTCGCTTTCCCCCATCTACTCTTGAGATTCAATTCAGTTTCGGTATACAGTTTATGGATTGTGTTCTCGTGCACAGGCCTTTGTGTACATGCTCTAGTGTGTACAACATGTGTGTGATGTGGATTATGTGTGTATATGAGACAATTTGTCATTGTGGCTGTTCAGCGGCACAATAGCTCAGGTCCAAATCGTTTAAGCGAGGCAGGTTTGTGGGTCATTAACCTAGCTGGATAATGCCTTCGCGTTCATTACATTGGAATGGGCCTGCACAGACACAGGGCTCATTAAAAAAACATAATTGAGAGACGTCAGAATAAGAAACCATACTTGTTGTTTTAAATTGTAGACATATTTCCTCATTTAAAATAAATGAATGAATAAATAACAAATAAAAAAGTTATCTTGTTTCTATTCATTTTATATATCCAAATATATTTATTTTAAATGACTTTTAATGCATTGTTTAAAGATTCTTAATACTTTATTGAAATTATATGTTTTTCTTGCTGTGGGACTTTTCCCATTATATTAAAACAATTACTCATTGTAGATGTATTAAATCAGTGCAATCATGCCTGTATATTTTTCTTGTATCATTTACAAATGGAAAATCTCAGTGAGTAAATGTTTGTGCGCCTCTAATAATGTTAGGTTCAGTGGTCCATGAATAGTTTAGCAAATAATTGTAAAATACGATAGCAAGAAAAATAATATTAGCTATGGGGTGTGAGCAAGGGGACAATATAACATTGTTTGTGATTTTCAAAGAAAAACATCACACAACAATATTATCCCTTTAAAATTGACATTGATATTGTTGCTGCTGCAGCAACACATTTACTTTTCATTAATGAAATGCCAAGTGTGAATTGAAAATGTTTGGGTGTCCGATCAGACTTTCCACCTAATCACATGTTAATCACAGGTTTTTAACTGGCCAGCGATTGCAAGAAATGTAACTGTAAGTAGATATGAAAATGAAGAGGGGTAATTATGCAGTGTTTGGAAGTGTTTTAAAATGTAAAAAGAAGACATAGAATGCAATAAATATAACAATAGAGCAAGGAAAGAACGATATATGACTTAAGTTCTCCACACTGGATGTGGGAAAGACAAGTGAAAGTGGACACATCCAAGTTTTGCACTGTTGGCATCATTGAAACTTACATTTGGCATTAGCACGAGTGACCAAAAGTTTGGCCATAGCAACCCGACCATGGTCGAGGTGCACATTTAATTCTGCAGTGAGTTGGGCAGCGGCGGTTTTGTGTGTTTTTGGATACAATCCGGGTTAAAACCTGGACATCCCTTTCAGACAGCTTCCTCTTGTGTCGACAGTTACTCCTGTTGTAAGTTTGTCGTACGTGGTGGTATGCCAACATTACCCTGATATTGTCCAACCCCTATATATATATATATATAATTGAAGCCTTGTCTTCTCATGTACCAGTCAAGGTCTTCTCCAGTTTCCTTGTTAATCAATTTAGTACCATGTGATGTCATTGGCCGTCCCACTAATTAGGCGAGTGAGCGGTTCGACACTGATCTAAATTGTCAGAATGTAAATATCTCCTGTTTCCATGACGAGAAGTGCCTCAGTTATACGGCAATGCAATTATGCGATGGGCCAGAGAATCTGCTCTGTTAGGAGACCAATTAGCTTATCTCCTTGTCCATTCAGTCTTTGTTTTGATACCACATTACAGCATCTCCATTTGCATTGATGTGGGCTTGTCAGAGGAATAGGAGTTTAATGCGAGATGGAGTTCTTCTTTCTCGGTTGAGTGGAATAGATCTAGGCTGTGACGAGGATTTATTTAATTTTGTAATTTATTTCTACAAATAAAAAAAAAGAGAGAAATCCTACTTTCAAGAAATGCAACTATGGTCATGCAATATCTAGGGTTTTTCTAAGTCTACCCTCAGCTATTTGTTCTTTTATCAAAATGTATTACATTTTAGCTGCTGAACCAATGATGATCAACAGCCTTCAATTCAGTCTGACAGACACAGTTGGCAATGTGTCATTCATGGGTGAGGGGGAAACAATCCTATTAGACAGAAATGTACTTACTATTTTCACTGTATGACATCTGCCAGTCCTTGGTGAATTGAGAAAATATACCAGCTATAAATAATTTGTATATATTATATGACAACAGAATTACTTTTCCTTGCAAATTTGTGACAAACCAAAAGCCATTGTGTCACTCAAGATGAGCCAGTTTCTATCTCAGTGATGCATTGATTTTGATTACCGGTATATATGAATTAAATACCTATTTATTTTTAGTTTGTACTTTGTGAATCATTCTGTGGAAGCCTATGTCTGCTTCAGAGTAAAGAATAATTGTGATAAATAGTTTCAAATGAAAAATAGTCACATTTTGACAAATACTTTTGCAGTCGGGAGATAGGTTGCAGAAAAAGTTGCAGTTGTGATATTTTAGTATTATTTATATACTATAGTATTTATTAACTTTTGAATTTATTTTTATATTTTCAGGTTTCATTTTAATTGTAGTTTTTGTCATTTTGTTATGCGCTTCAACCATAGAAATCAGACTAATCAGAATAAATGTAAAAAAACCTATTGTCTTCTTACATACTGTATGCATTTTTTTTTTTTTTTTTTTTTTTGCTTTTACACTATTTTCAGGCCTGTTGCTATGCAGTACAGAAATGCTTTGTTGGACCAAGCAAGCATACAGTACATGTAGAAAGTCATAAAGCCACGCAGACTACATAATTTCAGTTTAACGGAACAAACTCCACAAGAATTTTGACAATTGAAGTATGTTTTTTTTCCCCCAGTGGAGCATGGTTATTTATTTATTTGTGAATGACAAGGTATGAAGGGAGAGTTTATCCTGTGTTCACTCGGATACTGCTGTGTTATTAGAGGGCTTTTGAGTTTCTTTCACTTTGCATCCACTGAATGGTGTTTTTCAAGGTTGACTTCAGGCTGCTGTGGTCAAGTCATAATTTAAATGTACTATCAGCAAGCTTCTGCCCCCAAGCCCCAGTGGCCACAAATACTCTGCTTTAAACGAATTGGACTCCACCATCTCTGGAGTCTGCTGTTATCAAGTCATTTCACAGGCCATTTCCTAATTGGCATCTGAAGCTCATTCGAGCGTGCAGGTGCTCTGAAGAACACTTTAGCATTCAGGGTTTTCGAGTCCTGCTCTCGTTTTTCGAAAGCAAACCAGTGGAATGGATTTCCGCCAAATTGGAACATGTTGAAATACGTTGGTCTTTGAAGAGGCTACAGTGAAAGAAAATACAGACAGCTATTTAATGAAGAACACATAATCATAACCACATAATCATTCGAGCTGGATTTCTATGCATTAGGGCATACGGTACTGTATGTATGTGACGAATGTTATAGTAGGTTGAGCCTTTGCAAACCTGTTTCACAAGTTTTATGTGTTTTGCTATAGGTCTGGTTCTGCTAGACATCAGCAGTGATCTTTCCTTTTTTCATCTCCAAGTCAGCTGTCAAACACCCAGAGGTCACAGTCTGTAATCTGAGTCCTGACCGTCACCTCTCTGGTCCAAGGCTTTGGGTTGCACAGACATTTCCATCTCCCACTTTCTGCTCCAAACCCCTAGAAACAACCATATGAGGTCTTGCCTCTCGGCCCATGACTCATGACTAGCCAAGCAACAGATGGACGGCTCCTAGAATATACAGCAACATCTGTATCTGTAACATCTGTAACTCACTCTAGTGAACGTAACATGTCTGATTCACCCCGATCCTAGTCAGATATGGTACAGTAGATGTCTAGCACAGAGTGACAACTTCCTAAAATGCACATCTGCCTATTAAATAAAATAAAAATGTACTTATGTCTTTCCTTTCCTGGTTGGTAAGAATTGTGGGATTTGTTAAAATCCCACAATTTGCTTTTATTTTTTTATCACATAAAACAGAGTTATCAATAACACCCATCTATAATACTTATTAAACTACCCAGTCTCAGTGACTCAGGAGATGACATGTTGTGTTCTAAACATGGAGTCCTGAGTTCAAATCCCACTTTTGCTTAAGTTCAATTATTGTCATTATGTCAACAATTGAACACAATGTGCCTAAAACGTGATTTCTCAATGTGAAAATCACAATGGCTCAGTGGCTAAACATGTTAAATGTGGACAAGGTTACGAGGGAATTGTATGTTCAAACCTCACCTTTGCTTATGTCCAACAAAGTGCCCCAAAAAGGCATCTCTAACTGTGAAAGCCTCTGTGGCTAAACATATTAGTTGTGGACAAGGTTGCGATGGAGTCCTGCATTCAACATTCCAACAAAGAGCCCCAAAACTTAATATCTCATTGTGAAAGTCACAATGGCTCAGTGGTTAATGGCTCAGACACACGTTAATAGTGAACAAGGTTGTAATGGAATTATGGGTTCAAATCCCACTATTGCTGTCATTATTTCTAACAAAGAGCCCCATATATCATCTTTCATTGTGAAAGTCACAATGGCTCAATGGTTAAACACTTGTTAGTTGTGGACAAGGTTGTGATGAAGTTGTGGGTTCAAACCTCACCTTTGCTTAAGGCCAATTGTTGTCATTATGTCCAACAAAGTGGCCAAAACATCATCTCACATTGTGAAAGCCATGGTGGCTCAGTGGCTAAACACATGTTAATAGTGAACAAGGTTGTGATGGAGTCATGGGTTCAAATCTCACTATTGCTTAAGTCTAATTGTTGTCATTCTGTCCAACAAAGTGCCCCCAAATGTCATCTCCAACTGAGAAAGTCACAATGGCTGAGTGGCTAAACACATGTTAGTTGTGGACTAGATTGCGATGGAGTAGTGGGTTCAAATCCCACCTCAGCATGTTTGATGTACATCATCCTAAATGCAAAAACTGTCATGTCCATGTATCTTTAGCTGGTTTAGTAACTTTGCTGGATAGTGAAATATAAGTTCCTTCACATGTCCAGACAAGAGATCTGTGGCTCACAGGTAAGAGCGCTGCCTCACGGTTTCAGGGGTTGCTGGTTCGAGTCCAGCCAGATCTCTGCGATATGAATGAATGCTGAGGTGTGAGTGAGAAGGCGTGGGGGATCATGGTGTCCCCCCCTGAGCTCCCGCACGATGTCCAGCAGCGGTTATGCTTTTGTCTGGAAAAAATGAAAATGGCAAGAAAAAAAAATTCATTCCCCGTTCCTTCCCCCCCTACTTAGGTTACCATCATTTACTTCAAAGGACCGGCCCTTCAGAAGGAAAATGATGGTAACCTACACATTTACACGCAAACATGTCAGAAGCCTTACCTGTGCCTGGGCAGATGTCCATCATACGGTGAATGTCTGTCCAGACGTCCCAGAGCTCTGCTTCTGTTTGCTGGATGTAACAGTCCAAACATCTCTTATTCTGTAGAGGAAAGACATAAACAAAGATGTTACTCCATATTGTACTTGCAGGAATGAAGGTTTTTGAGGTCTGTTTGCTTGCTTCAACTATGCTGGATCGATCAGTATTTTGATTCGGTCTGTTTGCACAGGCTGCTACAGTGGATGTTAAGTACAATACACAATTATCTCACTTCCTCAGGCATTTGGACTCCTCCATTCCATTCTGTCTCCTAACATTCCTCCATGTGCCCAAAAGAATTGTGGGTAATCTGATAAGAATACAGACTGCCTGAGGTTTTCTTCACTGAGATAACACCTGTGTTTTCTGAGACTGCAGCATCCTGTTGTGCAGCAAGGCTAGACTGAGCTGATGTGCTCATGTATTGTCAGGCTTTTCATTCAAACTGCTGAAAGTGATGGCTTTTCCCTGTTTTTTTTGCCTGTGGTATAAGGACAAAAGGCATGTTTATAGCGTTTTCAGACCGTCTCGGATATGTTTAGATGTGTGATATGTTCCAATCTGCTGAGAGTTGTGGCATACTGCTGGCAGACATATGCATATCACTTCTGCTCCTGTGGCTTATGATATTTGAAAGATTAGAGAGGCAGTCTTTCCGTTTAAATAAACTCCGCTTTAAATCTATATACAGTTCTGTGCAAAAATGTAGGGTTGGTATGTTTTTAAAAGAAATGTCTTATGCTCACTAAGGCTGCAATTATTTAATAAAAATAAAAAACAGTAAAAACGGTGTAAAATGACTATGTAAAAGTCTGTACTGTCACTTTTGATCAATTTAATGTATTCATGCTAAATAAAGGTATTAATTTCTTTAATCTTACTGACCTGAAATTTTTGAGCAGTTAAATATTAATTTGTTAATTTATTTCAATTATTTTTGACCTTAAAATAATAGGAAGAATATAAAAAGTGTAATATATATTAAAAATGACCCATTTTTACAAATTGATTTATTTTTATAACTTGGCCTTGGATGAATTAAAGGCAGGTGAAAAGTCATCTTTTCATACATTTCTTTATGAAGACATGAAACGGCTGTTCAAATGTATGCCCCAGTCCTCAGAGTCTTTGTGCAGTGAGAGTGGAGACAGGTGAAACTGATTTGTCTGCTTATGTGGGAGCGCTGCCTTTATAACCAGTTCTCTTTTATTTTGTGAGAGTTGAAGTGAGAGGGGAGTAAGATGACAATAGATCCAAAATATAAGGGAGACGCTAGAATAAAAGGCTGCACATATTCTTTCCCCAAAGGCAGAGGATGGGTGTTTGGGCGATCACGATATATTGGAATTATCGCAAATGTACCGTACGTATCGCAACGGCTTTTGATATCTGAATGATTTTGGTTGCTTCAAAAAGTTGCGGAAAGTCAAAGTTTTAGGTCAACACACATAACAGAGAAGGGATTGGTCATGCAACTTTTACTTCCGTGTGACTAGCTTGATGTTAAAAGAGTTAAGGGGATAGTTCACCCAAAAATGAAAATTAGCCCATGATTTACTCAACCTCAAGTATTAAAAAATGTCCTGGCTCTTCCAAGCTTTATAATGGCAGTGAATGGCTGTTTCTGTTTTGATGAAGTCTATAAAAGTGCATCTATTCATCGCAAAAGTGCTCCACACGGCTCCGGGGAATTAATAAAGGCCTTCTGAAGTGAAGCGATGCACTTGTGTGAGAAAAATATCCATATTTAAAACTTTACAAACTTCCACTAACTGTCGTGCATGCGTTCATGAGAGACTGGTGTTCCAGCATATGACGTAGGACGCAGGCGTAGCGCAAGTTCCGGTGACGTTAATGGAGCATCTCCCTTTGATGTCGAAGCACGTGATCTTAAGACTTTTGCTTTGTTGAAGCAACCCCCATTTTCAGACTAATAAACCTGTAGAGTACAGCTCAAACAATTCCATTCCTCACATGAGCCGCGTTTCAAAACATGCTAAATGTGGTTGCTAAAACAGAAGTTCTGTAGTCATCGTTTGCAAAAAATGTTTAGCCTTATTCGGTCCTCATTTCCCCTTTACATTCAGGGTCTTTGGGGTCCGTCTGATATATCGTTTTTTTATTTACTTCTAAACTAAACATTTATGCTGTGTTTTGGTGGATATGTGGTACTTGTTTTGCCTTTTTTACCACAAAAACAGTCAACTACACCATTAGCTTGCATATTAAATTTTTCTGAAAAGAATATAAAATAAAATACTTGAATGTTGATCTAAATTAATGAGTTGTTTCTGGATATTGATTTAGGTGTTAGAGGCAGAATTCTGCCATCTGCTGGTTAAAAGAAAACATGTAGGAAGTACAGTTTTAGAAATAATGCGTTGCGTTTTTGCAATCATGCCACATACTGTAACAAAAGCATCAGATTGTATTCACAAATGATTTATTTTAATAAACCAAATGTAAAAAAAATTACTAACTTTAGAATAAGAAATTATTTTTTAAATATTTAAATTAAACCAATGGCAATAAGCAGGAGTTTGTGCATGCGTTATAGGTCTCACCCCTTCATATCTGCATTTGTGGCTGAGTTTGTTTGCCAAATTCTATACAAATGCTGTCTGTTGCAGTCACAATCACACCTCTGTGAGTGTTTGTGTAACTCCTCCACCCGGGTCCTTCTCACCCCGCTCCGTGCGGGTCTCGAACCCGGGTCTCCGGCATGAGAGTCAGGCACTCTAACAAGGAGTGCTAAAGACTGCAGCCTCTAGCGTCTGTCGCTAGAGCGCCTATTGAGATCAGAGGAGTCAGGTTTACTCGCACAGCAACTACTAGCTGGCCTCCGTTACACTTGCTTGTGTGTGAGAGAGTGAGCATGTTTATTCCACATTGCATTTGTGCTCTAGTACCAGGCCTTCATTTATGCGTGAAGATTTATGGATTTTATTGAAAATTTTAAATTAAATAAAAAAACTTCATTTTCAATGTGGGGTCCATTCTTAACCCTAAGACTCAGAGAGTGTTATTTTTTTATTTTTTTTACGTAGCCTACCTTTAAAACAACCAAATCAAGCCCAGTTTTTTTGTTTGTGTTTAGATCAATAATGTTACAAAAGTCACATAATCTCATGCAACCGAAATGAAGGGAACAATGTTTTTTTAATGAGGGAAACATCAACGACCCTTAAATAAGATGTTTCAGTTAAAAGACATTTGTTGTCATTAATCATCTAAAGATCTGTATTTAATTTGAAATTGTTTTAAATTATACAACAATCAGTTCTGGTCTTCAAATTAGATTGGCTAATGTGATGTCACTAATGTCAGTCCAGTAGATGGCATAAAAGTGACTTTATCATGTAATCATTCAACCGATTAATTTAGCAACTAAAGTGACTGACTTCAAAAGTGAGTCATTGAATCATTTACTCAATTTATTCAAAACACTGATTAATTCAAGAACGTGATTCATTCAGGAACATCATCTGGCTTTATTTTTTACTATTAAACTTTGTGTTTGCATTACAACTTATTCTCATAGGTAGTGAGTTTACAGTAACAACATATTTCCTCAGATTTTTAATTAATTGCTTTACAATTTTTTTTTCTTTTTTCTTTTTTTTACATGCTTTCCATTGTCTGATTGATAGTTTATACTTTTTAACAAGTAAAATGTATTTTAGTGTCATTCAGGTTTTTGTACATGTGGTATTTTTCCTGAGAAATCTTAAATGATTGTAAACATACGAATACAATTAATCTTGTTAGTAATATTCAAGATAAACATTTACTGGTTTGAAGCAAGGTTAGGTTTACTTGATTAATATTCTTTTTTTTATTTTTAGAAAAATCATGTTGAAACATGAGTATCAAATATGACACATCAGGCTTTGGATAATGTGTATTTGTTCATCTCTCAATCGTCATGTTTTGCATATTTTTTTGAAATATAAATATTTTGTACCATTATAAAGATCTTTACTGTCACTTTTTAAAAGTGTTAATTTTTTCAACAACAAAAACATCACACTAACTAGCATTACACATACTTTAATTCCTTAATTTTATACTAGACAAAGAGCATAACGTGTATCTTTGTCTTCTTCACGCATGAACAACCAGTCAGCAAGTACGATGTACAGCCTGTAGTAGGCATACTCACTAACGATCAGAGACATGACTCATTCGTTAGGGAATCGGACTGTTAGGTATGTTTCTGATTCACTAAAAGGAACCGCTTCATAAGAGTCGTTCGTTTGTGAATCGGTCTCTGATGGGTGGGGCACTGGGGCTTTATGATTTTAGGTTAAGAGACATTTGTCATATTTAATAAAACTGGTTCTTACTTCTACATAGAAACGTCTAGTTACCAACAAGACCACCAACGCCTAGAACAGCATGTCATTAACATAACGTTAAGTAAACAAATGACAGTCTGACAAGCACACTGCGATAAAGTGGAACAGCAAATCGACTCACCTGTAAGTATATTTACGCTTAAAGCTTATCCACTTCCACGCGCTTCATTTAGCAGTAAGACTGCTTAAAAGGCCTATTTGTACGATGAAATGTCTTTTTTAACACGTCTTCGTCTTATCCATAGATTCCCTCAAAATCGACTTTTTACTCTATGCCAGTGTTTCCAGCACTGCTGTCAACAGAGTCGCGCCCTTGCGGCAGACGCACGGCACAACAACTGTGCAGTGCAAATTGCATTTGATGAGATTAAAATGCGTCATATCTTCGTGAAATTATGTCAATAAATAATTTCTTGTCTTTCCATTGAGTTGTCACTGTTTGTATCACTTTGATTGTCTGTATTTCCTCGTTTCCAGTGAATGCACATAATTACGTCAGTAACTCGTTATGAGTGAGACCATAGACATCATATAGATAGACGCCCTATCGACCGCTACTGCCTATTAGCGCGGTCGAGCCGTGGGGCCGCCATCTTAAACCGGTCACCCGCTCCACTCAGTGTAATCTGTATGGCAGGTGCAATGAGCTGTCAGCGCATTTAATTAATCATAACTCACTGAAGACCGAACTGATTTTCACGCAGGTTTTTTTTCTGCAAATGTCATTCATGTAGCTATGATACAGGACACATGGTTCGGCTTATTTTAATATTCATAGTAGGCTTAACAGTAATATAATATTCTGATATAAGATATAAAGTGACCAGACGTCCAAAATCAAAATATGTGATGTAGGATATAAGGTATTTTATAAATCACACAATATAAATATGATAAAGGACACATGGTTCGGCATATTTTAATATTCATAGTAGGCTTAACAGTAATAATAAAGATATAAAGTGACCAGACGTCCAAAATCAAAATATGTGATATTTATAGTGTGTGCTTTATAAAATACCTTATATCCATACAGGATATAAGGTATTTTATAAAGCACACACTATAAATATGATAAAGAAGCAGTAACAGATAGTTGCAGTAAAGTAAGATATTTTAATAAGTTGTGACACACACACACACACTCGATTTGCGCATCGCCGTCATGTGTGTATTACACAGGTAAGTTAACATTATTACATTGCTTCCTGATATCACGTGCGCAAACACAAATAACCTATATTTGTATGATACATGGCCGTTGAATGCTTGTATCTGATAACCGAGAAGCTCTTGTAATAATTACTTTACCCATAGACAGTAAGTTATAAACTGACTTTACCCAACCTCTCCATGCCGAGTGGTGCAGTAAACCTAGCCTAGAACGTTAGCTGGCTACGATTTCTGTACAGTAATATCAAAGATCCTTGCTCCTTCTCAATTATCTGGTAATATTCTATTCACAAAACACAACCAAAAGTACGGTAATGTTAAAATGTACTTGTGAAAAGTAATCCCGGGCCCTATTTGCGATGATCCGCCGATTAGAACAGGAAAATGCTCCACAGTGCTCTGGAATCTCACTGCTGCTAAGCAACGAAACTAGGAGTACGACCGGTTTAAGATGGCGGCCGTATTTCTCGGTGCCCAGCAGCCAATAGGGCATCTAGTCTCTATATAATATCTATGAGTGAGACATTGAATGATTCATTCAGCCGATTCGTTCAAAACACTGAATCACTCAGGAATTAAACGTCACAGTGCTGTCTCTGTTCTGCATTGCCTTACTATAAATTACTCTGTTGTATAAAAGCTATATTACACAATGTTTTCTGCCATTTTCAAGTTTGTAGCAAAGGCTTTTGAACTAGCAACAGCAGCAAATGCTGAAAAGAAAGAAGTTCTACGCACAACGATGAATTGGGTTTCCTCACTCAGCTATTTACAAAATGTGTACTAATAGCAATATCACATTTGCAAGGGTGTGATATGGTCGGAAATACAGAATATATGTGATAGTGATATGTGATACAAGCATATGTGATAAGTGATTACTTGGCTGAATCATAGACGTGCTGTCATAACACATTATTGATTTACTACACAGTGTCTGTCTATGTTTGTTTGTGCAGTTCTTGCTTTTGTATTAAAGACATGTGTAGTACAGCTATAAAAAGAGTTTTATAGCAGGGTTGTACAAATATTTGTCATTTTTAGTGATATGAAGGCAATCAGAACATTTATGAAGGTTTATTACAGACTTTGTTTACATGCTGTTCTTTTGCTGAACTCTGTTTAGTAGAACGTGAATCTGTAGTTGTTGCGCGTTCCCTTAAAAGTTTGATGAGAATCACTGGCTCATATTCCTAGTATAAAGTAGAATAATATGCAATTGTGTTTTTTCCTTGTTGATGTTGTTGCATAGTGTCACTGCAACAGTCTACTGTATTCGTGTTTTGTTAATAGTCATTTGGTGTTGTGGGAAGCTCTGACGTTCTCCTTCTGCTTCATGATTTTCCTGCTTTCATCTACGACTAAGCATTCATTTTCAAATGCTTTTTAATTTTTATTTATTTATTTTTGGCTTGCGTGAGTGTATAAATTGTGTATCATTTGCAAAAATTGTAGTAACTTTGTGAGATGGAAATGGTGTTGTGGTTAAAGCTTATGGTATGAGAGCTCATCCACTCTGGGGTTTTGGGTTCAAATCCTCCTCTCTGCAGGTTTTAGTTGCTATGTCTTGTTTTAGTTTTACCAAAAAAAAAAGAAGATTTTTTTTTGGCTTGAACCTCAGTATCCCACTGTCTTCTTGCTTTACTGCTCCAGGTTTCTTTTGGTTGCCAACAGAGTGTTTTTTTGTGTTACCCCAACTTGAGTTGGGATTTGAACCCAGCCTCTGTCCCAGCCATATTCTCAACTAATGTGTGTTTAGCCACTTGCGCCATCATGGCTTTCACATTAACCTAAGTGTTGTATTTTTGAGTCCTTTGTTGGATAATGGATACAATGGTTATCATGAGTTTAAAAGTAGCAGCATTTTGAACCAGGACTTTCACGTTGGAAGGCAAACAATTATCCTTTGCACAACTGAGTTGCCGAGTGTTTGCTTTTTCTTGTAGAAGTAAATGTGTATAAAGTTACATTTGTGGGATTTGAACCCACACTTGTGCTGCAGTCCTGTTTGTCAAAGATCTGCCATTAACCACCACACTAACTGGTCTTTCATGTTGAGTTGTGTCATGTTTTGGGGTGAAAGCACAAGCCTCTGTGCTTTGTTTTATATAAAAGAAACTCTAAAGGATGTGGGATTTGAACCAACCGAGTTGGAAAATGATAAACTATCCTTTGCGCCACTGATTTGCTGGGAAGTGGCTAGTAATTGTAGAACTGTATATGAATTTATTCTAGGTTAAAAAGATATTATGGCATCTGGGATTTGAACCCACACTTGTGCTGCATTTTCATTTGTCATAGCCCTGCTGTTAACCACACCAGCTGGTCTTTGTTGGGAGTTTTTGGGGTGAAAACACAAACTTCTAGCTTTGTTTTATATAAAAGCAGATTTATAAAGGACATGGCGGAAGTCAAAGAATCATCCTTTGCTCCACTGAATTGCTGTATACTCTCCTGTACTTGTAAATGCATGTGTAAGCTTTGCATCTGAGATTTGAACCCACACTTGTGTTGTGAGTGTGACCTTGTTTGTCAAAGACCTGTTTTTAACCACCACACCAGCTGGTCTTTTCCTAAAAGTGTAGTCTTGTCTTTGGGTGAAAACACAAGCCTCTATGCTTTGTTTTATATAAAATATACTCTAAATGTGGAACTAGAGCCAAGTGTTTAATGTTGGAAGGCAAACAGTTTTATCCTTTGTGCCAGTCGTTGAGCAGGTCCTTGTACTTGTGTGTGTATGAACTTAGGCTAGGGTAAAAAAAAAAAAAAAAACGTTAGTAAAGCAGTGGGGTTTGAACCCATTCTTGAGTGATAGGTTTTTGTTAAAGACCTGCCTTTAACCACAATACCGAGCGGGCAGTCACAAGATGTAGTGGCATTACTTTGGTGAAGCCTCATTGCTTTATTTGATATACAATAAGGGTCAAATGTTGTGGCATTTGAACCAAGCGTTTCATGTTGAAATGCAAACAATTACCCTTTGTGCCACTAAATTGCTGAGCAAATTCATGTACTTGTATACATATGTGTATGAACTTAAGCTAAAGGATTTTTTTTTTTTTTTTGTGGGATTTGAACCCATGCATCAATGCAGTTTCATTTGTCAAAGATCTGTATTTAACCACAACACCAGTTGATCTTTCACAAGCAGCAGTGGCATTATTTTGGGTGTAAACACAAACTTCTATGCTTTTTTTTTATTTTTTTATAAAAGAAACTTTAAATGTTATGAGATTTTTGGGGATGTGTTGTTTAATATGATGATACTATTTAATGAGCAATGGGAGAATTTGAACATCAGACTCCAAATTTTAAACACTTTTAAGACTTTATGCGTTAAATTACTGTGCCTGAAGTTTTTTTCTTTCTTTCTGTTATTCATGTAAAAAATATACAAAAAAAATTGCCATTTGTACCAAGACTTTTGTGTTGGAAGGCAAACAGTTATCTTTCACGCCACTGAATTGCCAAGCAGATGCTGGCACATTATTTGATGTGTACATTTGTATGAACTAACTTAGGCTAGTTTAAAACATGTATCTGTGTGATTCAAAGTCATGTTTGTGTAGTTTGAACCCGGAGTATAACCCATAATGCTTTGTCTAAATGATGCTGAAGAAATAATCGAAACATTATGTTCTAGCTTGTCCAAATGCCATGTTCTTCCACACAGAGATACCAAAGAAAACAATACTAATTTATGTAAAAATAAATAAATCGGTGCTTGTTACTAACTGGTGTCCAGTCTCAATTAGCCTCAAGGAAAATTGACTCTTTCTTGACCAATCCCAATCATTGGTTTTCCCACATGCTCTACATACCGAATTTTGAAGATGTCACTGAACTTTTAAGAGCGCCACCTTGAGACACAAATGTAGAAATGAATCAGTGTGTACTGAACCCAGCAGAACACAAAGATGGCGACACAAGAACACATAATTGATTTCATTTGACTTAACGCAAAGACAACAACAACAATACAGAGCAACGGAGCAAATAATCCAGTAAACAGGATAAACTTTGAACAATGAGGGGCAGTCATTCATGATTTATTCATGACATAATGCATTCTGGGAAACCAATCCCAACATCAGGAAATTGGTGTTGTAAAAAGTCTATCCTACCCCTTGGTAGCAGCACACAAGACAGTCCAACTAAAAATAGTGCTCTCCAGGTGTATGAGTTGCTCAGGGGCAACCGAAAACAGCGCCATCATGTGTTTGACCTGTGCATTTCCCACTGAGGGGGGGTAAATTAGATAATTTACTGGCCAATGTTTAAATAGTAATCCTAACTACAACAGTCCCCCTGTTTGCAAGGATGCTTAAAACAAATGTTGTTCCAAACCTTTAATGATAAGTGAATCACCCCAGCGTGTGTCATAGTCTGGACTCAAACCCAAACTTCTCGTGTCTGAAAGGCCATAGCATTCCATGCTGAGCTACCAGCTCCTTAAACTGCTTCTTGTAAAGTCTGGCATTTCTTCTTGGCATGAAAAAAAGCATCATTTCCATTCCAAGCCCCATCTATATAACCGTTTATGTCTATTTGCTTGGTGGTATTTCTATGTCTGTTTGCCCGACTGATGGTCTGACCTATAAAACTTTCAAGCTTTTAAAATCATTTTTAACTTTCAGACAAGGCTGTCAAGCTAATATCAAAGTTTGTCTTGACAAACTTTACCCATCCAGTTGAATGACTGGTTTGTCTTCAGGCCTTGCTGAGGTGCTTTTTTGTTTCCCGGTTTGTATCTCTATCCATCTAAATGACCAAGAGAGAAAGCCAACCATTTTTCCTCAGTATCACACCACATTTTCCCATGAAAATCGATTGGTTTTTGTCCAGCTATTAATCATTTAAAGTATCATTCAATGACAACTGGAAGGTCCTTGCCTCCCCTGACAGGATTGATTGATGTGTTTTGAAGCCAATAGGAGGTACAATGTCAAACTTTTAACTTGATAGTTAAATGTCAGATCAAACATTAGCCTCACAGAAAGCTATAGTCAGAGATATGCATTTTTATTGTGACATTCATCCTCTCATGAAGAGAAATTGATTTTTTTTTATCTTAGCAGGCATTTAAGTTAAAAAAACTCATATCAATGGACAAACATTATGGAAAAATTGCTCTCATTAATTGTAATGTCTAGTCATGAAAAAGGTTTCTGTGTTTACATGATTATTTAATGAGATTTTAGACGTTAACATAACATTCAATCCATCTTTATAGTCTTTGACACAGTCACATTAGTGTATATAGACTGTTCATTATAGAATAGTACTCTTAATATTTCTGCCATGTATTGTGTATGTACCTAGCACAATATGTGCCCATTTTTCATAGAATGCTGGGATGATCGGCTACATTTGCCAAAATGTGCAGTTTACAACATAGCACACTACACATCACTTGCTGAATTAAACATATTTAAACTAGTGCTGCAATTAATCACACCTAACATAAAAGTTTTTTTTACATATGCCACACACACACACACACACACACACACACACACACACACACACACACACACACACACACACACACACACACACACACACACACACACACACACACACACACACACACACACACACACACACACAACGAACCTGACTAGTTTAACCAAAGTGACCAATCAGAATCAAGAATTCCCTTTGAATTCCAAAATCATTTTAAATACTCAATAAAAATGTAAGCCCCGCCCCCTTTTCTGGCCCGTAGATGAGCACTCTGTCAAAAACAGAACCAGTCAGTTTGTTGATAAGCTTGGTTTCTCATCGACTTGCTGAACTTCTCACCTCTCAGAGTGACGGCACTATCAGCAGAACGGATAACATGTACACAACTTGCCACAATGATGTACTTTTAACACAGAGGGATGTGAAGAAGGTGCACTTTGCATAAAGGGCACTGCTGTTGATTCATTTCCATGCCAGCCTTCGCCACAGAATCCGAGTGAATGATGATTTCTCCATATGGGCGGATATATTGAAATGAGCTCAGACAAAATATGGTGTTGCAAACTTTCTTAGACACACATATCTGCTTCACAGCGGCCGTGTGCCGACCATCTCTGCATTCTAATCTCAAACCCAGTGGGTGGAAGGAAACGTTATCGTGCAGATGAAATATGAACAGTGCAATGTGCGCAGGGTTGTGGGGGGTACGAAGATGGTAGCAAATTTGATTTTATTTAGCGGGGACGCGACAACCCTGTGCACTTCTCGCTGGGTAGCTGTGACATACGGGCGAGTGGATCCTCATCCATAGATGTTTATTTTCTGTATCACAGGTCACAATTCATCAGGCACACACTCACCTCTACACGCATCCTCAAAGCGGTCCGGCACTGTCTGCGAGACTCATTGCCGATGTATTGATTAAACATGTGAAATTTGAATAAATGAGTCATAGCATCTGTATGGAGCTTTTGTAGACACCCAAAGCACTTTACATGCAAATGAGACTCACCTCATCACCGCTGCCCACATGTGCGCATAGCAAATACATGAATATGGATGAGTGGACAATTTTAAGATACACAAAGCTCATCACAGGTAGATGCAGAAATGCTCCTCGCCTCAGGTCGTGTACGTCTTGTGTTCTTGTAGCAGCATGCAAAGTTTTTGTTGGTCGCAGGGTGAAATCTCACTAGAAGGCTTATAAGAGGCTGTGAACCTTTGTAAGCACCTGAAAAATATCTGCATTGATATTCAAATTAACATTGTTGCTTTTCATTATACAATATTACTCGTTCTTCCCAGTACACGTACTGTATAATATTACCAAAGGATGTGGCGGCCATGTCTGTTGGCTTTCCTGATATTAATCAATAGCATGAAAATGAATGCACAGTCAGTCATTGATGTTTGAGACGGGTTTCTATCATACAGGGACAGCAGTGCTGGGAGAGGGTGACCAGACACAGGTGATGGGCATCTCTCCACTGTTTGACTGCAGCGATGGGGAAGGAATTTAATTACAGCGATGTTCATATTGGAGAAAGAGTTGTCGGCATTGGAAAAGTGACGAGAGACCGACAGATTAAGAGGGATTTAGAGCATATGTCTGACCAAAAATAAGCACAGGTAGCCAGTTGCAATCAAGAGCTGGCGTTCTTCCATGTGCAGAAATGCTAGTTTTACTCTCCGTTGATTGTTGAAGCTTTTCTGCATAAAAATATGCAGAAATCATATTAATGTGTGGCATTCAGGCTTTAAGATTGACAAACTGGCTCGTATGTTATGAAATGTTTGCTATATTCCGAGGGACATTTTCAATTTACACTCACATCAGTCAGTCCCTACATCGTTTATGGTTGTTTTATGGTGTTTGTGCATAATGAGTCATATAAAGCTTTAATGAGCTTTTCAACTGGTTTTGTTTTTCCCTGATCTTTTGTACATGTTGTTATACAGACAGTATGTTGTAATGGATAATGAAAAAAAATATAGGGTGGGGACTTAGTTCTACACATCGGCTGCTGATGTGAGCGATACACTGAAATAAAAAGATTGTGGAAGGGCAGGGTTTAAGCAAACAAAATGATAAATCGTCCGGCATACATCACCAGAGAGAAGTCTGCATTTTTAGAGGAAGACTAAGGGTATGACACTCTGATTAAACATTAGGGGGTCAAAAAAAAGTAACGCATGAATGAATCGTTCACATTAAGATCTATAACGGGTTCTCAACTCAAGTTCCTCTTTCCTGTAGAGTTTTGCTCAAACCCTAACCAATCACACCTGAATAAGCTAATCAAGGCATTCGGGATTACTTGAAAGTTAGCTATAGGAAGGAGAGTTTGATCGTGGTTGGAACTAAACTCTGCAGGAAAGTGGATTTCGAGGGCCAGAGTTGAGAACTCCTCATCTATAACATGCATCTACAAAATAGGTGAATTTTCATTTCGTGCCAAGTTGCCAACTTTAAAAGATTATTTAGTGATCATTACTTATGCATGATTTAATGATTAGTTGCATTTTATTGTTTGCATTTAGCATCATTGTGTGCTGATGTCTGCGACCCATCAAGACCCGGAACATCAGATTGCGCATTACTCCTCTATTGAATCCAACGGTTTTTATTTCCACATGATAGATGTCCTCTCTGTGAGAATACTTGTCAGATCTCACCACACAACAAAACTATAATTAGATTATTAAACAGCCAATTGTGTCTGAGACATGCAAACATAATAATGTAATCATAACTTGAACATGGTCTCCGCCACAGCCAATTTTTCCTCATCTGAAACATGCATTTGCCAGAGCGTCACACATTTATTAGGAAATTAAGCATCGCTGCACACACGAGGAAATCCATTTCCAAAATGAACCTGGGCTGGTAATTGATTCCAAAGCAGCCACTGAAAGACTAATACTCAAGCTAAACCCATGTTTTGGTATGGGAAAGGAATGGATCAATAGTTTTAGAGGGGTTGTGTTTGTTAGAGAGAGAAGCAGTGGAGGGCAGTGCTGCTCTATCCCTGATACAGAAATTTACAGTGGACGGGCAAAGCTGTGCTTTCTTATGTTTCATCTGCACCTCGTGAAAGGGTACTTTTGGAAAATGAGCTACACCACAAGGGATTGAGCATGACAATAGACTTTCTCAGAAGTTAAAGTGCCCTTATTCAGCATGTCTGTTTTTTTTTGGGACATTTCTAGTGAATTTGCTAATGATCACGTCTCCATTCCTCCAGATGGGCCCGGACAGCATGTTGATATTTTTATCATATTTATTTCAAAGCTGTTCAGTTTTCTGTGTGGGCCGAGGATGACAGATCTCATTGCTGTCTGCAGCATCTCCGTTCAGTTGAGTTGAAATCACTGTTTGGTTTCCTCTGTTTACTCCACGGGAGCCTTTGCCGGATCCGTTGTCTTTTCACAGATGTTTACTTAGACAGATAGGACAAAGCACAACCAACTAATAATGCTAATTGCTTCCATCTGCTCCCCCGCAGCTGTCAATAGCCATTTTAGTCAATCCTAGGAATTAGTCCACCATCGTTCACCCTGCATTCTTATTAGCTGGCCTGCACTGCATCTGCAGCTGGAAAGAATTCTTCCGGAACTTTCCGGAATTACCCGATTTAGAGGAAAACGATCTTGTAGATTGGAACATCAGCACTAGATTTAGCATTCGATGCTTTAAAAAAAAAAAAGAACCGTTATAAGAACCAGTCAGACCGCTGTGTGGTAAATCCGAGCTGTTGCCATGACCTTGTGCTCAAGGCTAAAAGGCAAGAAATCACTCAACAAGGGCAGACGCTTTTAGCACCTGTTGTGAGGTGACATTTTTGTGAAGAGGTTTTAAAATCGTCATCTCGCTCTAACCTTCCTCTAAGAGAGCCCAGAGACAAACGCTGAAAGGTCAGGGGGAACGTACTGGAGTTGTGGAGGGGAACGGTTTCTCGTTAACTGAGAGAAGCGATACAGTGCAATGAGATGAAATGTAATAAAGGTGGCAATTGAGCCCTCTGGCACTGAGAGACAGGAGGAGGTTAAAGCCTGAGTCTTTGTTTTTCTGCAAGATGACGGTTGTAAAAATGCTCTAGTGTTATTGAAAAAGGAAAAGAAATAGTAAAGGTCTGGTTGAGTGGGGTGAACATGGAGGTTGAGACCATATCCAATCAGATTAGAGATTGGTGCACATAACTCCAGACGTTTCCAGAAGTCTCTTAGGTGTTTTCATAGTATACCAGTGAGCTTCTATTCCTTCATAAACAGCCTCATTGAAACTATATTTGGTTTAGTTGGAACAGTTTTGTGAATGAAGAACAGGCTTTGTGGGAGCAAGCACTGCTGAGCTCTTTTACCACAATTTCTGTTTCCATGGAAGCAGTGACTTCTCTGACTTCTCCATTGATCAAAGCAAGGTAGAGACACAAAATAAAAGACAGAAGACTCCATCCTTTTCATAATAAAGTTTATTCTATATTACAAATAGTATTTTGTTCTTGACTGCAAAATAGGAATGCATTATATTTACATACACAGGTATACAATTAATTATAAACAAGTTAGAGAAGCTTGCCTTTCCGCTGGTCTCTCTCTTTTTCTCCTCCCATCAGGATAACTCTCTATCTTGCATCAAATCTGGAAATATTAAAAAGTCTTTCTGAACAGGTCTCTAACGCCTGTTGTAACACTGAGCTAAAAGGACTTTTTAGTTCTTACAAAATGTTTAAGGTGGAAACTTTATCAGGTATTTTGGACATGGGGAATGGGGGTCGTCCTGTTAAACATACATGAGAGATGGAACATGATACACAGGATCAGAGTCATGAGGGAATCCAGGAACATATCAGTTTTTCAAAACATCGGCTCATTTAAGACCTCTGTGGACTTAATAAATGAGTTCCCTGAAGAAATAATGAAATATCTTCCACTGTCAATTCTAAAAGCATTTGCAAGTTTCCTTATTTATTCGATTTTCTTAAAAAAGAAGTAATACCTAACATGATGACAGTGGTATTTTATTATTTATCTCATTAGAATCATTAGCTGGGGGCAGCTGTGTACCTGAAATACCTCAACACAATCCTCTGTTACTAAGCTATGCTGAAAAAATCACTCGAGGGAGCTCAAAGCAATCACATATAGAGAGACAATATCCAAAACAACATTAAAAAATAATTTGGTGGAGCGCTAATGGTATCCTGAAAACGTTAGTTTGCCTCAAAATGATTGAGACTGCACAGAAAAATGCAGCAATATAATATATGGACAGCAATGGAGAAGTACAAATGAACACATTCAGGGAATCAACTCTTTAGAGTTGCACATTAAAGACGACAACAAATGTAATGTGTTGTGAAGATCCCTAAATAGCATGTTAGGTGTGATTAGACTAGCGTGTGATGACGTGGTCACATTTGTTCAGCATGAACATGATCAGTGAACGAGATCTCTCAGATGGACGGCCTTCGAGGAAGGCAATGCACCTGACAAGAAGAGCAGAGGAGTCTGATGAAAGTCGAACAAGAGTTTGGTTTGCTTTAGAAATTCCTAGTAGTATTAGATAAATTGATAGCAAGGCAGTTCATTTCATATCATCCAAATAGATCAGCATGCAAGGGTATATACTATATCTGCTTAAGGTTTCACCTTAGTCTTATTAGCATCTAACACATTCACAAAACATGGTCATGGCAGTTGAATGGAAGGGCAGGATAAAGGTTCCACCTTAACAGAGGTTGCAATTTTGAAGATGACAGCCACTTTTTTCCATCTCGTTCTTCCAAGCAAAAGAAAGAAAAAGAACACATCCACATCATCAATTGCAAGGCTTATTTTTTTCTGTTTTCCTTTTTTCATTTTTTTGAAGTTTAAATTGAAATACATGCGCTGAAAAAGCCAATAAAGCACCCAAGGTGGACCTGGGCTGATTCTCCACACATTCACATCACCACATAGGGTACGCTGTCAAGAGGAAAGAGGGGGTCAGAGGACAGAGGAAAGGTGGGCAGCTAAATTGTCTCTTTCCCTTTGTCAAAGTTACATCCAATACCTTTTACGTCCTCGCCGAGTCATTAGGCCCAGGTTGGATTCATATCTCAAGGCTGCCAGCACACTTAAACTGCAGCAAGCCCTTAAACTACAAATCGAGACAGAAACAAATATGAGGCTGCAGACGGAGTGTTAGCTTCGTTCTGCAGGTCATAAAACAAACAGTGCCTTGTTTTTGCTTTCTCAGGGGTAATTTATTCGCTTGCTCTTTTTTAAATTGGGCTCCTTTGGTTTTCTGCTGACCAGCTTTGTCCACGTGTGGGTTTTTCTAGAGGCTTCCAGAGTGTTCGTTATGGGTGGGACCCTGTGGCAGTGAACAGTGCAGGCTGCACGTGTGCACTTTCAACGATGCGCCATTTCCCCCCCTTTAACAGCTAATTCTGAGTAGGATATTTTGTAATTAAAGTCCCCCTACTGGATGTGTGAACTGAGACACCTATTGAATGTGTGCTTTTTTTGTTGTCAAGATTACTTTGTCCTCTTGCAGCACAGCGTAGGTCCTGGCGACTTCGCTGGAGTGCAGAGAGAAGGCGTCACTCTCTGGAAGAGGGGTGTGTGTGTGTGCTTGCTTCTAAGGGGATCAAACCTTGGCTTTTTCTCCAATCATCTAGATAAGAGAGGTTAAATTCAGATGTGCACAAGCCGGATAAATGCCGAAATGAAGGCTGGGGGTGAAGTGGTGAAGATGTTGGTATACCACAAGACGACAGGTCTTGTCTTTCAGTTTCACTGTCAAGTAAGGTCCTGGAAGAGACAAAAGAATCGAAGCACTAACTTGTTGCATCCCGCTACACTCTGAGGATTTTAAATACACCTCACTGTCTTCAAAGTGAGAATAAGCAGTTGGGATCTCCAGGCTTGATTGTTCTCTTATCAAAGCATTTAAATGATCTTGCATGTCCCGTAAATCCACGGTCCTCAAGGTGTTTTGTGTCTTTTGAAATGCATTCCTCAGATGCATGCAGTACCAATTTTTTTTATCTTGCGTTTCAGTGTTTAATAAAGGTACTACAATGAATTGGACTCTATATTAGTGCCGTACACTACCCTAGTCATAAAAGTCAGAACAAATTGACACCAAACATTGTGGTTTCTGCTTATCAGCTAAACTTTGAAGGCAACAGAATTTTTTTTTTCCAGTCAGGGAGAAGGATGGAGGATGCAGTGAAGAGGAACTTGTAGGCAGCCACCCCTCTACACAGCAGAGCCAGGTGGCCACCCAGTCTACTGCATCATGGGTAATGTAGTCCTTGGCTCCTCCGTCCACCCTCTAGTTCCCATCTCTACTCTTCTAGGAAGCAGAGCTAATATGATGCAAACGCTTGTTTTTGTGGGAAGATTGCAAAAAGAAGAGATGAGATAGATGGACAGGTCTTCACTCAGGCACGGCTCGGTTTCTGTTGGATCTCCCAGTGCACTCTGGGAAATGTGGTCCTCAGCTCTCCAGGCTCATGAAGGCGACCACCTGCTCCAGTTTATAGGCCAGTCTCTGTTTTCTGGCGCCATCATCCTGCTCCAGTGCAGACACAATCTGCCAGAGAGAGATGAAACATCAGTTACACATACAAATACAAACCACAAATAACCACATATTCCTCTCATCTGCACATTTCACTTACTTAAAATACTACACATTTAATGGACAGTTAACAATTACATTCAACAAAAAAGGGATTAAAGAATTAAATTAAAAGTACAAATTTTATTAAAAATAAAATGTTTAAGTTCACCCTACACTCAAAATGTGGTGATTTAATAGATGATGATTAAAATATCATGCATTTGGAAGTGTTCTCCATACCTCTTCTGTATATTTGCCCACGTAAGAGTAGATCTCGCTGAGGGAGCTCATGGTGTTGAACTCATTCATGTGCATGCGAGACTGCTCTGCCAGATATGCGTTCATATCCTGGTCACTGATAGCAGACATCTTACTAATGTCGGAGTAATATCTGTAAAAAAAGGCAGAGAAACAGAAATAGCACACATTTTTTAATGAATGCTTAGAACATGGACAGGTGACAGGGCATGATGCAGTCTTTTTTTTATAATTCATGTTGAATAACATATTTCAGGGTCACTTCTGGCACTGACTAAGAGCTGTCTTGCCCCTTACAATCAGTTCCGCATTTACTTTCTGTGGCAGTACAGCTGCGGCTTACATCAGCGAGTGACTGTGAGTCTTAATGAGCCACTGTCCTTGAAAGTTTTCCAGAGATCAGCAGATTCTATAGGATGCTGAAAATGTTCAATAAATGTGCCCCACGCATATGCTGACACTAAACACACTAGCACATCCAAAACAAAATGCACACGCATATAAAAGCCCACACTTACTGTAGACACGAGCACTGTTCCAAAACCACTATCAGCCTTCTATGGCAGTATCCCAAACATGGAACCTTATATGTGATTTGGAAAACTCTACTTAGGCAGTCATTTTTTGCATCACAACTTGCAATAGTTTGATGTTAGCATGTTGCTAAGCGAATGGCGTGATACTCTAATAAGCTTAACACATAGCACACAAAAAATACAAACATTTATATCCAGAACTTTATTTGTGAATGAAATATGTTAATTATAATCCATATTTCTCCCGCTTCATTGGATTTTTTCTCTCATCAATGCATTCTGGGATTGCCTTTCCATGAAGGATACATGTGATGCTATGGGGTATCTTATGAGGCAGTATAATTAACATGCCTATCTTTTGGAACAGCCTTCGTGCTTGGTGAGCACCCACGATACCTTAAAATGCTGTCACTGTAGGCAGCTCTCTAGGTTTTGGAACGGAGCAACACTGTCTGTTGTCTTTGGGTGGCTGGTGCATGTGAGTGAGTGAAAGAGTGCTGGTGGAGGAAAAGCAATCAGTCACTGTCACCTGCAGCTGCAGAGGCTCTGTCGACTCTTTAATTAAGGCAGGTCATTTACATTTTTAATTCCTGCACCATGCCAACTCCTGGACTCAACACATTCATTGACTAACCAGTGGCATACGTGTCTGTTTCAGGCTCCCGTGAGCACCTTGAGTGGCAGGTACGTGCTGCAATGCACCATGGGGCATCAGTGAAGGAGAATGGCACAATGTTGAACGAGAGAGATAGAGAGGGGTTATAATCTCCAAGTATGCCTTTCCCAAAGGAATCTATTCTCCAGTGACAGGTACACTCCATAGACGAGTTCACACATTTAAGTTTAGCTCTGCGTCCGCTTCATCCCAAGACTAATGACTGGCAGCTCGTCTGGCACTAATTAATACCACATTTAAATGTCAGCTGTTCGTCAACCAGAACAAGCCCATGCTGGTTATTCCCTCGTATCGTGCCTGTGTTGAAAATGGCTAAATACAGAGTTGCTACACTTTCTGTCCAATGAATGACCATGACTTTTACAGCAATAATGAAGAACTGGAAATGGCATAAAAAAATTAAGAGACTATAATCAACATACACACACACATATATATATATATATATATATATATATATATATATATATTGTTTGTTGTGTATATATATATATATATATATATATATATGTATATAAACACGTTGTTCTCAAGGGCACCCTCTACACCCTCACCAAACGCTGCCTCATTTACCTATTTCCCCTTAAACAGATCAACCCCTGCATTTATGAAGACATGCAAGGACCAAAGGCAGCACTTCACCACCTGTCCTTGACTCACTTGCTTGTCTTCTTGCGGTCTTTTTTTGCTGGGTAATTTTAGCTTGGCCCTCTTCATGTGCTCTCCAGTCTCATATATATGTGCGTGAGAGAGTCTGAGCATGGTGCACATCTATAAATCTCTCTCCTCAAATCATCTGACGAAAGGAAACAGAAGGATTGTCTCAATCCACACAGATTTGTCACCTCTCAGGATATTACCGAAAACAACTAACTCGGAACAAAGAATGTATCATTGAGAGCGTACATAACCTGGTGTAAACGTATAGATGTCAGCACCTTTAATTAAAGTAGGCTTTTCTCACCTCGACAGGCATGTTTTAGCATGATCTCAGTCCTTAAAGATGTGTAACACATTATCTAATGCATGAAAATGAGCTTTCTCCCCATCTCAGCTCTTTTGTAGTGAATGTGAGCTGGCAGCGTGATTACGGTCTTATCATTTCCCCATCACACTCATCTGCCAGCCACCTATCTCCGCCAGAAGCTTCTAATATCTCACGGCAAATAAACGCGCTAGTCAGAGGCTGAGGGTCAGCGTGCGTGAGCAGAGACACATGGCGCTGATGAGTTTTTATCAGTGCTGTTTGTTTACTGTACGGTACAGGGCTCCGAACCGGTTCAAGGACCGGAAACGAATGAAATTTGAACAGAAAACTAAATCATTTAAACGTTCTGAACAGAAACGCTTATTTGAAATTACAGTTAAATGGTTAATAATTTTGTTTTATCGTTCTGTTTAAGATTTTAATTTGACAGTCTGTTGACCAGCGAATGTTGGAGATTTGTGTTTTGTCCATCATTAGAACGGGCAGATCTGTGGCAGTAAGTGCATCGCATTGCATTTTTATCAACTTTCAGGTTACAAAGGTTATTGTAGCTTTTTTACAGTCTTTTAATATATTTGACAAAAACCTTGTGTTATAAAAGACAAAGTGTTATGCACATGCTGTATTGACTATGACTAGATGGCAAATACCAGACTCTTCTCCAATCCCCAATTACATAAAACATTAGCCTTTACACACACAGTATTTATTCAATGAACCAGTTTTTTTATTTACCCTTGCACTGCAAACAAGCAGAGACAGTCTCCAAAATGCGTGCAGCACTTCATTTACGATTGAGGCAGGTGGAGCTACTGTATGAGGTTTAACCAACAGTTTGAGGATCCACTCGAGTAAGGTTTGGTCACAAACTCTTAGGATGAAGTTCAATTCAGGCTCTAGTATAAAGTATAGGCAAAAAAAAAAAAACGTTATTAACCGGTATTTTTTCTAATCAAACCGTTTTCGGAACGATAATGTTACAGAAGTAACGCATGAACAGACACGTTAAAATACCAATTCTCCTCGGAGTGAACAAATTTTTTTCTCGTTTTTAAGCTCTGCTTTTGTAGACCAGCCCTGTGCAACACTTTCTGTGTGAAATGAGTTTCCAATGGAACCAATGGAACCACTTAAAGCTTTTTGACAGTCATTGCGTGTAGAAAGATGGAATTCCTTAATTCTCTACCCATGATTCTCTTTTCTTGGCATTGTTGAAAATAGTGCCTCTCACCCAGAGGATTGTGGGAAAAGCAGAAAAGTTAGTCTCTCTCACCAAACAGTGACTAATTGCTCTGGTGCAGTGTTGGATAGACCCAGATGATCTACTGAACTACAATAGAGCTGCAATTCATCATCCTGGAGTTCTACAACACACTTCAGTCTGATTACCAGCAGGTAAACACACACACACACACACACACACACATACGTACGCACGCACGCACGCACGCAGCTGCTGGCCTTCGATGATCCAATTCAACCATAGGAATAAGCAAAAATTACTTTAGATAAACAACATACTTTAATTTTAATGCTGAAGTAAGAGTGCTGAATTTTCTTCTCCTGTATCCTATTATTTTGCGACCCAGAATGGCAGCACAGCCTGTTTGTAATGCATTACTTTTAAAAGTAACTTTCCTCAACACTGGCGCACACACACACACACACACACACACACACACACACACACACACACACACACACTAAAGCAGTCAAGCAGTTTTTTCTTGTCTCTACCGCTTCACACAGAGACTTTAAATTCATGCAAACCACAAGTTTACAGCTTTAAGTTTACTCTTTCTGATATGGGTTTGTCAGGATGTGGTGGTATTTAGGTTTGGCTGTTCAGTCACTTTGTGTATAAGATTTTTGCATAACAAAAATGTTCTTGCTCACCTCTCCACCCAGCTCTTGTAGCTGGGAATGTCCTTGGCGTACAGCAGCTTGTTAGATGGGGAGTCTTTGCCCAGGCGGTGCTCTGACGTCGAGCACGAATCCATGAAGGTTTGAGCCACCACAGACAGACAGGCGTCCGTGATGCTGCTCTTATGGATGTCGAACACAAACTGTGGGTTCTTGATCACGTTCACCCAAAACCGTAGAGGTAGACTGTGGAGAACAAAGGATGTGGTTTAGTGCTATTCTTTTATTTTGAAAAGCTCTTTTAGTGCATAAAAACAGTTTCTGAACAGGAATCAGTGGCTGTATGAAACCGCAGGCTGCTTTTAATGCTTATAAGTTATTTAAATATATTGAATAGATAATGGAATGATATTGTTCAATTAAATCATTTTAATGTAGATTTGCAGATCCAGTTTTTATGGGTTTATGAGCACTTATGCCAGGCTTTTACTGATATATCTCATATTAGTTTGTTTGTATCTGTGCGCTGCCCTGCAATCGTGCACCTGTCTAAAACAATAAATGTATACAAGGCTACTTTATACTCTGGCCCATTTGTGCTAAAGTGAAATCAACTTAGCCTAGACCCTAGGTGTATGTGCGAAAGCGCTTCTCGTGTGTCACAGATGGTGTTTAGTCTGGACTTTGTGTGCTTGTTTCTGAGACTGCAGAGTTCTCATTAGTTTTCAAGATGGCTTTGGTTTTGTCTTAGATAACAAAAACTGAGGAGAGGACATGAGGGAATAAGAAAGGACACTGCAGTGAAATGGATGCAGAGTTTCACATCAAAGTGAAAGAGAGAGAGAAAACCGTCAACAAAAGCTTTTCCATAGAAGCCCCTTCTCTGTTGCCCTCTGAATTCATTTAACAATAACAACTGCACCAAAGAGGATTTAGGGAGCTAACCACGTATTATGACTCCCAATTTAATCAGACAGAATCAACTGGGATTATCTGCATTCTATCAAAAGGATATCAATGCTGTAACAACGAGTCGACACCCTCGTAAACCTGCCACAGCTGGCCTCTGTCAAGATTGTGTTCTCTGTACAGGACAAAAAGCAGGACGTGTCTAAAGCGCCATACTTTAGAGAGAGCTCTCAGTGGAGAGAGTGAGTGGATCAGGAGATGGGAATGATGTCTGGATGGACTAGATCCCAGCTAAATATAGAACTCAGCTCAGCGCAGCTCTCTCTGGGAAAAGCCTCATATTCTTCTGTCAGTCTTTTTGGGTTTCTTCTGTCTGTTTTTTCGTGTAAAGGTAGAAAGATTCGTAACGTGTGGGATGGTTCTGATGTACATGGGAACAAAAACGTTCAGCCTAAAAATAATGTCTTGGATATCTCAAGGTTCAAAAAATTATTTAGTCCCCTGGCAACTGACTAGTTGTTTAGTGAGATTTATCTAGAAACGAGTCTAGATAATCTTGTATCTTCTCCCAAAGAACAATTAACTATTTGTTAATGCAACCCAACCCACTAGTCTATTTTGAAAATATGTACTTTTGCACAATACCCATTAATCTATCTGGACATGGAAGAGTGATAATGTAACTGTGCGCTCACAATGACAGTTGGAGGTCGCTGAGTCACTGTAATGTTGTTGTTTTTTGTATGGATTACTGCAGTATGTAACCATATCAGGAAGAGAATCACACTTTCATTGGTAGTCACTGCAATCCATCACTTAGAATTTGCATAGGTGAACTCTGCTTAATTTGGTTGCATTGTCACTTATGTCAAATTTCCACCTCATCGAAAAGAATGACGTTCAGTCATTCTTTCACTGAAAATCACTGTTAGTGTGAGCGTCCTGCTATAGCATTTATTCTGTTCATCTGCATTGAGTACTTTCTCAACTAAGAGTTAATTTAGCCAAGCTAAACAACCTGCTTTGATTATCTGTATCTGCATTGACAGCTTCTACTCGGTACCGCCCAACCCTCGCCCAGTCACAAGACTGACAATAACATGATGGATGATTCACAAGAGTCTCGTCCATCAGCAATCCATCTCTGCCTGGCTTTGGTTAAAGATCTGATGCTTAAGGCATCCTTTGATGCATTTGAAGAAGTGATTTGTAACAAACGGGGGAATCCATCATTTAGGTTGTGATTTGCTTGAATAAATTATTTTGGGTTTGATAAAAGTCAGGCTAGATGTTCATGAGAATCACCCATGTGAATCAGATAACTGCAAATGGTCAAAATTCTGTTTGAAAAATTATTTCAGCTCTTTAAAAAGGTTAAAATGTGCTTGGTTCAAGTAGATGCATGTTTTCGTGCTGAAATACTTGATACGGGTGGTCTAGACTGTTATTCTTGCTACTAATATTAAGGAAGTGTTTGTATAGGACAGACTTACAGTAAATAAGAGGATAAGGAAGAGACTTGGACATCTTAAGTTGCCATCTGGATTGTCTAGAAATGTCTCTTTTGCAAAATCAATCAAAATGAGTAACCCCTTACACCCTACACAAATATACAAAAATCCCATTCAGAACAATAATAATTGGTAAAGAGAATTGATAAGCAAATGCTAACAGGCTGTAAACAAAATAATGATTATGGCTGTGCTTTCATAGCCTAAAGCATTTAGCTTTAAAGTGTTAAAATCCTCTACAGACAGCAAATATGCCCCACACACAGCACTGGCCCAATTAATGGCCTGTGTGTTGCCAGCAGCACATCTAGCCACATAGATAAAGCTGAGCCTGTTGTTTTGTGTACAATATCTGAAAATAGAGCTATTTCGTACTCTGTGAGAGACATTAGTTGTCAGCAAAAGCTGGGTAGCAGTGCATTAGTTCTGTAGAAGACCCTCTCACGCGCATTAAAAAATATCAGAGACACCAGAGTGGCATCGGGCTGTCATGCCAGGCAATGAGTGCGAGATGATAAATCGCTATTTAACGTTCCACTCTTTGTGAAAACGATTCCATTAATGTGTAATGCAAGAGTGACCCTCTGTGCTCTCCAAAAACACTTAACACTCTCAAATGGCCCTGAAACACACTGCGGGGGGATATGGGGGAAATTAGGTCTATAAAACAGAGTAAATAGGGGACTTTACCCACCGCCTCCCTGCCGTGCCCTCACATCAATATCATCACTTCATCCCCCATAGCCCCTTTGTGGTGGTGCGTGATGGGACGCTGGCAGAGGCTAATGATAGATTACCACTCATTAAATGTAGTGCCAAGCTTTCCTTTCCCCCCTCATCTCATCCCCTCTTCCTTTCTCACTGGATCTGCTAGTTGTTTATTTAACCCCCCACGACCCCCTTCCACCATGGGGACGTGGCTTTAAATTGGTTGGGTGAAATTAATTTGGAAACGAGTGTTATTAATTTCTCTCATACTCATTGTCCACGGTAACATCAGCTACATCAGGGAAGGGATATCAAGATGCCTGCTCTTATGGGTCTGACTCTTATTAAAGTTTTACATATTTACATAAATATATTATATATGTCATGTTTTTATATTTATTTATAAAAAATGTAGAATACAATAATGGATATGAATTTGTTTAGACAACTTACCAGTTGCTCTTCCATGTGTGTCTGACGTGCGGGTCGTGAATGCTGTGCTTGTCGGCCTGCTCATCCAGGAAGTCAAACATGTACTTGATAGCAAGAGGAAGGGCACTTCCTCGGTGTGCTGTGCTGAAGATGGTCTCAAACAGGTCATCCACAAACTTCTGTAGAGTGCCCTGATGAACCACAAAGAACGGAGAAGAGGGTTAATTTTATTCCATCCCATCCCACCCGCTTTGTCCTATATGCTTTGATTAAATGACTTAAACAAACTGGTGTTGTCAGTATTATAGAGACTGTCCATATATGAGTCTTCCTGATATTTAGTAATGACAACAGCTATCTGTGTTTATGTAAGTGTTTCTGGCCAGCTGTCAGTAATCCCACCAATGAAACCAGCATCCCTGAATCAAGCTCTTTGATAGTGAAAGTGTTACTTTGAAGTTCACCTTTAATATCACGTAACGGAAGCGATTCTACCTAAGCTGCTTTGTGTGGATGGATTAACGTCCAACCTGCACCATTGACCCTAATTTGATTTAATGGCGGTGAGTCTAAGAAGGAGAGAAGACGACAGAATCTAATCCACTTGTAATGAAAGAACTGATAGGATGCACGGAAGAGTGAGTGAGTGAGAGAGAGAGGAAAAAGAAAGAGTATCAAAAAGCGCTGCCCGTATCTTGCAGCCAGCACCGGCTTCACGTCCGGATGAGGTGTGCACAAGGCACAGCACACACAATCCTATTTCCGTTCGAGCAGACGGCAAGAGTCGGCGAGGAAGAAGAAAAAATCCCGTTAGCTGACAATCACGACAATAATTCTACTGTGTCCCAGATCCCTGACAGCTTATCTTTTCCCTATGAAGATGAAAATACATATTTCTCACTCTCGCCCTGTATCAACGCGGAGACAGCTGCAGGAGGCTGGCGACAGGGATGACTGCAAGGGTTCTGACAGGTGTCATCCTGTGTGACGACTGACATCATCATTAGTCGCCCAGAAAGCAAAGTGGCTATTTGCAGGCGTTTGAAATGTACCTGGTCATTACAGCACACTTAAAAGCATGCTATCAGACACAGGCTGGCAGTCAGAGAAGCATTAAACTTCAAGTGATCTCGTTCCAGACAGGTGAGGAAAGAACATTTGTGTAATTGCAAACAGAAAGAGTGGAAAAGAGAGAGGAAGAAAGATTAAATAAAGCCTGGCATAATGGAGGGAGATGGAAAAAGGTGAAGCTCACCCATCCTCAGAGACACTGATGGACCGAATGTGAAAGGCGCCAACACCCCAGGCAGATCACTGGTATTTATTGCAGGGGTGAAAGCCAAACAGTCAATTACAGTGCCGTCACACCAATCATTTTTCACCAAGAAAGATGGTGTCTGTGATAAACTGGTTATTTCACAGAAATAATCCATCTAAAAATATGACACACAGTCTGCAAGCGTAGTAGGGTAATCACCAGAGCATTTGTGCATGTGTGTGTTCGAAAAAAAAGTATTGTGTCACTCCTACTTGGTTGCATCAGGACTATTTCTTGGTGCTCAGAATCACAGACACGCATACAGTTCTGCAAAAAGCAGATTTACTTCCCAGTACTTTCATTTCCTAGCATTAGCCCTAAAGAAAACATGGACAGGGGACTTCACATCCAAGTTTAACCATCGGTTTACTAGCTCTGTGGATGCTGTAAGTCAGACAGCATGAAACTAATGGAGAAGAGGGACCAACTGCAGTTTGGAGCAAATAGCATAAACATGAACCATTTGACACTGTGGCTTCATTCTAGAAGGGTTATATGTTTCTAGAAGGATAAGATGCATTGACAACATTGACAAATGCCAGCAGAGCTTACCTTGGTGGCCAACAGCCTGGTCAGGTAGATCTCAGAGACCATCTTGCTGCCACGGTCTCCCTCCTTCTGGTCTCCATGCTCGTGGTTCTTTACCAGATGCCACACCTTAACGCCGCTCTCCAGGTCAGGTGTGATCATGGGTGTGCGGGAACGCAGGCTGTCCGGACTGCCCGTGTACTTGATCATGTTTTCTGTTGGAGGGAAAAGACAAAGACCCATCAGATGGCGGTTCTTCGATCTTCCTCTGCGGAAAAATGTCCCGTGCAGCTGTTCATATCTGTTCCAATCTCTGCAAAACACATTGCCTTTTGTTGTGCAGTACTGGTCATTGGATATGAATAATTTAGAACGTATAGATGCTTAATTTCTTTTATCCTTTTCTCTCTTCCATGCGCTCTCTCAGATGGACGTGCGTGTTCGCTCACTTTGGCGGACACAAAATCGAACAGGTGTCAGGCCAGATGAAATATTCATGCTTCAGCCAATAGGGAGAGATCAGCCATGACATTTTAAAAAACACAGAACTCGATGAATGTTTACACAGTGTGAAAAAAAATTGATTGGCAAAGGCCTGATTTGGTAAGATAAAAAATGGTTCACAGTGGCAGATGCAACAGAAATCAATCTCTCCAGGGGAAAGAGACAGAGAGAGAGAAGAGGGAAAGGAAACTGATAAAGAAAGACAAAAACACCTTCAGAAAAAGACAGACAGGAGGGGATGACAAATAAGATAAAGGGAATTAGAAAGGAATGTGAGTGAGCATATATTTGCATTCACTGTTACAACATTCACACTACCTCAGAATACTTTCTACAAGTTGTCAATCATAAACACTAACTGTGTGAACCTAGTCTATACTTGGTGGAGATTTGATTAATAATGCAGCCTCACAAAGATCACTTTCTTTTCACAATATCTTTCCATCACACCCAGACGGTTCAAAAGGGGTCTTTTGCTCGCCCTGTTTGAAGGTAATTCTGAAAGAGTGAAGTGATGTGTGGCATTTTATTTTCTTGTCTTTCCCATCTGTCACACTCCCTATCTCTCTTCTTTATGGCTCATTTGGAGTGCAGGAAAGTATATGGAGATGAGATTATATTAATGGTCTATTTGATGTGTAGGGGGAGTGCTTGGACGGCCCTGAGCTTTGATCTTGAGCTTTATCAGACCCAATCGTACAAGGGACTGATGGTGGGCGAATGACAGGGACGGATTCAGAGTCTCAGGAGGAAAGTCAAGTGCAAAGAGACTCATTTTCTCTGCTTTTACCTTTGTATGCTGCCTGACTATCTCGGCTCTCTCCACGTAATTCCGTTTGAGCTTCGTTCCTGTTCCCTTTCGTGAGCGGCTGAGATTCTACACATTAAACTTATGCTTTTCTCTTACCTCCCTATGAGATGACAAGACTATTTTTTAAACTCCTTAAATGTTCTTCGTGCAGCTTAGGTGGAATGTTACCCTGCCCTGCTTTAGAAACTTTAGTCAGTAAATTATTAATGTTTTATATTTTGTGTGCTCTGCGTTTTGTTTTGGAGATATGGATGCATTCTAAAATAAGAAAAGGAATAAAGGAGTTGACAAACACAAACCATATTTGCTAGCAGAGGTTCTGGAGACAGTAGAGTTGTTTACAGAGTTGTATGCGGTGACCTGCTTTGGAACGAGAGCTACCACAGCATTATCAGACACCTGCAGACACAGAAACAAAGATTTTCATAGACAACTTACAAAAAACACACAATATATCTACACTTCAGACCTCTTTAAAAATAGTTGTAAACAAGTATGATGTCTTCAGCATCATAATGGTTGGGTTTGGGTTATTGGTCAAACTCATCAATTTCTCAGGTAAAAGTTTAACTGCATGAATGAGGACAAGATGGGATAATCTGCTTCCATTTCAATAAGTATTTTCTGGTGGGATGGGCCTGGCTATTTAACTATATGCCTCAGCAACTGCTAAGCACAGTAAGCCTTAGCAAGCCAAATTCAATTAACACGTGGGGGCCTCTACTCCCCAACGAGACACCCCTCCATCTACATAATTTGCTATTGGAATGCCTGCGGCACTTACAGGGTTAATTGAGGTGACTTTGTAGATCTAGATGGTGTGGGCTCAGAACTACACAGGGACTCGAAACCAGGGAGGGAGGGAGAATATAGGCTTTACAGACCATTAGGACATTATTCTTACACCCTTAACCTCTTTTCTCCCAGGACTAAATCAACGTGAAGCCGTCTTCGTTTACTGCTGCGGATAGCTGTCCAAACTTCAATGGAATCAAAACAGACCTCAGTGTAGATGAATGTCTGTGTGAAAGACAAGGGCTATATTTCCCTGAAAAGGGGCTTTTTAGAAAACAGCTGAGATTTTATCTTTTATCTTTCCTCTGCGAGCAAGTTTACACCTTAAGAGAGTCTCTGTGATAGCATTCAGACACATCAGATATCTGAGATGGGGCTTATGCAACCCCAATGTGAAGCTTCCCAAGGAGACATCAAAGAATTAATGTCAGAGCCTGATGCATTTTGTAGCACCTCGATTTGGAGTAAAGTATCAAAGATGACTTGAGATATACATTAGAAATGCACAGAGGATGTTTCATGACAGACATATCAGCACTGCATGACTTTTTACATTGTGTACTACACTAAACTAGGGAATTTGTGTCATTAGAGAGGACGCAATGAAAGTAAGTCAGTCATGAACATGTGTGTGGTGCAAGGACAGAAATGAAGAAATGGAATACGGTACAGGGGTTCACGGAATGTCTATTCCCCCTCTTCAGCAACTCTAACAGGCTTGGGGTGTCTGATAGCGTTTTTGTCAAGGATAGCATGCCCTCCCCGACTGAAAATGAATTAACTTCTGTCTTCATTATCTCATCTCCGATTCCAATCAACAGCTAATCCATCCTGCCGCTTGCAGCCCTGCACCCATGCGCCGCCCCGTGACATTTAATTTAAGTACTGTGCAGACTCCTCTCTCTCAAAAAGCTCATTTGGAAGGCGGCTTATGAAGGAAATTATTTACACCGTAATGAAGCGCCGCCTGTCTCCTATCCAGCCTAAACTGCCCCGCCCAGCCTGACAGATAGTCTGGGGTTCTTCACACTTTAAGTGTTTATATAATTGCAGATAGACAGGTTTTATCAGTCCCTTGCTGAGACAGCATTGCCATACCTGACCTCTGAAACTCAATGGTCCCTGGCCACCACGTAAGGGATCTGTCAGTCAGACTCGGCATTAGAAATGACCTGGAAGTGCCTTGACTGAACCCTATTATAGAGGTCGATGGGGGCAAAAGGGTCCTCGATAAGGCTGAGATGCAATGCATGTTAACAGTGTGTATGTTTCCCTAAACTAGATCAACTAAGACACACAAACCAAAAGCAATTACCATCATAGAAACCTTTTCTCTGCTCAGCCTTTTTTTGTACTAATCACCTTATAAAGGTTCCTTGTTACATCTGAGACAAACATTAATAGAGCATTACACTTCTGAGCCTCATAAAAGACATTCATCTCACATTCAAATCTCTTTGTTCCAGTATTAGTTCCTCTGTCAGAATCTGTGCTATTATTGAAAGCCCACGCTAAAACTCACATCACACAGAGAGCTGTTTATCAAAAGTCATTAGCTAGATCATCCAACCCGGGTGTCAGACAACAGCTCCACCTGCACCTGCATCCCACTGCTGTCAGATTAAATGTACTGGGACATCTGGAGATGCTGCTTTAAATAGAAAACAGTAATGCTCATCCTCCTTCTGATTTAAGGTAGATTTCATAGGCTAAAATCCTTTGTGATGGCAGACGGTTTGAGTAGAAAACAGCCAACACCAAAGCCTCTTTGATAATCTTTCTCACAAGAAAAGGGATGGTAGAGACGATAGAAAAGAGAAAATGCAGATTTCTACCGCTCTGAAGCATTCATGTCTTGGACCTCTGACTGTATGAGAAACCTGCATACTGAACACCCCATTACAGGAGTGAGTTTACCTAGAAGTGAATAGTCCACATACAAGATCTTACCTGGTAGTGAGACAGCATGTTGAGTCTTTTCCAGTCAGCCTCGATCTTTGTGGTAACATCCTCATCCTGAAGGATGACTCGTACCACTCTGCCTTGACGCCACTCTGCAACGAATAACACAAAGAAGTTAAATTCAATGTTTAATACAGTAATATTGAAAGTGCAGCAGAACCAATTAAATTCAATTCACGTTTATGTGCATGTCACTTTTCACAATAGAGATAATTTCAACCCATTTGTACAAAAAGTGCATAATTTAATGATCATTTGGCCCTAGTGAACAGGGAATTTTGCATTAAATCATTCTATTTTTTAAAGAGATTAACTTATAGTTGTCTGTTAAGTTGAGATAGGAAGTATTTTAACACAAAAAATACATACAGCTACTTTAAAAAACAATTTCCCCCCCCCTTATTTAGATATTTTCAGTGCATTAAGCCACTAAGCTTCCGGACTCTAGCAGACACTAGACAATTTTATGCATATCTTAGTGTTAGTACTTCTAAAACTTCTTGTGGTGATAAATATGCTGGTATTTATAGCATATAGTAATCTTAAAATTGATTCTCTTTCTTCAGCTTTGAAAAAAAAAGTGGAGCTCAAAACCACACTTTTTAACTTAAGACTGGAACAAAAGAAGAAAAGAGGAAAGGGACAAAGTCTATACTAAGAGGGAGGAAGAGAAAGAAATGAAGGCGAGAGAGAAAATAAGGGTACGTGAAGAAGCATTTGAGAAAGAGAGGAAGGAAAGGAAAGGTAAATTAATCTCTTCTGCCCTTTGTTAGAGAGCCGGGCCTTCGTGGCCAGTGGATCGATGGGCGTGATTACAGCCACTGCTGAAAGCCACTTCCTTTTTCATCTGTAGTGGGTCGAGCATCTTGTGCCCAAACGGCCCTGATCGACCGTGTTAAGCCTCCTGCTGAGCTTGCTCTTATTGTAGTTACTGAACTTACTAGAGATGCACAACAAAATGCGACGATATTCTCCCACCCTCCCCTCAGCACACACCAGCCACTGTCTGCAGCCTCAGCAAAAACAGCAATGTGAAACGGTGATGAGATGGGTATCAGTGCTGAATGAAATAAACATATCCCTTTGCAACGTGATGTACGGAAAACATGGCCAGGAACAAGAGAGACGTCTTTCTTGTTCTTTTTGGACTCCCCTCTGCTGCAAATAAATGTATGATTGGAACGCTAGAGGAGTGAGGCCTCTTCACACCGCCTGCTGCTATCTTTCGCTCTGATCCCAACCAGAAAAGCAAAACTGCAATCACAAGCAGGATGATGAAACATGTCTCTGGGTGATGAGAATAACTTCAAATCTCCAGGAGACGCCCGACCATTGTTTTATATCTCACAACAGTACTGTCTATAAACATGCAAATGAGCCTAGGCTCGAAGTGCAGACAGTAGAGTAAACAGAGAGAAGAATAAAAAACTAAAAGAAAGAAATAAAAAGAATAAGAGAAACAGAAGCAAAGAGAACAGAAACTAAAAGAAAAACAAAAAGAACAAAATTAAGAAACAACAAGAGAAAAGTAAAAAAAAAAAAAAAAACAGACTAAAATAAGAAACCGAATAAAAGGAAAAGGGACAGAAAATAAATTCAAATAAGGTTACACTTTATTTTAAGGTGATTTAATTACATTGTACTTACTCAAACAAGTACTGAGCAATATTAAATAACTACATTAACTACAGGGTTAGGTTTTGGTTTAGTTGCTTGTAATTATGCATAATTTACTGTTATTTCTATAGTAAGTACATGTAGTAACGTGTAGCCATGTCACCTTAAAATAAAGTGTTGCCGAAAATAAAAAAGAACAGGACAGGAGCAAAATCGACAGCAGCAGGATATAGCTGGATAGAGAATCAAGCCGAAGAAATTGTTAAAACAGAGACTGGGATTGGCTGAAGTGCATTGATTTGTCTGCATCACTTTCTCATCCTTTCCTTCTATCTTCCCTCCCTCCACCCCTGCCCTCAGGGGACTGTGACAGAGAGAATTAAAAACAAAGGCAAGGGACAGAAACACTCCGGTCCAATCTGTCTCAGAGGGATGGAGGAGATGGAGGCTACCTCATTCCTATTACCCATTATCTTTATCTGGCCTCCGGATCGGGCCAGAGAGTGTGCCGGTGCTCAGGAGACACTGAGATCCGTTTACGGAATGCCAAGATGCCTCCTCTCATCCGGGGACGCCGTTGCTTTATCTTACAACACACTCGCACACACTCCCTCAGACATTGCCCAATTCTCCCCCCTAATAAAACAATAATAAAACAACACACTTGCCCCCGGGGCCCATGAAGCATTTTACACAGGAGAGCCTGTCGAAGAGGGTAAAATTATTTCTTCACTTATCATGGATCCATTCCCTTATGGATAGACTAGCAATAGGCCATGGCTTGAGAAATATGCTATTTGCAAAAAACAAAACAAAAATCAGATCAGTCTGGAACGAGGAGTGTACAGCATAAACAATCCGATTCTCATCTGGAGTTTGTGAAAAAATAGCTCTATGTGGATCAGTCTGGCTATTTTTTCCCAGTAACTGTGAGATGCTCCCACCTGTCAATTAGTCGTGTATAAATAAACTCAAGCATACCGTCACAGCTGATATTTGTTTATCAGCATGTATGTTTCACGCATACATGGAGGCAGCAGTGGCTTAGTGGTAAAAGTGCTGGGGTTGTAATATGAAGGTTGCTCGTTCAAACCCCAGAACTAAGTATTGATCAACTTACTGGCATCCCAAATTAACTTTATTCTCTTTAAGAGACAGTTAGCCCAAAATTAAATAAACTTACTAACCATCATGTCTTTGAAAACTTGTATGGCTTTGAAATTGGGAGAAATGGGAGAAAATGAAGAAAAAGCACCAAGGCATTTTTTTTTATATCTTCTTTTGATGACAGAATTTAGAATTTTGGATGAACTATCCTTTTAAGTAAAAAGCTTCAATTTGGCTGTCGAAAAAGAGTTGGAGGATGTAAAGGCATTTAATCTGAAAGTTATTGGTTCAAATAACTAAAAAAAAAGCTTATTCATGAAATAAATAGTCACTGGCATGTTCTGTTACCTTGGAACAAGACAACGTGAATGTACAAATAGATATGGTGGACAGTCTCTGACATTGATGTATTGTGTAAGTGGCAATTGGCAAGTTACAATCTATGCAGTTTGAATAGGAAGGTGTGTGTACAACCTGTTGGCTATATGTGATTGTGTAAACCACTTATCTTTAGATGCACTGCCTCTGCTTTGTCCAATATATCTCTTTGAATAAGCCTAATATTGACTTTGCTACTGTAGTGTTTTTTAAAGTATTGGGCTAATAATCTCAAGGTTACTGGTTTGAGTAAATCCAAATAAATTGCCAAGTAAAGGGCAATTTACGGACTTTAATACTAAAATCTCTATCACAATTGTTCCCCAGGACCCTGTCTATTAGATTACAAATAACAGGATGTGAGCTTGAGTGTGAATCAAAGGCTGATGTAACGACTACCATTCACCTTCATTTCACCCATCATTCCAAAACCGAAAAAGTCATTGATTCACACACTGAATCCCCTGACCAAGGCAAATGAAGGCGTAAACGTTTTTAAAGGGTAAAGGCATCTAAAGATAGCATAATGCTTGTCATACCCAGGTCCATGTCAGAAGCTTTTTGTCGGTGCGAATAGGGAACATTCTTGTAGATGGCGTCCAAGATCTTCTCCTTCACCTGGCTGATTGTGTCACAGTTCAGCACCTTCACCTGCACCTCTGGGCTCTTCTCATTGTCTGGATGCATGCAGTTCACCACCTACATGACACAGAACAGACGTACTCCAATTACCACATGCGTGGGAGACGCATGCATATTTATGTGGCTGTAAAATTATCTTTTTGCATGATTTGAAATGTATTGTGTGTCAGCTGATTATAAAGAATGCTAAAATGCATCCATGCATGTACGCTGAATATTTGAACCTGAAACAAAAGAGCAAATTCTGTTAAAAAGTTCATTCAGGCCCCACGGAGAGCTGGTATCATGTTCATTATGTCTAGAAATCTGTGTTCATAACATGTCTCAGAAAGACTGATCTAGGATTTGTATTTAACACCTATGACAGTATTCTGGTCAAACCTGTATGGGTAATTTCTGAATGAGTGAACGTAGTCAGCAAGTATAACGGCACAGGTGTAAAAGTCTATTGGCCACCCCGAGGGAGTCGTCACCTCACACACCCCAGCTTGCACCATTGCAATTAACACACTAATTCTCCTCATCTTAGTTCTTGTTAGATTCTCTATCTCTGATGATAGCTGTCATTAACACCACCCCACCAGTACCTTCACCATCATCAGACATAATTACAAAGTTCAGTAAAAAAAAAGGCCTTTATGAGAGAGACAGCATATAGAGGCTATGAAGGCCCTTGTCTGCACCTGTTATATGATGAAATAACCACACACGAGAGCTCATTTACTTACAGTCCAGCAGTGTAATGGACTCTCATGAAGAACCAAAACCGGAATCAATTCAATTAAATGCACTGTGTATGAGCTGTAAGGAATTATATATATATATATATATATATATATATATATATATATATATATATATATATATATATATATATATATATATATATATATATATATATATATATATATATATATATATATTGCATAGCTTGTAAGTACTTCAAAGTTTGAGTATGTATGTTAAACTAATTGCAGAAAAGTGTGTAGAAAAAAAAGTGGTATGAGGGATTTTAATACAGTTAAAATGTGGATGCTGAATGGTCAATATAACAACCTCTCGTACCTTATTGCGTAAGAAATGATTGATAATGTAACCAGCACATGGCCAGTGTAGGGAAGGCAGAATGAACTATTGGAAGTGGCTTGTATTGTGGTGTATCAGCAGCTGTTTAAGTGTTTTGGAAGTGAGGACAGAATGATGAAGCTGAAACAGCTCCTACAGTCATCAAATCAGTGCGGTGTTCAGAGGAATGGGCCGAATGCCAAGCGACGAAACTAGTCGCCACATTCCCCTTTTTTCTTTTTCTCTCTTAGTCTCATACAGAATACAGATTAGCATTCTGACGTGCTGTCCCAGTAAACAGCCCGTCCTGGCATACGTGCAGCTCTGACAACACAGGCTTAGCTCATGCCTGTCACAGTGGCCAGTCGAACACAACACTGCCAATCACCACAGGACAGCAAACAGGTCAAAGGTCTTAACAAGCCTGTGTGTTCCCTGTCAGGCATGAAGACTGTGGGCATTGCTTGCTGCATCAACCCAAACAAATTACCGTACCCTTCTCTCTACCTGCACACCTGTCTGCTTCTCAGTACTTTCACGCTACTTAGCTTCTTCCTCACCCATTTATCCTTGTCTTTTTCTTCATTCCTATTTTAGTTTACTCCTCTCCTTCTCTATCCTTCCAAAACCGTTCATCTTTCCTTCCCTCATCCACGCTGTGGTTTAGAGCCTTACCAGAGTCTTGTAATCAATTTGCTGTCTGATGAGCTTGTCTTCACTGAGTGAGTAGCGGGCTTCTCCGGTGATAGAGTCGATAGGGCCTTTTTCCATCTGTTGCTTTATGGCACAGAAAAGAGAGAAGAGGGGCTCCCCTGCACACTCCTACACAAGGAAAAAAAGGCACTCTGTCACTTTCACTCTCTTAATTTTCACACCAACCACCTACAGAGAATGTGGGCTATCATTCCCTCATTCAGTAACAGTGATAGACATTTTGAACGGAGCTTTACAGTTGTGGTGCTAATGCGTCAGTTTCAACTGACACCGCAATTTCACTCATATAGATTCCATTGATAGTTAATCTAGATCTGGAGTTTTTGTACTTTTTATGTATTTACATACTGTTATGATTAATTTGACAATATGCAGCCACAAAAAAATACTTTTTACATTACATTTTAATTATTCTATGTGGGAGGGACAATGAAAAATTTAGCTGAACATGTTAACGTGTATTTTTGAGAGAGAGAGAAAAAATACATTAAGATTAAACAACAATTGGCAGACCACCTGTTGAAGACCCAGAGGAAGGCATTAAGCTGAAGTGTATGGGTAGCTGAATATGGGTAGAATATGTTTGCTGAAATGAGAAATGACTAGTGGTCTGGGCAGCTGGTAAAGCACTGTTCAATAATACTCAAATCAATGTTTTGTGACTGCAATAATAATGTTATGGTTTCGCATGGATGAGGTCACAATAAAGTCCTTCTCTTACAGTACAGGCCAATTTAAGCTTAAATGAATCCTGAAGCTCTCGAGTGATGTTTCGGCTTCATTCACTCAGGTCTAATCCGTTAAACCAGACTGGACAAAACAGCCTTGACTTCCAGAATTTATTGCCTGCTTTGTGCATTCCAGAATCCAGGAAATTTCTGTATATTTCTGAAATTGCACATGCCATGTTCTGATTGCAGCAGATGTGTTTATTAAGAGATTAATGACAAGTGCTAGAGAGGACTGCAGTGGTGCTGACGGTCACAGTGCTATATGTAGAATTGAGAAGCACCTGCTAAGCCAACCGTCTCATTATAAGAACCGAAAAATGCTGGAGTCAGCAAGACTTGGCCAACTTTAAAACCCTCTTTGATTAAAAGTGCATGCTGGCACACTCGCATACAGATGTACATACACACCAACACATATTTATACACTAGACAGACACTCTCCCCTCTGTCAAACACCTGTAGTGCATCGCTGCCAATGCTCCCGCAGGACTTCTCTGTGCTCAACGGTGCATGTGCCAAATGACCTTGAAATGTGAGTGATATCTTTTCTTTGCTGATGATTATTCAGAATAATGGTTGAATGGTTGATATTTAATTTCAATCATTGGTTTTTAATTATTACATTTGGGCCACCCAGACCTGAATATGTGGTTACACACCCACATGCAAATAGCTAACTTACCTTGAGGAATTTGTATAGCAGAAAAGTGAACCAATTCGTTAGCATTTTCTCAGCCACAGACTCCGTTCTGAAAAACAAATAAGCAAACAAACAGTGTATATAAATAAATAAATAAATAAAAGCAGCACAAAGCCACGATTATCACTGCAAGTGTCACACACAAATGCGATTACCACGACCATGAAAAATTCACTTCACAAAGCCCGGTGTCTCCTAATGAATAGGACTTTGTTAAACAAACATAATTGCCAGAACATGAATTGCGCTCTGGAATCTATAGCCCCAATCTGCAAGCTGTCTTTATTACCACAATAATCCATGAGACCCTAATACAAGAAACCCAATTAAAAGCCTTTATGTGATCCAGCTGGATTGATGCCAAGTGAACCTACTCTGGCCTGGAATAAGACCGGACTCATTTCCTCCCCCCCACAGTCCGGCTATTGAGCTTTCAATGTATCGCATTACAAAAGAAGGTGGCTGAATGGAGGGCCGGGGTGCGTCGAAGTACATCATGATTGGCTAACACCTTCGCTTGGACCACAAGCTCTGATCCAGCATGAGAGATGTACATACATAATAACTATAACAAAGTGAAACCCAATATACATGGATCCGGTGTCTCTAGTCTGTGTGTGCCGCAGGGAGCTGGTGAATTGCCAAGGCGCCCTGCAATGAGCCATGGCACAGAGCATCAATATTTCAGGATTACAGCATTGTGGTGTGTGTGTGTGTCTATGCCTACTCTGCCGCTTTGCATCCCAGCTGCCACCTGCATTCCCTCTCTCCCACTGCCGTACGAAGACCTGCCGCTGCGCAGTACCATGGGTATATGCGTGTCTGCATGTGCCCACTAAGCTGGCGCAACACCTGGAAAGGATTAGTGTCCCCTTGTTTTGTTATCCACTGCCTTGAGTGGGCCAAAGGAGGACTGGTCCAGGGGTCAACGGGGTCACGTTTCATCTTTCCTTTCATCTCCATCCTAACACTGCCCTGTAATCATCCTCACTCCCGACTGTTCTCAATGCCTGGATCATTTACAAGAGAAACAGTAGGTGGGGGAAAACCCGGAGTTGTAGCGTAGTACATAAAAAAATAGATAAAGTAAACGGCAAGAGTGAGAAAACTTTTCGCCTCTGTGTACCGTCACTTATTCCCATTAGCCTTCCCTTTCTTTTTCTATTGGCTGATTTGATGGTAATTATTGTTGGCAAGACCCCATAAACTCACTTACCCATATCCTGTGTTACCTCTCGGCTCACCGAAGGGGGAACAAGTAGCCCTGTTGCCAGACAATCCTGGCACAACCTCTCCATAACATTGCCACAGGGCCAAGAGCAACCAACGATCACTGTCCCCCAAATCCTTATGTCACATATCATTGGCACTGAGAGCAAGCTCTTGTTTGGCTTTGGTTTGGGAGGCAGGAAAAGTGATGGCCATCCAGTGGTGAGGAATGGGATGTGGCATCACCTGGTGCTTAGTTCCCCCTGATTAAACAGCCATTTCAAAGTGGAACGAAGTAAAATCGGCTGGAGGATTCCTCCACGGTGAATGCGCAAAGAGGCACATTGGAGCTATGCTCCATAAACAAGAAAAAGGGGGTGAGGAAAGAGCTCCATATATCTTCCTCCTCATCTCTCGCATCCAGAAAAGGCCATTTACATTTGAGGCTGCTTTCTGCCACTGCAAATAGATGTGAACAGCCAGCTCTACCAACTTCGAGGACCTGAGAGTGCTTTATGATTCCAGAGAATCAAAATGAGAAGTGTCACTCTATGACAAATACTGCACTGCAAATGTGTGTTATTTGATTTAAGAGTGTTGCTAAGCATGTGGCATTGACCGAGTAAAGGTTTTACTGAGAGTTAGTCTCATGCTTCAGCTAATAGGTGGCCAGGAACACACACACCTGGCTAATGTGCTGACGTTATGCACCTTGCAGCATCACAGGCATTATTTTCTTAACCAAACAATCGTCTGTTGAAACAAACCCCTGGAATGTCCCCCTCCTTAATGCACATGTGTTAAAGAACACAGCTTGAAGCTAGGAATAATTTCAATTTCGCACTCTGCCTCACGTGGAGAAGATTGTCCGCTTGCCGCATTGTCGGGTCCCGCTGCGTAACCATGGTCCCCCTTCACTGAGGATTATCCCCAGAGAATAATCACAGGACTTCTATTCAGCTCTGCGTGACTATGTGTGTGTGTGTGTGTGAAGGAACTGGATTTGAATGTGTTGGTCAGTAAAAGCCTGAGTAAAAATAAGTGTACAAGCATATGCAGGAACAGGAGACCCACGTGGACTTCACTGATGCCATACATATAGAGAAAATGGGCTGCACAATCGGGTTATTTTTAATCGTAGATGAGTAGAGTGGGCTGCAGGGAGCGAAGGAGAGGGAGAAATACGACAGATGGTTCTAGAAGCCGCCCGTTAGTTAGTTAGCCTGTGTGTGCTTGTGAACTCAGGTTGAGGCTGGACAGATGGGGCGGCTGTCGCAAGCGCTTTCTTGGAAATGGGGAAAGGAAAGCTGGTTGGAGGCTTCTGCCAAAGATGTCCTGCTTCTCTGCATTTTAAACACAGATTTAGAAATCATGCAGTGAAAGAGAGACCGGGAGGAGAAAATTATTCTCAGACAACAGATTAAGCTTCACTGTTCTGGCCCAGTGCTCTGTATCTAGCTTTGCTAAGCAGGTGTTAGAGGTTAGACAGGTTCCATGTAGTGAAGATCACACCATATAGGTTATAGGTTATAATGGGACATTGTAGCCAACATCCACAAAGTGCAGATGTTGCAGGTGCCTACACAAATGTGACAGGGTTGTTTTTGTTTTTGTGCCTGACAGAAGCTTGACTGAAACAAGAAAAATATCTTATTTTTCACCACTAATATGTAGAGCAGCTCTTTGTGCAATTAATCTTCCCTTCGCTTGTTTCAATTAATCACGCTTGCCATCAAGGGTGTTGAATCAGTTATGATTCAGTCAAGGAGCTTCTCTTGTAGTTGTCAAATGATCATCCTGTTGATATTAGCAAGCTTGTTTTGACCAATGAATTGGTTTGTGTTCCTTGTCATTTTTTTTCTCAGAAAGAGCCCCTATTTACTCCCCAAAAAATATATATAAAAAGTGTCAGCCTTTAACTTTACAAGTAACTTTAATCTAACTTTACAAATCAACTGCTAGAACACTAAGAATAAAAAAACCAAAAAAAACCCAGAAGAGTTCAAATGAGTGGAGAGGAGAAAAATCAATATGGTATAGTAATAATATTGCCTTCTATGCTGTTAAAATACAGAGATACAAAGAAGTTGATTGCATGGGGAATTAAGCTTCACATATCTCCCTAAATTCAGTAGGTTTTTAGTGCACTGTTAATTGGATCTCAAGCTAATTAATCCTAATTACAATTTAATGATGAGCATGTCAGTGAATTCCATGTTTGGGAGAGAAAGTGTGCATTTTAATGTCCCCAAAAGCAATTATTCCTATTCAGCGTACTGTAGAGTCCACGTTTCAAAGACAATTCACAGAGGTCATCTGCTCTCATCAATGGAGTTAACTATAATTAGAATGAGGCAGATTGAAATGATCCCAAAATTTAGAACATGTGCTCTGTTGATTACACACACGAGGGGCATTTATAATCAGTAAAACCCACTGGACTGCAGGACTAGATTTTTGAGATGGCTTTTCATGTGCATATGTCTAGTACCTTCTGAGTAAGAGTTTGGGATGGTTTTTGCTCTCCAGGTTCTTGTCAATGAGGTCAGACAGCAGGTGCTTGAGCACGTCGGTTGCATACTCCAGTTTACTTTGCAAAACAGTCATGATCAAGGAGGCGACATTGCCGCGGTCTCGCATGGAGAAGCCTCTCTGAGACTCCAGGGTTCGGATGAAGGACAGCAGGAAAACCTTATTGTTGATAAGCTGTCCAAACAGTTTTAGGCCTTTCTCCACCTGTTCCTGTCTGTAACCTGGCACCTGCAGGAACAAAAAGTGAAAACAACAGTTACAAACAGAAAATTGTGAATGTGATTATTCATCAGCATATTCATTAAATTAATGAAATCAAATTATACACAATTTACTTTCTAAATACACAGTTTTGGTATTATTTTGCATGATTTATCAGTGCATGTTATTCCTAAGATTTTATTTATTATTACTACTTGATGGATAAAACCAAGCCCTGCCCTACATTTTTTTCCTCATTGAATGTCCTGTTTCACTGAGAAAAGCATCCAATTATGGCATTATTTCATGTAGTTTTCCTTTCAGCTAAGCAACTCATCATAAATTGCTCTATTCTTATTTTTGTGAAGTTTAAGAATGCTCACTTAAACTTTAGCTTGGCTTATTTGGCTGGAAAGCTTTTTCCAGCCCTCTCATTTGGCCTACAGCATTCTCTGCTAGTGTCCAATAAAACACCCACAGGCATTTAAACTGAAAAGAACCAAATACTGTATATATATTTAAAAAAACACTATGCAGATGAACAGGCTACATTTAATAAAAGCTGCTCACTGTGTTAGAATGAATTCATTGTGCACTAAGAATACCTGATGACAAACAATTAACCAAGCAGAGACCCTCATGACATCATTTGATATGATTTGCCTCATCAATAATCATTAAATACCCATCAGAATCTCTAGACGGCTCCTGTCATTAGCTGTGATTTTACAATAAACTTCTCCAGAGAGAGGAGACGTTTATTCCAATTAAGTCTTAATTGATATAGCTGATTAGAACCAGAGATCATCTGGCATTAGCAGGTAAGGTATGGCTCGTATGTTGGCTGAAGAAATATGTGTGATTCAATTAAAACTGTCCATCACTCTCATAGCGGGGCATAAATAACTTGTAGCTTGGTGTACCATGCATTAGATTTCAATTCTGTTCCCCACACCAGTTGTGTCACATGTCATTACTGTTATTAACAAAAGAATGATTGTGAATCAGAGAGCAGCTCATTACTTTAAGAAAAAAGAGCAAGAGAAAGAGACTGCATGTAGATTATAATGAGAGCTGCTGCCTTTTGTTTACTGAGGGTGAACACAAACAGCATAGTGACAGCTTTAATTCCCAACAACCCCACTGTGCTGTTAGTCCTTCAGAACAAAAAAAAAACAAAGAACAAAAAATATACTTAGCAGCCATTAATGTGACTGTTCCTCACACAGGTACAATGCAGTAATTACATGCATACAGTACATGAATATGTAAATATATGAATATACATCTCAGGAACTTAGTAAAGGGCCCATTGGATGCAAATTTATTATTGCACAAAACATTTTTGCATCATTAAAATTGTTAGGTTACCTCAAGGTCTCTAAGGACAGGGTGCTCCTCGATGCCAGGGAACAGAACACGCATGGTGTATGTGCGGTAGTCCAGGAATGGAATACCAGCTCCGTCCAGATCGCTGGTCAACTCGTGAATGTCTGTCTGCAGCTCTGCAAAAGCTGCGAAAGACACATAACATGAAGAACAAATAGGTTGAGGTCACTAATAAAAAATTCATAGAAAAAAATTGTGAGACAGGCACCCACCCACACAAAATAGTTTTTTTTTGTGGGAAAGAAGAAAAATACTGCATACATGACAATATTCGCTCAAATACACGAAACATCAGACCTATCTGTATGTGTAAAGTAATAAGATCCTAGTAGATGAGTGCTGATCTTCCAGTTGTGCGCTCCTATTCTAAATGCAAGAGCTGTCAATCTGAGTGATGAATCCAAGCACACTCCCACTGTCATATAGCTTTAGCAAAGTAGCATGTAATGCCACTGAGGACGTTAGGTTGTATCTACACGTTAGGTTGTGTTTGGGTGATACTATGTTCTACTGTGGTTTACTAATATTTAGTAAAGCTAAAAACTAAAGCACGGCCCACATCCCAAAGATATATACTGTTTACATATACTTGGTATTGTCTGGTCTTTACCTGAAACAATTATGCTTGTTCTATTCTGCTAGTCGAGACCTTTCCAACAATATATGACACAAGACTATCTGTTATGTATAATGCCTAACATATCACATCTTTCAATAAAGACACATTTAAAAAAAAAAAGTTTTGGCATATATTTTTGGCTCATATTTTTTACCTTTTTCTCTTTCAGACAAAAAGGTCAATTGCATCCCTATTTTTATCTCATGCATTGTCAAATTTTAGTTTCAGAGGCACTGAGGTCTTATTTCTCCAAGGTTCACTCACTTTCTGGCCTTGCCACTGCTGTGCGTGTTTCTTGCAGAAGCTGTTTCTAAGTATTTTTATTACTGTTTCAAGGATTTTGCGAATCCGAGCAAGTTCTAACTCATAATCTGAATTGACATCACTTTGTTAATCCACTTCCCCCCCAAGACTACTTACCCTCTTTACACTCTAAGGCTACTCGGGACTCCAGGTTGTCCATCTGCATCTGCAGCCGCTTGAGGGTGAGGTCACTCTCGCGGGACTTGCGCTTGTAGGCAATGAGGACAATGACAATGAAGAAGATAAGGAGGCCTCCTGCACCTGCAATGCTGATGACGGCAGTGCTGCTGAGAGGGCTGTCAGAAGTGATGTGAACCACACCTGGAGAAAACTCGATGCCACCCACACGAGCCTAAAAGGTGATAAAAATCAATACTTTGTTGTATTTAAAATCAATACTGTGTGGTATCCTGTTCAATAACCTAAGCTATGATTCGATTCCAATCAAAATAGAACTAGGGATGGAGATATTTTATTTGATGTTATTGTGCTATAGTAAGACTAGAGGCCCAACAGCAGAGGGGTACAATGTGTCTGTTCCTTTTGCGAGTTCATGGCTGTAAGGGTCTTTGGCACTTTCTCTTGTACGACTGTCAACAAGTAGTGAAGCAGCCACCCAGATTTCTCATAGAGAAGCATAAAAGTATTTATTAGGTTTTCCAGCTCTAATAAGTCCTACTGGGGACGTATTTTCTATTTCTGTAGCCTCTCAGAATGTAAAATAATAGAGTCCCTAAAGCATTAGGTCACTGTGAAAAGTGGATATGTGCCCCAGTATTCCACCAGAACTTACCAGAACCTTGTGACGGCCAGTCAGATTGGGCGATTCACAGAGCAGTTGAGTATCTGATACAGTTAATGTGCAAGGTTTATCTCCAATCAGAACAGTGTAGTTGAGCTTCCCATTGCCACCCGGGGCTGGAGGGAGGAAGTTCTTACCCTGAAATTCACATTCACAAACATATGTAGCAACTGCATTGGAAAATCGAAAGACAGATAATGCAGAGATTTAGGTAATACTTGATTTACCTTGAGTATGATGGGAGACCCTGGCTTGAGCTCCTGGACCCCAGACACACTAAGCGGTTCAAACACTGGATTCGGGTAGTAGATGAAGTTGGTGTTGTTGAGGGCCAGCACAGACTGAACATTGTCCAAGATGAAGCCAAACTCATCAGGTCTCTCTGGCAATTCCTTCTGCCTGCTCAGACTGTAGGGAAGCTCTGGGGCCATGCACTGCATAGTGGTGGGACTCAGAACCTGACATATCTGGTAGGGGGACATAGATTTGCTGATCATATTTGCTGTAGATGTGTGATTCAGAATAAAACAGAAACATTTAGATTCAGATTAACAACAATATTACATTTACATGGCAAACAATAATTCAGACTGTTTTAATTAGTCATGTCAAGGTTTCTAGAGTGCACACAGATATAATTTTTCTCAACAAAGCAGTACTAAATTATTAGCACTTTCAAAATGGTCACACTCTGATTGTGCCTGCAGTGCTGGCAACTAACTGCGCTCACCTCTACCTCCTTGAGAAAGATTTGACATTGACATCTCTCCTTGACCCTGTCTTTCATCTCTTTTTTTCATCTCTCACATAGCCCACATACACTGCAGCTAAATGCTGCAATCAGACCATTTAAGACTTAATCCCATAGATATTAACATTAAGTCAGTTTCTCAGATTACTTATTTACTTTTCCCCTTTCTTTTTTATTAAGAGGTCAGGTTTATTAAATGTAAAGTTATGGCATAGCTTAATTCAAACCTATATGCACATTCCATTTGAAGTGTATAAATAAAATACGTGACAAGACCCTTGAGTTTTGTGAACCCACACTGCTTTGCAGTTGACTGTTAAAACACCCAGACAGCGGACTCACCATCAAAAACATCCCTACAGATATCTCCAGTCATTTTAATTGGATTCCTCACAAAGCTGTAACAGCCAGGAAGACGAACCTTCACTTCCTCTAACACAAAGACTTCTATAGAAGGTCGTAACGGGTGGAATTGTTCAAGATAAAATAGATTTCAAGTCACCTTTTTTTTTTTTTGCGCACAAAGTCTGGTCAAACTCTTTTCAGACTAGTTATGAGCGATCGCATTACAAACAAGGATACGAGGCATCTTGTGCCCCACAAACAACTTCTTTCAGAGACTGCAAGGTAGGGTATGATACTTTTTTTCTGCTGTGCTTTGAGGAGCAGTGTGCCAAAGCCTAATCATATCGCAGCCCAGATGCTAAACGCGGCCATGTGTGAGATACGTGCATGAGATAACATTACGGTCTTTTGTCTCTGTTGCCTTTCAATCAGATCTCACTGAGTGCAGCCTCCCATGGCTCTTTGGGTCCATTCTGTAGACGGAGAACATGATACCCTTGTCTATGCATCCACCCTGTGTTACGACATTCTCCTCTTTCCTGCACAAAGGGTACATTGCTGCTACTGCTGCTGGGACCTGGCAGTCTTCCTGTTCTCTGTCTGTTTCTTTGTCTCTCTCTCTCCCTATTTCCTTCTTTCATGCAGCTACTGTCCTGGATCCAATGGTGCGCAGCCGACACAGGTGATTGGAGCAGGTGGAATAGTCTGCTAATGGTCATTCCAGTTCACTAGCCTCAGGTTAGGTGAAGGCCGAGTGATCGTTTACTGTGTGGAAAACGTTTGCACTTACGTTGACCGTCTCCAAGTTCTTATACTTGGCTCTGATGAGAGGAGTCTGGATGATGTCCAGGTTTGTCCCGGTCACAGTCAATGGTGTATTGCCACTGTGAAAACACCATGTTTATTTACTTTCACTTTTGGAAGGTTTTGACTTGGCAAACATTTTCAATTTAATAATTTAAATTTCCAATTTAATTCCAAAAAGTTCAATTTAATAAAATATATATTTTTAATCAAAATAATCAACTATGTATTAACTTTAACCACATAATGTCCCCAATGATATCAAGTTTGAAAAGTAAAAATAATGAAAAATAATATTCTTTATCCTCCCCCCTCATCTTTGGGTCTTGGACAATGTTATGGGCAGTTTTCCCAAAGGCCCTGTCTTAAATGGCTACACACCTGAAAATGCTCCACTCAGGTTCAAGTTTGGTGATTGTGGGATCTTCCACATACTCAAACTTGAGATCTTTGTGAATGTGGGCTTTATCCACGAAGGCCGATACGGACACATTTCCGTAGCCTTGCATGGAGGCATAAGAACGACACGTTATCCACTGTCCTCCTCTCCTGTGTCATCAAACAGGGAAAAAAAAACAATCACCAAAGATTTTCAGATAACTAGTGCATGAATAGATGCTATTTATACTTTTTTTTTTTTTTTCAATATTTAAAACTAAAAAACTTTTGATAAAAAATTAAATTATTTAGTCCATCGTCATCTATTATATGTGTATTGATACCTGCTTAGGAATTTTTGTTTATTGCTGTTGTAATATTTAATGGCTGTAAAGAGTATTCCCATTAAAGTAAAGATTACTAGACCTAATTTAATCTTTCACTCATATGATTAGACACTGTGGCTACACCTCAAGCAAGAAGAAAGTGATGGCTATGGATGTTATTGATTAAAAATCAGAAACTCTCAAGCTGTTAAGATCAGTATTGACTTTCTCTTAGAGTGACCTGCAAATGAACCAAAAGAATGACACCACCTCAAAAGGGCATTGCACTGTACTTTTCCATTCAACCCTACCTTTGATAGGTACACTTCTGGTCTTTGAACATGATTGACACATTGCTGCCCGCGTCCAGGTTGCTGCCGGTGATGTTGACGATGGTGCCGCCAGATACTGGCCCTCGACTCGGCTTTAGACTCAACAGTCTAGGGATCTGTAAAAATCAAGGTAAACAACCAATAGGAATTATTTACAAGCGTACAAATCACACGGCAGAGGTAAGGTGGTAAACCCTCATGTTTTTCAATCATCTGTATCTCTTTCCCAATCTGATTATCACCTCCTTTTTCTCAGAACACCAATTGCCCTCCTCACCCAGGAATCACATAATCCAATTACTACATGTGAATGAGACATAAAAGCCATTAATGTTTGCATAAAACTGATAAATTCTATAAATGGCCCCATAACAAGAAAAATGACACTGCAGCTCAATTCATTTGGATGGCTGGATCGCAATCTTATTATGGATGTTATATCAGCATGTGCAATGGGAGTGCTAGAAGGAAAAGTGTAGCATGGATATAAAAATGAGTGTGGCCAGTGTCGTGCAAGATCCTATCCTCCACAGAATCATATTGAAAGATATTTTAATTGGTCTGAAAAATCTTACAAAATTGCTTCATCATGTATGTGGTCTCAACCATAGAATTATGTTAATTAATGTATTGTACAAACAAAGCAATACATGGTCAAACTAATAGTTCTTAGATTTCCTCAGTTGGTTAGCATACTGTTAAATGATTTACCTGCCAGCTTATGGTTTTAGGTGCACCATATTTTATTCAAATTAATAATAATAATAAAAACAAGCATACATTTGTTTTATTCATCAATTGTTTTAATAATTAAAGATCCATATCAAAGGAAATAAATTACATTATGTAAAACTCACAAAGTAATGCCTGTGCAAATGGGGACAGGATTCTGTGGGAGGAAAATCTTGCACAACAGCAGTAGTAAATTTCAAGTTTTATGGTTAGCCTCTCCGGATGTTGACCGAACATTTGGTGGGGTCAAGTGCTCGCTGATATGACTAAGTACATCAGCAGGGCTACAAGGCCATAGTGTTCACTCTTTATTAGAGACACAACAGTAAATCCAGGCACTTTCAACCCTGAAGTGGCAAAGACTTGTAATTATACAGAGATGATTAAGATCATGGCAGATGGACCAGCAGTTCATTGGGGGTTATTATTTGCTGTGGTACTCACCACAAAGTAGTAGTACTTAGACGACTTGGCCATGAACTCGGGACGACACTCTCCAACACACACTTGGACGTTTCCGGCAAACTGGCTTCTTTCCGCTTTTCCCATTTCACACACAATCCTGTAAAACACACACATACACAATAAATCGACCAGAACAGTTACACAATAACAAAAAATAATAATTTCTGAAACATTAAATGAGGGACTTTAAAAATGTATGTTAATACATTTATATATGCAGGAGATAAACAGTTAATATGAATGAGTTATTCTGCCGCCTCATTCCATGGCAGGTGTCAAATTTGCTCATGCACCACGGTAAGAGGCTTATCACGGCGTACAAATAATAATAACAATAAACCTGTGCTGGTCTAACCTGCAGCAAAGAAACGCAGAATGGAACGCAAAGTTTTTTAGTTTTTTTTTTACGTCAGGACAATATTACTGAAGAAGTTTTCATGCTGTCAGCAGGCCAAACACAATTATCTTTTGCTGTCCTGACCACAGATTAAACATTTCTTTAATGCTGTCTCTGTGTTTACGGTTAATTAATATCAGCCACTTTTAGAAGACGCTGGGTTCTTAACAACTATTAGCAGGCATGCATTACACAAACTCATCTGCAAAGAACAACTGTTTGAGGTGATTCAGTTAGTCATTAGATCCAGGTTTAAATTGTTGTCATTATGACAAAATTACAAAGAAGTGTCAGATCTGGCCTAGTACTACAGGAAACCCTGTAAGTGGTACAAAACACTTACTGTTCTGCTGGGATATATCCCTCGGGTACCGGTGTACACTCCACATCTGCAACCTTCACATAGTCCTTAATCTCACTGAACTCCAGTCCCAGGTTCTCACCACGGATAGTCACCAGCGTTCCTCCCTCACGGGGCCCTCGAAGCGGGGTGATCTGTAGACAAGTCACAGGGAAGCGTTACATGCAATCATTCCCATAAGATAAGAAACAACATGGAGGGCTCCCACAGCCCCCCTAGCATCTCCACCATTGGTACAAACCAACAGGAAGTGGAGAATGACTCAGCAACCGATTCCTTCATGCACCTGCAGGAGTCAGTGATTGTGAGACGGTGTGAGGGGCGGGAAACAGTGAGAGAAGCTGTGAGTGATTTGGTTCAGTGGGATAATTGGGCCACTCTCTGTCAGAGCGTCAAAGCCTGCGTGCTTACGGTGAATAATGATCAGCCGCACAGCCAGCTGAGCCAGCCGAGTCCTGCCTATAGCAAAAACAAAGCCATGCTAATTTATGAACACAGAGTCGGCGTCTGGGAAAAAATATGCAGACACCAGCATGTGAAATCATATGCTGCTAAGATTGGAATATAAACACAGGCGTGCACGAGGATGCTTATTTTCATCTGTGCATGTCAGATGATCAAACACCTTTTATTCTTTGCTCCTCGGGATGCTAAGCAGTACTGCATCCGGCTGATTAGAGTATCTAATCTTATCTGATTACTAACATATCTGTTATGCACTCTCACAGTGCTATCTCTCGAATCTTCATGCTTTCACTGGTATCATACCATTAACACAAGAAACACTTGGCTGTGATTCATTAAACACTGTTAAAGGAAGACATTTATGGTGCATTAAAATGTAACGACTAAAAAGAATCACACTTAATAACTTAATTGGCAATTCATGTGCCATAAAACATATCTTGTGATGTGAAGTGAAGACAGAGTTAACTCTGCTCAGTAAGGTTATTATTAAACACAGTAAGCAAGATCCATATGGTAATAGCAGAACCAACCAGCCAATCAAAATAAACTATTCTTCCAGCTCTAGTTTTTATCAGTACTACACTACACTTTTATAATATAATGCATAAAGCCTATTCAAACAAGACATGTGCTACCTTGGATGTTTGAGTATGAGATTCTTGAATGCAAGTAAAAAATAAAAATAATCAATAACAATTCATTTGTAACACGTAAAACTTAAAACGTAACACTAACACTTAACATATTACATGTAACTGCAAAAAAAAAGAAAGAAAAGCATATGATGCCCCTGACAACACTAACCTCCCAGAAATGTGGGGAGAGGGTAAGAAAGAGAAAAGCTAGCATGCAATTCATTCCCACAGTGCATTTCTGTGAATACTTTTGTGATAATATAGGTCACTGTTTAGCCAAAATCACACAAGAAGAACATCTCTTTTAATGAGTGTCTATCCATCAACACTATAAAAAGAGCCCATCAAACATATTCTGACAGTCTTGACCCACGTGTCTGAGGTCGGGCCTCATAAGTGTATTGACAGCTGGGCTATTAGCCCAAATGTAAGACACCCATTCCTCATCTTGGCAAAACGAGGGGCCGTCGGATCCCAAAAGGGAATATAGACATGTTAACATCTCGGCTCTGTCATTATTTCCTGCCAGATAATGATCCAACTTTGGGTCAGAGATCTCATTAGCAGCACGGTGAGAGGTAATTTCCCTTTAACCCATCACATGTACTGATCTTAGCAGAGAGGTTCAAGTTTTTCACAGGTTCTTTATTGGCTTCAGAGCACTGTGGGAATATCGATATCCAAAAGACTCTGACTGTGTGTTTAAATTTTAAATATGCCAGTGTAATATGAACATACCCTTTGTGGACAATTTTTTTTAAGTACATTATAGTACTGTCGTAACTTATCTCTCCAGTAATCCAGTCTTGCTCTTATGATACTATCAATGTCTTTACAATGCCCTTAGGGTCTTATAGCTTCATGCAACCGGTTTGAGTATTTCAATATACCGAATGATAATTTAAAATGAAATAACAGACCCACTTTGGTGGTTTACTGGAAAGTCACTGTAAAATTGCAACCTTCTGCTGAGAGAATGAAGCAGGAGTGTAAATGAATATGAGAGGGAGAGAGAAACAGTAGTCTCTTTTCATTAGGAGATGGGGAGCTGATTAGATTTGTGACTTTGACAAGCTAATTGACGGTTGTTGGAGGAAAAACACTTAATCACCATCCACTTCAATGTCAGAGAAAGATTCCTCATCTACAATGTCACAGTAATAGAGTGCATTAGAATACATTACGACCTGTGAGCCGATCAATTGAAAGAAAGACGCGGAGAGTGATAATCAGAGAGAGTGAGAGTATTTATGAGGCACGAGGAGAGCTCCGATCTGCAGATGGAATAAATAAAAAAGAAGACTTCAGTCCAGGACTTCCCTTTATAATACCTGTGGCTTCTCGTCTTCCATTTCTGTCTTTCAATGTGTTCATTGGCATTTAGAACCTCAGCTATGATCAAACAAGCACTGAAGATGTTTGAAGGGATGGTAGTTACCAACTTTAAATTGATTGTACATTTGTTAAAAATAAAAATCTAGGTACATTTGCAGAGTGAATTTAGGATATTATTAGTGCTCAAAGTATTACACTTTAGTGCACAACTTACTGTTTGTACTACAGACAATGCTAATTGTTACTTTTCGAAGAGATTGAACACAAGATTTTAATCTGACAGATGATAAATCTGGGGAAATTATTGTATAGACAAAACATCAGAGAGACTAGAAACTACCCAGATGATATTAACAACTACACAGGAATGCCTCGACAACCACCAAAATCACCCTATAGCATCATGGCAGCAACTTTCGCTGGAGCAAGTTCCAAAAATCTAGTCATTTATGTCTAGTTGCTTAGAAAGATTTTGAGCAGTGATCTCTTTGGCTTAAACTTGCCAATGACAGAACAGAAGACGATTATGAATTTGGGATTATGCTTTCTATAATTTCGCCATTCACATCCACAACATTCCATACTTTTACATTTTTCTGGGAACGAACAGTTCCTTGTGCCAACAGGTTTCTGCGTTTGATTAATACGCTTCAGACACATCTGCTGTCCGTCATTCAGAGCCTGTGGCAAACAAGTAGCATTTCCCCTTCCGCTATGTTCATCAATCATTTTGATGGGGTGCTACAGATGGGGTTGGTGGTGCAGAGGCTTCTATGTTCCTCCTTTCCTCCATCCATCCACTCTTCCTCGCCATTCTTTCACTCTCAGTATTCCGCCCAAGGTCGCACTTCCATCATATCTCTTTCAGCAATGCACCCATCTGTTCATCCTTCACCTTTTCTTTCTTTTAATATCAACTGTTCATCTCCACAATGATGGGTAACCATAAAACATGCATATGTCAGTGAGTACCGCTGAGATGTTTGTTTATTTATGATACAAGGATTTTATTGTACCTGTGGAACGTGGTGATATACTAAGAATGATAAGAACCCAGACGCTTAAGACTCAGCTAAAAATTTGAATAAAATAGAATAAAATTTTATAGCCATTTACAGTTCTCCATTGAGAATCTTTTCACCTCTAAACCAGTCATAAAAGTACGGGCCTGGCTCTGGGAGTGACCTATATATACTGTATAGAGTGCGGTCCAAAGGTCTGAGACCACATTGAAAATCTTAAATGGACTGCATTTGGATCTCAGACTTTTGGAACCCACTTTGTGTTACAGTATGCTTTCATATGTACTGGTGCACCGTGGTTTTACCTTTGTGATTCTGGGGTGCGTGCACTTGCTATTGATGCCATTGTGCTCGAGCCACATGCTCTGCGGGTGAGGACAGTGCTGTTTCAGAGAGCAACGGTTCTCTCCCTTACACCACACACAGCCAAACAGAGGGTCCGCCTTCAGACACAGTCCACAGCTCTCCCGTCGTGCGTCACACTTGTACAGGTGCACTGGAGATACAGGAAGGGCAAAGGTCAAGTCATGTTGGGAGACCCATGGGACACTGATTAAAGCAAAATGGAAACTGATGTAATTTGCAGCAATGGCCAGAAATATTTCTAAAAATAAAGGAAAAACTATAGAAGGTTTAATATATTCCCTATTTTCTTGCTTCCTCTCAGCTCTAAAGATAATTGCTCTTCTTCTCTGCTCCCTGGTACAGTGATATTATGTTTCATCTCCATGGCAACCAGACAGGCATTTTTAATTGCTATTAGATGCTTGTATGATCCGTCCATCAACTGCTGCCCCCGGAGTGGCTCCCCCTCAGCGGGAAGCGAGGGAGGAATCTCACATACTTTACTTCCACTCTTAAATTAGCCTAACCTTCACACAGATTAATAACACACTCACATGCATTCGTGCAATGTTCATTGATTTGACTTAAAGCAGGGGGGCATGTTTAACTTTAATCCAAATCCATTTCATATCAATGAAAATGTTTTTAGAACTTCTAGTCTTGACATTGATCTTAAATCTCTGCAATAAGTCTGCATTTTCCTTTAATGGTCAGAGCATCTTTTTAAGTGCAAAAAATAATTTCCTTAATCAGTATGTTTGTCTTGTTTTCCAGTAAAAACAGCTAAACATCCACTTGATAAAAATCACTGGAGAAACAAAAATACAAAACAAATTAAAATGCAATATCATGAATTGAGTTTATTTTTCTTACCCCATTAGCAAATTGTCTTTGAGCAAAAATCTGAATATTATATTATAAATATTATATATAATAATAATATAATATGTAGTATTACATATATTATTTAAATATATTAAAAATACAATTAATATATAATATTATCAAATTATGATCAGACAAAAAATATTGATTATGATGAACTATGTACATAAACTATGTTGAGTTTAAATACATTATATTCGGTCATATATGTCTGTGTAGAGGGTGTTTGTTGGCTACTGGTCTCTGACTCTAACAGGTTAATTTGAACACTTAAATACTATGGCAGATCTAATTGTGACATGTCTCTGACCTTCTTGTGTGGTGCAAAGATATACACACAGGGAGAAGATGAGAGGTGCGAACATGAGCTATTGTGATGTATTAAGTAAAGAAAAGAGAGAAATAAAGAGATGATGAAGAAGTTAAGCAGAAACCGAGGCTATCAGCAGTCAACTCCACCAGGATGTCAGGGGATGGATGCTGCAAGTCTGTTGCCATGGAGACTGAATCCAGGGGTACTAGCAGGGCTGCCGGATCAGAGACCTCACCTTTGTTTTGGGCTGGGTTGTCAATGCTGAAGTCTCCGTTCCAGATGACCATCAGATCCACAGGGAGGCTACTCATCTCCATCCCATCATACAAGTACTGTAGCCGTGGGAACGAGAGAGAGAGAGAGAGAGAGAGAGAGAGAGAGAGAGAGAAGCACACATTTACTAGTTTTCTTCACTAGAAGAATGCTTTTATCATTCCTGGCAGGTTCATCCTCGGGTAAGTCATCACAGCACACAGTGGAGAGGACTCCAAAATCCCTACACTGCTGATGCTGGGAGAACAAGCAAACATGCACTAAATATTCAGGGCAGAATGCACTTGTGACTAAAATAAGCCGCTCTTACACAATCTCCAAACAACCGCTCCCTTTTATCATGTCTACGACTTTTTGTGTTGCTTAAAATTCTGCGCCTTGTTTCTGAGAGTACCCTTGTGTCCACAGACAAATTCGCTGAAACGTTTACTAAACACACTCGTAGTCAAACACACACACACACACACACACACACACACACACACACACACACACACACACACACACACACACACACACACACACACACACACACACACACACACACACACACACACACAGTCTTACCGATGTGTTCTGGCACTGTACACTGGAGCTGTTGAAGCGGAGGGCAGGAACTCTCTGCTCCACACCCTGTATGGTGAGCACACACTCGTACCCCCGCTGGCCCGACTGTGGCTGGGGGAGGTTCTTGGCCCGAAGGGTGATGGGTTTCACCACGTTCACTGGAACTAGGATACGATCCGCTGGAAGCAGCTGAGGACATTCCTGCATGAGAAGAACAAACTGCAAGGTCACAAATTGTAAGTATCAAAAGATAAATCAAAGAGATCCCTTAAAATATGCCAGAATCTCCCTGGTGCTTCCTTTAGTATTGAGCCTAATAAAACCACAAAATGGGTGTGGGCCTGTTCTTAGTATCAAAATCTATCTTGACTGCTCACTGGGCTGAAAGGTTGGGCCAATAACGATGGTCTGAAGCTTATTAGCATGGCTGAATTGCTCTGGGGCACAGTTTAAAAAAGTCATTATAGATAATTTGACAGCCTATCTACAAAACGAAAATAAAAGTGAGTGCTGTTAATTCAAGCAGACAAAAAGATTAAATTTTAAAGGGAGACAGAGGATAAAGAACTTTTCAGTGTACTTTTTTTCTTTCTTAGTCGCTGACTACACTCTATAAGACTGATGTAATGTTGTCTTTCAGATACTATGGAAGAAACCAACGAGGTGGCGCAGAGTGGTATTTATGCAGTGCAGGGTGATCAAAGTGCTCAGGCGGCTTTTGTAAGATGAATACAAACTGAGGTGCTATCTGAACCAAAGCAGCTAGGAATGCAGATTGAATACTGAGTGTGAATTTAAAGATGCGCCACAGTCCGACTGCAGCGAGGTAGTATTTTGTATGGTATTGAGGTTGGGCCTTAACCCCATTTTCAGTTTAACTTTCATACAGGATATTTACAGTAGGAGAGATGGTTTCAGTTTACTGCACATGAATGCACAGCTTCACAAGCAAGGGAGAAATAGATACTTAACTTAACATGCCAAATAAACAAATACACCACCCACATGCATAATTGCAGTCTTAAATAAAACAGCAAAGACACTACAACACACGCCCCCGACACACACTCTGACCATCATATCTCCACTCACACAGGCTCCGGATATTAAAGTCATCAGTAAAAAGACGAAACTGAAATGCACACCCATTCCGCAAAGGGCAGCCCTACACTGACCCAACTTTCAGCCAATGTTTTGGTCTCTAAATCCTCATTTAGAGCCCCTGCACCTTGATAATAGCTACTCAGCCCCATGGTCTACAATGGCCTCTCTAAGTCCTTCCCCTGACCACCCTCCAAGGATTTATCTTCCTATTACACTGATATAATGTGAACATGTTTATTGGCAGCAGTCTCAGTCATAAATAAGGCATGACAAGGGAAAACCGCCCACTAAAACACCAATATCTTTGTCCATCCACGCCCAAGTCTCTCCTGCCCTTTCTTCTTTGGCGGAAGGTGTCTGGCCAGCCCCCCCCCCCATCTCCACGCCTCTTATTGACGGATGAGCAGGGCTCTGCTGGCAGCTTTATGCGGAGGGAGATTGACTCCAAGCATAACAACAGTATAATTGAAGGCTGGGAGGCTCTAATATGGAGTCTTCAGAGACACTGAAGACTAGGGCTGTTTTTGTCAGGCCAGGTTATTAAGTCTTTACAAGGAGGCTGAGAAGAAAGGACAGAGATGTATAGAGAAAACTAGGCGGGAACAAATGAAACACTCTATTGCTGATTTCGAAACCGACTGAGCGATTTCGCCAAAGAATGTCGCCAACATTTTTGAAGGGCACAACGGCGATGGTTATGGCAAGTTGCTTGTGGGGATTGAACCAGCAACATCATGGTCTCAGAGCCTCAACCATTAAACCACTTTACCCCATCGGCAACAAACTAGATCTTGTGGTCTTGCTGCTTTGAACTTAACTGAAGCAGATCAAAAAAGTGGCCACACTTCCTGTCTTGAGGCTCAGAAAGGGAGCCAGTGTCCGTCGAGTCCACGAAGAGAATGATTCTTGTAGCCTCGAGCCAGATACAGCTAAAGAGTCTTACTGGAAGAGATGTTAACAAAAAAATGCAGAGACGGTAATTCAAAATGCATTCATGTGACAAATGACTTGACATTGCGGTTTCCTTCCTTGTCCGTGACGCGTGTCAAATCTGACAAGACGTGCCCGAGGCGGCTCATTTGAGGTGGGAAAACAAAGCAGGGTTTGATTTAAAAAAAAAGGAAATTATCATTATAAATAGGCATTTTACAGATAAAAAAGGCTCTAGAGAGTGTGTTTACAGTCTTGGTCTGAGCAAGAGAGGCCCGAGGGTGAGCTGAAGCATAATGATGTGTTTGTCAAAGGGACGTGGAGTGAGGCAGACAGCAATTGGGCTCTCGATTGTTTACTACTGGGGGGGGGGGGGGGGGGGGGAATCACATTCAACTGACTGCAGCTGAATCTCCAACGTCTCAGAACAGGACTGATATAATTAGACACTGAAGAAAGAGATACTGTAGGTGGGAAAAAGATTTAAGTCCAGTGCGTGCGCTTCTGTTAGAGATGCGCCGAGACAAAGATAGTCATTGAGTGCGAGCGGGGAGGAAGACGCCCTGGCACAGAGAACAGAGGGTAGCGAGCTGGCACGGAGTGATAGATCCATAATTAGAGCTGTTTGAGTATGTATGCATAATGGCAGCGTTCAGTCGGGTAGAAGATGAAACGCCTAATTCTCTCCACAGCTCTCGTGGTGTTAGCTGGATGATTACCAAGGCTTCCCTGCACTCCTTGCGCTTTAACGTGCCTCCCTACCGCCAAAGGCAAAAACCCTCCTCTCTCGTTCCTTGCCCCATTTCACTTCCTGCGGCATCACACATACTCTCATCCTCTCACACCTCTGACATTTCCTTTCTTTTCATCTGTTTGTTTTCACTCTCGCTCCCCTCACGAGCTGGTATTTTCTTCTTCAAGTCTTGTCTTCCACCTCGATCTAAATGATTTTTACCTCAAAGTTCCTCCCCGAGGAAGGCAAAGCAGAGAGGCCATCTCATGGTTCTGATCTCAGACCCAAATCCTTCTCTTCACAATCTGTAGCTCAGTTGTACAAAGCCGCCAATTGTGCCTGTCAATTAACATCTTAAGATGGTAGAGAGTTCACTGGATCGATCAGTTCCTGTTTCCCACACCCCTCTCCTTTTCTTTCTAATGCCCCATCTTCCATATTGTTCCAAAATCGAATGAGCTACCTCACTTTCTCCTGTCTATATGCAGTTTCATTCTAGACCAGCATCTTAACAGTCATGGAAACTCAAAAGACTGATTTGGATCGCTTTACATGGGCGGCAACTCATACGTGTCATAAATAGTTATCATCATTCCAAGTGCATGGAAGACTCAACTCACAATTGATTTCAATACACATAAAGTGAAAAAGGTATTTTGTGTTAAATGGTCAAATTTCAATAATTGAAAACCTTTACATTTTACTTTATATTTACATTTATATTTGTTTACAAAACTAATTTCATGTATTTAAGCATGATTAAAAGTTTTATAGGTTCATGGGAATTGCTCTAGTGTCAAGATTTGACTGTTAGTGTGTCTATTATTCAAAATCTCAGCACAATTTCACATTACCCGTCGTTAAGGCATGCTGTAAACAGGCACTTTGCAATTCCTAAAAGGAGGTAAAAATCCAAGCTATAACAGAAGTTGTTTTCTAAAGTGCAGTGGACGTCTGGGTTAGGACGGCATGCATTTAGTCATGCAGCATTATGCCAGTAGCCAAGAATGAGACATGGGGGATTGACACAGCCAGCAACTGACAGAATTTAGCACTTCCTTAGTACACAAACTCTAGCCAGAGAGTAAATCAAGACTCGTAGGACAGTTGGAAAACAATGTTCACCAAAAAAAAAAAAAAAAAAAAAAAACCTGGACTGAACAAACAAAAGCATCATTATTTCATAATTACAGGGAAATATGTCAAGATTTATAGGATTACAATCAACCACTGAGTTAATCCACTGACAGAGCTTACCTCAAAGCATCTGACACCCCGCGGTTACTATTTTAAAAAAAATGCCTCATTTAATAATTCTGGCTAATCTATAACCAAAAAAAAAAGAAGAACAAAAAAGTGTGTGGTTTTATACAGGGGCAATTTCTCAATATGCAGACTTGAAAAAGTTTGCCATCACGTAAAACTAATTAAGAAAATGCTATTACAAACACTGTAAAACATAATTGTTGATTTAACTTTTGCCGTACAATTTTAAATTCACTGAAATTAAAAAAATTGTTCATACAAAGAATGAGATTGGTTTAATCAACAGAAAATCTAAATATTATGCTATCTGAACCACATAAATGATCTAAGTTGACTTGACAAAAGAAAAATTGTTGTGGTAACAAATCATGAAAATATTTTTTTTCAGTAAATGCTAAGGATAACACTAATACACCCTGGATATATTATGATGTATAACTGGAAAATCCAATTAAAATGAGAAACTAACTGAGAAGTGAAAATGACTTCAAAAATTTGAATTTTGACACCAAACATAATTCCTTTTCTGCTGTTGTTAAACATAAAAAGTGTCACACAAATTGAAATATGATAATGAAACTAAAAGCAAACAGCTGAAGAAGACCCGTCAGATATTTAAATGTGAGAGACTGTGAATCGCAGACACAATGTTGGTAAATCTTGCCAGAGACAACATTCTGATGCTGTGGCACGTTTTATTTATGAATGTGGACTGTTCTCCTGTGCTCACAGGCACATATTGAAAGGCTCAGACTACAGGGGGGCTTCTCGCTTTCACCATCCATTGAAAGACAAGTCCGGATTATTCAGATCACTCTCAGCAATCCCTTAATTGGTATAAAACACAGAAATTCATCTGTGGAAGGTCAATGCAAAAGGTCATCTAATTTTTCCATGCAAAGTTGACTCGTCAGCGTCTGCTCGGAGGATTTGCACGGTAAACATCCCCAGTCATTAATTCTAAACCACCCGGAGTTTGGAAGGGGATCTGAGACCTCCGGTACGAGGGGTTAATGAAATCCAAATTAAACTCATTAACTGGACAAAACACCTGCCTTAAAACAAAAATCAAACAAAAACATCCAGTGGAAATGTCATTAACATGTGCTAATATTCAGTTCCTGCTTTGTGTGCAAGTCGCTCGACACACAATAGGGAATCCTAATATTAAACTGGTCAATATTGACAGCGTGTCCATTTGATAATTGGAACGCCAAACGCTGGCAGCCAGAGAAACGCTTTGTTAAGAGATGTTAATGAATGCTAAATGATGAGGATACACATTTGTGTGTCTAAAATACATAGCCTCAGGGGGCAGGTGTCCTCATAATTCATTACGCATTTCAAAGCTAAGCAAACAAGCACGATGTACATAATTGTATGTTCATGCTAGCTGCCGACTTCTCTTCAGTTGCATGACGCAAATGAAATAAACACATTGTGATCTGTGCCATGTAGACCCTCTGGGAGGGATTAAAGGGCACATCAGTGAAACAAACTCGACGGCTCGACCCTCCTTGGCATCTCTGAGAGAGAGTTAGGAAAGTGCCGAGCCCCAACAGCAGCTTTTAATTTATCTGATGGGCCTGCGGTGGCCTAAAAGCATGAGAGTAGTGCCAATATTATTGATAATTTACATGGAAAAAGATGTTGGTGGGAATCCAGATATTAATATGAGAGATTTAATGAGAATTAAGTCGAATTCAAAGCCAGCAGACGTGTATGAAGTGGCTCGTGATGGGGTGAGGCTGGGTAAGTTCTCACAATCGGGACAGGACCTGAACTGCACCTCTGCACCAATTAACTAATTTAGGTCCAATTGAGAATGATGATGGCCAATTACAAAACCCGATGTGTGACCAATCACAAGTAACTCACCTCTGGCTGTTTGACACGGCCCTCCTGGAAAGAGCAGCTGCTTGGGTCATAGGTGCATGTGTGACGGTATTTGCACCAGTGGCACTGGTATGGGCTTCCGACACAGGACAAACACCTGAGACAAGGAGAGGGTGCACATTTAGATTTAGATTAGTTTAAGTATTCTTGCAAATAGATGGGATGTTACACTACTGCACAACATCAGTTGTAAATACAAAAGATACTCACGACTTGTGAACACTGCAGTTGTAGAAGACAAAGCTAGTGTTGGCAAAAGCAAGTCCCGTCTCTTTTGATTTGAGGTAGAGCTGGACAATCTGATGGTCACCTAAGAGGCAGGAGGAAAACATTAAAAGTGTTGACATAGTTGCTACATCAGTTGATATAAGGAGAGTGAGCTACCGGTAACTACAGAGAAAGCAGATTGTTCCAAAAGGTGAGTGACAATGCACTACAATGTTCATATTCATATTGGGATTAATTTACCCAACATTTGCGTAAAGTCTGTATACAGTATATTCAATAATAATTCACTCATTTTATGATGAATGGTAGTGCAACACACAATATAAATAAAATAGCCACTTGGCAATTGGTAAAGTCATCATGACATTGCAGCAGCCATTAGAAGATCCGGTTCCCATAGAAACAGTCAGTGTCCTGAGACGTGCACACTTGGGACTCCACATGCGCATTGGCTGGACCAACCTGAAACAACGCTATTTGAGCATAACAAACAACATTTATAGGTAGGGTCATATAAGCCGTTTTTGAGATTTAGGCATTTCCCCATTCAAGTAGATAGGAGTTTGTTTTGCAAGCTCTGGAAACCTGTCTAGAAGCATTGCAAATATAACCGACTTTCTTCAAGGGAATTTGTGTCTATTGAGTATTTTAATGCTTAGATTATCACACTGTTAGCATAGCAACATGCTAATTCAAAACACTAAGTTTAATATAAACTAGCAATTATCTCATTCATACACCAACGACACCAAGCTGTCTTAATTAGGTTATATAGTAAGTAGTTTACATCGTGTTTGGATAATAGTAGCTTTTTGAAGCTAAGGAATAAGGTGACTGCTCCTCTCTGCCAAAAATGAGCTAAAACCCTTCCCATGAAATAATCCCTGAAGGAAAGGAGAAGAGACACAGAGTGAGAGAAAGAAACCTGTACTAGTTAATGGAAATGTGGCACAAAAGTGTCCATCTTCAGAGTGTTTTTGTCTGAGCTAATGAAGAAGCTCATGTTTAATTCAACATGCCGGACACGACATCTCCCCTCTCAAAGGAAGATCATAGTTTTTCCCCCATTCTCCATTTATTCCAGTCTCTCCTTTTCTCACATATTTCTCTTCAACCTCTTTCTTGTTCTCCTAATGCACTCCCCTTCCCTGTCGTGCGGTGTTTCTTCAACAAAGAGTGAATCATTCATCAATCACTGTAAAGTGTGCCTGACAATGAATCTCTCCTAATTAGCTCACCTAAATGTTACCTTGATGGCTGGTATCTCCGGAGTGTGTGTGTGTGTGTGTGTGTGTGTGTGTGTGTGTGTGTGTGTGTGTGTGTGTGTGTGTAGGCCCCCAGCCACCCGCTGCAGAGTATGTCCGCCTTTAATGAGTCACTCAGGACATACACGGTTACCATGACACTAAGAAATGAAAGGAAAGTGAGGAATATGGGACAGCGCACGAATAAATGACCTATAACTGCAGGGGTATGTGTGTGTGCATACAAAATCCATAAAAACGCATTTTGATTCACAACTTTAACGTTATGACGCATCCCAGTATTAGGGGTTAAATACTGTATGTGCATGACAGTGATGGTGTATGTATCTAGTAGTGTGTGAATGTGTATAAGTGTGCACCCTCAGGTGTGTAATAGTGTACTTATGCAGTGGTGAGAGAGTGTGTTTTTGCACTGCGGCATTTCAGAGCTCTGGGCCCTTGCAGATTGGGGCGACCTGTAATTTCATGGTGGCCTGACTAGCATGCATCATTATTCACACACCTCACACCTCTGCGCACGGCTCTTTCAACCTCACATTCAGGCCGCTGTGCCACTTACTAGGATAATTTGCGGGTGTTTCTATCCGAGATGCTCCGAAAGAACACTGTTGCTTCCATTCAGCCTTGTATTACGTTGTGTTTTTCTACCTGTTTTTGCCCTGGAAACACACGCGGAGGAGTATTCCCTTGTTTCTGCAAGCGCGCGTCTTCATTATCCTAACGCTGAGACGTTTTCATATTATGAAAAATTACCAGCCTCTAGACAGCTGCCCAGATGTGCGCTCGTTTCAATTATGTCGGGGTAACCAAGCACGTCTTAGAGAAAAGAGAGGCGAAAGAATGGCATCTACGAGAGTGCGGAAGAGGATGGCAAAATGTTCTCTCTTGAAAAATCTTTTCTCTCTCTTATCTGCTGGAGTGAATGCTGTCAAAACCATTTCAGCCGAGCAGATGGAGTGAAGAGTGTCATCAGTTCAGGAGATCCAATCCAATCACTTTACTTGAAAAATCTCTCAAACCTCTGTGCCAATGGAGTCTCAAAATGAAAGACTGAAATGGAGAGAGACAGACGAGAGAGCAGGAGACAGAATGCCAAAACTGCCTCCCTCTTGACGACCTTTATTCGCTCAATTACAAAACACGTCCTGCGGCAAAAGTCAACAGCTGCAGGCAAGATAATGAGCATGTAAACTTCCATCTCTGCTCAGGTGTTTATGTCTATCACTCTCTTTCTTTCTTAGACAGTCTTTCCTCCTTCTCTCTGATATAAATCCAGCATCTCTGGAGTCTGGAGCAGATTTCTCGATCCAGCGTCTCCAATTATAAAACTGTCACAGTCTCACTTTTAGTCTCAGTCTATTAACACTGCCACAACAAACGTCAACATTCAGGCCTTTCGCCCAATTTCCTCGTAAATTTGACTGGTTAGTGACGGCATATGTTCACACCTTGGTCTACGACAATGCGTGGAACTTCCTTCTCCGCAGGAGAGCTGCAGGTAATGCGGTTCCCTTCGACCAGACCGTCCATCTCCGCCAGGTCCTCAAAGGTGCAGTTGACCCCCGCAGAAAGTTCTGGCACATTATGTGCCTCCAGCACGAGCTGTCAAAGAAAAAGAAAAGACAAGCTGAAGTTATACAGGGGAGAAAATAAAAGGCAATAATGGACAAGACAAACTTTGGTATGTATCGCAAACTGACACACCATCTTTGTGCAGATAATAAACTAATTTTTGCTGCCGCTGCTCCTAAAACTGCTGTAACGTGGATATTTTCTCACGTCTGTGATCTGAAAGGCTCTTGAGAGAGAAGGAAGTCTGCAGACTCCACACATGGGAAATCTCTACCCAGCCGCAGACATCAAGACATCCCAGAAAACACACGTAGCCATTCCATAAATATCCCAGCTGACACGTGGCCAACCGCACAGCGAAATCAGGCCATTGAACCAGCGGCCACATATCTCCTAAATTTCCAGGAGGAAATTGTCCAGAGACATCAAGAGATTTCAGTCAGCCATCAGTCAGCTTGTACTGACTCTAATGTGTTTCACTGAACTCAAGTGGGTGGGAAATTGAGAGAGAGAAGGAGAGAGTGAGAAAGAGAGAGGGCTATGGGGTGAGAGTTTTCATTCTCTTTTTTCTTTATGTTCTGTCTCTGTCCTCTCCATCTCTGTTACCCACAATGCCCTCTGGCTCCCAGCCTTCGAATGAATTTCAAGCCCTGCTCTGAAGCACATGTTGCCTGACACCAGAGTCAGATGAAGTGAGAAACGAGGGAACGATGGAGAATAATGAGAAAGAGCAACTGTCATGAGACAAATAAATGCCCCCTTTACACCTGCCATTATATTGTGGGTTTATTTTTGTTTCTGATTGTTTTTTTTTTTATGAAAAGCATTCTGAATTATATGTTTCTACAATTTGATAAATGTGCAAGGAGTAAAAGAATATCCAGATACCATCTGGATACAAAACGTATGTTACAATGTCAAAGAATGCGCTAAATAAAGAGATTGCAGGGAGAGAAAATAATGAAGTTTTATATAGTTAGAAAGACACAGCCAATATGCTGCCGCTCTCTCTGGCAGTTTGACTCTGTTGGGGGTCAGTTTGGGAAAGCGTGTAGAAATGCTCTGTGAGGGCATCATGGGAGGTGAAGTGGATAAAATCGGAATATCCACACTAATAGGAAGCCGCAGCCTTGCATAGAGTGGCCCTGCACCCAGCATTACATTGGTGATATGGCCTGAAACACCCTTTACTCAACCGAACGGCTGACCGGGGCTGTTTTTAGATTGCTGTTTAATGAAAAGGCAGGGACATGTTGCAGACACTTTTCCCATCTCTCCCCCTCTCTCGCTGTTTTCCGCTTTCCCATTAAAGTTCAGGATGCACCGGTGGATGGCGGCGCCACTCTGGGATTTAATTTATTTTTCCTTTTAGAGAGAGATGCAGAGAGAATTTCTTCAATTACATTTCAAGCAGCGGCGAACAAACCCTCGCTGACCATGATAAATATGAAAATCATCCCTCTCGGAGAGGGACCCTACAAACAAACAAAAAAAAGGCCTCTTGCAGCAGAGGGTACGACACGAGGAATATGGTGTCTTTGATTACCTCCTACCTCAACAGAAGAATGCATCAAGACGCCAGACTCTCACAAACTTCAGATGCTGATGCGGGTTTCTAATTACGCTTCAGGATTTGCTAGTGGAGGGAAACAGTGCTGTCGATGTACCCCCAGAGACTCCGAGAACTATGAGATTCTACCTATTGTACCCCCGTGTTGTACTTTAAAATCCCATGGATAAAATCAATCTACATTTAAATGAATTCTGAGAGCACCTAGCACATCCAGCCATGACTGATGTTTTCTTTAAACAGCTAGTTTAGAAGTGTAATCCTCCTTCAGGATAATGTTAAAGCTGTGCTATGCTCTGCTTATCGAAGAATTTGTATTAAAATAAACTTCTTTGGTAAATGCACTCAGTAATATGAACAAGAGAGGTTAAAACAAATAAATACATTCCTTGTAAGATGAGCTTTACTGTGGTACTGCTGTTTTACTTCTGGGTGAAAGTCCAGGAAGAGCTTATGGATAAAATGTGAAATAACATGACATAATCGAAAAAGAAAAATGTTTTCTTTTTGATGAGAAACTTATTTCAATCCCTAAATTCTCCCTGCAGACTGAACAAAGAAGCTTTGTGCTTATCTCCTCAAACAAATATTCAATAATGAAAAAGGTCAAGAAACAGCATGAATGCCTGTAGTGTATTTCTGTGTACAGTATGCAATTTATTGCATTGCAGATGTTTTGTTTTCCTCTCAGTAATTCCAGTTTGAAGGAAAAGGTCAATTTGATGCTGTCTGTGTAAATTCCTAACCAGTCTTTTCATAACACACACACCTAATATATATTCATATATCTGTAAAAACATAGTAAGATTTTAAATGTCTCTCTCTCTCTCTCTCTCTCTCTCTCTCTCTCTCTCTCTCTCTCTCTCTCTCTCTCTATATATATATATATATATATAAACATCACTTAGTATGATTCATAAGCTGTTTTTCCTCATGGGGACCAAAAATGGACAAGAATTTCCGATATTGCCATCTTTATTGGGATTTTTTTGTCCCAAAACACACACACACACACACACACACACACACACACACACACACACACACACACACACACACACACGCACGCACGCACGCACGCATGCATTGGACTAATTCAACTGGTCTAAGCTGGTCTAAGATTTTGAAAATTGAGAGGATTGGGATAATTATTTGAAGATTAAAGCCTTAGCACTCCCAGAACAAACCTGGACAGTTTATACAAGGACTTCTTGTGAAATGGGAATCTGGCGATATGATCACATCAACTCCTCATCGACTGAACAGCTACTGAATATCCTGACATCTGCTTTTGACCGGTTGCCTAGATACAGTCAACATGAATGCTCTAATTGAAAGAAATACAGGGCTTATATATGGAAAAACACAGCAGTGTAAATGATTTAGTGCATCTAAACATATCCTAGGTACTGATTAAGCATCACTTTGTAGCACACATGTACCTAACGTACACGTTGGGCAGTTTATTAGCTCTTATACAGCCTAGTAGTTGAGGTTTTGAATTTGGGCCCAGAATACAGATCCTGAATCAGCTGAAAGGCAGGCTTCTCTAGTGGAGACGTTAATCTGATATAAAGGCTCAGAGGAGGTGCTGGATTACATGAGGATAAGGTCTGAAACCATGGCCTGGTTTGATGGATTTTACACACAAACACACACACACTGAACGAGTGGTAAAGTCAGCACTTAGCTAGGTTCAGCCAAAAATAAGTAAATAAACACCAATAAAAAAAACTGTCCTGACTAAGGATAAGGGCACATACAGTAGTGACTGACATGAGGAACGACACAAGGTAACGAGTCAATACGACACAACTGTTTTCATGTACAGCAATATTCTGATATTAATCAGAATTTGCTCACATTTGGGTCAAGTAAAACTAATTGCCTTACCAAATTAAGCCAATTTTCTGGTTCCTATAAATGTATTTATCTGAACTTTGTGTACCTTATTTACAAAACCTTAACTGAAGATGCATTCAGGTCCGTGCATGTCTAAAAATAGGTAATTCTGGGTGATATTTGGCATAGTTAGTTGTAAAAAGCTGAGCTTCAAAGAAACATTTATGGAGTGAGGAGGAAACTCAGTTCTGGCAAACAATAAAAGAAGAGTCACATGCCCTACATTTTGCAATTAATCAAGTTCTTGCATGTTATTGTTAAACATGACTAAAACTAATGAGTTTATTAAATTACTGCCTGAAATTTAATCAGAAATGGAAATGAATGTGAAGTAACAATAAATGTTTTATGTTTTTATATGTTAGACATGCAAATAAGAGTGAATGTAAGCATATTTAAAAATAAAATATTATTATATGGTAATATCTCAATAGTAAATTCCCTTAAATCCCTTTTAATCTTCAATTATTTAATTAATTTAAATAAAAAGACCAATGACACCCGCAGTATTTTTTTCTTGCTGTGGAGCATGTAAACATCTTTTCAGAAAAACAGTTTAACCAGAATATGTATTTTAATCAGAAAATGATATGCATATAACCGGTCAATGCCGGTCAATAAATCTCATAAAGTACAGGTACACCACCCAGAAACACACAACTAATAAGCGTTGTGTCCTAAGAGCCTAGACCTAAAAGTCACTGAAATAACATGGCACGTATGATACGGTCAAACTATGACGTGTCTTCATAAACCCATCAGTGCAACAAGCAGATCCATAAAGGCAGAACTTGCATGATCACATTAATGATGGAGCCAGAAAAGCAATGGCCTCCATAACTGAATTAGTGAAGGCTAATGTCAATATGTCCAGCGTTTGGCTTTATCCTCAGAAACACTTAAATGAGGTTTAGTATTTCCTCAGTATACCTTAAGGATATTTCATGGTGTGATTACATAGAAGGAACAAAGGTGAGAATTGATTATTAGCGCTCACCATGACACTATATTGGGACACGGAGATGTTATTGGGATGAACGCTGAGTCTCACACACTGCTTTATATCAGAGGCGAAACGGCGAGGCTCGGATGATCGCTCACACTTTTCCTTCCTGGTGCACCTAGAAAGAAAAAAAGAAGAAAAGAAATACGTGAGCACCTGAGGAGGGGAGAAAGACAGCATGTGAAAGGAAGACAAAGCATTTTCTAGAATGGGGGGAAATAAAAACAGCTGCACAAATGCATCCAACCATCTCCCATCTGTGACCAGCACAGCATGAAGGAAATGGAACACAAGCTTGATTACTAGTCCAAATCCATGCATTATATTTCTGTTTCATATTTCAGGAGAGAGGGAGGTGCGACAGAGATAGAAAAAGACCAGTGGTTGTGGTGACTCTATCCTGTTTCTGCTCTCTCGACAGTCCTAAAACAACAGCGACTCTATTTGTGGAAGCGGAGCAGGCCCAAAGGGCCGAGAGACAAGCCAGCTTTGTGTTCTACCCTTAATGAAGCGTATTCATCGCTCCCGAGTTCTGCAGGTGGGGAGGATCAGAGCTCAGAGATCCCTCTCCACCCTTTAGATCCAAACACCATCCACTCTGATCTGTTCACAAAACTGGGTCACAGAGCCGATGAGGAGACCACCCTAACACTGACATCTAATCCAGACACATCAGATTACAGGCCCAAGGTTAAGCACGTTTTAGACTGTTTTACACTTGCGATTTTTAGTTGTGACTTCTTGACTTGCAGAGTTACGTACGTGTGCTAAAGAACCCAGATACCAATATGTTGGGCTGATTTCAAGCGGTGGACAAACATGAATATTGTCCTGGACCCTGTGACAATTCACCACTTAAAAATGTATTAACCACATATAAAAGTGCACTACTGAGCCATACATTCATTTTTTTCTAGGATTAACATGACAACACTACTAACAATTATTTACTGTATAAAAGTAAACAGATGTCCGATTATTAGGCAATAAACTGAATAAAAAATATAACGTTTAATTAAAAATACATTATCATAGAACATTTTTTTAATTAAATTTTTCATTCTTTAAATGGGTAATACTTTACAAGAAGGTTTCATTAGTTAACATTAATTAACTGCTTTAGTTAACATGAACTAAGAATGAACAATACTTCTACAGCATTTGTAAATCTTAGTTAATTTCAACATTTACTTATACATTTTTAAAATCAAAAGTTGTATTCGTAAATATTATTTAATGAACTGTGAACTAACAAGAACAAACAATGAACAACTGTATTTTTATTAACTACCATTAACAAAGATTAATAATACTGTACCAATGCATTGCTCATTTTTAGTTGAAGTTAGTTGATACATTATCTGGCTGTGATGATACACTACTTGTAATCATACATAAGGTATAAACTATGAAAACATGCTATTGAGTCTTACATTTAAACATTTCAAAGTTTTACCTGCTTGTATAGTACAGTACAAGAGTAAAGCAGCCTGCTCTGTCTGGGTTTTTAGCCTGTCATTCCCCTGACTAATCCAGATTGGCTTTATTCAAATCTGTGAAGCAATTAACTACGAATCAGCACAAAGTCCTTATAAGAGGGAAAGAAGTTTATAACGGATGACAGTTGTGACAGGGTTTTCCACTGCAGAAAAGGAGGGAGGAGAGAGAGGTAGGACAGTGAATGAATTGAAAAGTTAAGAAGCCTAACATGGAGAACTCAGAGAACAGAATGGGAATAATCTGCTGGTGAAAGAAAGAGGAAACGAAAGAGATTTAAATGGCAACAATCATCCTCTTTCTCTGTGCCTCTGTGCTAAGCAGGTCTAAGATGCATTTAATCAGAATGGCCTCCTTTGTAGCTCCAATCACACAGCCTGAATCCCTTTCTGCCGCTGATTTAATAAGCATGCTGTGTACAACGTGTTCAAACACACACACACACACACTTAGGTGGATCTACGGGTGGTGTGTAGCATTCTCAGAGTACTGTGGGAGAGACAAACTGCTCTGGATGATTTGGGGAGGCTGTGCAGTTAGACACACCAGTCAACGGCTTTTGATAAAACATCACATACAGTGACACCTACAAGTCTCTCAAGCCTCTCTTGGTCCGCAACCATTATGCAAAACTTCAGGAAAGTACGTAGGCAGAGAAGCCTGTTTAAACGCAGGCATAATCTTTCTCACCAATAGGGGGCGTATGAGGGTTGTCTGTATATAATTTCGAGATTACAGGGACTTTGACATGTTGTGGCTGAAACAAGTCAGCACTGCTTGTAAAAACGGAAATATTTCTTATTTAAAAGGGTTATAAACGAGATGCCTGCTATGGCCTGAAAGCACTGTAAAAACATTTATGAGCCTTCATTTATGAGCTTGTGTGATACAGGCCTGGAGACAAGTGAGAGTGGTATGGATAGCAGTGTGTTTGTGTATTTCATTTCTTTAATAAATTAAAAAAAATTGTATTTTACTTTCTTCAATTTGTACTTTTCAAACTTACTTTCAATTTCTCATTTATTTTATAGTGAACAATATGAGACTTTAAAAAAATGTGTGTATATATATATATACAGTATATATACAGTATATGAAATATCCTATACAATTGATCATATATACATATATGTATTTTTTTATCATCAATATATTATTATTCAAATTATTTACTTTTATAATATAAAAGTATATTAGGCCTATAATACACTATATTGTGTTTGTTTATTGCATCTAAAACACACGGCAGGTTTGTTTTAATACCTTATCATTAGTAAAGTAAACTGCTCTATTAGAAGACTAAGGAGTAATTTGTTTCCCTCGTTATGTAGATGCTGCCCAAACATGGAGAAATCATGCGCTACTTTGATGAATAATGAACAGGAAATGAAATCGCATCAAAGCGATCAGACAGACGGGAGCGCAGAAGTGGGCATGCAAAACACTAAAGACGGCCTCCTGGCATCTCGCCTGCCCTCGCTCTTCCTGTTCCCCTCGTGACCCTCCGTTCACTCCGCTCTCTGACACACTGCCCTAAATACCATTACATCACTCATGGCAGCAGAAGAGGAAATAAACATACAAATAAACGCACATCAATAAATGAATAAAAAACATGTCATTAGTGCATTAAATTGCCAGCTTTGCATTTTGATCGAGGGGAAGACTTGTAGCGAGCTTGCAACGCCACCCCTCACATCAAACCCACAGATAGAGAGAGAGAGAGACAGACTACTACAGATGTCTTTAGAAGAAAGCAGCTAACAGAGTCAGCCAGAAGCAGCTCAATTAATAAGTTCTGCTAAAATAATAAATCCCTCAAGGAGTCCTATTCAACAGAGTTTTACTTGCTCTGCAACTAAAACTGTTAATTTACAGTAAGAATGAGTTTAGGCTCACACTGGAAAACCTTGTTTTGCACAAGACTAATTTGTAATAAACATGAGGAAGTACATTTCCTCAAATAGACAGTGGAGTTAAAGTGTGTGTACTCCAAAGGTCTGGCCAGCTGTGTGAAGCAAAGAGAACTCTAATGGGGCGAATACTGGAGAAGAACTACAATGTTACATAAGAAAGAAAAGAAAACTAACAAATTGCTTTTACAATTAATAGAGTACAGCAAATGCAGTGAATGGGATCATCCAGAAGAAAATTCTACAAAATTGAGAGTACACGGCATGGAACACTGTATCCCATGATGCAATGTGCTCGATTTGACCAAATTGTGAATGTATACATTATCAAATTTATGATTATAATTATGATTTCACAGCATGTGATACAAGCTCAATATATTGAATCTAAAATATGAATCATGCCAGACATAATAAAATCTATGAGTTAATACTGCATTTCTCTCATCGCGTCCAAAACCTCATATTTAGTTTGTTACTGAACGTTGCAGTGCATTCTGGGAATGCTACCATTGAATTTCCCCCCAAAATTACTGTAGATATTTTAGGAATAATCAGTATAAATAAAAGCATAAACAACATAATCCAGATCCTTTTACAATAACCTCAGAATTGAGTGTGTGGTTTTAAACGCTACCCGTATAAGACTGTTTAAAATATAACTTTTACCGTTCCTCAGCCAATTCTAATCCAAATGTCTCATTGAATTTCCATTATGCATAAAATAAAATTCACAGTACTTTATTGCAACTGAGTTCAGTTGAAAGAAGATGTTTGAACTCTAGCCAGGTCATGCTCTACATAGTACAGTAACATATTAACATTATTTATGGAGGAGTCTATGCATATTTGAATATGATCTTAAATACACATTCATCATAACGGTTATCAAGCCTCCCATTGGGACGGTTTCCCAATGGTTAAGAGCAAACAAACGGATGAGGAACGAGAAGCGGAAATTGAAACCCCATCCAAGTTGCACATATAAAATACAGTAGAAAATTAGACACTTTTAAAATACAGTGTGATACCCAGAGAGAAAGGGAGCAAGGGAGAGCATTGACAAAAGAAGGAGCAGCCACACTGACAAATGGCAGGTTTAAATTTAGAGTCGCGCTGTGAGCCAGACCCTCAGAGCCCCCTGTGAGAGAAGAGCAAGTCGGTCACCATCGTTATGGAGAGAGAAAAGAAGAGGGATGGAAGGAAAGAGGGAGGCATGAAGCAGAGAGAAGGAAGGAGGGGAGAAGACAGAGGAAGAGACTCGTGCAGAGTCATTACGCAGCCCAGTGGCTCTGACCCGATTATTCCCAGCAGAGACCTTGGGGCCACTGCCCCCCACTGGGCCACAAACCTCAGCTGAGTGGAAAATTAGTGTGGAGCACCCCGGGAACAACCCCAACACACGAGGCATACTGAGACACACAAACACACGCTTGCACAAAAACATCCAGGCTGCAGCAGTCACTTTGCACCATTTCTAAAAAATATATATATATATATAATTCAATATCATACCGGGATGGGTGGTATGTATCGCAATACAGTTTTTTTTTTTTTACTGATTAAAACGTTATAATGATCATTTTGGTAAAACTAGAAAATTTTGAGTTGGGGAGGTTAGAATTTTTTACAGTGTATATTAAACCGTTATAATGATAATTTTGGTAAACCAGTGAATTCAATATTTTACAAATACAAGGTACTTTAACTCATGATTTTTTTTTTATGTGGAACTTGATGGATGCAAACCAAAAGATTCATAAAAATGGAATAAGTCTGTCAGCAGTGCAAAAATTATTACATAATTCCCATTATATACCAACTCAGTTTAAAACAAGACTCAAAACAGATGTAAGAGCCAATTCAACATGCCATTTGTATGTTGTAAGATTTATATGATTTGATATGATTGATGGTTATATCAATTATAATATTATTACATGTCATTATTTCTGATATGTGTGGTCAAAAGATATATAACTGAAGTCAATGGGAACTTAAAATGTTGTAAATAAATGATAATTCATTTTTGGGTGGACTATTCTGTGTTTGGAAGTATAGGGAAGGATTGAAGTATAAAGTACTTTTGCCTAATTCTACTGACCACAACACCAAATCTGCCTAAAACTAGCATGACCTCAGAATCTGAGTTTAATTTCAAAACACTTTCATTTGACAAGAATCCATCCGACTCCAGACTACGGTGCAGCTGGAGAGACACATTGCCTATCAAAGTCACACACCCACACAAATACCCACAATTCATCTCAATGCCATAAAAGCATCAAGTTATCCGTGACGCAGCAGCGCTCGCCTCAAAACTCGCATGCAATTTCGGGAGCTGTCAAAAACACCTCAGACCGGCTCCTTCATCTCATCTCCCTGCTGTCCCTGTTCCTCCTGTGCCATGGGACACATCTTACCCCGCTAATATTAAACAGATTATCTGTCTCCTCCAACACCACGTCCCCTACAGATCTGATCAAACATTGCACATATTAACACCCGGCTGTCATGATATAGCTCAGAGGAACGTTTACAACTCTTTTTTATCTTTAAACGTTTAGATCGAGCAGACAGATCTTTTTCCTTTTAGCTACAGGGGTCAACTGAGTTTTCAGCAGAAAGAAATACACATGCGAGAACACGGTAGACCTCTAAGAATGACCGAAAAGACAAAGGCAGAGTGGATGTGAGGACAATTAGACTCTTTGTCTTCAAAGTTATACAAAGCATTTTAAAGAGGTCACACTCAATAAGACTCCACCTAAGAAAGGAGAGTAACTTGAGAGTGTGGGTGCTATAGATAGAGCATCTGTCCTCTATCACAAAGGGCAAACAAGCGGTTTTTCAGCCACCTGAGAGAATGACCCAACAGGTCCCCTTGTGCCCAGAGGAAAAATCAATGTGTCACTCTAATTAGAGAGAACAATCTCATCTGTTCCAACATTTATGAAAACATTTCTTCTGTGCCAATGCAAGGTGAATGGCAGTTTCAAAAAGAGTTTGTGAACTGACACATTTCTGGAGCTATTTGGAAAAGAGTCTGTGCAAGCGTGAAACACGCATTACATTTGAAACCTGTGTAAAATTAGGCTACGACAAACACAGGACTGTCTGTCTTTTTGTATCCTATACTGTGCTGGTTCCAAACTGTACACCTGCTGCAGTGAACACAATGTTCTCTCCATAAATCACTGTATTTATTCCCACACTATTATAGACCATTCAAACACATGGACATTCATGAAATGAAAATCTCTCAAGATAAATTTAGAAGCACATTTTACAGCAGTTTTTTAGTTGCTTTATCACACTGTGACAGTAGGAGCTCAGAAAGGTTATTGTAGACCTCAAATAATTTGGAACATTTGTAATTTGAGGTGTACTGAGACCCAGCATGATCGGACAGTTTTTGGAAGTAACTAGCTAAAAGTAGCAATTCTACTAACTTAACACATTTTCATTAGCTTATGTTAATTAAAATAATCCAGTTTTACCTAACAAGTTAGTTTTTCCAGAAGTTTAGCATACTAAAATGTGCTCAAGTTATTTTAATGTACTTACTGTATTAATAACAGTAAATTATGCATATCACATGCAACTAACCCTAAACCAAACCCTACATCTAACCCTATAGTAAGTACATGTTGTTAAGGCGAGACACGGCAGGCAAAAACATCGTTTTTTTTTTTTCACTGGTCAATTTTGAGATTTTGGGCTATTTGTCTTCAATAACATGTTTTCTTTCAGACTTGTGGTGAAAAAAAGTCCAAAATACACATTTAGGTCTTTATTTTACTACACTTTGTCTATTTGCGTCAGTAGATTTCTCTGAAATTCAACAAAAGTTGCCGTTCTAAATCAACGCGCTGCTCCGCGATCTCTGTGTTCTTCCTTTAATCACGCACACGTCTGGAAAGCTCTCTCTCTTCTGAACAATGCTGTCGGATCCAAATATGGTCATTTCCTTTTAATCAGTAACCAATCGTGAAAGTAAAATGGGCATTTAACCCTAAAAGCGAAATCTCATTGGCTGATGTCAATGTCTGACAACCTGATTCGTTCAGATGCATCACGTGACGCGCTCTGACACTCAGATGTGTGTTTTTGACTGTTTTTCTGCTCAGTTGAAGGCCATAAATGCTGTGTTTATAAGTTTTGATGTGATTTAGGTCGTTTGTATTGTTGTTGCTAATGATTTGATAAGATATTGTGTCAGTAAATAGTTGTTTTCACTAAAAAAGTATGATTTTTTACATTACAAATCTTTAAATGCCTTTTTCTCAAAATGACTTTTCTCTCATACTCCAAGTCCGAAATCTCCTCTTCAGTAGCACCTATACACACCAAACTTTCCAGTCTTGTACCTAGTTATATTATGAAGACAATTACAGAGGGATTTGTAAATATATTATTCCTAGCCTGATTTATATAACATTTTATTCCAAAAAACATGGCGAAAATAAAAATTTTAAGGCTATTGACAGTATATTCTGTTTTACAGGATAACAAAAGTAGATATCCATAAATCCCTCTGTATTTTTTTTCCCATCTAATATGTGAACACAATGAAAAAATAATTTTGAACCTGGCTTTATCCAATTCTGAGATTTCGTTTTTTAAAATATAGGCAAATTAGCGCATATTTAATTAGATAATGCCTAATTTGCATATTTAAACAATAAATTACAGAAAACTTGTAATTCATTTTTTTCTCATCTTAATGTAGGTAATCAACTGGGAAAGTTTCATGGTGATATCTGCTAGTTACAAATATTTCCCTATTCACCTGTAGTGTCTCGCCTTAATTACTATCACTCAGTATATACAGGTGAAACTCGAAACATTTGAATATCGTGCAAAAGTTCATTTATTCCAATAATTCAACTTAAAGGTGAAACTAATACATTATATAGACTCATTACAAGCAAAGTTAGATATTTTCAAGCCAGCTTATGAAAACCTTTTCACAATATTCTAATTTTGAATTTGGGCTTTTCATAAGCTGTAAGCCAGAATCATCAATTATAACAAATAAAGGCTTGAAATATCTCACTTTGCATGTAATGAGTCTATATAATATATTAGTTTCACCTTTTAAGGTGAATTACTGAAATAAATGAACTTTTGCACGATATTCAAAAATAAAGTTTTTTTTTTTTTTTACATTTCAAATCCACTTTTTGTTTTCATGGAAGAAGGTCAGTAATGCGGTTTGTAAAGATGACGTTTGATACACAATGACAGAATTTTTATTTTTGATTTAACTTTCCTATTTCCTGTCTTTTCAATCACTGCCTGCGCACTCTCTCACTTTCTCTCTCAGGTGTGTCTGTCTCCATGTCTAGTTCACGCTCTGTCACACCAGGACAGGCCACCCCTCTTGCTGTCTTCTACACCCTCTCCCCTTTGCATTCTCCCTCTCTGTCTCCTGCTCTTTCTCTGGTGACAGCAAGGTGACAGTGAGGGATAGGTTGAGTCGTGTAGGACTGCCTGCTTTCCGAGAGATCTCATGACAGAGGGTGTCTGTAGTTCTGTCCTGATGCTTCCGTCAATTTTGGAGCATGTTCCTTTCCCTCAGCCAGCCGCAAACTCCTCCCAGGCTCTTCAGGAACTCAACGCCAGGGGCGACAGAGCCGGTCCTGCTCCCCTGGGGAGACACCATTCTTCACTGGGCACAGAAGGGGGTGTGCGTGTTTTGGGTCCAAAACAACCCAGGACTGACTTGACGCTTTCAATCCTTTCAATAGTGGAATGCACTAAGGATACATTGTCTACATCACTTTAGAAATACCATGAAAAAGTGCTGTAGCTACTTAGTATGAATAAAAAAATATCTTATGTTTCAGGTCAATTAGACCCACAACACATTTTGAGTCAGAAATACTGGTTACCCTATAGTAGAACAGGGGTGCCCAATCCTGTTCCTGGAGATCTACCTTCTTGCAAAGTTCAGCTCCAACCCTGATCAAACACAACTGAACCAGCTAATTAAGATCTTCAGGAGCACTTGATGATTGCAGGCGGGTGTGCAGGATCCTGGCTGGATCTGAACTCTGTAGGTAGGCAGATCTCCAGGAACAGGATTGGGCTCCTATGTCCTAGAATGTTTTTCTTGAAATTGTGAGACTTCTTCTCATTTAGGGTCATGAACATGTCTGCAAATTTTCAACATTCTGAGGTAATGTGGAATGTGGGTACAGAATTTTTATTACAATTGTGATCTCATTTTGACCCACACATTTCATAATAGTCTCATATGTGACCCTGGACACAAAACCAGTCTTATGGGTAATAAACACATTTTTTTTAAAAATAAGCTTTCCATTGATGTATGGTTTGTTAGGATAGGACAATATATTTGGCTGAGATACAACTATTTTAAAATCTGTAATCTGAGGGTGCAAAAAAATCTAAATATTGAGAAAATCGCCTTTAAAATTGTCAATTTCTGTTGGCGATTTTGCTGCATCCACTCACAAAAATACACTTTTGATATATTTAAGGTATGGAATTTACAAAATATCTTCATGGATCATGATCTTTACTTCATATCCTGATGATTTTTGGCATAAAAGAAAAATCGATAATTTTGACCCATACAATGTTTTGTATGCCCATACAATGTTTTATTGCCACAAATATACCAGTGCGACTTATGACTGGTTTTGTGGTCCAGGGTCACATATATTTATCATATATACTGTATGTCTCATAATAATACTAGTCAGTTTTTCTTCAGCATCATTCAACATCATTCCTTCAGCATCACGCCAGAGTTAAAGAATGTCACCACATTATCCTTTCCTGTGATAGACTTCTGCACAGACAATAACACTGTCCTCGGAAAGACAATGATAGCTTCTTCTCTCATCTCACATTAGAACAGAAAGCTGGGGAAGGTCCTGCTGGCGCTGGGGAGAGGCTCTTCTAGTGGCATAAACAAAGCCTTAGCATTAAACAAACAAACACACACACACACACACACACACACACACACACACACACACACACACACACACACACACACACACACACACACACACACACAGTACATCGGATCAAAGAGAACTGCTTTAAAACCTCTCCCAGTGCAGCCACACAAACACAAGTTCTGGACGAGAAGGGAAAGCATTTCGCAACGGTCCCATATGAGTTCAGATATCAGGGAGAATCAACGCTGGCCAATTACATACCAAAATTGATAGAACCCTAAGCTTCAGCTAAAATAAAAAAGCTATAAAAAAATAAAATACAAAAAATATACAATAAAAAAATAAATAAAACACTAGTTACCCGTGGATGCCATCTGTAAAGTTTGTCTCGGAAGGACACATGATCATTACAGTTTTAAACAATTATCTCGTCTCTCATAAAGCCACAGTAACAGGCTGTCAAAGATAATGTTGGATAGACATATTGATATTCTTCACTGGCCCCAAAATAATATCCATCTCATACCCATCCTAATAAAGATACATAAAGATATTATAATGGAGTGTAAATTTGCATCTTTGTCAATCAGCTGCAATCTCTGCCTGTCAGCCTTCTTCGGAAAGAGAGACAGAAATATGACAGCCTTATTTTCTCTGTCTTAATTATGATTTACAGCCTATCCGTCTCCGCGCCATTCCAAAGCATCACAATCGCTGCTCATTTACACCCCGTGCAAAACGACTGCCTGCGAAACATTCTGCCAATGTTTCCACGACATTTGTAAAGCAGTCAGGGGAGTTATTCATTGCAGCCCTCGGGAACTAGTGTGATCGTCAAGGATGGATGTAATGTTGTTAAATTGTGGTGAACACATTTTCCACTCAATCTGGGATTATACAATTAAATGAATACTATAGGCTTTAGATAGACAGAATGTAAATGGCCTTTATTCACAAAATACTATACTGATTATAACGGCACTTTTTCTTTTTAAATAAACTGAACGTTTATTTTTACTTTTTCACTAATTTATTTATAGTATAGACAAAATCAATAATAGTGTAAAAATGCACACACACATATGTGTGAGAAAAGACAATTAAAATGTGTGTATACTATATATATATATATATATATATATATATATATATATATATATATATATATATATATATATATATACACACATCCATTTTAATTGTCTTTTCTCACATAAAAAAAACACTTCTTAAACATGAATAATTCATCATTTTCAAGTTAAAGGGTCAGAGAGGGATCAGATGGATAAAAATTAAAGCTTAACAAGTAAACAAGCCGCTTCATAAATTACACATCTGAACATTTAAACTTCAGGAGCACCCTCCCCCTCTCCCAGAGTTATTGATTTTTGCCTCTCTTGTCCTGTTTTCCAAGACTAACAGACTCTTCTGGAGATCTTTTGGGTAAACAGGAGTCTGGAGCGGGCGGCTTTGCTCCTGTGTTGACAGCGAGAGGGGAGGTTATCTGAAGGTTGATTGGGAACAACAAACTTTCAGAGAGGCTCTTAAACTAAGCAGCAACTCACAGATATCTTTCTGTTCTCTCATGCTATTCAATCAGACAGTCTCAAAGTAAAATATATTTTAAAGGTGTTGTTGTTGCCTCAGGTTTGTCTTACACCTCTCACATTTAAATGAAAGATGCAATGAGGCAAAGGCTTGTGAGTCAATTAGTTAGAACCCTTGTGTTTAAACTTTCAGAAAATAGTTTACACTGTTCACTAAGACCAGTAAAAGGTCTGTAGAAAAGGTCTGAGGGGTTGCGTGGTGATTCAGTCTACAAACTGAAGGTCAGAGCCAAGCATCCTGAAATTGAGTTAATGCATTGTTAATTTAGTGTCACACAATCTCCCCAAGTGGTTTACACACACACACACACCCTATCAAATGGACCCCCTGACCCTTAACCCCTCTGCTCCATTTTCTCCATGATCAATAGAAGTGTGGGTCGAACAAATAAGCCCAGCCATCCATCCATCCCTTCAGAGTGTTGTTTTCCTTCTCTCTCTGGTGATTGTGTGGAACTCTGTTGACTTTTGCATCTCTCTGGAGGACTGGAGTGATCCGTCTCATCACAGAGTTCAGCTCTCCACCAGTCTAGATTACTATATTTATGCTCTGCTGGCCAACATATTGACCTCACTTAACACAAAACAGCCCTCCGTTGCTTTGTGCCATTAGACTATTTTATACAATTTGATGTGTTAGAACATTCATGAGAGATTCATAGACAGGAAAGAGAGCTAACGACTTCCTTGTGGGATTTGAACAAACCTCTAACCCTAGTGTTAAACTGATGCCCCAGTGGTTTTGCTACAGACATGTATGATACCTCAAATCTCCTGTTTCTAAGCAAACTTACTGGGAATTTGGTGCTTGACGACTATTTATGTTAGATTGTAGTTTTTCTTCTTCTTTTGCTTCATTTGACGTGGCAAAGTCACACAAAAACTTTTAAGAGTGTTTTTCTTCTCATAAATAGCCAGATATTACTCTACATTTTGCTCTCTTGAAACCCATGGGTAACTATGGTAACTGGGATTTTCTCCATAGAGGAAGAGTAATTTTATGAGTTAGCAGAGACAGAGCTACAGTCTACTTAGATTAGCAAAATTAGCCAATTATAATTAATTATAATTCTCATTGAAAACATTGAAAACATTTACTTGGTTAATTCATCATAATCATGAATTACGCAGACAAAAGTGAAAAATTAAGCTCAAATCGGGTAGAAATACCTAAGATGACAACTGCTTTTGTGTCCTTTCCAAACATCTTGAAGATTAGAGACATTTTTCACTTATTTTCCAGTTTCGTGCATGACCTTTAAACATCAAACAACTCACAAAAGTGCTTAATTTATCAAGAGGAAGAACCAGTGTTACTTTAGTATTATTTATATGCTACTATTGTTGTATTTAGTAATAGTTTGACAGTGCAGTCCATCTGATCTCTGCACTTTTCTATTGATCTGTTTACGAAGACTTTCATCTCTTATTAAAAAGACCACAATACAGTTACTATTACAGTTACAAGACAGATAATCTCTTTGTGGCATATCAGTGTTAAGATATGCTGCTTTAACCATCTTTACCAATGAAAAACAGGTAGATTACAGCAGAAAAATACAGGGAGTGCTGACAAGAGTCAAGCCTGGCATGAGAGAGCCTTCACTGGGCAGGACTCATGTTACAGGGACCCTGGTTAAGTATGCAGGGGAGGAGAGGATGGGAAAGGTAAACTCCAGGGCAATCAATCAGCCGGGGACCCGGGGAGGCCAGGTCGGATTGCCTGACTCCATCAGAGAGCGGTGCTGTTCACTTTCTCTGGGCATAAGGCCATGAGAAAAGAGGAGAAAGAGAGAGAGGACTGAGTGCTGTAAGAAAGTAATGAAAAACACAGAAGAGGCGAATGGGATGGTGATGCATAATGTGAAAAATGCAGTGAAAGACTAAAATAAGTAGTGACACAGCCCTGAATGGAACCGAGGGCTTGCCTCTGCAGATGCAGCCATACATGTTGTGTTGCCAACCAACATAAAGACCTCCTGCGAGAGCTGGCCCTTCTATCACCTGAGGCTAAACAACAAACTGCTGCTGTTTTTATTAGCATTGTGTCCCGTGTACACTTGACACTGTTTCTGCTGCCAGAGGACAGAGAGAAATGACAGAGTGAAAGAGAGAAAGAGCCAGCTCTCTCATTGCACAGTTTTCAGTCACAAATGACCTCTTTCCTTCATGTACAATCATAGCCGGTTGATCAGCCTATAGCTACGGTATGAATACAGGACGTGATCTAAAACTCTTCTTAAGCCATTGCCAAAGTGTTCTTTGGACACTGCAAAGGACATACAATTGCTCCATGATGTCTTAAAAAAAAAATTAAACAAGAATAATGATAAATTAAAATAAATAAATAAATGGCTAAATAAATAACTAAACGGCTAAAATTACTTAATGGCTAAATAAATGGCTTTATAAATAAATGGCTAATAAAAAAAAATAATTATGTGATTTAAATACCATGAACAAATTGCTAAATAAAATGCTAAATGGATAAATACAATACAATTATTTATATAAAAACAATTAAAGATATACAATTATTTAAACAAATTGCTAAATTGCTAAATAAAACAAAAATAAATAAAGCGCTATCATGTTCACTACAAAAATGACAAAATGGCTCAATTCACCTGTATTCATTCTATGAACATCAGCTGGATCAGGAATGCTTTAGAGCTGGTGTTCAGCAGCAAAGCTCAAGACTGAAACTATCAAAAGTCTCGGGAGGAAATGATACATGCACAGGCCATTTGACCACCGGTCTCACTGTCCAGCACTGAAGCAGCTCTCACTTTTACAAAAGCAAGAGGGAGCAAGAGAGAATGAGAGCGAGAGAGTGAGAGACAGAAGAGTGTGAGATTTTAAGCATGCGCGACCTTGGGAAGCCATGTGGCAAACGCCATGCCCATGGCCCCTGTCGAGTCTAGTGCACTCAAAAGCCCTGAGAGAGACAGAGAGCGATAGCCCCAGAATCTCTACATATCTCTTTACTTCCCCTCACTCTCTGCACTTAAGAGGGTAACGTTGCTCTTGGTCTGAAACACAGCAAATGTCCGCCAGACCTTCTCTGGCCCTGTCGCTCCTTAGTGGCACCGGCAATGTGATGTTTTAAGACCTAGACGTTGTAGAATATGGAGCTGAGTGAAAGATTGAGATAGCCATGCCACACACAGACTACCCGCACAAACACACTCCTCTGGGGTCCTCAAAAGAGGACAAGAATCCAATTTTCAATTTACAGTGGAGTGGGAAATGTGGTCATCCCTTGAGAGCCTGAAGCATCCATCACCCTCACGTTGTACACAGTGGGTGGAAAGGTGGGCTATCTATCAGTATGTGTGTTTACGTGTATCCATGTGTGTGCACGTGTCTGAGATCCATTAGTGGGAAATGTGTGATTGGTGATAAAGAAAGCTGTTTCCAAACTCTAATGCCACACAATTACTTGAATGTGACTTACTTGACTTACTCTAAATGAGAACATATGTAAGAAAGTATCAATAAGTATCAAAACCTTAAATCTTGTCCTGTTTAATTGCTTTAATATCTAGTACACATACTCCCTTTTTATAATCTCCAGGGAGTTTGTCTGGATTTAGGTGTGCAGGACAGAGTGTTTTGCAGGAGGGTTGTACTCACATGCTATGGAGGACACACCAGCCACAGTGAGGATCTCCAGAACCCAGACACTCGTTGCAGGACGAATACTGCTCGCAGGCCTCCACTGGGACATGGGTCAGCTGGAGACAGACAGAGAGAGGTTAGGTTAGGTGTGGAGTGAGACTTTGATTCATTTATGGCTCTCTTAAGTTGTTCACACTGACTACAACATTAAAGGTGGACTCAACTCAACTGTCTCATCGCCAAGGTTCATACTGTCAAATCTCATTGAACCTTCTGGTCACTCACTGAAATGTGTGGATGTAATAACCTCTCCCAGGGTTTTGTGTTCATTAGAAAAATATATTCTGCTGAGCATTATATAAATAAATATATATATATATATTTCATGATACAACTGATAACAGCTTAAACTTGAATGCAGAAAGACTGAAAAGAAAAAAAACCCAAATCATTAGAAGACAACCATTCGATAAACATGGCATTTTGTCACACAGCGGGATAAGGATGTGCCAAGAGAGCTCATCCTGGGATGTCAACTCCAGCTAAAGCATCTAACCATTTACAGCCAATTAACACTTGAGAACTGGAGAGGCGCTGTGGCACCGATGGGAAACATACCGAACTGAGTCGAACCGAAGGAGAAATCTGCACTGAAATACACATAGTACGTAAGAGCAGTGAAGGCGAGGACCCTCTGCCATCTCTGTCTCCATGGCTACGGCCTGGAGCCCTCAGCTTTCTTTTGCTTTGATTGATAACTTGTCACTGGTGGATGACTACTGTCAATCACAGCTTAGATGACAGCTGATAGGTCCAGAGCGGTCAGGCTGGGTGAATGACAGATGACATTACTGGCCTCACCACAGTGGCGTTTTAAAAAAAAGAAAGAAATGGGCCTTTTGCCCCCCATTTCAATCAGGCTTGAGAGTGAGACTGCGTTTTCAGATTGAGAAGATTTGACTATAACATTTATAAGAGCCGAATGACCAGTCACAGTAAATCATGGCTCATTTTTAAGTGTGTCGCTCTTCTGGTGTCAGTGCTTATCCATCAATGTGTAGCTGCGTCAAACTCTCTCTCTTTCTGGAACATTCTTACAGATATCTCAGCTACATTTCCGTGAAATGATTTGGACACATGACAAGTTCAAAACAATAGAGAAATACTAAATGAAGACCGTCATAACGCCTATTTGGGTGGTAACCGTTTTGAGAGGTGATATGTGAGGTTATTTCAACCTTCATGGGGCGATTTTGTCAATGTTTTTCCAAACTACCCAGGAGAAATTTCCAGACCGAATTATCCACTGCTTTTTTACAGAAAGCACCTGATGTAATTGAATGTTACAACTGACATCTCAGAGTGTTCAAGGAGAACAAATGATTTTGAAAATCTCTTTTGACCACTGCAAAGTGCCGTGGCCACTCATGAGAATTTGGGTATTTGGCACAATGGAAATAAATTACATGAATAAAATTACATGGTAACCCCGCCAAGATTGGGAGCTAGGAAAAGAGAGAGACATTTTTTTTTTTTAATCCTATTGGGCACACAGTCAAAATGGGCAATTTTGGAAAAGGGTTTGTTAAACAACAAAAGACTCCCCTTCGAATTAAAGGGATAGTTCACCTAAAAATAAAAATAAATGTTGTCATAAATTACTCACCCACATATTGTTCCAAATAATACTTTAGTTTATCTTCAAAGTATGTGAATAAAAGCATAAATGTTCAATCTGATCATCATATAAAGTGATCGTGTCTCATTAGAAGACTTGGATTAAACTGCTCGATTCATATGGATTACGTTTACAGTGTCTCCATGACATTTTGGAAGCATCATTTTTGGTGGAATGGACTTTCAATGGAGAAACAAATATCTTTTTGGTTTCATTAAAAACATCTTCATTTGTGTTTTAAATATGAACGTAATGATTGATGAAAGAATTTTAATTTGTGGGTGAACTACATGTATTACTTTAATTTGCAGACAAAAGCATGAGCTGAATGTAAACATTCTCATCCTGAAAAATATTTATTAAAAATCATCCTAGTAATTACATCACGTTATGTTCTTTAACAAAAAGAGATTACACATTAATAAATGCTGAGTTAGCTTTGAACGGGCCTTTTTATACTTTAGATTTCATAAAAAAACAAGATGATGTGAAATCTCTCTCAATAGGCTCTGCTGTCTAAAAGCCCATTTGAACAGTATCTAATGTTGCCCTCTCATTTCTCCATCCCAGGCTTTTGCAAGAACATTCTGACTGGGATTTGCAGTAAATAGAGACTTTTCCAAAATAATGAGAGAAAGAAAGAAAATGCAGTCCTCTGAATGCCTTTATATGGATAGTTACATGTACAGCTATTAGAGAAAGATAAAGAGCATAAAAGCAGGGGGTGAAAAAGAGAGACCAGGAGGTTGCGACTGAAAGAGGGCATCCTTTGGAAGAGTGCTCCAGATGGCTCGATCTCGCTGCTGCGTCTGTGGTTCTAAATCCAGGAGAAAAGTCATTTCTCTCTTGTCACGCACACACGATGCCTGTCAGCTGGTCTCGGTGCCACCACAAAGCCCCCCGTCACTCCCCGGCTGCACACCTGAATTCCCTTCCTCCATTTCACAGCTATGAAGAGGTAAATTATCAGGTATTGTGATAGAGCGCCTGCCTTAGCATAGGGGGCCTGAGAGACTGCAGGTTAGGCCTTAGTGAGCAGAGAGGGAGATTGACTCTCATTACCTTTAGAAAATGATAAGGGTTTAGGAGCCGCCCGTGAAATTCTCCCCTCTGATACGACGGGCTTCCTTCCTATTTATGAAAGAGCTTGTTGCGCTTGTGGAAGTGTGTGTGTGTGTGTGTGTGTGTGTGTGTGTGTGTGTGTGTGTGTGTGTGTGATCACAGTTTGTGAAGGCAAGAGCTTTCACAAAGCATCAGATCTGTATGCAACAGGCACACATGACTGATATAAATCTCTGAAATTAATAAGAAAGCAACCCACAGATTAAATTTATAATCTCATGTGTGAGTATGGATGTGTGTGTGTGTGTGTGTGTGTGTGTGTGTGTGTTAATACATACTTCAGTCAGCTAGGCATAAACCCCATCATCACATGTTGTGAACAGTAGGCTATTTTTAGGGCAGAAGCAGAGCCATCTGTCCGCACACCTCTATTTTAATAATAATGCTTGATAATATGAGATTTTTTACATTTTCTGAAGAATAGTGTGTGCCTGTTCAAAACCTGCCACCACAGTGCTTATGTGTTTGCCAGGACATTGCAATGCTGCTAAGGTGTTCTGTGTGGTTTGTAGGGTGTTGCTTAGGTTATTCTGGATCATTATTGGCCTAAATCAATATATTCACATCTCTAGATATTACTCAAATCCCTAAACTTAAAGGTGAAGTGTGTTATTTTTGTGCCACTAGCATCGTCAACAGAATTGCAAAAATAATGACTGCTTTCAAACGGGTTTTCGAACACCCAACTTCAATTGGTTAAAGAATTTTAGCATAGACAAAATCTGCATTTCATTAGGTGAGCATGCAACATTTTTTTATCGCCCTCTTATTTTTTTATTTTTTTTGTCTCAACTACATAATCCAACCGGTTCTCAATACCAACTAGTCACATATTGACGCTTGGTCAGGACCCCTCACTGTCACTTTTTAACAAACAGGGTAGGCTACCCCTTTAGCGTAATTTTCCGATGCGTGCGAGAAGGTATTGCAATATCACTAAAAGTGCAAAAGCCAAAATAACTACATTAAATCATTTTTTTTATCACCATCCTCATCATTATTAATATTAACAATAAATTACTCTTATTTAACAGTTATTCTTAGTGAATCAAAAACACTGTTAACCGATTTACAAACAAATTATTCATTTGAGCCAGTCCTATTAATGAATCATGCAAAAAAGACTCAAAATCATCTGTTAAATAAATAGCAATTAAACTACATACAGTAGTTTGGGCCCTGTTGAAATGTTTCTGTATAATGTTTTGTAAAGTTCCCTTTAAAATGTACTGAATTTGCAAGAATATGTAGAGAAAATATACTATATATATACACTGTAATAAATATATCCAAATGGATCAGAATCAAATCAATTAAAAAAATAAAAAAAAATCAGAAAAAAAAGAAGCAAAATCTGCAATTCTTCTTAGGTAGCACATACTTTAATATGCCACACACTTCCTGTTAGATGCAGTGAGTGAGTCTCTGAATAGCGCACTCCGCTGGTGTAGAGTGGATGTGCGATCTCTGCCGTAGCTACAGTAATACATGGCATTTTGTCTCAGTGGCTCACAACAGAGCGCACTTTAACACACTCCCCACGGCGATAGACAGAGACGGAGACAACAGGAGGAGGAAGAAGACAAATGTGTCCATAATAAGGACTTCCCGCTGCCCTCCCGAGCTGGAAAAGGAGTGGCGCCGACTCAGGAATCTCATTATGTCGTAAATCCGTTAGATTATTAGTCATTTATCTGAGAGCTCTGTAAGAGGATTGAGACCAGCAGATAATGAGGCAAACTGACAAATGACACTGCCCAACAGATTAATGCAGCCTTTAACATCTCTCGCTCGCTTCCATACGGAGGCAGCATTTTAAGGCATCATACCTCGCTCTAAATGCTTTTAAAAGTGAGTCTGTCTGTGTGTGTACACGTAAATAAAACTATATAAGAGCTTCCACAATAGTTGTGACACTCCACCTAGGCCTAAGTGTTTTCTGCTTATAGATTGAAACGCTGCATGTCAAATTAAAAAAGCAGACTGCTCATCACCTGTTTTGTAATACCTGGTCATCAAGCCTACTTTAATTACCCGACTAACCTAATCAAACAAAGTCCTCTTCCATTTCTTTCTCCCTATATGAAATCCATCAGTAAATCCCACAGACCTGACTGACTGGCAGAGTTCCTCAGTCATCGAGGAGCGGAGCTGTGGTTTATTATGGAGTCTAATCCACTGGGCTCATCTGTAGCTCAACGTTCCTCTGCTGGCATTAACAAACTTCCTCTGACTCACTGAGAGCCATTTCTTGCAGTTCTTTTGTACATCCATGAAAGTTCAAGGCAGACTGATGCTGAACATTAAAGGTGACAGAATATTTCAAAACCTAGTGAGCTGACTATCTACATAGCATTTATGTTTAAACAATCAAAACGAACGTTTGAACTAACCTAAAACAGCTACAGTACGTTGGACACCAGATATGAGAAACAGCATACATACAAGACAATGTACATTTAGATGTGGTTACATTGTTAATAACCATCTTAATGAAAATATACAATTGAAGAAAGTTTTCTGCGAGTGTTAGGATTATAGTAAGGGATGGAAAATGTCATCTCATAATAAAACAATGGAATTCTCCACTATCAAAAACAAACATGTGCGAGTGTGTGTGAGACAGTCGCCCTTATCAGCGGCATAATGTTGTGTTTTCAAGAACCGATGAGTCACAGAATCAACAGGCTTCAGGGAAGAAGTGACATGCGTTGTCATGTGACAGAACAATATCTGACATAAAACACACTAAGCTCGACCCGGCCAATTACCTGCTGATCAAACATTAGCTGAGCTTCAGCCAATCACAGAGAAGCTATTTTATTGTGCGAGAGCGTCAAACACAAAAACTGCAGCTAACACTAACACAACTACACACTCAAATTTAAATGACACAATCACACATGTAAAGACACAAGCACACGTATCCCTCTCTTTCTGTATTTGCCCATTTTTGGATGTTTAACCACCAGTGAAGCAGAAGACAGATGACAACATCTCATCATAACTGATTTATGAAATGAATCCATCAATGTCCATCTTAAATTAATCTCACTAGTAACGCACGCACACACACACAGCCTGGCTGACGAGAAATTTCATTGTGATTTGGGCATCAGAGGGGGTCATGAAAAGTGCATACGTGTATAGAGTGCTTGTCAGTGGAAGATGAACGCTGGTAATATGAGTTGCAATGTTCTCCTCTCTCATAGTAACAAACACAGCAGCACTGAGCTGTTGCCAACGCGCCTAAAGTGTCAAATATTTATATACAATTTTTGACAAAAATACATCTCAATCCATTTGCAGGCTGCCAGACACTAACACATTTATATTTACATCATTGTGAGAACCTCCTACTGTCGTGTATTGTTCATAATCCGATGTTGAATCACTTTGTGTTTATACTGTTCTGGAAGTCAAGAATGGTCTACTTGTGGTCATTTCTTTATATAAAATTATAAAATAAAGTAAAATCTAAAGATTTATTTTGAAATGAAGCACCTTTAAATTAAGCTGATTACAAGACTAACCATAACCCTTCGGAGAGTACACTATTTAGTCCCATCAGGTGGGTCCCTACAAAGCTACACTTCTTTCTATATTTCTGGAGACATTTGGTTGAAATCAGACATGCATCCATCCCCAGAACCGCAGCGGGACCTCAGGTCTGGTAGCTGGTCATAGTCATGGTTAAACAGGCTGTGCCCTTCCATGCCCTGGGGGCTTCGCAGACGGAAAATACAATTATGTGCGCTGTGAACCCAGCCACTCTCTGTGCTAACTGGATTTACATTCAGGCCTTGATACTCCACTCCCGGCCGTCACACAAACATATCAGAGCTGATTCTGTCCAGACGACATCATTAGGCCTACAGGCACCATAACCAAGAACCACATCACTAAACGCACTATAGAAAACAGATCAGAGTAGCCACACACACACACACACACACACACACACACACACACACACACACACTTATTATAATATCTTATTGTGTTTAAAGGTAAAGTTGGTGATTTTTGTGCAATTTGCTAAAAATAATAACTGTTTTAGTAATAATAATAGTTTTCCATTGGTCAGTCTAACTCCAAAAGACAGTATAGCTACACATGCTTGTTGCATGTGTTATTCTACAATATGTATGTGCTTGCAACCTGACGTGTGTGTCCATTTAAAACTCCTTTAATCACAATCAGCATTTCAGGAGAAATGTCTTTGTTCTCGATGACTAAAATTCCCCGAAAGTTTGCCAAAAGCATCCAGACATCCTGAGTACTTCTATTCACTCAAACACAATGGGCTGCAGTCTAAGTAGGCCACTGCAATAACACAACGAAACGTTCTCAAGATCCGGATGTCACAACGGGGGATTGGCAGAGAGCATTGCATATGGGACCGCCGTTAAATGGCAGCTCGTAATTGAAATTAAAGGTCGTCTTTATTAAACCTGTTCTGATGAGGTGGCAGATGCCTTATCCCACCTATGAATGCCCAGAGCTGATCTGCAACGAAAGAGTTTGACTTTGAGCTGTTTGGCTGGTGTGAGACACACTTAAATTATTAACACTTACACTACCTGCAGTTTCAACTTGCCCTACATGAATTATGAATATGCTGCAAGCATGAGAGTGTAGAGAAGCCACTGTCTCCAGCCTGCTTTGTGACATAGCTGTTATAAAAAAACACACAGAGACAAAAAATCTATTTAATTTCCCTGAAAACAGGGAAAACGAACATCAATTCTTCAGATTTAAATGAAGCCATTGAAGCAACAATTGTCTTAAATTGCGGACAGAGCGTTCTAGGGCAGGACAAAGCCCAGGCGTACGTGCTCACCTCCGACGGGTTTCGCACAAAAGACCGATCCGAAAATCCGGTGTAAAATGACAGTAAACTGCAAGAGAGAAGAACACAACTTCCATTTTGATGGTACTTAGACAACAAAAGGCTTTAATGTGCCAAGACCAGTAATTTGTGTAACTCCATTGAGCTCTGAACCTCACTGTCATTCGTTTAATGCAGGAGGAACTATAGCTGAGGCCTCTGTCATTAGCACACACAGCTGTCCCTCTGACCACACACACGCATCTGACGCTGACATTGTCTAAAGTTACAATAAAAACACTTAGCCCTAGAAGAAAGGATGACAAATGTGGACAAAAAGCCAAGCACAATAATTAGCTGTAAGCTCTGATAACTGTAATCTGCATCACTCTCAACAGACAGTCTGGCCCCTTTCCTTAAAAAGACATTTATCTTGCTGTTTAAAATGATACAGGAAAGTAGCCAGATTTAATTAGAGGGATAATCAGGGGATTAATTAGAAAGAGAAAGTAAGAGAGGGAGAGAGAAAGAGACAGAGAGAGAAGGAAGCAAAAAAAAAAAAAAGTGATCAGCAAAGGTAGAAGTTGCTCTATTGTTAAAATTAAGTCACCTTATAATTTAGAGTAAAAAATATTGTACATGAAAATATACTGTAAATGTCTCTTTTTAGTTCAAAGATTATAATTGAAAGAATATAATTTCCAACCATTTTTTCCAAAGTGCCGTACTTTTGCACCACTTTTGTCAGTAATTTTGATTTTTTTTAAATTATGATGTCAAAAGCCACAAAACAGTGCCCGCTCACTTTTTCGGTGGCCTTGGTTTCGGAAGTATTTTTGCCATAGAGATTTTTATAAAGTCTCTATGAAAGTATTATAAACCATGAATCATCCCAAACCAGAATATGTTGATTTATGTATGTAGAACTACCATTTTAATTTGTTTTGGCAAAATATACATACTGTAGAAATGTATTTAAGAAGTTAGAGGGAGTGGGTGGGCGCTAAAGAGTTAGTTGGGCATGATGTGCTTTCGATTCTATAACTGGTGGAGATTTATTTGTAAATAATTGTTTATAATTCCTGGTTAAAAAAATACATTACCCATGATTCTACAAAGTTGAAATTACTAACTGTTGACTGTGGCATATAAAGACCGCCATATAGAATTAGGAGCCAGGGTTAAAAGTGACAGCATTACAAAAACATTTTACTGTAGTGGACTTCATGTATCAGACGGCTCATACAGTATAACCTGGACATCAACAGGCCTGGTTTCAAGGGAACCGTGATCAGTGCTGTACTCACAGCTGACTTCAGCAATGACTCTGTAAGGGGCACTATGGGCTCTCGAACCCAGCAAAACTTGAGCTCTGTTCAACCAATCAGCCATAATCACACAGATAACCCAGACCATCTCAGCTCCCAAACACTATCATTCCCTGCCTCTAAATCCCTCACATTCCCTCCCTCTATCTCTTTCCCTCTGTGTCTTTAAGGCTGGACCAGCAGGAGATTATCGACCTACTGTCCTTATTTTTCCTGCTCCGCTCTCCCGCAGGGAATTTATATTTATATAGGCGTGTGCTCATGATTGTAGTATACACTAAATCTGGGATGTAGGCAGTAAATACAGGGGGAAAAAAATCATGTTCCAGTTTACTAAACCTATTATTTTTCTTTTACATTTTTAATACAAAAAGAGCAGTCACAGGTGTGTCATGCTGAACTTCCAAGCAGCCCCCAAGCTTTACGATTACACAGAGACCACAAGACCGCCTCACAAATGTAATACACACACAGACAGACAAAAAATAATAATAATAAAAATTGAGTGTTCAGTATACAGTGAAAGTGTATGTGTGAAAGGGTTTAAGGTGCACAAGGGTAAATGTTTTAAGTGTGTGTGTGTGTGTGTGTGTGTGTGTGTGTGTGTGTGTGTGTGTGTGTGTGTGTGTGTGTGTGTGTGTGTGTGTGTGTGTGTGTGTGTGTGTGTGTGTGTGTGTGTAAGAGTGGAGCAGATGCACTAGGCTCAACCACAAAACAGTCATGAGAATTTCTGCATTTTGTTATCAGTCATAAATATTAATGGGGACATCTCAACCACAGAGCTAGAGACAAACTGTGAGAGTGGGATAGACAGACAGAGGAGAGAGACTAAGACAAAGAAGCAAGCCAAAAAATGGCATGTCTCTGTTATTCACAGCAAAACAAACGAAAGTGTAAACACAGAAACGAAAACAGTCTGAGTGAGATCTGAATCTGTGCAAATATATTAAAACTATCAAAGCATTAAAGCAGTTCACTGGAGAATTCAGTGAAAGATTCAATAGAATTATCCAAACAGACAACCTGTGAGTCTTTCTGTGATTCGCACTTTATATTTATGTCCAGCCACGAGTATAACACAATTTTGCCATTATTTTATTTCACATTCATTCAAGATCACAACTCTGCTGTGGTGCTGTAGATCCAGAAGCAAGAAGCATTGTGTTACATCATAGATCATTAAATTTTAAAGCAAACTAGAATAAATCTTTCAGTGTGCACGTGTGAGAGTGTGTGTGGGGGGGCATATACAGGTGGGATGAGAGAATGCATGTTCACTAAATAGCTTCTAAATATATGCATGATTCCCCAGTAGATGTGATCCCCTGATGTTTGGGACTAAACAGAAACCAGACGACAACTCTCTAACTGGGCTAATAGGCTAATTGCGACAGGGTGAGATTATTCACTGGCAGAACACCACAGGTCCAGCTCTGGTATTTATTCACGTCAAAGAAAACACCATCTTTCATTTCCCATAAGACTTGAGTAGATGATCGTGGCCTAGTTTTAAACCAGACTTTCAACTGGTCTTAAATTGTTTACAGCACAGCTAAAGTTGGTGAGAGTGACCAAACTGAGATTCTACTGAATTGATGTGGCATTAAGATGTAGGAAATATTGTGTTTTGGTGTAAGAGTCAAGGTGTGGTTACTTAGCAAAAAAGGTCTATTGTCAGTAGTGTAGCGATGTGTAAAGCACAGCTCACACAGAAGTCACTTTCTAACCAGTTTTCGGTTTACCCATTTTCTGTCTAAGCCGTTTTCTGTTGGTCAATTAGTAAAATATGTGTGATCAACTTGAATCAGTCTCAAAATCTGCATTGGGATTTCTTTTGCCATGAACTAAAAAAATCCTGATCACGTGGATTTCAATTAAAATGCGAGTTTTCACGAGCGAAATCCAGTCAGAGCAAAGGTAAATGTGACGACACTTTCAGCTGTAAACAGACAGTGTCCAAACACAATTTCTAAAACCATCCAGTAGTAACTTTTGCAGACTAGGCAATTTACAAGTTGTGTCCAGCCAATGTGATTGACTAGCTCTACCTGAGGTGTGCCTCAAATCCCAGGATGCCATCGTCCACTGACCCTCACTGCCAGTGAAGTGGATTTTACTGAATGAGGTTTCAGATTTATAGCCATTGCTTTAAATCGTGACATTGCTTGACCATCCGCTTTCAGGTGAAAGTGTGACATTACAGAAGCAGTGTATTGAAGTGAAAGGATTTGTGGGTAAAAACATCATCTTGAATTTGCCTTGATATTCAAACTAACTACTCTTTAACCGTTTGTAAGTATGTGTGTGTGTAAGACCGAGAAATCCTGGTGATAAGTGCATACAAGACTGTTCGGGGTTATATAAAATAATGGAGAACACCTCATCTTTGGGTCAGAGGTCAAAGATTCAAAAACCTAATTCTCACATCAAGAACAATTTATGTATTATCTTGATTCATGCAGCAGACATGTAGTAGACCTGGACATAGGTGGCATAAAACGCTATATTGGGTAATCCGAAAAGCATTATTTATGCCACAAGAAAAGCCCTGATGACAGGTTATCTGAGTTGGGGTGTTTTTACAGCACTAAGTGCATAAAGTGTTTTTCTGCTTTCGACATTTACAAGCTTTAGTAGTGCTAAAGATATCAGGGACAGAGCCAAATCTCCTCCATTACACTGATTGGGCCATTTTGAGCAGGCATATACTAATGTGTAAATTGTGTGTGTATTTTTGACACAGTGAGTGAAAATTTAATCCACCAATCTGTCACTTTTTATATGAAATGTCCTATCTTCTCTTTGGCTGTCCAAGCGCACCTCTCAGGCTGTAATTACAGTAAGTGAAACCCACAGATTCTGATATAATTTTATCGCTCACTCTTTCCCAGCTTACATGTGCTGCGTAAATCCTGATGCATTTTGGGCAAATGGTAACAGTGACTCACCTGTGACTCTGACATCACATACACGAAGTGTTGATCGGCAGAGAAGGCCATGTCTCTCAGGATCGGCCCATTATCGACCACCTGGATGGTTTCGTACTGCAAAGCACCATAGGTAGGACCATCAACCCGAATCTGAAAGGAGAGAGAATAAAGACACTGTGTTAATCGACCATTTATACGTTTATACCAAAATCCCACCCATACCCTTAACTACAGCACTATTTGAGGGGACAGCTATTTGTAGTGGTGTCCGAAACCAAAGTGGACGTTATCAAGTGCACTCATTCAATCCCACAATGCAACGCAATAACAAGTGTACAACAGATGTATGCTCAATGGCTAGAGAATACCCATAATGCAACTGTGAGATTCGTGCATCGAATGAATTCCCGCGTCTGACCAGAAGTTGGCATCCGCAGCTGAATCATCCACCCATCCACTTTCCAAACCGCTGGTCCAATGTGACTACAGCATAATGTCATACAGGTATAAATTTCTTTTTTAATTGATTATTAAATAGTTTAATTAAGGTTATACATGCTAGTTTCCATGATAGAGTTCAAGATAAATCTTTTCATTACTACTGGAGCTGCCAGTTTGCCAAGTTTCAAATGATCATTTAACAGCAAGCATAAACTATTTAAAAGCGGAAGCCCTTCCGGCACACTCACTCTGTTCGAATACCACTCACTCATTTTCATTCACTCCTTCACTGGACTATATTAGTGAAGTAATGCAAGGAATGGTGAATAAGGTTGTAGGGGGTGATTTTGAACACAACCAGAGTAAAGCAGAGGGGAAGGGAAAAGAGTTGTTAAGTTGTTAGACAGCTGTAGGCGACGTTACGTGCCATAAATTGCAGGTTCAGCAGAGAGCTGTAATATTCTCACACAGTTGGACTGCAGTGATGGAGGTCTCATGACTATATCTGAACATCTGTTGTTGCTGACGCAAAAGTGCACACTCACACTCTGTTCTGGTCTAGATATAACCCTAGCCTCCCTCCAGACTACATCTTCCAACCAAACACACTCACTAAAGGGCCCTGTGAGAACTTAAGCCTTTATACCTGCCATTAAACATTACAATACACCTGATAACCCATTATGAAAGAATGAATGAGCTATTTCCCTTCCCTTTTTGACACTAAACAGTTTAGGAGGTATCATGTCCATTCCTATCTGAATAAACCGCTTTATCTCTGCGTTTATGGCCTGGATTCCCATCAGACCGCAAGTCCTCTCAACCTAAGATCATATTTCCACAAGAGACGTCTAAAATAATTTTGTGGCACCACTTCAAAAAGTCCCTCCCTGAGTCTCTGTGAAGTTTAAGTGTTTCCTTTGGCTTTGCATTCACTTTCTCTGGGGCTTCTTGTACTGTATACTGAGGGGTCACAAACAAAAAGGAAAAAGCGCTAGAACAAAAGAAGAGAACAGAAGGGAAAGGGGCGAAAGAAAGCAAAAACCCTTCACACGAGCCAAAGCCTTATTCAGCAAGAAGGTTATCTAATCTCTCCAATCGAGGGCTGGTTAATTTGGCAGGGATTGGGTTTCGGCCAGGAAGGGCTGCAGTGTTTGGGATGGCATCGTGTGGACAGTGGAAGAATGAACTGCAGGAGGGCTTGCGAAGCCCCAGTCGAGCCCCGAGAGAGATACATGGAGTGGTCCGACAGATCACTGGAGGGATGGCCATTATCACAACCGTAGATAAACAAATTGGCCCAAGGGGATGACTATTAGCATGTCTGTTAGCGTTAGCACGGAGGAATAATAGAAGAGTATCTGATCACAGATAGAGTAAGAAAAAAAAGAAGCTAAATCAACATGCTAATATAAAATACACAAGACAACAGAGCGACACCGGACTAATAGAGGCCCTCAAGCAGCAGTTCATTAATCCTAAAGTACATCAGTTTTTATTAATGCATAAGCAATATTCTTTTATGATTATAAACTGCTGAATTCCTAAACCTTGAACAAAACAATATAATTTTCTCCCTTTCATTTCAATATCAATAAAGTGGATTATATTCTTTAAATCCTGATTGGATTACACCGCTAATCTGTGTATCACACAATCATTTAGATTTAATTCCAGTTCAAAGCCATGGCTCTGACACCATTTGTACAGTTGTTGTTATCTCACCCTCAATTTCACACTTTCTGTGTTTGTACTAAAAAAAAAAAAAATACTTCTACAACTTTAATGCATTACCATTACAATTTGTTGCAGACGGTCTTAAAATAGAAGAACTCTTTCATTTAGGAGTAGAAGTAAGCCTGCACATTTCTGCTCCATGCATTGTGTTCTGTGGGACCTCAGGTACACACTAACCACTGCACAGTCTCAAAACATCCCCCTAGTGGCCATGGACTGTAACAACAGTGGCCAGTCATGTGAGACAGTATGTGGGGTTACAAAATAAATGATAGTGACTAAATGTGGTCAAGGTTAAATTACAAAGAACATTGATGGTTAACAGCTATTTTTTAAGGTCACTCGATTATGCATGATAAAAAAGGATGATGACGTTAACATCACAGCATTGCTCATTTGTAACACTTGATATAGACCAGAGGTTAAAGCATCACACGGTCACAGGGCAGTGTAGTAGAGAATGGCAGGCTGACTCTAGTTAAGATCAGCCAAGCGAACAGCAAACAGAAGGAGAGGTGATGAAGGAAGCCATAACCACAGGAGCTCTGCAGCTTCATAATGTGGGCAGGACTCTACCCAGCATCCATGGAAACTGCAATTTCCTTTGGCTCAAAACAACTTCATCTTAAGCCCTGGTATCAGGCCAGTGATATGACTACAGATTAAGACTGATGGTGAAGTAGACTATATTCTCAAAAACTGTGGGATGAATTCACTAAAACAGTTGGAGACTATTATGTGTGGCATCCCAAAACTGCGGCCTTACTTTTTTACCCCCCAGCTATAGTACATGATGAATACAGCACTTTATCACTTTTCCACTCCAAATATTTAGCAAGCAGTCTTCGTCATTATGTATGTGAAATCTTATTTATTTTATTTGAATCCTTTTAGGTTAGCTTAGAGCTTTCTTTAAAATAACTTGATAAAAAAAAAAAGAGAATGCATTTCTTTCTGGATTCATGTTGTCACTAGTCTTGTAAGTGTATTTAACCTTGTAACAATATTAAATAATGAAAATAATCATTAATAATAATAATAATATATAAATTACATTTATTTACTTATTTAAATATATATATAGTTATGTAGTATGTAAATAAATGTAATTTATGTATAACTGCCTGCCTACAAAAATTCAGGAGCATTTATTTATTGATTTGAATAGAAATATTTTCCATTGTGGCACATTTCAATGCAAAGTATAAACCCATCGTGCAATCCCCACTCAATCAAACTCCTTTCAATCGGCACTCCTGTGCTATCCGACTAGTGATGGCTGCCCTTTCAAACTCAGATTGTTATTCTCTATCTAGCATTTGCCATTGACTTCAGAAAAATTTGCATAAGTACGTAAGCACCCATCTCAGGAGAACGCTTTACTTTTGCACCGGCAGGCACAAGGCAGCCCTTGCAAAAGCCTGCTGTTAACTAAAGCATTTTGCAGAGGAAAAAAGCGATAGAACTCTTTACAAACCCTAAATTTAACCTTGGCAATAGCAAGTCTTGTGATCTTTCAGTGAGCTTTTCTTCCACAAGCTGCAGTCACTTGGGAGGTGTTCCTTCTGTTTCCTTTAAAATGAGTGTGAGATAGTCCACACTCTCCATTTGTGAGGGCAACAGCGGTGCCACGAATACACCACTCACACAGAGCAGAAGTCTGTTCGCCATGGAACACGGGATGCTTCTGGTTGCCCATTACATTACGGCTCAGAACGAGCCTACACTGATATAGAGCAAAGCTGAGAAGAGTCACTGAAGTGCTGTGATAAAAGAAAACTACAAATAACTTCAACAGAGCTGACAGTACAAACTCGTGGGACACCAGACACCAGGCAGTGTTTGGGTGAAGGCCACTACGATTAAGGCAGTGTGCTGGCGCTCCCCCGAGAGTTCCTTTAGAAGCAAGAGCCACTCTGATGCACAGATATTGATCTGTGACATTCAAACCCCAACTATAACAAAAATAGAGCTGCACGTGTCGACATCTGTAAGCAGATCGGCCTCGCTACCGTGAGTGACTCTGTGTCAAGACGTTCAGAGATTGTTTTCTGTTTTTTTGAGTCAAATCCCCTGAGAGAGTTTGAGATAGAACCTGCACATCAGCACTCTTAACGCACTGGGAGATCTTGACGTGTTCCAGCCTGCTATAGACAAGGAAAGTGGAACGAAAGGTTTGCTTTGTTTTCGACGCCTCCATTGGCTGAGTCGGAGTGTGCTGTAGTAAACACCGAGAGTGGGTGGACTGGGAAGTCTCTTAATGTCAATCAATGCTGAAAGAAAACTGCAAATTCCCATTTTACAACATCGATACTTAGCTGAAGGCGACTGGGTTTGCAAAAGGAACTTGAATGGGCTGACGCTAAGCTGGGGAATTAAAGATGATCATGTCCTGAGAGCCATTGTCTGGTGTCATGGTTATCACCAAGTATTAGGCAATAAAGAAATGAGATGATTTTAGTGGGGAATAAAGACTTTTGTGGTCAGGGTCTCTAGACTGCAGAAAACAAATTTAGGAGTGCCTATGGAGTGATATATTAAACATAACATTTTTTTTGCATTTACATTTATTAATTTAGCCTACAAATGAGGGAATAATATATGTGTTCATTGAAATTCATTGAACGTCTTTGGGATGTGCTGGAGGAGACTTTACAGAGTGCTTGACTCTTTGCATTGTCAATACAAGATCTTGACCAAAAATGTATGCACCTCTTGATGGAAATAAATGTCTTTACATGGTTAAGAAATGAAAAGCTACACACTGGATCAGTTAGGTTTAGAAGAACTGTTGCCAAACATATAACATGCTAGAAAAATAATCACTGCTATAATAATCCAATCATAGCAATTAAACATTTGCCTATTTAAATCCAAACAGTTTTTTATGTGTTGTTTTGGCTGGGCAGTGTATATAAACATTAAATGCTATACAACTTGAAGCTGAAGAATGTGTATATATAAAATTAGATTATTCATGATAATACCTATTTGTTATTTTTATAAACACATTCTCAAAAAAAACTCAAAACTAAAATGGTTTCTAAGTAGGGTATAGCTTTTATATAATTTAATTTCCACTGCATGTTATAGTCACCTTGATTTAGCTGCCTCTACAGAGCATAAAATCAAACAACATAAATCCCTCTACAGTTGCGCAAAACTGAAAAGTTTACGGTTCAGAGTTTTTCCATTTCAGTGCATACGGCAGTATTGCCAGCTGAAAACTAATTTTGAGGGTCTGTTTGCATAATTCCTTTACTGCACTGGATGCTTAAAACGAATAGATTGAGCATGCAAATAAAGCCAGTGCCAAACAATCGCAACTTCTACAAGCACAGGTGCAAAGACAGAATGGATTCTGTTAGCAAAAAAAGACATCAAACCATCGGACGGCTTCATCATCAGGTAGCGCCGCAGCCTGGCAACTGGTCCTTCTGATATGGCATTTCTGCCACTAACGAGTGAATGAGACATGGACCTGTTCCGCTCTAAACACGTTGTGCCCAGCAAGACGGCATGTTCACAAGAGAGAAAGGCTTTGTTTTGGTTGCCGGGTTATGAGATTGAGGTTGTTGAAAAGCTCTGATCCGCAAAACACGTGTGCATGCATGCGTGTACAAAAGCCAGGCCCCGGTGTCTCAGGGAGCTCACAGGCAGAACCCTGCGGAGGAGAGACCTAATCAGATTTCCTGATCCGTTTGTCCCTCCGGTTTCTTCTTTGCAATCAGCGGATCGGTACCGCGGCAGGATTTTAATTACTAGGGCTCTAACAGTGCGGCACAAACCTGCTCTGACACACTGATTGCGGCAATGTCATCGCCAGCCAAATTAACTTTACTCTTCAACAACAGGCCTCCAAATAAGCTTAAAGCTTTTAAACACACCAGCTCAAGACCAACATAGTCTGAACTTAAATTGGCTTAAAAACTTTAACATTCATTTTCTCATTTAACGCTCCATAAGACACTGTAGGACATGAATACACAATTTAAGGACACAATTTAAGCCATTGTTTCCCTGCTCGTAATGTAGTTAACCTTTATGTAATTGTGTTGAACTCTCAGTCGGTTTGCATGAACTTCGAATCTTGGCATATTTTCTGCTTTAGCGATGTTGGAAATGTAAAAATGTCCCCGTTCTGCTTGAGGAAGGTGTGTTTTATATGCAGGGCTTGCACTGGCTGCAGGGAGGATGGAAGTGATATTAGCAGGCTGAAAGTTTCTCTGTCACCTCTTTTACCCTGCAGTCCCGCAGAGAGGAGAGCTGGGATCACACTGCTCTAACTGTTAAAAACCCATCGCAATGGGAAAGAAAAAGAGAGAGAGAGAGAGAGAGAGAGAGAGAGAGAGAGAGAGAGAGAGAGAGAGAGAGAGAGAGAGAGAGAGAGAGAGAGAGAGAGAGAGAGAGAGAGAGAGAGAGAGAGAGAGAGAGAGAGAGAGAGAGAGAGAGAGAGAGAGAGAGAGAGAGAGAGAGAGAGAGAGAGAGAGAGAGAGAGATTACCCACGGGAGTCTGGTGGGGAAATGTTGCGAGCATGTCCATCATATTTCTCGTCTCTGCAGTCTTTCCACAGAACTGCTGGAGGAGACGCTACTGTGCATACAAAAAACGAGGGCTTAAAATTGGAGATCCAAACTGTGATTTTGCATGTATAGACTACCAGCAAAAGTTTTAACACTTGACTGAATTTTTGTTTTGCTTGATTGTAGAACCTATTTCTATTCTATTTCATTATATTTCCAATTTTTATTCCATATTTTTCCATATTTCCATGACAGGAAACAAGGCAAACATGAGGGCTTAAATATATGGACAATGGGAATCACAAGGCAATAACCAATGACAAGTTAGAACTAAAGAACGTGAACCAATGAAAATACAGAACTGATAACAAGACAATAAACCAATGAGAACATGACTCATGAAAAGAATGAGAACAAGACAAGAATATATAATCTAAACAATATATGTTATAACTTTTTTTATGCAATTACGTTCCGAGACATGGCACGCGTTTTGAAGACAATTTTTAAAAGATTTATCCCTTTATTAATTATTGACTGACAGACAAACAGTAAGCCATTGATCCATATATACATTGTGGCCACATATGGTATGAAACAAAAATAAGAGTTTTCATTTCAATATTGTGGGATTAGTATTTTAAGCTGAACTACTTCCCTGCAGAGCGGAGGTTATTTTGGCTGCGTCTGTGTGGAGTCAAGTAAAGGGGACGGGTGTCTGCAGGACGGCCCTGCTCTCCTCCTGTGTGACAGACAGGACTCCCCTCTTACTCTCTCTCCAGGGTGCCTACGAGTCTGACCTTTCATCCGTCTATCTTTCCCCTCTTCCTCTCTACTTTTATCACCCATGCTTTCTCCTCTCACCCACTCTTCTTCAGCTCTCTCGCTTCCATTTCCATCTCTCTCTCACCTCACGTCACTCATGATTTCGCCATCTCTTCACTCATTCCCATCAGTCCCTTAAAACCCACCTCATGCATCAATTTCCACAGTATTCCTCTGCCTGTCTCTCCATACTCATCTCTCTTATCCTCTCCCACTGGGTGTTCCTGGTTTAATCTGAGGTTAGATGTGACCTCTGGGCCACATGCTGTTTCTTCTCCATTTTCTACTCTATCCCTCTTTCGGGTCTCTCTCTCTTATATCAGAGAGGCTTTATTTCTCTCAGTTTATTCAGTCTGAAAGGAGGCCTCATGGCCTGTTGGCTGCTCTGAGTAGCACTGGATATTTTTCCCCCTTCACCCTTATTTTGAGAGGCAGACATCTCACTGTGGCTCTTCAGTTACGAGCGGTGAGGGCTCTGGGCTGATGCTTGACCAGCACACGCTCTCAGACTTCCCCACATCCATCAAAGAGAAAAACACAGCACACACACACATTGTTTTTTCAGTAATCCTTTGTTTACGTTGCAATGACCAAAATGCAAAATCTTTTTAGTTGATATCATTCAAGGCCACTTAAAGAAATATTACATGCAAAGATTGTCATCATTTAATCACCCTCATCTCGTGCTAAGCAGTTGTTCAAACAGACTTTCTCCTGTGAATTATAAAGAATGTTTTTTTGTCCATAAAATTAAATTCAATGGGGTCCAATGAATTCCATCATATGGACCAAAAAACAGTGACATTTCTTTTGTGTTACACTGTAGAAATTAAGTCATACACTTTTGGAAGGTAATGGTGAGTAAATGACGTGTTTCGATCAACAGGTGTATTTTACTCGGGGTTTTTTTTAGAAAAGGAATAGCTTTATAAGATATTTAACACCCACTTTTCACAATTCAATCAATCCCTAAGGATAAAATCATGCATCGCTCTGACATTTTCTTATTCACCATTTCAAACCGAAAAAGCATCACATTGCAAAATTTAAATGGTTTGAGAATGCCATTTCATGTTGAATTTAATCCGTATGGTTAAGTGGAAAAACGTGGCAGTCCCTAACATAGAAAACTCAGTTTTTCATTCTGCATACATCTTTTAAAAACCCTTCACTATTACCGCTTTCACTGTGTATTATTTTCAGCCGTCAATACGACCATTCATTATTTAATACAGCTCTTTCTCTCACTCCAGCTCCTCATTATAGTCACTGCAGGGTGGAGAAACAGACGGGGCGTCGCTGGAATTTTTAAATGAAGTAATTTATCTGAAACAAATACCTGCAGAAGGGAGACAAACCTATTTTCCATCAGCCCCATTTTTCCAGCTGGGAAATAAATTATTTCTGTACTCTTTCTATTTTATCTTATTCACACGCCCAGTGGCCACAAACACACACACACACACGCTGGGAAACAGGTGTCCATGTGTGGTATGGGTCAAGGCTATTCAAACTGACAGGGACCCGTGGCAATGTGATGTTGGTGTGTCCAGTGACTCGTCCTAAGTGAGCTTAGAAATGTTTAACTTTATGCAAATGAGCTGCCACATGACGCAGTAACTTCTAAAGGTGGCTCATGTGATCCATCACCTTAAGATGTTTTATTAGAAATGTCTCTGCACACCTTCCCATCGCTGTCAGTGTGAACGGAGCTTGATACTGGCTGCATATGGTGAATTAGCCAATATTATGTTTATGTTGCACAAATGGTTTTTATCTTCCACATATAATGAACCATTACGATGCAGCACATTAAAACAGAAAGAGAGAATGAGGGAGAGAGAAGGATTAATAAAAAATATTCTGTAATATTTTTTAACATTATACATTATACATTTTGGGAAAAAATAAATAATATATATCTTACTGACCTATTGAACATTACTGCACTTTTGAATGTTATGTGTGAGCACACTTTGTCAAAACAGGTGACTTGCATGAGCAAAAGCTCACAAAATGCAATCTGAAATGCACCCAAACGATAGAGTGACAAACAATGCTATCCTGTAACAATAATTCCCTTTCTCCCAGTCTGTAGTGTCTGGCAGGCTGAGGCTGTGGTAGACCAGATGCTGATAGAGTTACATAGAGACATTTCTTTCTCAGGGATCTATGGTCTTTAGCGGTAAAAAGAGGCCATTGTTTGAGCTGCTAGGGGTTTGGGGCTTCGGATTGCTACTACTACTGCAGCAAGTAAACAGCATTCAAATCTCCCAGTAAGAGCACATTAAATCAAAATTACTCTCTTAATAGTTGTCCTTGATCTGCAATGATCCATCTGTTCAAAAAAAAAAAAGTTTTCATTTCATTAATTTTTTTTACAAAATGTAATAACTTTCACTGCCTGATATATAGACTTGATTATAATCAGCATATCTGTCCTTCTAAAAGTAATAAAATGCTTAAATCAGAGACATAATTCAGGAAACAAAGCTTGAGGGTGTCTCTTTTACTTGCTACAAAGTTGTGCTTTCTATTTATGGAAGTTAAAATTGCCATTTGAAGTGAAATAATAAATTCGCAGGGTATTCTGAACTGTTTTGAAAAGCTCAGGAATGATTCAAGGATGCATTCACACACAGTTGATACCTGTGGGCTGATTAACTGAAATAGCGATGCTGATAGACTCCTGCAGAGTATGTCAGTCTCCCTGTCATACCACATACACACACCTGACACTTTCCCCCGTCTGAGCTTCATGCGGCACTTCAGCAAATGATAGACGCTCTGACAGCTAAAACAACAGGTCTGATTCCACTCCCGCACGCACACCCCACAATTAGCTTTACAATGGCAGACCAGAAACAGACAATGTCACTCCGTTCACAGCATCTAACAAGCCAATGGGACAGAAGAGCAGAGTCACGCAACTAGAGTGTGTCTTCATGCGAAAGTCTGATAAAGGCAGGGACCAATAATAGCATCGCTTCAGTATGGCACGATCAAAAAAGTAAAAGTTCAGACTTGTCTAATACATAAGGATCTAGACTACAGTACAAGGTAAAAGTTTCATGTTCACAAAGGTTTCACCCAAAAGTTGGACAGGAAATTACATTACATTGAAGTAAATCAATGTTCATGAATGGATCTTTTAAGAGATCAAATCATTCCCGTTTACCTTTCCTTGTGGTCATGAGTAATAATCTATAAAATGAAATTATAATCCAGAAAAAAGACTTGTGTCTCTGAACAACAACTGTTTTTGAGTGAATATAAATTGAATGACTTATTCCTATAAAAAACAACAAAATGGGTCATTATTTACTGTTACAAAGATTTCCTGAACAAATCATTGAATTAGACGGAAATTTTTTGGTTAACTGAATCAAAAGATGTGTTTTGGAATTGCATTGGATATAAAATATCCACTTATCAGTAAGAATGAAACGGATTTTGAAATAGAAAATGTCAGACGAAGTCAGGAGTGTGACAGCACTCTTTATCCTTTCAGGGAGCAGAGAGAGGGGTGAAAGGGAGGATGAAAGAGGGATGAGTGAAAACAGTCCTTAAAGGTGTGAATAATGCATGAAGAGCCGAGGCCAGACGAGAAACAGTCACCAGACCAGAACCCGATCGCTGATCCAGTTACCACTGAGCCGTCCCTAAAGCCCTGAAGTCTGCCTCTCTCTCATTTCTGTCTTGCTAAAACACACACACACACACACACTACACATGAAGAAAGTGAGGTGAATTGATTCTGGATCAGTGTGTAATCGGTGTAATAAAATGAGAATTATTTAAAATGACTGTAGGCTGATTGGTCCGCACCATACAATCATATTTTCTGTGGTACTCAGCGAAAAATCTCTCTTAGAAGCAATTCATTTAGGAGTTGTTCTTACATTTAAAAACAGCAAGACAGCGCAACAGATTAAAACAGAATGCTGATGTCTTATTGCATATTTTTTAAACATAAACTTATTTTAACTTCAGATGGTGTCTAAAGAAATTTAGTGAGGTTTATTCAAAAACAGAAAAAGGTTGCCAATGGGTAAAAAAAAGGAGAAATAAAATATCTGTAAACATATTTCCATCCATCCATTCATCCGAGCTCCAGGTAAAGTACAACATTTTCTACAAAGCATTCATTGCACATTTATTTACCTAAAGCTAATTTTGACCATATATTTTGTAAAGCTTAGATGGCTGCTTACGGTCATGTGATCGCTGTCTGTGGCAGCCACTGAAGCTCTGCTATAGCTTAGGGTATACTGTATGTTGTCGTTATTAACTGCATCAACTCCCGGACATCCAAATCCACTGAGAGGTGTGAGGCCATCCCTCTTTCTCTCTGTCTGTAGGTGTGAAGGTTGTATTACGCCTTGTTAGCTCTGAAACACAGATTCTCAGTTGCCTGAGAGAAGTGTTGGCACTTAACAGCAGTGCTCTGTCACTAGCTATCTGCACTCTCCATGAGCTCGGGGAGAGATCTCTCTCTCTCTCTCTCTCTCAATCACACACAGAATGTAAACCACACACCACAACAAGCCACTAAACACTAGCATGTATATGAAACTAACAGAAGCTATAGAGAATATGCTTTCTGATTTCTGTTCATGTTTGTGACTCGGAGGTTAATGCTGCCAGGATGATATAACAGTTTTTTAAGTTGTGACAGTGACAGTAGGTGGGTAAGTGAGTTTATCTGTGAGCGTATGTGCGTTCTCTCATCATTTTCTGCATGGTGACATATCAAAGAGCAAAGAGCGAGACCTGGCAGGCGTTGTCTTTGTACAGCAAGTCTGAGTGACAAGGCAAACTATGCCGCAATAAATACGGAGAGAGAAAGGTGCGTGTCTGTGTGTTTATATAATCTGAAAGACAGCTCTTATAAGCTTTAATTCGGGAGAGATGGGTATGGGTTGTTGTTCCCCACAGAGACAGAAGTCTAAAGAGGATCAGAGATTGTGCCTGTCAACAGCCATATGAAATCCTTTCATGCGGTTTCAATTAGAAAAGGGAACAGGAACTGTCGGGAGTCCATTTCCTGTCCTCCTTCTCTTGTTTCTTTTCTTTTTCTCAACCAATCTATCCAGAAAGTTGTTTTACTTAATATCTTTATAATATTATATTACTCAGCCACGGCTCATCTGTAAGGACAGGTAATAAAATAGTCATCCAAATCCTAGACCATATAAACTGAATCAATAATAAATTGTAAATGTGTTCAGCATTCTGCAATAAATATTATTCTGATTTTAAGTCAGAAAGTGAGCAGGATATATTCAAATTAAACTGAACATATTCGTATATACTTAACATATATATTAACAAATATATTCAAATTTGGCTTCGGCAGGCGTTTTGTATGATACTAGGCGGAGCAGCGGGTGCCTGAGCCCTGCCCAGCTCTACAGCGCCCCACAGTTTTACAATGTAAATCTGTGGTGAAAAATGGAACTTCAGCGTGCTCTAATTGATTGCAATTGGGTCAGATTTAAGGCTGCTCTGCTTATTTTCATGTTACCTTACGTAAACCTCTCTCCAGAGCAAGACGACATCAATCTGCTTCAGCTATGTGTATATTAGTCTGATCAATTTATACTGTAGTATAAATAAATACTACAATACTTCAATTATATGCATATGGCGTGTGAACTTAAAGCCTGTCAATCAACATTAGCACGCCACTCTCAGGCTGAATAACGCAACCTCTGCCAAAAGTGTTCTGTGTGTGTTCAGCGATTAGAATATAAAGCTTACAAAATGTTTATCATAAGCTAGCGCTAAGACCCAGAATCTGCACTACCTAAATTTAAGTTTATGGTCAGGATATTACTTAAATAAGGACTTAAATCAGGAATATAAAAATATATATATACAAACAATAACTAAAAAAACACTTGACTAACTAAAATGAATCAATTACTTGCATCACATCAACCACAATTGTGTGTGCTTTTGCAGAGAATGTTGCAAAGGTTCATAATAATTCAAGTGACTTCTTTGTCTTTTTACTCCACTCATGTCCTCACAGGTGAGTGAGTGAGTGAGTGAGTGAGTGAGTGAGTGAGTGAGTGAGTGAGTGAGTGAGTAAGTGAGTGAGTGAGTGAGGCAGTGAGTGAGTGAGTGAGTGAGTGAGGCAGTGAGTGAGTGAGTGAGTGAGGCAGTGAGTGAGTGAGTGAGTGAGTGAGGCAGTGAGGCAGTGAGTGAGTGAGTGAGTGAGTGAGGCAGTGAGTGAGTGAGTGAGTGAGTGAGGCAGTGAGTGAGTGAGTGAGTGAGTGAGTGAGTGAGTGAGTGAGTGAGTGAGTAAGTGAGTGAGTGAGTGAGGCAGTGAGTGAGTGAGTGAGTGAGTGAGGCAGTGAGTGAGTGAGTGAGTGAGTGAGTGAGTGAGTGAGGCAGTGAGTGAGTGAGTGAGTGAGTGAGTGAGTGAGTAAGTGAGTGAGTGAGTGAGGCAGTGAGTGAGTGAGTGAGTGAGTGAGGCAGTGAGTGAGTGAGTGAGTGAGGCAGTGAGTGAGTGAGTGAGTGAGGCAGTGAGGCAGTGAGTGAGTGAGTGAGTGAGTGAGTGAGGCAGTGAGTGAGTGAGTGAGTGAGTGAGGCAGTGAGTGAGTGAGTGAGTGAGTGAGGCAGTGAGTGAGTGAGTGAGTGAGTGAGTGAGTGAGTGAGTGAGTGAGTGAGAGAGAGAGAGAGAGAGAGAGAGAGAGAGAGGAGAGAGAGAGAGGCTGCTCTCTGGTTCTACGCTTCCCTGCAGGCTTTCATCTTTCTCAGGTTAGATTACTGTAAAGCACTCATGTCTGCCAGCATTCCTGGAAGCTTTTTATACGAGCACTTGTTTGTTTAAAAAAAAAAAGTGGTGGAAAAAAGTGAAGTGAAAAAAAAAAACAGATATAAAGGGAGCTGGGAATAAGAGGAGCTAACGGTCCTTCCATCAACTGTCTAAACATACCGGTATTTCAAAGCTCTGGTAGTAAAATGACTTAACTCTAAATCTGCTGGCACACTCCTGCCTTTCACACTCACTCAGGGTCATTTACATCAGTGTATGAATGCTAATAAAACATAAGATTAGCCATAACAAGAGCCATAAAGGCAGGATTTAGTGTAAACCCTGCTGAAAAGACCAGCTTAGTCCAGCAAGAATTTTCAAATAAAAACAAAATATGCCAGAAATCTGTTCTTGAAAGAGTGTGATTTAGTGTTGTAAAGTATTGATTTAGAGTAAACTTTTGTGCAAAGTGATTTAGTCTAATATAAGCTGGTCCTTCTCAAAAATATAAGGAGTATGCATTCTCTGAAGTTTCTGAAGCGTTAAAGTTAAAGAGGGTTTTTATCTGTCAGATAACAAAATATCTACACAAACAATTTGCGTTTCATAAAACTGATTCAATCGAACATGTGAACAGACCAATTCATACTGCATGTTTAAGCAGATGATGATGACAACTTACAAACAGCATCACAAATTTAATTAGAGCTGCCCTAGAGCTGTTTGTAACTACAGTATTAGTGCTGGCAGTTGGACAACTGGATGACCGAGTGTGATTGAAGGTACTGTGTGTTTAATAAAGGGCCGTATTAACATCCCACCTCGGAATGTCCGGAGGCAACATCAATAATCATAGGGCTCATCCCACATTCGCTTGCATGTCTCTTATGTTTACGCAGGTATGCCTGTGTATGCGTGTGTGTGTGTGTGTGCGTGTGTGTGTGTGTGTGTGTGTGTGCGTGTGTGTGTGTGTGAAAGAGTCTTGACTCTCTGCATTGGCTCTAAACGGCTGGTAGGGCCTAAAGCTGGAATGGTGTGCACGCACAAAGCTGTTTTAGCATGACAAGCCCAGACAGTGTTAACCCTGCAGGGCTTGGGGAGGCCGGGCCGCCCCTGTACCCAAAGACAGAAGCTGTGGAGAGAGCGCAAAACTTGTGAGTCAGTTGGGCAGGTGTTGCCAAAGCTTGCAAAAGCTTGTGTGTCTTCTAGGACCTCTGAGCACCCACGCACACACCCACACAAACACGCATGCTCTCCAGTGAATTCATTACATGGGTTTGCAACAAGGGAAGATTTCTGTGGAACTATACCCTGGTGATTTAGCTCACTTAAGACAATTTTGTACTCAAACTATATAGTCAACTTACAGACTATCAGAAACACCGGGTTTCTAGACTTGAAATGAACTTTACATATACCATCTCTTCTATGTTATGGGGTTTACATGGAGAGTTAATACTAAACTGTTACACATTATGCAATGCTGATTTGAACAATGGTGACATTTCTCACTTGAGGTCAGAGTTCAGGCCTAGTAAACAAATTATGGACCTTTATTCAACCTCTCTAATCACAACCCTCAATTTCTTATCCTTCTGCCATGATGTAGTGGGAAGAAAAACAAAAGGTAAAAAAAAAGTCAATTCAAGCAGCGCTTTTAAACAAACTAAAAGCATTAGCACTTTCTGAAAGTGATTTTAAACTATTATTAAATTATTTCCTGTTCTTTTTCTATAAACTTGGTGGAATAGAGCGGAAATTATTTTAATAATAGTTTAATAAATGAATGCATCATCATTAACAGAGCAAGCAGAGTATTGGTTATGATTTTACAAAAAGGCTAATTGGAATGATTTTTACTTTTGTTCAGAATAACAATTTACGTAAGAGCAGCAACAATGGAAAAAAATATCTGCATCAGGGCACTGGGGGGAAAAACAGTGATGAACAAAATATTTTTACTGGACATATTGACTGAAACTAGCATAAGCTGTGACAACAGGCACACAGCATACGTACGTTTAGCCTTGCCCTAATGCAGATGCCAGTACAAACTGCTGAGCCAATGATAGCAATTGATGACACCTTTGAACAAACACCTCTACAAGGAATACAAATACCTAATACAACACAAACAAGGAAAATACAAATTGAGACTTACATGCAGTTCTACAAAAAGTGAAGCTTTAAATCGCACAAGCTCCAGTGCTAAAGCTATTAGACAAGGAGCTCAGAGAGAAGCAGCCAGCAGATATTCAGTGGAGAGCTGAAGGCTCTAAATGATTGTTATAGCTAGACAGATGGCCGGCTTTCACTCATGTCTCCTCTTGTCTATGTCAGCATGACCTCGGTCTCTCCTCAACTGCTCTACACACAGGTCACCTGCACTCAAAACACCTGGACCAGACCTATTCCACGTCATCTGTGTTCAGGCTGTTTATGCACCTTGACAACAATCTCTTTTTAATGGGTTTTTATATGGTTTTACTGACCCTGTAGAATCAAAGTAAGTTTGAATCCAGCTTTGAGGTCATCTATATGCTAAACATCGACAATTTCACTTGTAACACATTCAAATTTTACTGTCTTTCTCTTCAGGGAAAAGGACTGTGAATATTGATTACTCATGGGACGAACCCTTCAATGTCTCACCCAAACTTCCTATTTCAACAGAAAATACATGAGCACATGACAGAAACCTGAGCTCGTTGAGCAATTTCATGGGGTCTTTAACATCATTAGCGATAACCGTATGTTCCTTTACCAACACATGAACAATGTTTAATCTCTCCCCGTTACTGTATATTAACCAATATAAGAGAATAACTGATTTCAGACCAGCCAACAAGCCCCAACCTGCCATTTTCATGAGCGTCATAGGCACAAGGCCTGCTCCATGACAAACCCCTGAAACTCTTTAGCATTTTAATGAGGCGCTTTATCCCGTGTCAGTCGACTGTGTAACTGTGGGTAAGGAGAGGAATGGCAGGGTAAATTATTAAGCAGAGTTGCCCTGTGCCTCCCAGCTGATACGTTCTGAACCAGGAGACACCAGGGGTGGAGGGGACGCACAGCCCTGAAGTACGACACAATTTATGACCTCTGATGGAAAACGCCTTCTAAAACCATTATGGAGGAGCTATACGATATATGCAGATAGATGGTGCAGCCAATTACATTTTTATTATTTGTTATTACATTAGAAAGGTGATTATGGGAACAGAAAAATGTATTGACAATTTAAAATAGCATTATGTATATATTATAATAGATAAGAAAATTATTATTAGCAGTTTTATAAAATAATGTAACAAAAACAACAGATTTCAAAACTATGAAACATGACATTCACATAACTTGAAAAGGAATAAGAATATTTATTATTAAATTGTTTATCTGAGTTTTATCTGAATATTCTTCCCATATCAATTTATAATAATAGTAGTAATAATACAAAACCATGAGAAACACCTACTACTCATACATTAATCTCTATAAGAAAGGCTGTTCATGTAAATACTAATTAATCACAGTCACAGTCTGAACAGTGGGATCTAATGTTTGAGTCACACTGAAAGTGAGCAGTGAAATCAAAGGTGAAAGACGAGGTGAGGGTAAAGATTTTTTTTCTGACATTTTGGATCCACTTTATGGTTTTACCAAGACGATCTTGATACCACAGGACATTTCTAAAAGCAATATCTTGAAAAGCTAGAAATAACAGACAGAAAAAATCCCATTCTCAAATGAGGGCCGGAAAGAGGCCTTTCTATTGCACATTCAGAGGTACCACTCATCAGGGGCGTTTGAGAGGCTTGTTTAGTGTTCGGCAAATAATGGAGAATCAGAATTCCAAAGATTCCATCTCGTCTTGGAGCCTTTGATTGCTGATGAAAGAATGCATGGATAATCTCATTCAAAAGGCGCTAATAACCTTGACTGACCTCAACAGCCACGCTTCAGAACGGGAGTGAAATTAGACATTTTTTTGTGTGTGTGAAAAAAACGAGTCCTTCACAAAGAGATGCTTGGCTGTGGCCTTTCCTTTGTGGTGCCAGAGCACTATGAATGCACAGGGGCCTTTGACAGGCAGAAGTCAGTGTTCACGGTTGGCGTCTGGTGATGAAGACTGGCTGAGAGACGAGTCCTGCAAACCCTGAGGCAGAGAAAACGCGAGTGTGACTGGTTTTCCATGGCATTCACCGCAGAGCCCCAGGGCAGAGGCCCAACTTCCCAATGAATGGGTCAGTGACAATTGAACTTGAGATGCAGAATGCATGAAGGAATGAATACAGACAAATTTACACCTCTATAAATCTGCATCTTTCATGTCTGAGCACAGATGATGAGTCAAAGACTGAGTCGGCTCTAAACTAGAGTAGTCTAGAACCAAAAGAACAACCAGTGAGCAATTTCAAGTCAAACACTTTCCAGTCGGATAGCATCATTACGAATTTAATTAGTGTATGCACTGGCCCAGATAAGGGATGAGCAAGTTTGTGTTTAAAAAACAAAAGGCTTGGGCAGTGGGAGAGCTCAGCACTGATTTACACACTTAATAAAATCCAAATACAATTGTTCAGCTGTAGATAATAGGCAGCTGTAGAAAATCGGATAAAAGCCCAAGCCACTGATTTAGGGTCTTATTAATTCATGAGATAACTGCAAACTTTCCCGCCAGAGAGACAGACAGATGAACAGACAGCATCGCAGAGACAGGATAAAGCAGGGAGATAGCCAGATAGACAAAGAACAAGTACATTTGGAAAGAGGAGAGAAAGAAAATGAGAGAAAGAGAGAATCAAAGAGACTCAGAGATCAAGGTGCAAATTACTGGGGGGTTTGGGCAAGATATTTGTGGGATACATATTTGTGACTGGGGACGAACAAATTTAAAAATGTATGAGTTGAACCACTATTTTGAATATTGGTGGGGATTTTTCACCCACAAAGTCTGTGATGGTTACCCTTTTAATAACAGTTCGAACCCCTACAAGTAGTCAAATTGTAAGGATGTGGTCTTAAAAGCAAGTTTCTATTTCTTCACATTAAGTTTTAACAACATTTTCAAACAGTTTAATTATCCACAGTACATCAACAAATTAGTCAGAGTGTTTATTTTTACTTTGTCGAATGGTCTGAGGTGGTAACCATGGCAACAGTAGCCTCACTTTCTATTGGGATCAGTATCGGACAGAACATTGAGCCGTCATTATTTCTCATTTTATTATAGGTTTACATAAAAAAATAAAATAAAAAAAAACTCAAGACGGTTAGCCATTAACTAACCAAGCTGGGGGCAGCAGAAGACCTCAACTGATCACAAACCAAAATTTGCCTATGGAAATTAAAAGGTATCCTTTAAAAGAGTTGATGAAAGAGCACACATGAATCAGAGTGAGAAAGAGAGAAGGAAGTGAGCATGTTGAGTTCAGTCTCAGGGCTGCAGTGGTATTTGTTACATAATTCCTGCTAGCAGTGTAACATCATGGCTGAGTGCTTGTGCTGGGTGAGTTTATGCAGAGCTGGGCCTGTCGGAGCGGTTCGGCACACATGGCACATATGCGGTTAAAGCTCTTAACGCAGTTCCCACGTGACCCCAGCAGGCCATGTCCCAGCCAGCTGCAGTATGAGACGGATGGCCAGCTCCCACTGGGATGTACAGCCACTGGGGTGCAGGGGTCTCTAGAGGGTACTATCCACACAGGACATCATGTTTAATTTACTCAAAGATGTGCTAATTATCATAAATGCATGGGGGAATTAGGAACACATACTGGAGAATAATTATAGTATGGTTCAGGTGCATAGAAATGAGGGTGCTAACATAGCAAGCTGCATCTAACATGTCTATTTTTGGTATTGTTTATGTTTATTTACTGATTTAATAAATAACAGGACAGAAAAAAAAAAGAAAAAAAATATAAGAATTTAGTTTAGGAAATAAAGCAAGCCAAACTCAAACTGCCCACATGAGCACCAAAGTCCAATGTTAAACTGCTAAGAGCTCCATTTGATCTAATCCTAATTTCAAAAAGATAATGAAGGTATGGCGCAGTCTGTGTGTACATGTATGTATTTTTGTGTGTTCAGCAGGAGGGAGGACAGAAACGCAGCAGGTATTAGGAGGACATCTAAAGTACATGAGTGATCTGTCACAGTGTGTGTTGTGCGTCCGCTTTTCTGTTAGATCCAGCAGAGATCTGTGGGCTTATAAACGTCCCCCACATCAAACGTACATGGGGGCGACATTGCATGTGCTTTTAATTAAGACATATCTGTTTAACTCCGTTTATCATCCCTAAAACAGAAGGACTGTGTGTCTGTACATGTGCCTATCCCTCTGTCTGTCTAGTCAGATGAGAGAGTGTTTGTGTGTAATTAATTGGATATGTTTGTAATTAGGAGAGAGTGAGCAACACATTTGGCTTTGTTTGGCTGCCTCAGCACAGCAAAAAGGAGTGCAGAAATAAATTGATTACACAGAATTGTAATTACACTGAAATTATCTCTTTCACTCAGGGGGTTAATTACTGTCCACACAGTAAACATGCACTGTTATTACTCATGGGCCTACATGCAGGGTCTCCCTATTAATTCTGATGACAACACTGCAAAAATGTGCAATAAATATAGCAGAAATAAAGAGTGTTGACCGGTGGTGACCGATCAACATCACGATGGTGGTTCATCTCACCTCCTATTGTTACTAAAGGTCAGTGTGCAGCCATTACTCTGAAAAGGCAATGTTGTACTTTGTAGTTCATGCTACAATTACGAAGGTTGCTTTCTTCATTCCTCTGACAAATCATTTATTCTATCAACTTCTACATCTTCATTGGCATCTTCATTGGCTTAAATTGAGGCAAGGCCACTTATATTCAATATAATATAGGCAATTATTAACTATTTTAACATTACCACGAAAAACTTTTAAAATGTTGTTCTTTCAAACTTCCAATTCATCAAGACTCAAGTGAAAGTCTTTATCAATTAAAATCATTCATAGTTATTCATGACAGTTAGGATACTACTTTAGAAGGTAGCTGCAGACACCAAGGGCATTCACAAAGTTCGGGAACAGGGCTAATGTATGTGCATTTAACCATAACATGACAAGCCGGGTGTTCTGCATTTTTTCAATTCACAAAACTGAAAGAACAAATCACAGTCGAGTCGACCAATCAGTGTCAGACTAACGAAGGAGTTCTCCATCGCCCTTCTCTTTTCTCTTCAATCTCCTTTATTTCCTTTGGATAGTGATCTTTTTTCCTAGCAGGCTGTTGAAGGCAGGCAGTAATGAACCGTTTAAAGAGGAGAGAGGGCAGTAGAGAGATGAACGCTCACACTGAGATGTGTTATCTTTTATAACTGTGACTAAAACACTGTTTAATGGGTGGCAACTCACTCATCAGGGTTCTTGGTAGACTCTGTCAATAAGCTCTTCTCCCAGCCACTTAAAGACTCGTCTCAAGGTCTCAACACAGACGCACCAATGCTGACACAGTTACTCATAGGCACATTTATAGGATATACAAATGTGAACTGACATTATAATCCACTAAACATGAAAAAAAATATGTAAACAGATGTGACTTCCTGATTGTAGTGAGAAGGATCAAGACCAAAGTCTATTTAAGGTAAGTCGGTGCACTTGGTCCAGTTTACTCTACCAAAAAGGTGATTGGCTTTTTTCTTTTTCTTTAGGCAGAGCTTTCTTTGGTACAGGAGCCAGTGTTATGGTATCTTCTATTCTTTTGTCTACCCCTTATACAATCTCCGGTGAGATTCATCTCAAGCTAACACGCTTGTGCGCCCATCAAAAGAGTGCAAACTGACTATCAGAGAGATGGAGAGCACCCTGAGAGTTTGATCGTTCACAGCAACAAAGAGAAAGAAGGAAACATCTAGTTTTTAAAGCAGGCAGCATACACCTTCAACTCATCCACTGTAAACTCAGAGACAGAGAGTGAAAGATGGACAGAACGAGAGAGAAAAAGAGAGTTTGGTTTGTTTGATGTCGAACCACATTCCAGAGGCTGTCTGAATCCCTCAGACGACTCTCCCTTCATCACTGCGGCTCTCGCTCCGCCAGTTACCATGGCAACAAGGGCCTGCATGGTGGACCGGAGTTAGAGGGTGTGGATAGAGAGAGAGAGAGGAGAGGAAGAGACTCTCTAACTGCAGCCAGGTACCCAGGGACCTATAGAGACCCAACATCTTGGCATAGGGTGACAAGCACTTTTCAACTCCCTCCTTCCATCTACCTCATGCCTTTTCTTCTCTGGAGAAACAATACAGTCTCTTCTGAATACTAAGAGAGCTCGCACAAATTTCTCGCAACTGCTTCATGACTGAAACGTCCTTCAACATCAACGCGGAGATGTATGAGGACTCTCACTCCTGTGTGCAAGGGCAAGACGCATGAATAAGTCATTTGTCAACGTTTCAGTTGGGACGTCATAAGACCGAATTGTAATTATCAAAGTGTCACTCTTGGTTATGAACAAAAGCCATTCCCTGGCACTTAAGATTGGACACTTTAAGGACTGATCGCTTCATTCTTGTGTGCGCTTCCAACTCAAAATACACTCATACTGTCCGTCACTGTCTTAAGCCAATCGAAGCAGAACGGGCTTATATTAAAGGCTGACGACTTGTGCATGAAAATAGAAGTTATGAGAAGGCCCACATGGAATCTGCGCCCACAAAATGCTTACGCAGAAATATTGTGTATCTTACACAAAACTCTTCACATCTTGCAATTTTGTTTTTCATCTATTACTGAATTGAGTTTTGAATACATTTTGTAATATTTTGTATCACATAGCCTAACACCGCCTACAGTGAAATTCCATAGGATCAAAATCTGAGTCCACATAACTACATTAAGAATCTTCTGATTGGCTGAAACAGTATGGACAGACATATAGCTTGTCGTTGGTAACTTGTTGGACTTTATGCATTTGGCAAATGCTTTCATCCCGAATTATTTAATTTTCATCAGCATGTTTGTTCCTTGGGAATCAATCATGACCTTGAGGGTCATTTCTAAGCCATCCTTCTGGTGATTATCCAGCCATCCATCACATGTGAAGACCAGCCACTCAGCAGTAATGTGTGTTGTTCATTGTTTAGCCTGATATCTTTTGACACACATCAACAGATAATACCACTGGAGTTTTGAATTAAAACACAAACACAATCAGCAATAGCTGATCATTATTATGATTAGTCCTTGAGACTAGGACAGAGACTGTAGGACAGATCGTTATTGTCGGCGGTGGTAAATGGAGAGAGTCGTGGAGCATCACTACAACCCTCAGCACCTTTCGGATCCAATCAGGACACCCATTTCTCACCTCTTCACTCCATTAGAATATCTTTCAACAACAAGCAAATTAATTACAACTCATGGAAAACTCAACATGATTGTGAGTGTGGGGGGTGTGAGAGTATTTGGGTGATTTGGTAAAACCTAATGAAAAGTGCAGAAAGCTACGCATGCCAGCTTTACAAATGAAATGTTCAATCCATTCATTAGCAAGGACCATTAGGCAAAACCTCACAGCAAAACAAACAAACATTAGAGCCTATTTGGAACAATGACGGATGGACTCCGGAGAGACTTTTTTAGTCATTTCTCCTAGTAGAATGTGACCTCTGACAAAGAGAAAAAGACAGACTTTCACTTAAGTACCAACTTTGCCTCAGTTGTTTCTCCTTAAATTACTTACAAGAAATAAAAATGAAAATGAGACAAGAGTAAAGAGCTTTCAAATGGACGTGGATAGAATTATGAGAAATGTCTGAAAATTAAATTAAAATAAGAATAAAATGTAAAAATTAATAGGTTTTGATATCTTGGCAAATCTGAGACACTTAGTGGAGATAAAGGTCTTTTTGTCAAGAGAAAAATCTGAGAAGCAGGAGGCTTTCCTCCATTTACTGTCTATGAGAAAGAAATGAGATAAATGTGATTTTTCTTTCATATGGGTTTGTGCGTGATTGTGTATGCCTTATGGGAAAGTGAAAAAAAAAATAATATCACTGACTCATAACCAAGTAACTAACTGAGAGCCAAGGCATGTGTGTGTGCGAGAGACACTGTTAGAGAGAGCGAGACGGAGAGAAAGAGATCCCAAATTCTGCTCGGAGTACTTCTCATATCTGACTCACAGTGCTAAGTCCCTCTGCAATTAATCTCTCCTTTAAAGTTTCTTTCTGACCCTCCCAAAGGCTTTCCTCTCATTCTCCTCTTTCGCTGTCTGTGTGTTTGTGTTCAGAGAGGAGTCATTGTGGATTGGGGCCTATTTGAAGCAGAATCACAACAGGAGTGGAAATGAGAACGAGGAAGAGGAAAATGAGAGTGCAGGGCCAATAATGCTCAAAGACATTTGCTCTGTTCCAAAACCTAGTACCGAGCACATAGAGGCAGCATTTTAAGACATCACATCACCAAAAAGTTCTGTAGGCAATTTTCACCTGAGATAACTTTACCGAAATTATAAGGCAACCTCATCTGTATCATTTGTGGAGAAAACAATCCAAGAATTAATTGAGCAGAGCTGAGATGGTGGACGATGCGGAAAATAAATAAATAAACTCTTCAATCAAAACTGAAAAGTATTGATAAAAATAATTTGATGTCATTAAAAATGTATTACTGTACCCAATCATTTGGTGTGACATGTATTTTATGGTTAGTAGAGTATTATGCTTTTATCTCTAGTAGTGTTCATTTCATTAACGAAAAGCATGACAAAGACGAGACGACACCAAGGTCATTAAATGATAACTGTGACTATATTAACATGCAATATCGTTAATGAAAAAAGACGATTAAAATGTAGTTAAGAAAATAAAAGCTTTATCAAAAACTGGAAAAAAGGAGACCATGCTGGTGGGGAAGGTGGAGGTCATTTTGAAAGTTCAGACTTTATGAGTCCTCCATATGGGTTTAGGACTACCAACAAACGAAAAATTTACCCCAAAACAGCACTTTCAGATGGCTTAAAATGAACATGAACTTTTTTTTAAACTCTCTCCGCTATGTGACGTCAGTGACTACTTCACACAGTACAGAAACACCCTGGTGGGAAACAGCAGGCTGGATAGGTTTGATTAATGGGTCTGATGGCTTCAGAAGGTGGTGTATATTTAGCATGCTAATATAGGCTCTGCAGAAGCAGAGGAGCTCTCTGATATATTGTTTTGAGCGCTCTCTTAACAGACCTCTCCATTAAAAACTTTCAGCGCATCTGCTCTGGAACTTTATTAAATGGATGATGGCACCTTTACATTTACTGAAGAAAATGTAAATGGTGCTAGCACATGCATAACTCACAAATTTGTTGCTAGGGTGCTGTGGGTGGTTGCCTAATATGTTCAGAGAGACTTAAAGTACATTAATAAGGGGTTGCTTTGGTTTTCTGGGCAGTTGCTATGTGGTTGAAGCACCACTCAAACAGAAGTCACTTTGAAACAAAGCAGCTTTTTGTTGGTCAACGAGGCAAATTTGTGTGACTAATGCAAAATCTGTGTGAGTAAATCATACATTGTAACAAACAGTCGTAGTCAGAATAGTTCTGGTGTAACACCAGTTACACTTACATTTTAGCATATAAGCATCCTTAAAGAAAACAAAGTGCCACAAAGTATGAGGATAACCTCATTCTGGTTAAATGTTTTCTTGAAAACATAGCTTGAAGAAGAAGTATAAAGGAAAACGCTTATGAACCTAGAAACCTCTCTCACCATCTCTTTTGTCTGTAATTCTGTTCCCCTTTCTTCTCTCAATGTTTCTATTTTCTTCTTTTCCATGCCTCCTGTCAGCCAGAAATCATGCAGTATAAAGAGAGTCTGGAACAAAATACAACATGTGGCCTTGGCAAGCTTTTCTATCAGGCTGCCATTGTGGCACAATGACACATTACCCCATGGTTTACGATCGCACGCACACACACAGCAGAAATGTGCTGTCTTGATGATGTCTCCATGAGTAAGAATGTAATGAATGCTGACTTCAGACCCATCAAAAGACGAGCATTAACCCAATCCAAGCGTGACAGACAGTCAATAAATACTAATCAGACTTTGCTCACCTTTCTCCAGCCTGTCTGCATGACACAATGCCTGCGGTTGACATGAGTTCCTAGATATAAACCCCCCAATGAACAATGTGGTGACAGAATCAAGTGACCTGATTTAAGTGTCATTTTCTAGATGCTGTGCTTTTTTGGTCTTTGGCACCCAAGTAATTCACAATGTATGATTATGGGCCATGATTTTGCAGTCTGCTTGCCTTTGCAATTAACAACAAAAATAAATGTGTAGATTTTTTCCTAAATCTCTTGCTTGGTCAGCTGCCTTATTGTTCGTCATTAGAATAGCTGCCCATTCTCCCTTTCTTGTTGATCATCTAAAGCGCACTCTTTAAGAGCCGTGCCATGTTCTTTTACTTCCTACCCTGCACATCCGTCCAATTTTAAGAGCTAGAGAGAGAAAAAGAGTGGGACAATTATCAGCCGGATACTCTTGCAGGAGGTAACCCCCTCCTGCCTTTCTGTCTAACATTGAATTTTCAATAGTCTAATCACTGCACTGTTCCTGGGGCTCTGTGGTCTTTAATATTTTAGGCAAAGAGGTTGACCTGTTGTGCCCAAGAGCTGGGAATTCCCAGAGGACCACCGTGATGGCGGAGAAGTGGAGAACTGGCACTTTAGCTGTGGCCTCGGAATGACTCAGGCCTCCTGCGGTTTACACAGTGTTTCATCACCTGCCTCCAGTCTGAGCCAAAGAGTTTTCGCACAGATCTTATGATAACCATGATTTAATGCCTCTGTAAACAAATAGTTCTAGTAAATCACATTTTAAGCTATTTGGGGAGAATTTAATTGTCCAAATTGTTTTGACACCCAATTTGTGAAAAGGTTTTTGTGCTGAAATGTTGTACATGCTAATTGTTTAGCAAATGCGCCCTTTTACCGTAGTTAATGTGTGCATCATTATCTAATGACTGAGCTAATCTCTAAGACTGTTCATTTATGTGCGCGTGTGTATTACGCTTTGATGGAGTTTTGTTAGTGCCTTGGGGCAGAGCTTATTAACAGAGTTAAACCAAGAGCCCTGATGAGAGAGTGGTCACCCATTAAACAGTGTTTTAGTCACAGTTATAAAAGATGACATCTCACAGTGAGTATTCGTCTCTCCCTTTCTTTCTCCTCTATTATTTGCGATTAAAAAAACGTGTAATGTTTCCCAACGGAAGCCCCAAACAAACAACTTGCCTTCCTCTTTCCGTTCTCTCTCCTTCCCCATCATTCCCATCCAAAGTTCTGTCTCCGCATTGGATGGCTGAACCTGAGTTCCACTGTGGGCAGGTGTTAATGCATATTCATGAACACACTAATTCTCATCCAGGCTGCCATTGTGGAGCCAGTACCGTAGGTGGTAACTAGCCTTCACTCAAAGTTAAACAAACAATACGGTCGTGAAAAAGCTTCCTGGACAGCAAATACATGCATATTCATGAGCGAGTCACAAAGGTGGACGGCAGCCTCAGCAACAAATTACTGCAGTTCAAGGAGATTTTGGAGAACAAATTTGTGTTTTTATACAAGAACTGTTGAACCGAAACAGAAATTTGACAAGGTGTTTACTATGAGATTGAACAAATATGGACTTTAGTATACATTTCTAGAGCTCTGAGCTAATAATGGTCTTAATTTGAAGCATTTGATTCAAATTCAAAACCTAATCATGCCTGTCTGAAATGTTTGCCATGATCTTCCTGGTTTACAAATTATGCATCTTGACTGGTCAAAACCATCACTGGAACATCAGACCAAATTAAATAAAAATTTTGAGTTTTAGTCAAAATTTGTGAAAGATACACTGCATGTTGCAGAGATCAGGATCTTCTACCAGTTATGGTAATCACCCATAAAACTCAGCTGCGTCAAAAGGTCTTCTGTGAAAGAATTGCTTTCAAAGGTGCACCTATAAGAATGAAGTTTAATCAAAAAACAAGTTATTTCAAATGTGAAGGACACAGCACTATAGAATAATATTTTCCACTCGCTCACACGCACACAAAATAAGCGCATTTTTGAAAGCACGTTTCCATTTCCATGGAAACAACATTCAACAGATGTTTTGCTAGGCAGTGCCATGTAACATTGGGCCAATGAGTTTATACTTTCCCCCCTAAATTGACTCTAATGAAAATTGAAACTATTGGTCATACATAATTAAGAGAGACTAAACACACAGGAGATCATATTTTCATGGGGTTTTATAAGACAGGCTTGGCAAAGGACACCTATATATCCTAAAGGACCTGGACTTAGGTGTCACCTCTTGGATAAGACTGAACATTTATTTAAAAGAAAAGTGCCTATGAGAGAGACATCAATACATGATTTATGCTCTCTTTATATCATTGCCTGACAGATTAATCAGATATTCACTCCTGGGAGTGATGATACTATCATAGCACTATGATGTGTCCGAGGAGTCAGTCACACTGCATATTCATGAGGAGGGGGACGTGAAGGAAGACCACATGGTCATCCTTCGTACAAAGATAATGAGGCAGGTACAATCCTTTCAACAAGCACCAATATATTCAGTGTTGGAGCAGCTACTGTAAATCTACTTTAGATATTTCCCATCATCCTATGCAAGAAAGCATCAGGATGCTGCGTTAGCAAAGTTACAGCTGCTCACATCACTTCAGTTGAAGTGCTGAATTTAAAAGCATGATTGGCAGTTAATGTAAATCAGAGCGCATGGGTAAAATACGGCAAAATTCTGATAATGTCAAGATGTTGTGATGTCATAATCGCTTGTAAGGGATGTGTTATGATGCATTTTTGGCAGTCCTGATGGGTGTTTGTGTGACCTGTAAAGTCTCGCTCTGTCACTCATGGGGTGTAATAACACAGAGATAATGACTCAGCATTTCAGCGGGGTGGAAACGTTCTCGGTGAATTTCAATAAAGCAGATGGTGGCAATGCTATCAAATATTCAGCTCACAGTTTCACTTTTCCTCCACTGCGAGGACAGTTGGGCCTTTATTTAGCAGCTTTAGCGAGACAAGTCTGGCTGTAACTGGTAGCGTGAATCATGAATGGCGAGTGTCCTGAACTATGACTGTTCTAGAGAGGACACTAAAAACCAGGTGATATCATCCTTGAGTGTGCCATCTATTTTCAACATATCATTCAAAATCCCATTCAGCATGAAAGCGAAACTCCACTCGACATGCCAAATCAAAACCACCAAAAAAAAAAAGAGACGAGCTCCTTTGGAAATGAACCCCCCTTGACTCGTCCTCCCGCTGCAGCAGCCAATCACACTGTGAGACAGCTGCAACTCTTCTCTTCTCAGAGCTCGTCCTACAGATGCTTGTCTGGCTGCTCCTGCGGACCGATGAATCCTGCAGGTAACGAGTCAGCACAGGGAGGCATGCTGGGACACGTGGCTCTTCTTGTGTGCATCTCGTTTGCCTAAATTTGCATTCATTACGCATCAGGCAGGGCATGGAGAAGGGCTCAGAGAGGAAGAAGGGAGTGCAGTGTGGCGCCGTGGTGGATTGTGGGAGCTCTATGGGGGGGCAAGAGCTCTCAGGGGCTGGAAAAACAACTCAGTGGGTTATTGAGCACAAGGGTACAGCAGTTCACTGAGGTGAATGGGAAGATGAAAAAGAGTTTGCTCGATTCCAAAACCTAGATACGGATGCAACATTTAAAATATTTTAATTACGGCGCTTCCTAAGATACCACATTTTAGTCAATTTCTAAGGCGGCATTGCATGTATTTATTTGCAGAGAAAGCAAACCCAGAATGCACACAGAGTTCCAAGATGGTGGAGAAAGTGGGAGAAATGCTGAATAAACTTACATACTACTGAACATTATCAATAACAATACTTTATAATAAAAAAGGATACTTTACTGAATGGAGTATTGTGCTTATCTCTGCAACATGCTAACATGCTAATAATGATGATTAGGATGTTATCTTAGGAGGCCTGTAAGAACATTAGGTTTTGGAACAGAGCTTGTTTGTGTGCGAATAAGCATGTTTCTTCGAACTGCTTGCAGTTTTGGAGGTGGAAGTGAGCTATACTGGGAGTCGGAGGTGATGAAGCAGAGAGACGGAGGGAAGAGGAGAGGAAGAACATGTTTAAACATCTCGATGCACACGCTCAGGCAAACCCCACTGACACATCACAACTCCTCCAGTCTCCTGACAAATCCTGACAGATTAAGTGCTTTCATCTATTCACCATTTGCCACGAGAAAAGCGTTTATGAGAGCCGGGACAGTGTACATTAGTAATATTCCCTTAAGCGCTCAATCCTGTCAACTGCAATTTTGAAAAAAAGAAAAGAAAAAAAGGTCAAGTCTTTTTTTTTTTTTGACTCTTATAGATATCATGATAGCAGGAGGACGGTATTTGTGTCAGAATAATTCTCTGAAACAGATCAGTTCCTGATCCCGGTTTCCCTCTACTGAGCAGCAGAAACAGAGGGTTATGTGTCTTCTCATAACAACAAATAAAGAAAAATGCAGCAGAGCAGAACAGGTACACAGACAATGTCTAAAAAAAAAAAGAGGTGTTTCAATGGTAATCCTGCAGTTTTACCAGGAACAGGAGATCATGCTTAAACTGACAAAATAATGTCTAATAAATTCTAATGAACTAGCATTAGTGATGTTATCCTAATGTTGAGTCTAGTATTTTAATCACAGATCAGAGTGAATCTTATTAATCCTGTCAAAAACAAGTCATATCACTCGAAATACAAAGAGGGAATATAGCCTAATAAATGGTTTCTAAATTGTTGTGAAGAAATTAGTTTTTAGTACAATTAATATTTTATTTTGCATTGTAATATTTCATGACAATTTAGCAAATTGAGCCCCTCAAGTCTCATTACTGTAATGTGAAAAATGACATTTAAATTCTTAAAGGATTAGTTCACTTTTAAAATGAAAATTCTGTCATCATATACTCACCCTTAAGTTGTTTCAAACCTGTATGAATTTATTTCCTCTGCTGAACACAAAGGAAGATATTTAGAAGAATGTCAGTAACCAAACAGTTTTTGGTTCCCAATGACTGCCATAGTATATTTTTTTCCTACTATGGCAGTCATTGGGAACCAAAAACTGTCTGGTTACTGACATTCTTCTAAATATCTTCCTTTGTGTTCAGCAGAGGAAATAAATTCATACAGGTTTGAAACAACTTAAGGGTGAGTATATGATGACAGAATTTTCATTTTAAAAGTGAACTAATCCTTTAAGTGTCATTAAAGTAATATTTGTTGTACAGTCTTATAATCTATGCTAATTTTATTTAAAATTAAAAGGCTCCAGAAAAGATTATTCTAAAGAGAGAAAAAAAAAACTCAATAGGAAAACATCTATGCAAATTACAACATAAATTGAGGGAGAATATGTGCCCAATTATCATGAAAATAATGTCACAAAGCACCATATGCCAAAATAGCATTCATTTTCTTAATGCATAATAGTTATCCTGCAAAACCAAAAGCAAAAAGTGTTTTCACCCTTAAAAGGTTTCGTGTATGACTTAATGTAAAAATGCTCTTCTGAACCCATATAAACTGACGAGGACAAGAAGATCAAGTCAACCAGCATGTTCTCAAAGGCTTAGAAGAAGGAAAAAAACATCACGACCAGCGAGTCTTAACACAATTTAAACTAATCACTTTCATTACAGGCCTGATCGGGTTATATGTCCTTGTTGCAAACAGCGGGGATATTAGCTTTATTCAAACTGCTCAAAATAGTCAGAGAAAATGGAGTGAAAATGCCAGTAATTAAGTTATACAGCTATGTTCTAGGCGTAACCACGGCGACACTGAGCTCAGTGTCCACGCCGGTGATGAAAGCCAATCATGACACTGAGCAGACTCAATGCAGGCTGATCTCCGGAGATTATATCTGATATAGCTCATGCATGTGCATAAACAGATAATGGAAGAGAAATTTTATTTAGGGAGCACATTTCTACAGCGAGAGAAGGCAAACTGTAGTCTATACTCCTTTGAGAAGCTTATATGAATGTAACGTCCGATGCATACATCTGCTCAGCGCCTTTATTGACTGCTGGGATTGGGTCAGAGCTGTAAAACACACTCTAAATAATGTTTACTAGCGTGTTAATGTTTGAGAGTTGTGTGTAGTTGGATTTCGTATACAGAAACAAACAATGCCAGAACCTGTGAACACACACACAGGCATTAATTTACACTGTAAACACTTTATATCACTGACCAAAGGTTGAGTTCATGCCAAAGAGGACACCTGGGACTGAGAGACTGTTCCAGACACAAACATATCTGTCATTTCCTTCAAATAGAGATGAGACAGAGCCATATCAACACAGAGCAGCTCATTCAGATCAATACACACGAACACCACTGTGTAACCCATTCTACACACACACCAGCACACCTGGATCTGTAGCATTCTGTCTCCTTAAATCAAATCTCAACCTTTAAATCAATATCTAAAGTGTCAGGCTGGCATGAGGAGACAGAAACAGCGCAGGAGTCACTTTTAATGACTAAAAAATCTGCCAATCTCAGTTGACTTGCAGTGACTGTTTGGGTTAGATAGCCTAACCAAATGGTTAAGATGCAACACTTTCTGTTGAGGTTACATGCACTGAAAAATTGTGCTCAATAAGACCAAGGACCTCTATTACGGAAGTATATGGGGTTTATTTTGATTTCCATTGGTCTTTGGTGTTAATATCCCCGCAGACAAGAGCTAAAACAAAATGCTTCCCAAAATTTTGGAATACATATTTACAACCCCTACTGTTTGAGTCTTATAGTCACTGAAGCGTTGCTCTACTAAGGGCAGGATATGATGTGTTGGCTCATGGCTTTGGCATGTGACCGCAGAGCCAGTCGCAATATGGCCTAAAGGTGTGGGGTCTGATCACAGGCGGTTAGATGAAGAGACAGAGGAAGAAACTCAGACGAGGGCCAGTGTGCTTCATTAATCTCTCAGTGGCCATCCCATCTGGACTTGGATGGAAGGGTCAGTGGCCACATGCAGGTAGAGAAAAGACAGGAGAGATGTTAAGATGGTCAATAAGGAACAGAAAAAAAGAGGGAGAATGTAAGTAGAGTGGATACATAAAGAAAGAAAAGAGAGACATGTATGGTTTCAAAAGGTAGTGAGCTATGTTTTAAATGCATTCAGCAGTTCTTAAGCTAGCATTAGCATCACTGTTCCTCGTGTACTTTAATCACAGATACCACAATGACGTTGCACAGCAATCTGTCGACCTGGATCAGCGTGATTGTCTCTGTTCATCTGAGTTTTAGTTAAATTACACTGATACTAGTGACTTTTATAGAGTGGTCTGCACAATAATTACAAAAGAATAGGAACTTGGGCATCACTCTTGGGTTTTTCACCTTGTATATGTTGTTTTATCTTTGTAAGTCTTTCTTTCTTTCTTCTGGCTTTGGACCTTTTCTGCTTCTTCAGCCATACAGGTACTTATTCTCCCATTGTCCTAGCTGATACAGCAGGAGCAGTTCCCATCCCCCCCTTTCTCCCACTTCACTTCCTGTCAGTTTTCTATACTATCCTATCTCAAAATAAGGCAAAAATGCCCAAAATAAATAAAAAACATTAGCTTAGCAACATGCTAACGTCAACTTTAACAATTATATGTCTCTTGTGCAAAGTGGCATTTGTTATGTTATGTAGAGTGTTCCAAATCAATCAAATTATTAGCTTCTGTGACAGTTATATTGCTGTCTTAGAAAGCGGCTGCCTGTGTAGGCAGTGAGAAAGCTCACTAGGTTTTGGAACGGAGCTATTGCAAGAATATGAAAGAGCCAGAGAGAACGTACTCGGTTACTAACGTAACCTCGGTTCTCTCTAGAAGAGGGAACGAGTACTGCGTCGAAGAACGCTACGGGAAAGATATTTCTTTGTCGAGATTGAAGCCTAAAATTAATCCTTAATTTTGTAATAATGTAAAACGCTTTTCTGAAGCATACAACCTAGGCGGAGCAATACAGCTCACCCATTGGCTGCTCTGCCAGAAAAGCACAGCCTATGCGAGGCCAGGACGCTGACCAATGAGGACGCTTCGCGCCCTTCTGCGTCACCTCCCGCCCAAACAGGCGTGGCCTAGGCCTATAAATACGAGCATAGCTGTCTAACACGCCGATTTTCGTCAATGAAGCGACGCAGCGCGGACACGCACGGCCATGAGACGCAGTACTCGTTCCCTCTTCTAGAGAGAACCGAGGTTACGTTAGTAACCGAGTACGTTCTCTTACGTAGAGTTCTCTCGTACTGCGTCGAAGAACGCTACGGGAACCCCATGTAAAACGCCGTGCGTGCTCTTGGACCGACACAGACACCTAAGGGCGCGCGCGCCCTGGTATACAAGTGCCTACCCCAAGAAGTATAGGGAGAGCGGCTAAATTAGCATCATCCCTTTATAGTAGTGCCTCTTAAGGCATAATAGCATATATATGTAAATATAGATATATATGAGGGGTAATAGCATGCTCATGGGACACATTGTCAGTGAGTGATGCTTAAACATTGAAGTGACCTGGGCCGCACAGCGGGGCAGGAACACATATACATATTAACACTGAAGTGACCTGGGCCGCAGCGCGGGGCAGGACACTAATACATAGTCTTCTAGACCGAGAGCAGTTTAGCCTGCAACGCAGGAACCTCTAGGTTATAGAACCTAATAAATGTAGACGGGGAGGCCCAGCCTGCCGCCATACAGATATCTTGTAACGAGATTCCGCTATACCAAGCCCATGAAGAGGCCATGCCTCTCGTGGAGTGTGCTCTGATGCCCAAAGGGCATTCCAAACCTCTAGATGCGTAGGCTAGCGCAATGGCGTCCACTACCCATCGAGACAGACTCTGTTTCGTCGCGGCTCGCCCCTTGGAGCGTCCGCTGAACGAAACAAAGAGCTGCTCCGTCTGTCGAAAAACAGCGGAGCGGGACACATAAGCTCTTAATGCCCTGACCGGGCAAAGGGAGCTATTTCCGTCCTCTGAAGCCGGCAGGGCCGACAGGGAGATGACCTGAGCCCTGAACGGTGTGTTGAGGGACTTAGGCACGTACCCATGCTTCGGTTTCAATACGACTACAGAGTCGTTTGGCCCGAACTCCATACAAGAAGCTCTTACTGAGAGCGCTTGCAAGTCTCCCACACGCTTCACTGAAGCGAGAGCCAAAAGAAACACGGTCTTGAAAGACAGGTGTTTCATGTCAACTGAGTGAATAGGCTCGAAAGGGGCCCCTTTCATAGCGTTCAACACTGTAGAAAGGTCCCAAACGGGGACTGAAGGAGGCCTTGGAGGGTTTAACCTCCTGGCGCCTCTCAGGAAGCGGACCACCAGGTCGTTCCTGCCTAGTGAACGGCCAAGCGTTGGATTAACGAACGCTGATATGGCAGCCACATAGACTTTGAGCGTGGATGGGGTTCTTCCCTTATCCAATAGCTCTTGCAAGAAGGAGAGAATCTCCGGTTCTCCACACTGAAGTGGTGACAGACCTTGATCTGAACACCATCCAGAGAACACCGACCATTTGGAAGCGTAGAGCCGTCTAGTAGACGGAGCCCTAGCTTGCTCGATCGTGTCTAACACTCCTCTTGGGAGGTTAGCGGGTACCCGTTTATGGCCCATACGTGTAGGGACCAAAGCTCGGGGTGAGGATGCAGAATCGCGCCCTTGGCCTGTGAGAGGAGGTCTCTCCTCACTGGAATCGGCCACGGGGCAGTACTTTTCAGTCGCATCAAAGCTGGGAACCAGGTCTGATTCGTCCAGTATGGAGCAACCAGTAGTACCGAGCATCCGCTCTCCTTGATACGCTCCAGCACTTGAGGCAGGAGTGAGACAGGAGGAAAGGCATAGAGCGGACGGCGGGGCCAGACTCTGGCCAGCGCGTTCGCGCTCTTCGAAAAGAATTCTGGGCAGTGAGCGTTCTCCTGGTTTGCAAACAGGTCTATTTCCGCTCTGCCGAACCTTTTCCACAGCAGACGCACTGTCTGTGTGTGTAGGGACCACTCTCCCGTAGGAACATTGTTCCGTGAGAGTCTGTCCGGGCCTACGTTCAAGTGGCCTGGCACGTGTATTGCTCTTAACGAGCGCAGGTTGTGCTGGGCCCACACCAGTATGCGTTCCGCTAACCTGAATAGGTTTCGGGACCTCAGGCCACCCTGGTGGTTTATGTAGGCTACTACCGACACGTTGTCCGAGCGGACCAGGACGTGGTGTCCTTTTATCCGGGGACAGAAACGCCTCAGCGCAAAGTCCACCGCCATCATTTCCAGGCAGTTTATGTGCGGTAGTTTGGCTCGCTCTGCCCATTGGCCAAAGAGCGGTCTGCCGTCGAGCAGTGCTCCCCAGCCTGAGGTGGACGCGTCCGTGGACACCACCTTCAGGCTCGAGGAAGTCCCCAGGCTTACACCTGACCGGTACCAGTCTGACGCTCTCCATGGTGTCAGGGCTGAAATGCATTCCTGAGTGACCTTGAGGCGATAACGACCGTGTAACCATGCTCGGCGCGGTACGCGCGTTCTCAACCAGAACTGTAGTGGGCGCATGCGCAGCAGGCCCAACTGCAGCACTGTAGAGGCTGAGGCCATGAGGCCCAGCATTTTCTGAAATCTCCTGAGCGGCACTATGTGGCCGCTGCGGAAGGATTTCGCCATTTGCAGGGTATTTCGCCTGCGCTGTGATGACAGACGTGCTGTCATAGACAGTGAGTTCAGATCCAGTCCTAAAAAGGAGATCCTTTGACTGGGAAACAGTGAACTTTTCTCCCAATTGACTCTCAGACCTAAGCACTCGAGGTGATCGAGTATTAGCGTCTTGTGGTGAGCGAGTTCTGACGGCGATTGAGCTAGAATCAGCCAATCGTCCAAATAGTTCAGAATTCGAACGCCTCGGAGTCTCAGGGGTGCCAGCGCCGCGTCCATGCACACTGTAAATGTACGAGGTGCTAGGGATAGGCCGAATGGCAGGACTGTGTACTGATATGCCCGGCCCTCGAAGGCGAATCTCAAAAATCGCCTGTGACGTGACGCAATTTGTATGTGAAAATACGCGTCTTTCAGATCTATCGCCATAAACCAGTCTCCTCGGCGAATTTGCGCGAGGATTTTTCTGGTCGTGAGCATTCTGAACTTCCGCTTTGTTAGCGTTTTGTTCAGACGCCTTAGATCTAAAATGGGTCTGAGACCCCCGTCTTTCTTCGGTACCAGGAAATATCTGCTGTACAGACCCCCTTCGCTCTGAGCTTGAGATAAAGGCTCTATGGCCCCTTTGCTCAATAGCTTCGCTATTTCGGCTCGAAGTAGATGTGCTACTTCTGTTTTTACCGTGGTTTCGACTTTTCCCGTGAAACGGGGAGGGCGTCGATGAAACTGTAGCGAATAGCCTCTTTTTATAGTCTCTAGCACCCATTCTGAGACCCCGGGAAGTCTTTCCCATGCATGTGCACGTGTGACTAGGGGTTGAATGTAATCTGGGCCCTGGTCGCGAAATGGTCGGCGACACGAGAGCAACCGTGTGCTGTAACATGGACGCCGTGGCGTCTGAGGCGGGGGACATGTTTAACACAGTATGCGTCCCGCGCGCGCTCGACTCTCTGAGTTGAGAGAGAGCACGCGGGGCGAGCCCTACGGGGCTCGTTATGTTTGTAAATAAACGTGGGCGCTTGGTGGCGGGCACATTTATAACACCGGGGACACTGTGTTTGTGTACTGACTGACCGTTCGTTAGTTTCGTTTTTACAGAAACCGCGGAACGTGCAGTGTGTAGTGGTTGTGGGCACTGGATAGTGGGCACGCTCACTACATGTAAAGCACAACCGGCATGAGCCGATTTTATGTGTGCAAACCCTGTGTTGAACGGGGCTGTGCTTGTGTGAATGAATGGGCACTGGGTGGGCATTGCAGTTACACACATTACACCATCGGCCTTGGCCGGAACACCAGAAATTAAACTCTTTTTTAGATTTATCTGGGTCGCCGTGAAAACGGCGTTTGTGTGCAGGCAAACGGGCTTTACGGCCGGTTTGTTGGCTGCTAAATACACTGGTACAAACACGGAACTTAGGGCTGTACAAGCGAAAATCTTTGGTGGAAGTCCGGCCGCAGCGGGACCCGAACACCGTCGTTTTCCTAGCAGGGCTAGGATGGCGCCGAGGCCTCGGGCTTGAGTGAGATCTTGGGCCGAGGACCACGCGGTGGCGGGCGGCGTCCGGCGGAGCGAGACCGTGGTCTCTCTCGGGCCTGTTGCTGCTGGGCCGGTGCGGCGGGCGCGGGGCGCTGCTGAGTTCGGGCAGGCGGCTGTTTAGGGCGGCCTGTTGCGGAACTGGAGCGCTTTGGCAGAAAATGTCTCATGGCCTGCGAAGTCTTCTGTACCTCGGCGAATCGGTCCGCGAAGTCCTTCACGGAGGATCCGAAGAGGCCAGTCGGTGAAATGGGAGCGTCGAGGAACGCAGAGCGCTCCGACTCTGCCATTTCGGAGAGAGTCAGCCACAAATGTCTCTCGGAAACAGTAGCTGAGGCCATAATCCTGCCGATGGCGTGTGCGGCGGACTTTGTAGCGCGAAGAGCGAGGTCTGTGGCGCTACGTAAGTCCGGAACACTGATCGCGCCCGGGCCTTCCTCGTCTAGCTTGCAGAGGAGGTTAGCCTGGTGGATTTGGAGCACCGCCATGGTGTGCAGCGCCGATGCAGCTTGTCCGGCGGCGGAATACACGCGGCCGTTCAGAGCAGACGAAGTGCGGCAAGCTTTAGATGGTAGGACTCCCTTAGCCCGCCGTCCAGCAGAGGGTGGGCAAAGGTGAGTCGCTACAGCCTCCTCGACCGGAGGGAGAGCGTGGTAGCCTCTGTCGCGAGCACCGTCCACTACGGAGAATGCTGGCGAGGCAGAAGTACGTACTCTGGCTGAAAATGGCGCCTTCCACGATTTCGCTACCTCTTCGTGAAGCTCAGGAAGAAAGGGTGCGTGTCTGGAGGGGGGCGCAGCGCGGTCTCCAGCGAGGAAGCGGCCATCCAGCCGGTTGAGTGCAGGTTGTTCGGGCGTCGACCACTCGAGGCCAAGGCTCGATACGGCCTGTGTGAGCAGACGCATCAGCTCTGCTTCGATGCTGATCTTCCCTCCTCGACGTTCCGGAACGGCGGGGGAGGGGAGGTCCACAGAGCTCGCCCATCCCTCGCTCTCCGAAGCGAGAAGCGAACAGCAATCGTCATCCCCCTCTGATACGGCTTGCTGGTCGTCCTCCATAACGGACAAAGCGGCGTGCTGCGGCTGTTGTCCGTCGGTGAGCGACTCAAGCGACACGTTGAGAGGAGCTAGCGGCGGTGGCGGCGGCGAGCTCCTCGTGGAGGGAGGTTCCGGGACCCGCTGAGCGCGGCGCTTCTTACGGCGCGGCGCTACAGGGGGCGGTTGAGCAGTCTCGGCGAAAGATGCAAGGCGAGTCCGCAGAGTCGCGATTGGCATCATGTCGCAGTGATGGCAGCCGCCATCACCGAGAGCGAGAGCTGCATGTTCCTCGCCCAAGCAGGAAACACACAGTTCGTGGTGGTCCCCGTCGATGAGCGCGGCTCGGCAGGAGCCGCAGGAAACGCGAGACATCTTTAAAAAGACACTCGTTGCTCTTTTGTGAGGAAAAAATGTGTGCCGCGGTAGGCGAACACACACACAAAACACACACAAAACTGAAAGGATATTCCACGCCGGAGAAGCGCAGCAGGGAACGGCGGCTGAAGGCGGCGATGACCAGCGGCTTCAGGTAAGGGCTAGTCCTGCTGAGGTGCTTGTTCCAAACGGCTGTGGCGGCTCGAATCAATCCAGCGATGCGTGCAGCTTCGTTGAATTTAAGAAAATCGGCGTGTTAGACAGCTATGCTCGTATTTATAGGCCTAGGCCACGCCTGTTTGGGCGGGAGGTGACGCAGAAGGGCGCGAAGCGTCCTCATTGGTCAGCGTCCTGGCCTCGCATAGGCTGTGCTTTTCTGGCAGAGCAGCCAATGGGTGAGCTGTATTGCTCCGCCTAGGTTGTATGCTTCAGAAAAGCGTTTTACATTATTACAAAATTAAGGATTAATTTTAGGCTTCAATCTCGACAAAGAAATATCTTTCCCGTAGCGTTCTTCGACGCAGTACGAGAGAACTCTACGTAAGAGAACTAGTAATTACCAGGCGCTCTGGGTGTACGTTTTACCGCTCTCGACCCCGAGATGGCTCTGTGTGAGTGGAGTGGGCCGGCTGGCAGGGTGGGCAGTTCAGAGCAGACAGCAGATGCTGCCTGAGCCCGGCACACAGATGCAATCTGATCAACGCTCAACAGTGCCAGGGGCCAGAGACAGACAGGCCAGACATACGGCACTCTGGCAGGTAAATCAGAACCGCCTCGTCTTTGCTGAGACTCCACAACTAAAAGCCCTCTGCACCTTCTTTGCATAGACTTCCTTCTTATTGTCGGTAATGTGACTGCACCAGTGCTACTTCCTCTCTGCATTGCTGTAGAAAAGATGATTCATTAATCAGTTTCAGACCCAAGGGAAACCTTATTCTGTTCACCCTGACGCCCCTCAATTCTCAATGCTGACCGCAAATTCCCTTCCTTCTCTATCACTGTCCTCCTAAAGTATAGATATGACAATGCATTTCTAAGGCAAATCCTCAGGGGTGCTGCTTCTGAAGGAATCTGGCTGTTTGGAGGAAAACAAGGATTCCACAGATAATTAGCTGAAGGCAAGGTTGTTTTTTATCAGAAAGCTGCACATTTCTGTTGCCTTTCTTTCCTCTCACCCAATCATGTGTCTTTTCTGCATGTTGCAGGGTATTATTAATCAATGTCCAGGATAATAAGGTCCTACGTGGCCAGAGATTGCGGTTTGAGGCAATTGTGCAACAATTTTAAAGGTCCACTGTGCAACTAGCCAAAATGGGGAACCTCTAAGGGGCAACACATTCTTTATTGTCCAGCAAAACGGAAGGATGTTTGGATTTAGAAGGATGTGGATATGGATTTGGCCCAAAAACTAGGTCTGCAATAAAGCCACATCAAAAAATAGCAAGATTCCACTGTTACATGTGCTTGGAGAGAGATAAAAGTGTAAAACTTTAATGTTCACATTCTCTTTGATCCTGCAGAACATAATGAATTCATTTTCAGGCTGCTAGAACAGCATAAATCTATAGAAAACCTGAAGGTTAAGAATTGTCTGAATATGGCTGAAATTGATGTCTAAAACCTTTTAGCTCTACACCTCCACAGTAACGGATCAAATCTAAACTCCTGGCAAGAACTCCTGCGGTTTCCACTATCCTGACTTTTTATTTTTTTTATAAACTGAGTCAATGCTAAATTTGCTGAGTGTGGCAGCTGGCTGTAGAACGATTCTCCATCGCCTAATGGCTCTGATCTCCATGCCAGCTCACTGGCATCCACAGCAGCCACCCCGAGAAACCACACTGCGCATCCTGAAGCATCGAGGCCTGTGCGGCCCACATAGGTATTTTCTGAAATAGCCCCAGAAAGGGTTTGGATGTTAAAAAGGGTAACCGGGGGCTGTCATAACACTGTTTAATGCGCTGTGGCACTCGGGCAACCCAGAGTTCACATTTCTAATAGATGAGCTTTGGGAGGACTGCTAAAACTGTCCCTGCTGATCATAGCAGGCCCACTCCACACATGTAAGAAGGATGCTTGGAAAGTGAGCCAGCCTTTGATGTATGCAAAATGTTTATGTAACGACTCACAAGGAGATGGAATATGAAGTATTAGTCAACGGTTGTTCCTGAAAGAACCATCTGGATATGAAAGGTTTACATCTGGAGTTTAACAGAGGTTTATTTAATATAAATACCCTATGTGTTGAAGGAGCAGGAAGTTTTATTTATTCAGTGTTTATGCCATGGCAGTGACCAACTTTAATCCTCTTTTTTTTTCTTTTTAAATCTATGCATCGGTACCAAAGACACCCCCGTTACATCAAAAGAATCCAAAAATGTTCTTTTCTAAACAAGCTAAAAATGGAAATAACTGAGACAACCCCCCTGTTCCGCACGTGCTGTCAAATATAAAACTGATCAATTATCCTGAAAATAATGTCTGGATTGCATTGGGTCAAAGGGGACAGCCATATATTGATATGTGTGGTCTGCACTGGTGAAACACAGAGGCCAAGTCAATTGTAAAGTAACAACATATCATTCGGCTCAGACGCTGACCTGAGAGCAGTTCATTGATCTGCGACTGTTTCTCTCGTCCTGGGAATACCCACATGAAGGAACCGCAATACAATACAATAATGCTAAAATAACACGTGCTTTAAATAAACATTATAGCCTAGTTATCTGAAGTGACTATGACTCTTACAGAGTGAGGCATTACATTTAAAGGAGATCCCAGGCAAAACCAAGACATAATATAACACCACGACTGCTTAAGGAAGCACACACATACATGCAAGGATACATTACAAGATCACTAATTTGAGAATATGGAAGCTCATTTAAGGAAGATGATACTTCCGATGACACAGATTCATATGTGTGATTAATAAAAGCCAATGAATCTTACAGTGATACAAGGATCAGAGCACATAATAAAAATATTCAGAGTGTCACGATGCAGTCAAATATGGCTGAGGTGCTGCATGCCTCGAGTCACTACACTACAGCAAAAGCAATTTCTGTTTAGATAAACACCCACAAAAACAGAAGGAGAAAATGCAAGGAGGGGAGAATTATGGGAACGCTTATACGATTTGAGCAGATGGGAGTCATCACGCAAAGCTTTGCATGACATTTCACCACTAAGAGATGTCTATGACATAAATCATTCCAAGATATTAAAAAAAAACACTTAAGACAGAGAAAAAATCATTGCAGCATAAGTGAGAGAATAAGTGCGAGTTGTTCTTCCATCGTTGATTTAGAACGAGCCCTATAGCAATGCTGTGGTTCACTGCCAATTAAACGTGAATGTCGGTCTAACTAATTACCAGTAGAATACACGACGTTACTTCATACTGAATGATGATGGCGCTTAAAATGACGGTAATTACCTGTCAATTGGACGTAATTGACAATAACAACAGTAGCGAGTGCACAGATGAGGCGGGGACAGACATGTCAAGGGTCCTCCAGACGGGTCTGATGGGTAGACATACTGACGGCTGATTTAATGGACCAGAGACTTCATTCCACATGTTTATTCTCTCTTTCCCCATCAGTTTTCCTTCTTACGTGTTCTTTATGTCTTTTCCCGTCTTTTTTTCATTCTTCGTTTTGCTTGCATAGTCTCCTTCTGTAGTTGGCAGCACAACAGGACTCTCTGCCATCACTTCCCTATTTAATTGGAGCATTAATCTTATTAATTCTTTCTCTCTCTCTTTCGCTGTCAGAGAGGCAGGTCAGTGACAGCTCCCACTGTGTCAGTGCACTGGACTGTCTGCACCCCTCCCTTTCCTTTCACACAATCTGTTAGCTCCACACTAGGGCCATTCATTATTGATCAGAGCCGGAGCTGCTGCTTGTCCGCGAGGCCAGCAGCACCATTTCCATCAGGAATATTTGAGGCCATAAAGTCATTCAGTGAGAGATTCCTGGAGAGACGCACGTCTCGTGTTGTATGGCTGTGGGCGCTGAGGGGCTCATGCTGCTTGTGTGAAAAATGAACATCTTGCCCACAGTATGTCACAGTAAGAGCCTGGGGCTAGAATACCAGAGAATGAAGCAGGATGACACTTCCAGTTAAACACACAACTATGGCTGTAGCCTGTACTTTGAGTCTGTATTTAGTGTAATCTAGGAATTATACTAGCCAAGGATCTTGGTAGTACTTCACAGCATTTATGTGTGTGAAACTGACCAAATAATGTGTAGATTGTGGATTCTCTATTACAGAATTGCTTAAAGTATCCCATGTGGTCAGAGCTATGGAATAGTACAGTGGTTCTCAACCTTTTTGACTCCAAGGCCCCAACAATATTTAAAGGCCCCATTATTTCAGTTGATCATGATTTATTGGATAAGGAATACCATTTTTTTTTACTAAATTTCTACCCCATAAAATATTTTAGAGCTTGAATAACTACAAACATGTATATTCATCAGTGTTGGGCAAGTTACTTTTAAAAAGTAATTAGTTACAGTTACTAGTTACTTCTTCCAAAAAGTAACTAAATTAGTTACTCAGTTACATATTTTAAAAGTAACTAGTTACTTAAGAAAGTAACTATTGCGTTACTTTCAAGTAAAATTAAATTTTAAATGCTTAAATGTGACCCCACCTCTTTAACGGAACTTAAAATACATGTGCATGTTCAATTATTTATGATAAATCTGAATATTATGGGTCATTCGCGAATGAGCGTTAGTGATGATGGATCGACTCGTTCGCGAATGAGCTTTTGATGGGTCGTTCGCGATTCGCGAATGAGCCGACTCTAAGAGCCGGCTCTTTTAGGTGAACGTCGGGCGCTGGCTCGCATATCTGAAGAGCCGACTCTATTTTTACAAATTTAGCCTATAGAAATTAAATAATTAAGTAATAAAAATTGAAATATTATAGTCAAAGTCATTTAAAGAGCCGTTTGTGAGCCAAAAGAGCCGGCTCTTTTCAGTGAGCTGAGTCAAAAGAGCCGAATGCCCATCTACTATGCGTGCTTTCGAACACCCGCCCAACTCTACCTCTGATTGGCTTACAATTAAATTTTACTCTACCTCAGCCAATCGTCAGCATTTATGCGCTTGTCTCTTGCTCTGCCCACTAACCAAGGAAGAACAGTAAAAAAAAGTATTTGCCACTCGCTCAGAGATCTAGTTGGTCTGATGAAAAAAAACCGGCTTCATCAGTTATAGTAACGCGCCGCATTTTTTGGCAGTAACGGTAACGGCGTTATTAAGATGAGAAGAGTAATCAATTAGATTACTCGTTACTGGAAAAAGTAATGCCGTTAGTAACGGCGTTATTTATAACGCCGTTATTCCCATCACTGATATTCATTATATATATAAAAAAAATGCTCTGGAGCTTTACTAGAAATCAATTGTCTAGTCTAGTCACTATTTTAAAATTAGGTTTACTCATATATTCATGTTATTCAAGACAGTATATTAAAGACAGAAATTAGTTTTTTTCTTACTTTAAATAATTTTAAGTCATCCTGTGAGTCCCCTGAAGTTTGTTGAGGCACCCTGGTTGAAAACCACTGGAATAGTGTTTAGAGCTGCCTCACATTGTGCTGTGGTGCTCCTGTGGACGATGCAGGATTATGTTTCCACCTCTTCTCTCCATTTCCTATCATTTCTGGCTATTCCTGTCATTTAAAACAATCTCAGGGCATTCTAAGTTATGGTGCTCATTTAGGTGATTTAGGATTGAGTAGAGCTTGCAATGTGTCCTGAAGCCGTTGATCATCTCTCCAATATTTATATGTCCCCTAACCATTTAAAAAGTGTCAAAGGCCAGAAAGGTATGTGAGGTAACTAGAAAAAACAGACTGATCACAATCGTTATTATTCATGATTACTGATCATGACAATGGATAGCCATGCAGTAAACCAAAAGTTCCTTCCCCGTTTAAGGTCATTTTACTGTTGGAGAGTGTAACATATAAGACACATCTGAAACGGCTCTGACATCCCCGTGCAGCAGCCGTTGTTCTAGGAACAGTCGTGATTATCCAGCAGCGTGTAAGTCGGAGGCAAGTCACGACAGGGAAAATCTCCCCTTTTGAAAAGGTCACAGGCCTCTGCTTTTGTCTAATGTCAGGATTCATCCACACGCATATGGCCAGCGAGTGGCCTACTATATTTCCATTTGCTTTCAGATAGGGACGGATGAGTAAAAGAGACCTTTACAGACGGTAGCACACTGCTCTAATACTGTATAATATCTCTGGATTAAAACCGCACAGCGCGGTTCATGTGGACCACAACATCCTGTGTCATTAAAGAGCGAGAGTGGCTTCCTGAGCTGGGTTATAAATGATCAATTGGAGATCCTTATGCATCTAGCATTAATCAGTCATGTGGCAGTATAAGAGGAAGTGGGGCTGCTTTATGGCTGTGTTGAGACTCCCTGTGAATCTAAGTGAGCTCCACATCCTGTTCTATAGCTATACATTAACCCGCAGTTCATTAATCACACGACTCTAATTATCTCAGCAGCAGCAGCACGAGTGCAGATAACCGCACCAGGTATGTCAGCACGCACTACAGATGTTTCCAAAACCTAGCTGGCTGCCATGTATTTAACGCAGAATCCTAATTGAAACGTTCTTCATACTGTAAGCGGCTGATTTCAAATGCTCTACATAAGCAAAAACACAAATAGCACTAATCACAGAACTCCATATTTTGATATTAATGTAAAAATTTTACATTTGTTAAAATTTGTATTTAAATACTTTGCCTATTTTTCTTGCGGCAAGAAATTAATGTGGGATTGGAAAGCAATACTAATACTGTATAATTCTACATTTATGTTTAAGACCACCCAGAGTATGCAATTTTGTCCTTCTTTTGAAAATTTGAATACATTTAAATGCAAAATAATTATTTGTGAAAATATTTGTACACAGATTTACACAGTTAGTGAATAAGACCCACAGTCTAAGCAGCTCATTAGGCTTTGGGACAGTATCTGTTTTTACACATATACCTGTAGCTATGGATACAAAAGCATTGGTGTCGCAGTCAGGATGTGTGAATGTGAAATCCAAAATATGGATGTTCACACGCTCTTGGTATGGTGTACTCTGACAGCAGAGAGAGCCATACATGACACGAGAGCTTCCATCAACTCAAACTGTCAGGGAAGAAACACGCAGAAAGAAAGTGGCTCTATATGGCTGAGAGCTAAAGATAAAGAGTCCAACCGCAGAAGCCCATCTGTTGTCTAAGACAAAGTCACCCTCTTATTTGGACTCAGGATATCTGGACTTGTGTTCTCAGGCACAAGGTCCTCTTCTGGGAAATGAATTTGAATATTGGTACAAACAGGCGTGCTTGTATCTGCTGCCATGTTGCAGAAAATGAGAAAAGAGAAAAAGAACACAAGACACATACTGTCTGATGTCCCCAGGGAGGACCCATCTTAAACAGGGTCATATGCCAGAGTTATAAAGACGCTTCCATAAGTTTTTCAACAACCTGTGCATAATTACAGCAAACAGCTGTGGCCACTGTTAATCACATACAGCACCTGTACATCTGCTTGCAGCTTCCATTTTACTGCTAACGCGGTGAGATTTTATGTTAGTTTTATCTTAAACATAAAGTAACCTGATCCTGATTGATCAAGACTGTTCTGACTTGTCCATTTTCAGCATCAATTTTTCATCTTGCATCAAAATCCTGTCTATTCATTGTACGCATTTGAAGTTGGGTTTTAATGTACCCAAGTATCTAAATTAAAAAGAGTTTAACAAACAGGTTTGTGGCTCTTAATTTCTTTGTATTAATTAACCACTTGTAAACTTATGTTCACCGTTCTTTTTTATAAATATAGGATATGTATTAAATCTATATTCATTGAGTCGAATCGGGAATCGAAATCAAATCGAGAATCGAAATCGAATCGAGAGCTTGCGAATCGAAATCGAATCAAATTGGAACATCTGAATCGATACCTAATATTAGGGCTGGGCGATATATCAATATAAAAAATATATCATGTGCTTTACTCACTCGAATGTTGTTCCAAACCTGTATTAATGTATTTCTTGTGCTGAACACAAAATAAGATATTTTGAAGAATGTGGGTAACCAGACAGTTGCTGGTCCCCATTGCCTTAGTCACTGGGGTACATCAACTGTTTGGTTTCCCACATTCTTCCAAATAACTTCAACAGAAGAAAGAAACTTATTCAGGTTTGAAACAACTTGAGAGAGTAAATGATTACAATACAAAATTTGGGGAGAACTAATGCATTTAATGTTAATAAAACCACAAAACACAGAGGAAATCACATACTGCTCTTGACTGAGAACTTTAATAGTAACTTTAATAAGAATCAATGTATAATTTATACAGTGAAGTCCATATTTGGCTTTGACTGAACATTTGCTCTCACTTTGCGGAAAAAATATCAGGATATATATACCATATCGATATTCAGCCTAAATATATCGGGATATGACTTTTGGTCCATATCGCCCAGCCCTACCTATTTTAAACCTTTTTTAACAAGGTTAAAAAAAATCAGATTCAATCTTATTTTAAAAAGAGACTCACCGATAGACCTCAAGATAAGGGGACAGATGGGGCAAATCTCAAACACACACACAAAACCAGCATGAGGTTTTAATCAGTGTTTGACCATAAAGCTGTAATATACAAATTAGGACCAGATAGGAAGAACGGAGTGGGAGATGAATGTGTAGTAGGGGCTGCACAGCACTTGACCCTTTTACATATTAAGTATCAGGGCCACTATCTACAGTCATCAGCTCTTATTGATTGAGCATGAATGTGGACTATATACACACACACACAATCACACACACACTCACAGTGCCCTGTACCCCCCTTATCCTGACCTCTCTCCCTCCGCTGTGCTGCATGGCAGTTTTAATTGCTGCGGTCAGTGCTACAACCCCATGGGGTCATTTCAATTAAACAGAGTATCTAGAGTAGAGAAAGAGAGAGGGAAGTGTCTACTTCTGACTCAACCTGAGCCCATTATTTGGCTCAATGCGGCACGCACACACACACACACACACACGCACGCACGCAAGCACACACACACGCACACACACACACACACGCACGCGTTGGGGCAACTACATTATGAGGACTCTCCATAGGCGTAATGGTTTTTATACTGTACAAACTGTATATTCTATCCCCTTACACTGCCCCTATCCCTAAACCTAGGAACACAGGAAAAATTATGTATTTTTAAATTTTTAATAAAACATTGTTTTTTTTAAGCTATTTGAATTACGAGGACTCAAGAAATGTCCTCATAAACCACGTTTAAGTTGTAATACAAATGTAATGCGCATGTAATTATACAAATTTGTGTCCCCATAAATCACATAAACAAGGACACACACACACACACACACACAATTTTAATGATAAATTAACACAGACCCAGCAACCCTTATTTAAATCAAAGGAAACCCTTCTCTGAGTGAAAGCTCATTGAGTGCTTATCACTTAATGATGCTTATCAGGCTTTATTTGTAAATCTAATGGGACAATATTGTTTTTATTTTGATTACATTTAGTCTATATATCATGCTTTATTTGCATTTCCATGACAGGAACTGTTGTAGTATTAAGCCTAACCTTTGCATCTATAAATCAAAATCTTCATATATTAGTTCACGCTAGCGCTTACACAGGGGACGATTAATGACTCAATCATCATAATCAGTAACCATGCAAAGAAAGGCTGGAAATAAGAGCAACCTCATGCATGTATAACCTTATCACAGGCTTGCATGATGTGCTCGACACACCCTGAGGTGACATCAAAACAATCATTCCTCTTTCCATGGAGCCTGACCGTCAACCTTTGACCTGTGGGGCTGATCTTGCGGCACAGAGGTTGATTATGTCTAGACCAGTCATGGCTTCAGGCAGAGGGTCTAAATCTATGTGAGATTAAATAAACAAGGAAGTTTTTTTTGCTCTGCTTGTGAAAAGAGTCACTAGACGCCCACTGGGCCTTTGAGTGGGATCAGGCTCCACTGCACTCTGTGATCAGCCGGCTGTTGCAGGGCCGCAGCCAGACTCTGTGATCGGCTAGAGAGGTCTGAGAGTTCTGGCCCACAGGGCTGAAACACAAATCAGAGACTCAATCATACACTAGAGGAGTCTAAAAAAGACATTGCCTACATCTATATGAACTTGTCCAGTCCACCAAATGGAGCAGCAGAATAAGATTATTCCTTATCTGAACGGAAGGGAGCTTCAACCATGACACAGCTTTAATTGTTTACTATAGATACATTATAAAAAAATAATATTATAAAAGTTTTATTTTAAATTATACACACACACACAATTATTTTTAAGTATCTAAGGTTGTCTGTGACTATGACCATAACAGTTAATTATTTTGATTCTGCTGTTGATGGCATATATCTTAGTTACACTACAGCAGTTTTCACTGCTACAAAGACACAACTCTATTGAAAAATGAAAAGTAGGCCCTGTTCTACAAGATAGTGGAGGGAGGGAATAACAGGGAGGAGGAAAAGGAAAGACTAATACATGTCTACATCTATCTTGTTAAGTCCTAATCTGTTTTCGCTTCTATGAGACACCGTCGTCTTTACCTATTTTTCTTTCTTCGGCACATAAAAACGTCTGTAATAGGATTTCCCAAATATTACACCAGGATTATTATAGGCTTCCGGAAGGCTTCTTTGCCTCCGCTTTCGGAGCATCGGAAGGACTAGCATGCTTCATCATTCCTAATGCAGCTGAGACACAACGGAAAAGCAATCAGCTCAGAGTTCACATTTCCCGAATCCGTCACTGTAATCTAAGTCATCTGTTGTGCCAACACAATGGGGAAATGCATGCATAATCCATCCCTTAATCGATAGGGGAGGCCAGACGTGCGCTATTAAAGCTACCTCATCAATCATAACATATTTAACCTCTGTAGGCTCAGATTGTGCACCCCTCTCCCCCCTCCCCCCCCCCCCCCCCCTCTATCCCAGCATTCCCTGTGATTCTCGCTATTCCCACAAACATCACACTGCATGGCACTAAGAGCGATGACTGGGAGGCACAATGAATGTCCCAATGGAGATACTTATGGCTATACGGTGGAACCACAAAAGCCCATTTGCGGTGTCCAAAGCCTCGCCCAATCTGGGCAGGTCAGTGTGGTACGAGACCCCTTCTCTTACTCCATGCTGCTTTTGCCCGGAGGAGGCACTCAAGAGCTTTAGCCCCCCTCCCCAAGGAAAGAAGCTCATCAAGCAAGTCAATATCCTTTCATCGCTGGATATGAGCCTTCTTAAAACATACATGAGCCCAGGAGCCGTTCAGCCCGCAGGAGGCAAAACAAGTGACCCAGCTAAGTGGAAAAAGGTTTTACTGGATTAGGGTTAAACATTTCACTCATCTACCAACATTCCCAGTCCTGATCCAATCCCTAGTATACTTCCCACAACCATTCTCACTATTTACTTCAGGCTGACCTTGCCTCCAAACATGGACTAATAAATATTTAAACTTGAAGTCTGGATTTGTAGCACCATTTGCATCACCAAAACTGAGTCCTAATTAGGGGAAAAAATGTGTTAGCATTCTGGAAATAGTGCTGCGGAGATTCACTCTTATCCCTGACACTGTCCTCAACAGGCCTTGCCTTTCTTTACAGTATCTTAGCAAGCGTTTAAAGCTTCCGCAGGTCTGTTTTAAAACATATACCGACCATTTCCGGAGGACGTGCTTTGGGGCAATGAATCTTTGATGAACTGAAATGGCTTTATCCCTCAAACAGCTGCCAGGGAACGACGGGCTTTTAGTGTTGCAGAAGTGCAACTAAATGAGTTTCTGGAAACGGACAGATGACAGGAGAGCGGTGTGGATACAGCAGGAGAAAAGTTGTCTGCCTGGCCCTATGAGGAAGCCCTATGCCTGGCCCTATGTACCTATTGACAGTGTACATTACAAGAACATGTGTGAGGTAAGAGTGATTTCATACAAAAACTTACTAAATATTTTACAATAAATCACTACACTAAACACTAAATCTTAAGGAGGCAACATCTCAGGATGCAGGACACTGATTCATTGACGCAACTGCAGTGTGATGGACAGCAAACTAATAATGCAGATACAGACAAGAACAGTCACATATTCGCTCATTGTCTGAATAATGAAATATGGGTGGAAACAAATGAGGGACAAAAGACAGAGCAATGCGGATAAGGAATAAAGGACTGGGCCCAGAGTAATGATGAATCGGACCCCCTGCTTAGCTGCGCATTAATCATTAAAATACAAAAAGGAGCAGTGAGACAGACAGGCAGCAGACGCAGCCTTAACTCCACTTTACACACACTCTTCTGAGCCTTCATTTTGTCTCTCGCTTTCTATTGGTTGCTTTTTCCCTCTCTCTTTTTATCTCCTTGAGAATGATCAGTGTTCTGCCTTCTCTCCTTAAGTGCCGCCATTACAGCATGCCTTTATAGCTTTCACTGCATTGATTGATCAAATCAATACGTCATCCTCAGCACTGCTTTGGAGACAATACATTAAGAGCTGCATACAGAAGCGTTTCAAATGTACTACAGCCATTTTCAAGGCATACAAATTGGCGGCAAGGCAGAAGTCAGTGTCTGATTGTCTTCGTTTTGATTGTTTTTGTGGTTGAACAATCTCTCTGTGTTTATAATATGGTGCATTGAATCTACTTGAGATTCACATTATCGCCACTTTCCCAGCTTGTCTTTCCCATGAGTCCCACTAAAGACTGATTGCAATCTATTGGTTGCAAAAATATGTATTATCCAGTTCTGCAGCATTCTGCAACCACATGTAGTTGGAACATAATCTTGGATGAGAAAATAAATATTGATTTTACTTTTATATACCGTTTACAACCAGACAGGGAAATAAAGGAGAGAAAACGTTTTGATCACTAACTACATGTATGGTAGGGAGTTATATGGTGCTGATGTAGTATTCTAAATCTGGGGCTGGATATCTTGTATAAACTACACCATGACAATATATATTGTGATGTGCCACAGTTTCATAATTGGGTCACAACTGAAACTGTGCCAAATGCCAGGATCAAAATGGAATAATTTTAAATGTATCTCAGATATTTGTATTATACCACATTGTATTGTAGTTTACTCTACTTCATTTATGTTAAGTGTAAAATAAATAATATACATTTTTCTAATTATTAGTTGTGCTGAATTATATTTTTGTCGAAACCATGATACATTTTCTCATTCTTTGATTAATAGAAAGTTCAAAAGAATAAAATACGTTTATTTGAAACAAATCTCTTGTAACATTATAAAAGTCTTTACTGTCACCTCCAATGCATCCTTGCTGAATAATTGTATTAATTTTCTTTCCAAAACAAATCTTACTGAACCCAAACTTGTAAACGGTAATGTATATTATAATCATTATTATAAGAATATATATATATATATATATGTGTATAATAAGATAAAAATGGAATGGAATTAAATTTGAAAAGAATAAATAATAGAAATAGAAGTGTTTTTCTTTTATCCCACTGTATGATTCTAACGGCACATCCCTATATCAAACACAACAGCAGGCAGTTTGATTCAGACATTGTCTTGTTCTCCGTTTCTCTTTTCTGTCGTTCCCTCTCACACAAACATGTTGTACAAGTTCAAAGCATAGCTTCTACACTTACAATTCAGAGCAGACTTTGCACTTTCAGCAGATCAATGATCCCTCGTGGCTCATTTAATACCTCTCCCACAATCACTCTTTCTTTCCCTCTTTTTCTTCCTAACTTCTCTACTCTCCCAACATATTCTTTCCCAATGAAGCCTTTTTTTTTTTTTACCTTTTCTTCCTGTCTACGTGCTGACTCAGGTCTGTGTGGGGTCAGATGCTGATGGTGGTCATCAGTAGTGAGGTACCCCTGAAATGGCTGAACCCCCAAACATCTGCTCCTCATGAGAAGGAGGGGGCTCGATGATTGATGAACTTGTAAAAAAGGCCCGAGGTCAGTGATGTATGAAATCTCATCACTTATTCATAGGAGAGGATGCAAAAACGAGACGGGATGAGAAGGCTCTGGCGCTGTGAATAAGAACCCGAAAAGCGAGGCGACGGGACTCCGCCCTTGAGCATTTTTCTTAAACAAGCCCCTGCAACAGGGCCCTCTTCAGAACCATTAAAACCCATTAAAACAGAATAGCATGCACAAACGCTTAGACAAACCATTTACACAAGAGAAGAATAGCACAAGCAATTGACAAGCTTGTCATGTCATTGAAACGACTGCACTTTGGAGTAATCTGGGAGCCCCATTCAAGAGTTTTAGCTGGCATTCACGCACACACTCACTCTTTGCTCGTTGAGATGCAACAAAGGAATGGCCTTTTTCTCTTTCCTATTTACGAGGTGAATTAGGATTCAGAGAGAGGCTGTCCAACCCGGCTGCAGGTGCTGAGTGCATCTCTCTTGCATTGATGCAGGCATGGTCACGATATTTGTGTTTTTGTGTGTGTGTGTGTGTGACCAACGGGAGAGATGGGACATCTCTGATCCCGAAGGAAACAGATCCAACACTTCCTAACAAAGCAAACAAATCCAACACACCCACTTCACGTCACACATATTTAAAAAGAAAGAGAAAAAACGGCGACGGAAAGACCGAGCTGGCAGGAAACAACGAGCAGTGTATATTCAAAGACAGATAGAACAAATGTTGGCTGCTTAGTTGTAATTAAACATTGTGCATAGTGGCGTTCCAGCAAATAAAACACTGGCTCGGGCTCCACTCTTCCTTTCAGTAGGGCTGCAGGTGGCGAAATTGGCAGTAATTGTTCTAATTGTTGGCAGTGTTTTCAGCTTAAGATATGTAGCTCTGTTCAATCAGCAGGGCTACTGGGAAAGAAATGGGATGCAGAGGAAGCGGGCGTGTGTGGAATAGAGGGATGAAAAGATCCGGAAGAGAGGAAAGACGCAAAAAATCTGTCCAAGTGTTTACTGGTGGCCAAAAGAATTTCCCTGGCTAGCCACTAAGCCGGAACAGAGGGACTGTCTAGGGATGGAACGAGTTCTAGCTGCACTGTTTTTGAATTGTTAGTTCTTGTGCATCAGGTGGAAGTTTTTGGTCAGCAAAATGCTATTTTTAAATATAGATTTTTTTTTTTCATTGTGGAATTATTTTTTACTATTAAGCACAATCTCACCCACAATTTTCGTAATTCCCATTTTATGAAGCAATATATGAAGCTCACACAGAAATCGAGATCGACTGGATTCCAATTGAAATTCATGGATTTCAACTGTGATTTTAATATTTTTGTAATTATTTTATTATTATTTATTTATTTATTTTTAATTACAATAATGAAAAATGTACCAGGAATATGTGCAACTGTCAGATAATCATCATAATGGCACTAAACATAAGCCAATTTGTTTGTCTTTAGTCTTTCTTTTGATTTTGGGGTGAAATATGACCGATTCTTAAGAGATTTTGAAAGATTCACCCACTCATGCTCATCTCTGAACTAGTCAAGTTTTGTGGTGGTAAAGAGAGAGAGGAAATACAGAAGAAAGGAGGAAGCTAGAAGCTAGAAGCTCTCATTGCATCAGACACAGCTCGAGTGTGTTCCGTCATATTCCCCAGCCTGATGCAGGAGCCATTAGAGACAAACACATCATGTTGCCCATGGCAAACAGTGGATGCCAAGTAAGCTTTTTCAGATGTGTGAGCGTGTGGGGCAATACCTAGTGTGTTTTTTTTCTTTCCCCCAAGAGTGAGAATGACTCTGGTATGACGCAGCACCTGCCAGGTGTGAACAAATGACATATGCTGTTATGTCATCAACAAGGGACTCCACAGATGGAGAGTAAAAAACCTGAATCAAAACAAATCTTCCAACAATAATAATTGAGATACTTCTCCACTGCACAACTTTTGTGAAGACAGACAGGAGAGAGTCTCCAGGCTGAAATTTGTCAGGAGTCACGACTATCTCTCAGGCTACACCTGTACACTGCACGTTTCTGTCTGTCCCTACACACCAGTTCCCACAGAGACAGGCATGAAGTGGGTAGAGGGGCATGCTGGGATTTGTGTGCTGCTGTGAATTCCAGTGTGTGTGTGTGTGCGTGTGCGTGTGCGTGTGCGTGCGTGTGTGTGTAGTGAAGTGCTATGTTATCCTCCAGAACTGCTGATAAAGGGGTTGAGCAGTGTATCTGTGACTGAGCTAAAGGCAGGAGAGAGGAACTCTATTCTGAACTAGCGCTATTGCCATGGAAACAGGGACAGTAGAAAGAAAGTTCAAGGTTAAGAAACTAGTTTTCCTTCTGTCTTTAAACAAATCTTGTTATTCTGCAATGAACCAAGTTGAAAAATGGTAATACCCCGTCCAGTTGAGATATGTGCTGTTTCACTGGCTGGATCTGTGCTATTTTTACAGGAATGGCCTATTTAAACAGTCCAGGAAAGGACTTATCCACCTGTGCACTCTCCCGGAAGAAAGAGACAGAAAACAAGGGATGGGGAGAGACCTGCTGGTCTCAGGTGTAAAGGTGACGCAGGTGAAAGTCATGCTTTATCAACCTCACTGGTGCTTTCAGCGATGCAGGTGCACTATGGGAAACATCTGAGCTTACTTGGAGAATTAAACCTGCAATTTAATTAACCCTTGTGTGACCTAATGGACATTTTTGTCTTGTTCAGTTTTTTTTATTATCTTTTTGCCTGTGTTAATGCCAACTGCATACATTCTGGCACAGGTGTGTATTTTTTATTGGAATTTTACTTTTCCACCCCCATTTTTAAAACAATTTTGCACTAGGTAAGCAAAATAGTTCCACCTTAACCCCCTGAGGTCGGCAAACGCGCGGGCGCGTTTTGCTCGTTTTTTTTTACATAGCAGCAAAATAGACCTAAAATACTCCGTCGGTTTTGGTCATACAGACTTAAGAAATATGAAAAAATTAGCTGTTAAATGTCTACTTTTTTATGTGTCCACTTACAATCGAAATAAAACATTGTGCTTTTGTAAAATAAAGAAAGTAAACAGGGAGTGCTTTATGCCTCTCCGTCTCCGTGAACTTTTTTTCTGAAGCACTTCTCTAAACTCAAATAAAACTCAGCGAATACTATTCACTCAGACATGACCTATATATCTCTATAATCATTTAAGTGTGTAGTTTTAAATTATCTAATTCAAATCTAAAACAAATATTCTCTGTTTATGTAATCTATATAAAAAGAGCGAGAGATCAGCTGTGCTCATTATCTTTCTGGCACCTCATTACTCCGCTAATGTGACACGCCCATCGAGAGCGCGCGCGCTATTCAAACACAGATAATCTGGAGCAACACATGCAAACCAGTCAACGCCCACAACAGCTGGACAACACACTCGCTGTGAGGAATAGCTCTGCTAATAATATCGTGATTATCCTGGAAATTTTACCTCAAACGTGCTGGAGTAGCCGAACAACGGACCCAGCTGCAGATCATCAGTAAGTGCTTTGTTCTAATCGCGATATGAACTGGTGTCTGTAATCCGCAAAAGACTGTTTAAATTTGAATCGCGTTTCTGTGTTTGAATGAATGAACGGCACATGTGCATGCGTTTGTTTACTAACGTTACAGCTCGCGCGTGTCTGTGTGTGTGAATGAAATATCTATTGCCTACTGAGATGAGTAAAAATCGACTGAATACGTTGAAATAAAATGTCTTTGTATAAGCAACGTTTTAAACTGCAAATTAACATTTATGCCCTAATATAGGCTATATTATAAAAGACGATATGTTACAGACGAAATATGAAAGAAGTTTGTACTGCCACATCAAAACCTAATTTCCAAGGTGCAAACAAAATCTTAAAAGGTCAATATAAGCCTTCTCTTTAAATTATTTTTGTGTTTTATTAGTGACAAATTTGGGGAGAGGATAGCCTACATAATCCAAAACTTTCTGAAAATACGAATGAGAATTAACTGCACAATTACTAGAAATGTTTACCTTGGATATTATACAATTTGCAAGCATAGGCCTACACAGTTTGTGGAAAAATACACTTTTTTTTCAAGATGTTTCCAACTCTGAACCAATTCTGTAGATGTGTGTGTGTATGTATGTATGTGTATGTATGTATGTGTATATATATATATATATATATATATATATATATATATATATGTGTGTGTGTTGTCTTTGCATTCTGTGTGGCTCAGTGACACACTCAGTGAAAGGCTCATTAGTATGCAGCATTAGCAGGTATTCTTTGTCTCCTCAGGTGTGAATGAGGACATTATTCATGACCTTCTTGGATCATTCACGCCCCCCTGCATATTGCCTTTCCAAACAAAAAGTGTCTTACAAAATTTAAATCAATCTATTGTTTAATGTGAACGATTAGCCCGGATGATTTTCAGATCATTTTGAAGTAAATACTCTAGCCGACAACATCCATTAGTCAAAAGTATTGTGGAAATATGTGAAGTTGGTCGTTTGTGGTCTTATATCAGAACATTTAAGTTTGAGTTTTTTGAATAACCACGCATAAATAATATTCTCTCAAAAATGCAAACATGTACGTACATGTTGCTCACATATTATGATAGTCATGTTCGTGCTAAATAGAGTGTAATTACACCTTTGCCATTAATATGTTTATAAGCAACTGAAAAAAATAAAAATATCAGGTCATGTCAAAACATCTCAAGGACCCCAAAAACACCTTAGACTCCAGAGGGTTAAGGACAAAAAAATTCAGAATTGAAACAGACATTTTTAAACCCAGGGCTATTTAACTATAAACTGATGCAATATTTGTTAATAGGCTTTCATTCTGTTGGCAAGTCTTCAAAATTTTATTTATTACCATTTTTTACCAGATGGTGAAATTCTCTCAAGTTTGGCATATAAAGCAAAAACTCGCTTTATTCCCGTTTTCTGCTTATGATTATTATGGAGTCAATTGGATAAATTATGCAGCTATAAGTGTGTGGGTGTGTTGGTATGGATGTCAGAGTGTGGTTTATATGTGTGTAACAATTTTTTTTTTAATATTTGAAAGAGAAAAACTCTGGCATCTAATAGATAAAAATGTTTGGTACTGCGCCCAAATAAAATCTTACTGAAAGCTAATTCTTTGAGATATAAGCCTCAATTTTGCAACACACCTTGTTTAGATTTGTGGCTTTAATTTCCTAGCCATTTTAGAGTTGAACATGTTTCATAAAATATACATTTGATATAAATAATGTTTATAAATAATTTTCATAAACTTAAACATATATACCTATATATATATATATTTGGTTTCACTTTTTAAACCTTTTTTATTTCAACAATAATCTGCCAAGTGTCGCCTTTAAAATTCTTTAAAAACTCAAGTCTGTGCTCCCAAGCCTAACATTTATATGACAGTTTGTTTGACAGACATTGTTGTCCTGTATGGACCTATGTGTAACTTTTTATAATGATGCACAAGGGTTAAAAAAAAAAAGAGGCCCAAATCATTCTGACTAAAAATGTAAACCTTAATAACCCTGACTTTATTTAATCATTCAATAATGGTTATTTAAAACACTAGGCATTATACACTTGCTGACTTTGTAAATGGTTACTATCTTAAATTAAATTGTTACATTTAGTTCTATGCATTTGCATTTCTAAAACAATTACATAATATATTCAGTTTGCTTTTGAAAGGTTCAACAAAAATGTGGTTATGTACCAGTCCTTTTACATAATGTTCATTTCCCCTAAGTAAAAATAAATAAGCTTGATAAAACCTCATACAGTAGATGAGATTTGTACTATATGTAACCTGACAGCATTTACAGGCAAACACATGTTCTTGTGAAGCGCATTTGCATTCCTTTAATTTCCGATCCTGCATGTTCCAGCTCTCACCGCACAACCAAACACTCCGTCTATTCCGCCCCAGTGAGCTTGATGGTGTAATTTGTTATTTGTTGGGCTGTTTTTCTGGTTCTCTGCTGTTGACAACCCTGAATAATTCAAATCAACTGAGCAAAGTTGTTTATTTGCGGAGGTGACTCTCTCCCCCACCCCTCCTTCTGTTCTCTCTTCCCCCTTCTCTTTTTTCCTCCCTCTTTCTCCATCGCTCTCGCGAGTATCGGAAAAATCCCTCCCTTCTCTGATTCAGGTGCAGCGGCGGTTATAAAGAGCAACAAACGCGGCCTCTCTCTCTCTCTCTCTATCGTCTGTGCTCCAGTAAGATGGCTTCCAGCTCGGACACAACAGCTCATTTCTCACTCGTACAGTTCAGCTGAGCAGATTCGTAGCATGCAGCTGCGTCTAACGTAACGTAGTGAGACCCATTTTGACAAGCTTCCACACATACCAGCTGAGTTTTGACACAAAAACTGCTGTCAAATAACCTGTGGACATTACTATCAAAACTAAAAGACATATGATTAAAGTCAGCAAGACAAACTAATTTACTTTCTAAATACATGTCCCTGGTCCTATTGTGCGTTATTTTAAAAAGACATAGGCCTATGGTAAATATTTTTTATATATACACATCTATATTTAAAAATGTAATTAATTTCTGTGATGTTAACACTGAAAATTTTGCATCATTACTCCAGTCTTCAGTGTCACATGATAAGCTAATTTGGTGATCAAGAACATTTCTTATTATTATCAATGTTGAAAACCGTTAAAAGGTTTTTGTTTTTTGAACTGTAGACTTTTGAACAGTATAATAAATTGCTCCACCTCTGAAACTACTTCAGTTTTTTAAATGACATTATAATACATTTTGCATTATAATACTTCCCTCCACATTATGTACTGTACAGTAAAGTCCACTTTTTTGTGATCCAATCAAGTCCTAAAGGAATTTTTTTTTTTTTAGTTAGTTAGGGTTAGCCTGCCATTTCTTCTGATTTAATAATATGCCAATTTTTGTGATTAATATGCCAGATTATGAAAGTAAAATGGGATGTGAACAGCTTTTCTAAAATCATTTATTAAAACATTATCTAGCAACATGCTAGAGTTTGAAATAAATCAAGGGTTGTCAACAACAGACTGAATGGCAAAGCTACCCGAGTCCAAAAAAAGAGTGATGAGATCATCTCTGATGCTGGTGTTTACTCTCATTCATCCCTTCATCTTTCTCAGGTTGGTCCCTGGACTCTGGGGCAGATCTAATGGCCTGTGTATAGCAGGGGGCAGGAGGCCACACATCTGAGAGGATTTACTGGGTCACTGAGCTAAAGAGTCTCAGCGCCAGGCACCAAATGCTCACTGCAGACTTCAGAGTCGGTAAAACTAATGAGAATACATAAAAAGAGATGGAAGAGATGGAGATAAGCAACTAGTGGTGAATTGATATGGGATTTTCATTAGCTGATGCTGATATCTCGAGAGCAGGGTGGTCAATGGATGATATAATCAATAAAAGCAAATGATATGTACACAAAATTGCTTAAATATGAACCCATAACAATATTTACTCAAGTTCTGTATTATTGCTATGCAATTTGACAAACATATTAATTCTGTCTTCCCTTAATAGGCAAGTACCAACCAATCAAATGACAGAAAAGAACATGCATTGTTATGGGGTTAATTGCCATTCTCACCCAAGACTAACATCTGTCTAATGTTTCATTAACACCTGTGCTTATCATTGGGCAAGGCAAGGTTGGCATGCTGGCATCTGCTCTAGGACATCAAGGGGTTAAAGAGAGGAGATGCATACACACAAACACACATGCAGACTCCCCAATTAGCTCCAGGCATGAGCATCAGTGCTAGCGAAACATTTAATAAGGTATCAAGTTTCCATGCCGATCAGAAGCAGATTATATCAGTGTGTTTACGCCAGGCTTTCACAGAGCTGCCAGACGTGTCAAGACCCACGGGCGAATTGATTTATTACATTACACCGTTCCAGTGTGCAAAGCGCTGTATGAAGGCCTCTTCGATGAAATTGTTTATAGACATTTCTACCCAAATAAAGCGAAACCCACGTGTGCATTAGAGCGTGAACTATTAAGACAACATGATTTCTTCAAGGCTCAATAAATGCCAAGAAGCATTTCCCTAAAACTATTCATTGATCTCCGAAACTTCAACTTCAGTTTAAACTTTCTTGGATGCAGAAAACAAAATGGCTACCATGTCTAGGATATGAAAGGAAAAAAGGGAAAGGGTTTTAAATTCGGCCACAAAAGGGACCAGTTACTTCAGTTAGTATTGGACATCTACTGTACACAACGAAAACAGAGTCAAAAGAGTCATCCCACTTAAATCCTGTTGCATGAGCTCTGGTAAACACAGATGTCCTCTGAGAGGCTGAATTTACTGGCTACAGGAACACGCAGCACTCTTGGGGAGGGAGAGATGTCTACAGAAGACTCACAACAAGACAGAACATTCCAGTCCAATTAGAAGGACACCGTTAGATCTGTACAAAAGATCTGACAAACACCCCAATACAATTTCATTTTAAAACTGCATTAAGTCATTTAAGGTGAGGTAATATATTTCATTTTTATTACATGTTACATGGTCAGTTTCCAAGTGGTCTGGCAATTAATATGAGGTCAGAAACTACTAGAGGGGGGGAAATGCACTGCTGCTTTAATATTTTTGAGTCAGATGTTCTGTTAATGCAAATAATGGAATTAAAGTGCAATGATATGACATCTCCAGTGGTCAAACATTATCAAGATTGCATCTAAGTGAGAATCATGGCGCATGACTGCAGTGGAGCCGCAGATCACGGAGCCTTTGGGGTGAAGAGACATAAGCCAGTATTACAATACATCACAGAGCTTGCTCTATTTCTTTCCTTCTCTCTTCTCCTCCACGGTTCCTTTTCTGCAGATCTTTACGTTAAATCTTTTTTCTTTCTCTAAGGATTCTTGCTTTGTATTATCTCTCTCTCTCTCTCTCTCTCTCTCTCTCTCTCCCTCTCTCTCTCTCTCTCTCTCTCTCTCTCTCTCTCTCTCTCTCTCTCTCTCTCTCTCTCTCTCTCTCTCTCTCTCTCTCTCTCTCTCTCTCTCTCTCTCTCTCCATAAATGGTCAGTTTTAGGCAGTGAGCGAGTGTAGTTGAACAGAGAGGAGATGAATGTCTGGCGGTGTTTGTCCACCCTGCCTGAGTTACAGTCTTTTAAAACCCGCTGCACTGTCAGAGGAGCTACAGGATAAATCTCAAAACAGACATCAGCCCATTGATCAGACAGAGCTTATGTGTATGTGTGTGTTTTCCTGCCGTAGGTTGATGACAATACTAGTTGAGGCAAATGCCATGTCCTGCAGGGACTGTGGAAGAGGAAAACCCCCTCTGGAGAACTCCCTGCTCCATCATACTCCAAAAACACACAGTCCCTGCTGAGGCCCTGTAACCTGGAGTCAACCACACACACACTATCCTAACTTAGTTCTATGGTTGGTAAATGTAACTTTTAGTGGAAAGATTTAGATACATCTATTGTGTTTCCACCTAGAGTTCCCAGGTGAAAGAGCAAGCCTGAACATGGTACAGAATATCTCACATACATGTGCACACACATACAAACACACTCACACTCATGAGCATTCACTCCACACGTCATCAGGGTGACCGCAGAAGGAAACTCACTGTCTCTGTAGAGCAAAAGGGCTTCCTGGTCTGCTATGGTTCAAGCCCACACAGACCTATTTGATGGATAAAATGTCATCAATTAAAGTGATAGTTCACCATAATTTACTCTCCGCCATGACATTCCAAACCTGTATGACTTACTTTCTTATTTAAACACAAAAGAGAAAAGACAAAAAAAAACAGTTTTGGTTAATACAATGAAACTGAATGGGCTCCAAAAACACTGAACTTTCACTGTATGGACACACCAAAACAAAAAAAACTTTTTGTATTCCGCTGAAGAGAGGGTTATTTCACCAAAAATTTCACAATTCAATCATGTTTTTCCATATAGTTTGTAACCTGTTTTTACGTATTCTGAATAAAATATGATTGGTGCTTCTCAGTGTTATGTGGTTACTATGGCTTTCTGGGAGGTTGCTTACTGGCCAATAATCAACTATGAGCAATAATAAAAGTGATGCTTGCCTTAGGAAGCACAACTAAATATATAACTGCTTTATTTGAGTCCAACGATGGGAAAGAAAGACCAAAGAGGAAGAGAAAAAGAGGTAGAGAAAGATTGGCAGGTGAGACTGAAGGAGAGACAGGTGCATAAACAAACAAAAGTCCTCATAAACACTGCCAAAAAACAGACACAAAGAAAGCTGTGTGTGTGGAGGCGTGCAATGAAACGCGGCAAACCACAGTGCTATGTAGAGAAAGACGTAGCATATGCTTCCAGCGTGTGGCATCTGGAGAAGTCTGGTGCCAAACTCTACAGGTCGCATAAAAAAAACACACAGGTCACACTATGTAGGACTCCTCTTCAGGGGACGGCTGAAGTGTGTGTGCGTTTGTGTGTGTGTGTGTGTGTGTGTGTGTGTGTGTGTGTGTGTGTGTGTTAGTGTGTTAGTGTGTGTTAGTGTGTGTTAGTGTGTGTTAGTGTGTGTTAGTGTGTGTGTGTGTGTGTGTGTGTGTGTGTGTGTGTGTGTGTGTGTGTGTGTGTGTGTGTGTGTGTGTGTGTGTGTGTGTGTGTGTGTGTGTGTGTGTGTGTGTTCACTCTCAAGGCATCATCAGAAAGACAGTAAAAATAAAATAGCATGAACTATGTGATTAGACTGGCACAAGTCCAATACAACGGGAAAAAAAAAACATAAATGACAAGATTTTGAGCTCTGACGTCAGATCAGGTGTGCATGTTGCAACTGCACTAAAGAGGAAGATTCCATGTGTTTCTCCCACATGACAGGAAATATCAAAACCAAACACGCATTTATCCTGCAGGTTATAGAGATGCTACAGAGTCCTTAGACCACATTGCAAAATACAGCACGTGAAGACTGATAAAATACAGATGAGCACCTGCAAAAAATGTGCAAAAAGTTGTTGCTAAGATGACAGGGTAGGCACTTTCCAGGGTGTTGCTATGCATTTTCGAAGGAGTTACAAGCTCATTTTTAATGCATTGCTAGGGTATTCTAGGTGGTAGCAAAAAATCAGCACTAGTATTAGGGATGCTTGCCATGCTAAACACCACTAATCAGTCTATATGCTATGTGATTGGTGTAGAAAGACTTGACAAGCTCTAAAAGACCTAACAATTTACACACACAAAAAAAAAACACACATTCACACGGCAAGTGTTCTGAGCCAAGGTGGCAGACAAACATTGGAGCCGAGATGGAAATAAGACAGAAAGGCAGACAAATTAAGAAACAGAGCGAGGGCGAGAGAAGTGGGAGCACACAGAGCAGAACGAAGCATGATGAAGCTTTTTTACATTAACAATTTGAGCCCAAAATAATGGGTGTCCCTATTCCTGTGTCTTTCTCATCGTTCTTCCAGCAGGCTGGTTACAGTTTGTTCATCTCACTCCATTAATAAGCACAGGCTGGAAACTTTCCAACAGAGTGGAATTATTCAGTGAAGATGATGTGAAGGGTGTATGTGTGTGCAGGAAGTGTAAGCGTGGATATACGCTCATTTAGCGGCCAACACGAGTTCAAAGCCATTAAAGCAATGCTCATGTCCTGCCCTCTGCTCTCAGGATGAGATCGCACACAGCTGCTGTGATATTGAACCAACTCAGTCGTACGGTCACCGACCTGCACTTTAGAGAGACGCGCACGTGTGCAAGTGTCTGATGTATGGATGTGTGTGTGTGTGTGTGTTGAGGAGGTGTGCTAATGCACACATGGGACTGAGGGTAAGTGGCCCGGTGTCGTTCTTGGGTAATGTAATGCCATAAATCTATGACAACACGAGCAGACACATGGCCCAAACAGACTGTCAGCCACACTAGAGCCTGTCATTAAACACACAGACAACTAGCATATGTGAGAACCCGTAAACACATGGCCATACGTCAACCGGCACCTATTTAAAATTCATTCCCATTAGTGTTGAAAGGAACAAAGGAGTTGATATGCACACAAAGAAAACACCCATACGGTCAGATACAAACTTTTCCTTTCTCTCCTTCACAGGAAATCAAGCCGGTTTCAGTATTTTTACTGCTGCTTTAAGGAACCTAGACCTTGATCTGATGAACCAGTAATGTAACGAAAAACTGTATAGTCACTATATACAGCAATGAAAACTATTTTCAAGACTATTAATGGTGAGAAAAGGAGCATTCTGAGTGAAAGCAATAGCCTCAAGTTCATTATACAGTTGCACAATGAAGATGTTTCAACACTGATCTCCTCAAGGAACTTTGTCAGTCTGACTTGAGTGCCAACAGCATCAAGCGATTGTCTCTTCAGCACACAGCTGTGATTTTCCCAAATGCACTTACCAACTATAAAAACTCTGTGTGAAAGGCAACTGTGAAGAAAAGTAAGTAGTACAGAGTTTTCTATGCAAGGTCATTGAGCTACTCACAGCATGAACGTGTATTTCCTGGTGTAATGTTTAGCACTGTGGACTGAAAGAGCTGGATTGTTGAGGTTTAGATTGGCCAGGACACAATATATCCAGACTATTTTTACAATTTCTATGCTATTCTGTGTGGGGAAATGAGCAGAATTCTTAATTTCAACACTAAAAAATAAATAACGGTTTAATTTTTTTCATAAGTTGAAAAATAACTACACTCGTATAGAACTGTGAATAATGTTCAAATGTGTCTATCATAGACACATACACACAAACAAAAGAGCAATTACATCGGAGCACATCAGTCCTTTATAAAACAAAAACTAAAAAAGCTGTCATCTGGATCGACAGCGACAACCTTTTCAAACGGATGCCTGACACTTCTCTGGACAGATGCCATTTCCTGTCTGTTCCTCCGGACGCCCACTGTAAGCACTCCATCACAGAAAACAGCTATCCCCAAAATTACTCTCTAAAAAGTGACACCTTAGGGTGTTGCTTTTAAAACTTTTGGCCGAGAGCCTTGCGCTTCAACGCCCAAGCTAGAACCAAAAAAAAAAAAAAAAAACTATGGTGAGAAATGCTACCCTTTTCAAAGTGTCACCTCACAAGACAAACAAGTAGGATTGATTCAGCTCTGGCTAGCTCCGTTTCTTGCTCTTTCAGACTATTTCTCTCTCTCTCTCGCTTCACACTCAGCAACAGGGGAGGGGAAAAACAATGCAGAGAAAGGCCACTGTCCATCTCACAGCAGTAAACATACTGTATCTTAATCATTTCAGTTGGCTCGCCTGATATTACTCATTATTGTGAAAGAGGAACAATGTGTGTGAAAGAGAAATAAACAAGCAGACACTGGCCACATATTTCCACTGCAAAAATAACACTGGCTTTTCTCGCACAACCATTCTGTATTTCAACTGACTTCTAAACTGTGACATAAGTATGTTACAACATAACATGTCCACAAATAGATAGGCTATAGCATTTCATGACCTCTGTTTTTTAAGTCTTGCGTGTTTAAAAAAAGTAATTTTAGGTAATTGGATTCAGATGCTTAATCAAATGCTGAATCAAATTATTTAGCATCAGATTCAGCCGTCACAAACAAAAACATCGATTCCAGATTGTGCATCGGCTCCTTCTGCATGAGAAACATATATTTCACAGAATCTCTCCTCTCTTCAACTGTCTAACTCGGTCTGGCAGTCTGATCATCACACACATGTATTTTTAATCCAGACAGTTTGCCAGACACAGTCAGGACACTGTTAACCCTCTAGCCTGCAGCAGTGTCTCTCTCCAGAGGCTTTTACTGAACCAATGTCACAGTGGGCTAAGACAGACAGATGTGGACATCTAATACAGTAGTTTAAAACAGGATAGTAGTGTGCATTTAATTTAGCACCATACTAGCACTAGCACTTGCACTGCATGCACCTCCAACTAGTCGATTCATGAACGAATAGACTGTTATACATCCCTCTTGGAATATACACATGCACAAGAAAGTCAACTGATGTAATAAGTTAGCCTGATTTGAATCCGGTTCTTGATATTCATATCTGCAGCTGCACGGCACTTGACGCGGCACTTGAGCTGACGGAGTGGGATCAGGACCCCAGCCCCACTCCTGCTGTTATAAAAGAGCAATACTACTGCACCAAACCCACTCACACACTTAACACATCAAAAAGCAAACCACCGCCTTCAGCTTTAAAATATCTGCCCTTCTTCTTCCTTCCTTTCTTTCTTTTGACACTTTGATGAACCAAGTAAAACTGCAGCTGAACTTCATGATCATGATCAGCTAATCAACATGCATTTCTTTATTGTACTGTATGTAAAAGAGCAGCTTTGACACTTTGACACTAACTTCTTTTGTGTTTTACATAGAAAAATGTCTCGTATTAAGCTGCATGTTGCTGGGAAGTGGAGAAAAATTTTCAGTTTAAAGAAAACGATCTGTGGAAAAAGAACTGACTGACCAAATTTAAACATCTAAATGTGTCATTTTTCTCAATTTCTGCCACAGAGTTTTAGACTTGGCTCCGGTGAAAATTTTCACTTGGCTCAAATATCTGAGGGTGCAGTTTTTAATGGGCACAAAGCTTCTGGTAGAGATCTTTCAAATGCCAAAATAAGCACATTTGGAGTATCTCACAACCATAATGTAGAGAAAATTATGTGTAACATTTCAAATCTCTGCATTTTTGTTTCCTTCTCCTCTGTGGTGAGATGAGTGACATAAGGCCCTTTATGATCTTTTATTGACCATCCTGGGTAGATTAATCTCTGCGCCAGTGGTGTTAGGTACAGCTCATATGCACAATGATCCCACAGGGTGAGTGTTAAACCAGTCATTAGCTTCATTTCAATATACTTTTGAAAACCATGGGAGATCCAGACGCTGAGACCGTGGCACTTTTGATATCTGCCTTCCAAAAAAAAAGGCAGTGGCAGTTGGAGCGCCGCACCCCTCCGTGCAAGAAGTCGTCTTTGTTAAAAAAGGGGGAACCAAAAGTTGGCAGGCGGCTGAAGGGGCAATTAAGCGAGGGACGCACGTGTCTCGCCTTGAGAAGTCCCCCGGCGAGACACGACTCAATCAAAAGCCAGCTGCAGGTATAAGGAGCTCCTTAGATCCTATACTGTGTTTAAGTGTGAAGGGTTGATGAGCGTGGGTTTATGTTAATGTAGATATATCTCCAGAAAGGGGGTACAGCTGTACCTTCAACTGAACTCATTAATTATTATGACACATAAAAACTTGATTAATATTTTGGCACGCGTGCGATTCATATCGCACCCAGACACACAAACGGTGCCCTGGTGAATTGCACAATAACGACGACACACTGTGCACCATGGTATAACGGAAAATGACACCAGCGTGTTGATGTGTGCGTGTCTTGATGTGTATAATTAGAGGAATCTATTGCCCACAGGCGGAAGCCACAAAGGCAGAGAGTCGCAGCGAGGCGGTGTGTTTGGGGAGCGGGCATCTATCCAGAACAGCTGCCCGGATTACGGTTTAATAAAAAAAAGCTCTTCACAATGCCCAACTCAGACCCCCACTGACACACGCCCCACGACACCCCCATAATACACTAACTCTGATGACGTCCCGTTACCCACAGGGGGCTGCACCCGGATCCCATGCCTTGTTCCCGGATCCTGCGCCGCACAGCCTGCAGCGAGAGGCAGTTTGAGGAGGGGCCGCTGTCCCTCCCTGTTAATTTGGGCTCATTGAGGGATTCAGAAAAGAGTCATGGGAGACTTTCATCTTCAGACATAAAGAAAGAGCCTGTGAGATCAAGATGGTGAAAAAAGGCAGACAATAAAAGGACTGGGGGATAAACACTTTCTATGAAGCCTGTGTATATAATGAATGATTAATTCCTTATATGTAGTTGTATGATTAAGCAAACAAAAGGTAACCATAGTTATAACTCCCACCTTTCATAATAATTTGTTTAAAAACTATAATGCATTAAAACAGAATGGCCAAAAGGTGTAACCATGAATATTTATTCAAACGGACAATTAAAATTAGACTAATCAAGTTTTGAAACTTTCAATGAAAATTTGAAACATTTTCAAATGCTCAGATGGGATCAGTAAAAAAATAAAAATTAAGCAAATAAACTGCATGAGAGTCAATGTTCCATCATTGGATACAATATAAACCTGTTTGCACAGACAGGTGTATATAAACACCCCGTCAAAGACAAACACTAGCATTATAGTTCTTTATATGTCTCATAATTTGTTTTAAACACCAAAAACAACAAGAAAACTCTAGCCTATAGTTGGAAGCAATGAAGATGCATATGCATTTATACATGCACGTAGATTTTAAAGAGTGTTATCAAATAAAGAGCATAAGGGAGGGTTTATATCATCCTGAAATCATTAAATCAGCTAATAAAAGTCTCTCCTGCTCCTGAGCGAGCTTATCTAGAAGAGGGGATTGGATGGTGCTGTTGTCTTAACAGATAGACGCAAAACATTGGCAGAGGAATTGGTCTTCGTATCTGTGCTTGAGTGGAAAGATGCTGTGCTATCTGAAGGGGGGGGGTTCTATCATCCCTCCATCAGTGGCACTCAGAGCCTGTCGTCCCCACTCGCTGAAATGGAGGAGAGATTAAAAATAGAGCCTTATTCTTCACTTGCAATTCAATTTCGGTCTTCGCTATATGACAGTTTTACCAATGCGGTCTCGCTCAAAACTTCACACCCACTTTATACTTAAAAATAAACCTAGGACTAGGCCATGGCTAGAGTTTGACTTCAATTTGAAGAAATTTCCCCTCATAATTATCATGTTTTTCAAGATAACATGGTTCAAAGCTTGTTTCGTATCAATAAATTAAAGTCCCCTAATGGCCACACATGTTGATGTACGTAGTCAGTATGCCAACATCACTGGTTTGTAGCTATATTCAGTGATGGAAAGCAATCTATAATTCATGAGCATAATAATAATCAAATATTCAAACAGCGGTTGGAGTGTCAGTAGTTTGTAATTCTTTAAAGCTTATTAATAAACAGGCTCATTTATGATACTAATTTCCTGGCGTTTGCGGGTGGCAGAGATTACAGTTCTTCTACTCTATCGGTCAGCTGGGATATGCCAAGCATTAATCATGGAAATGGGAAATAGACTTCATCATTCTAAAGCCTTTATGTTTGTGATTTATACATCATAAATGTCCATCTTCCTCTACCATAACCATCATTGATGGCCTTCTAAACTTTGGGTAAAATCGACAGAATCTAACAACACAAATTCACAGAATTAAAAGATAAGGACAGATTATTTTGCACATTCTAACAGTGGGTGAACAAGACGCCATTTACACGTCTTACGCCATAATCTGATGAGTTTCTGAGGGAAATTACAGGAACAATTGACTCAAATGAATCTGCTCTTTTCCAATCACAGTAAATGGGATTAAATTTGAAAAAGCATAGAGAACCCCATTCAAATCTTCTCCACACTGAAGAAAGATTGAAGATAAGCTATATTTTTGAGATACTACGGGTGTTGGTGAAATACTATCTGCATGTTTTGATGTCTTGCATAGTGCACATTTACAGTTGGAAAGAAACAGTCTTTCAGTACAGTGTGTGTGTGTGTGTGTGTGTGTGTGTGTGTGTGTGTGTGTGTGTGTGTGTGTGTGTGTGTGTGTTTGTGTGTGTGTGTGCGTGTGTGTGTGTGTGTGTGTGTGTGTGTGTGTGTGTGTGTGTACACTGCAGCTCAGTGAGTGTACTGTGAGGTTTTCTAATACCGCAACAAGCAATCTAGGAGGTATTTTTATTCGATCTGACACTCAGTTTGGGCTGACTTCTTACAGGAACACATGCTGCCTCCCAAAATGTTAATTATTCAGAGATGCAACAAAGATCTGTGTATGTGTGTGTGTGCGTATGCATGTGATATCGCATGGTGAACCCAAACTGTGCATTACAGTAGATGTCACTTCAGAAATGAAATCACTGTAAGCCTTTGCACTATTCATAAACCCTTCATCCTAAACGAGAGATGACAGCAAAGAGAGAGTGAGACAGACAGGGGGAGACAAAGGGAGAGACATCAAAAGAAAGTGACATACTGATTTTAAAACAAACCAAAAGAAGATGAGTCAAACCTTCCCTGTTGTGTCTTTCTATCCCCAGCTTCCTGCTCTCCAAAACAAAAACACAACAAATGCACTCAAACCAACCCTGGCCAGGAAGAATGGCAGGGGCCTCTGGGGCCTGAAGGCTTCATCAGAATCGGCAAGGTGAATGGTACACAGTTTATTCAAACATACAGTACAAGCATGTCAGCCAAAAGAACTTGATCAAATTATGCACATTCAAAGCATGGAGTAAACAAATAGAAAAATGGGATTAAAAACAGAGTCAAATATGTGAAAGGTCACTAAAATCAATGATGCCAGCTGTCCATGTCTTCCCAGACACATTACATAAAGGGGTCAAGGTCAGGCATGGGATCAAGGTCAAAGCTCAAGGGCAACAAAGTATACAAACAGCTGGTCAGTTGGCTCATTGTCTGACCTAGTCATCGGTCAGATGCGCGGGGGGGCATTTGAAGGAAATGTTTCCCCTTTGTAGTCAAGATTTTGACCACAATTTGTTAAGGGAATAGTTCAATAAATTAAAAGTGTCATTATCTAATCATGTTACTTCGCTTCTGTAAAACATTGTTTCCCAAATGGCAGACATGAATGGCGGCTGTCAATTCCCAAAAAATTAGAAACAAAAATTTTGTATTTATTATATATACAAAAATAATAAAATAAATAGTCTACATAAGAGGACTGTAAAATGTTTATAAAAATATTAATAATTTATCAATTCAATATTAATATAATAGTATTACAATTAATATGATTTGTTTCATTTTGTACTTCATTGTTTCATTTTGTACTTCATTGTTTAATTTAGTTACTTTTTATAGACTACTATATTTTTGTTTATTACTGTATGAAATCAATCTTATATTATATAATATTTGTCTATATATTATTGAATAATAATAATAGTAGTAATAATAATAATAGTAGTCGTAGTAGCAGTAGTAGTAGTATATAGAAAAAGGTGCATCAAAACCATTAGGCATCTAAAAATGATTGGTTCTCAAGTGACGCAAGTAGCCAAACATTACTGACATCAAACCTAATGCTGCCATTTGATTTGAAAGCTACAGCAGAGTGAAAGATTTTCAGTAGGCTAAATAATGACATTTGGGAGAGTAAATGATGACAGCATTTTCATTTTTGGCAAACTATCCCTTTAAAAGGAGCTCAGCTGGGCCCACTGATACATCAAAGTCAAAGGATGTGCAGCAGAAAACACAACAACGGCCTCTGGATACTGCTTACTGTTATCAGCCTCAGAAATCCATAATAACAGTCACCCCAGCACAGAAATTGAGGGAATTTGGGCTTTGCCAACAGCATAACCCAAGTGGAGGCATATTGTGAGCAAAGGTTTTACACAAAAAGCAAACAACTAATCATGTCTTTCTGGTTTCTCTCCACTCTCCCCATTACTCTCCCCTTCACACCGACGTCAATTTATTGTCACCATTCAACGTCACATCACAGCAAATGACATATTTCATATCACACTGCAATTAGAGACAGAACCGGGGGCTGCAGGATGCTGCGTTTGAGCGCTGACGAGAGAATGGGGGAAAAGAGCTGAAAAACGCGTACGTGTGTGGCATTTAAACAAAAGTCATGCTGGTCTTTCTTTTCGTGATGTTTTGCACTCCCGCTAATCAGATTCAATATCCATGTTAAACTCAAAGTAATGATCCTATTTAGCCTCACTGCCAGATTAATCAACTTTCCTAACCCTGACCCCTGGTTGGGGGCTGAGATGTCCTTGTTTTGATCAGTGGGGTGTCTCTTTTGAAAGATTTAGTGGGAAATGTGAGGTTTCGGTGAACAGTAGGACATCTGGGGGGGGGGGGGGGGGGGGGGGGGGGGGGGGGTATATTTTTTATAGTCTGTCTTCTTTTTACAATACCATGCACCTCAACTCATGGCCTGATCACCGTTCCCCATCAGAGAGTGACATTTATTACCTGCACTCAGAGCCACATGTGTCTACAGGTGATCAGAGTGACAATAAAACCTGTCTCTCATGGGGATTTTTCCATGAAAGATGCCTTCCCATGATGCATTTCATCAGATCTTTCTAATTGAAACAAGTTCTGAATCTGTATTTACATGCTGTATATGTACTCTACTATTTATAGGTCTCAATTTGCTGAAGGAAATCTTATCCATTTATACAGTGAAGTATGTACTCAGAAATAAACACAATTTTGGCTGCTGCCGGGCCAAGATCGAACCCCTGCAGACCCCAGGGAGAAAATTATATATCAATATATAATATCAGATGGCTATCAAACGTGGAAAATAACACCCCCTTGTAAGGAACTTGCCACTTTGCCCCATTGGGAGTGTTTTTGATTTAATCGTGGTCCTTTGATGCCTGTACATTTTGATATTTTCTCATCTCTTTCAATCGAAACATTAGTAATACAGAGCTGGACTTGTAATTGTGTGTTAGCATGTATGTGTGTCTATAGTCTAAAGTGCGATTGGACTGAATAGTAATACCGCTAATGGAACGGCTGGGAAGGTCACACCATCACCTCTACGGGAGCTCAAAAGGAGAGCATAATCAATACTGTTGGACAGGTGAGAGAGCGAGAGCGAGCGATGTATAAATGGCCTCTCTCTAACAATATGATGTGCTGCATAGTTCACCTCTAAACCTATAAATCAGCAGCTCGTTCAGAAATGAGGTGAGAACAGCTCAAGTGTTATGACAGCGTGCAGACAGGAGACTGTAACTCTGGTCTCCCCTGGGCTAAACAAACGCTTGTTTCTAATATAGCTAAAAGCCAAGCACGCATCCAGTATACAGACTAATGGCGGTAAAGTCGGAGTACAGATCTGAGGGTTTTAATGCACATTTTGTGGCACCAATCCACGTAAAATAACGTGCCCTTGCTACATAGTATGCCTGTTCACATAATGTCATTTTAGACAGTGCTAACACTATAAACTCTGATGCAGTATCTCAGGGTTAAACTAAGTCTAATTTTAAATCTGGACATGTTGATGTAAAAAAAAAAAATGCCCGTAAATGAAAAATTAAGCCATAAAAACAATACAATAAAAAATAAAAAAAATAAAAAAAAAATAATAACCTTGCATTGTGTATTCTGTTGGGGATATCTCATACATAAAAAAAATATGTACATATATATACATATATAAAATTAATATTAACAACAATAAACTTAAAAATAATAAAAATGAAAGTATAAAACAAAATTAATGACTTCTCGTTTCATGTCATGTTGGGAGAAATCCCAAGGTGTACATTCAAAAATAATAAAATACAAATAAAAAAAACTAAATAATATAATAATAAATACAAATAAACTATAATAACTTTGTTTCGTGTTCTGCTTGGAACATTCACTGTGCAACAGAAAGCTCCGACAGAGTGTCTTTGTGTATGGAGAATGGTCCATCAGCTGAGAGGGAGATTACCAGCACTCAGAGATCAGAGATGAGAGACAAGAGAAAGTCCCTCTCTCTGCAAAATGGCCATTCATTAACCCACGGCCAGGGGAAAACACTGCACACCAAACTCCACAGAAATGGATCGGCCTCATCGATTGTGGCCCGCAGAAGGTGTGGAAACAGATACTTCAGCTGCCGAAACAGTGGATAGCGTTTCATAAAAACACCAGCTCTTCAACGCTTTCCAGCCCGTATTGGGTTTCTGCCACACACAATACAAGCATAATGCTGTTATATCCATAGACAGGCAGAAAAAAATTGTACAAAACCGTGTGTCTGAATCAAACCACTGACTGTAATAGGACCTATTTTCTTACAAACAGATGGTTCCATTGAGAAGATTAAGAGCAAATTAGTGGTTGTTGAACAAACTTTAGTTTATTTAGTATTTAATTGAGTATTTTTTTTGAATCTGCAAAAGGCCCAGACACAGCAAGTAGCCAGTGTTCATGAAAACCATCCTGAGGTTAAGTGAGCTGTTAGACACCCCGTTGAGACAGTTTCCGGCCTGGCAAACCCAAAATAGTCACGCCGGTCTGAGTCGGCGTTTTCCGTGGATCATCGTAATTTCACTCCTCATTCCTGAATCAATTATGCATGTCCACCACTGATAAGAAGAGTGCCAGTGCCAATCCGAGGGGCGAGGGGAAATTGGGGGTCGAGGAGTAGGGTCTGCCGTGAAGAGCACTTTGCTAAAACAATAAAAAGAACGGGCATGAGTCTTCTGCTCTGGGCCACGCAGAACAGAGGCTGAGATTAATTAATGACACAACAGGAGCAAGTGTGCAGCGCAGCCCAGAGCCAATAAAGCAATGCTAAATGCTGATAAGTGCTAAGTGAGTGGAGCACTTCAGCTACATTTCAGTAGATGCCAATGGGGTAGAGGGTTATTTAAACCCGATATTAGCTTTGAAGTGCAGTGAAGAAACAGGTCAAGGTTAGCGTTTGGGTGTGAGGTCGGTTTGAGTGAACAGTGAAAACTCAAAATGTTTTGCCCTGTCACACTGTGTGGCTTTTTCCTCTTTTAAATGATATGCTAAAGAAAAAATATGTAGATTAATTATTCGCTTAAGAGAGCCCCTCTTTCGCTTCACTTGCCTCTGTCCTCAAACCTTTTGGCTTAATGCCAATCCCCCTTCTACACCGCCCCAAAACGCTCTCCATATCTTGGTTATTGCCTAATCACCCCAAAAGATCTGGCTGAGTTCCATATGATAACCAAGAATAGGACTGTAGTAACCATAAACAGCAATGATCTTTATGTGATTTAGAAATTGAGGTAATAATGAAGTGCTGAAATAATTAAAAAGATTTAAGAGCGTAGAAGTACAACGGGTGTTGCTAGAGTTATACCATGCTACAAGAACCAGCAAGACTCTTCAGGGGAACGCCTGAAGGCCATATATGTCCATTAGACCTTCTGCAGCAGATTACATCAATTCTCAGCTCCCTTAATGGTGTAAACAGAAGGTCTCGGTGACAGAGTGAAACGTGTGTTTGTGTTAAAAGTCTACCGTATAAAAACAGATGAGGCCTTGCAACGAGTCAGCATGGGGTATAGCCCACTGAGGAACGAGTCTACGGTGAACGAACGGTTGGTTTGCCAGGCCAACAGCTGAGACTAAACAGCTATAATGAAATAACAGAAACCAATTAGAGACAAATCCAATAAAATTGCCCTGGTCATTCTTTGGTGCTTTTGCTCAGCTAACGCAGAAAATCTCTTTAAGGAGAGAAAGTGAATACATTTATGACTAAGCCTCGATTTTTCATAATGTCATTTTCAGTAAAAAGGTTTCCTTGATTACACACAGTGTATAAACTAGGACACAAACTCAGGAGAACAAAATGGCAGTCAGCAGTTTCTTTTGTTAGCAAATTAAAGAATTCAAATATTGAATCTCATCTGAATGCCCTTGAAACTTCATTTCCCATGATGCCTTGTATTTTCTGGGGTGAATTAAAAGTGAAAGTGCAGAATGTGTCTTGTTTGACAATAACATTTATTTTACTAGAAATGCACAAGAGGACTTGCATAACTATTCATTTTTACTAGTCATTCAGGGAAGTAATCGACTAGTTAGCTAGTCAATATTTCCTGATGGCCAGCTGTAGGAAAAGCCATGTCATGTGATCCGCGGCTGGTCGACAAAAGTCAAAATCATTGACTAAAATGCAATAAAACAAATTCTTTCCTCAAAGGTCCCTTTCTGATATTTTTTTTACAAAAAAAGGTCACATTGAGCTTTAGAGAACTAGACATCACAGACCGATCATTGGCTATTATGGCTGAACAAACCAAAGATTTGAGCTCTAGTAAGACGTGAAAAGTAAAAAGAGACTGCAGTGATCTGTCCTTAGAATCACACTAAATAAAGGTCAGGTCACATTTACCATGTTCGGTGAAAATTCAGTCATTTCACGGCATATTGACCAACAGAAACAGACTTCTGTGTAAGTTGTGCTTCTGACATCACTACACAAATGGCAATAACAATTTTTTTTTACCTGTTTGCCCACAAATTTTCGCAAATTCTTCAACCTGGGGAAATAATCGATGGGCTGCAAGCTGAATTACACAGTCAATTCAAAGAACATGAAAACTTCTTCCCAGCACTTCTGTCTGATTGACATTCCAGGGCTCTGTTGTGCTACTGACCCCATGTTTAGGACTCTTTTGACTTGCTAACATCTCTGGACACACATATAACTCTCGCAGGTTGGTCTACAATAATGGAAATTCCCATAATGCACATACAATGTATTGTGAGATCTTCATGATTTCCTATTTATGTCTCCCCTACGGAAGGTTACAAACACACACTTCTATACCCTTTAAACAAACACAAAAGAACATGGCATGATGAATGCATGTGCAAGTCAAACGCAGGGCACAGGCTCTAATGAGCAGCCCATCTCATGTATCTTCCATCTACTGGAATAGAAAGTGTTTCTTTCAAAGATCTGTAATTACCATTCCATGAGCGTAGTGAAAAGCCCCATAATCCTTTGGGAGAGACGGTGTAGCCGAGATAAAAATCCACTTATTAAGGTTTGGGTGATGGTTCTGTCAGCAGGGGATGAAGGGACGAGAGAAAAGGAGGGAATGAAGGAAATGAGGGCTGAGAGTCTTAATTTCAGCATCATTTTATACATCTTCCTGCTGTAGAGCATGTAAAGGAAGTGTGATGGTTTGAGTGTAACCTTTTTCATATGCAAATTATATTTATCCTACAAACAGCGACAAAATGGAGCTCTATAACAGCAGACACACACCCGCTGTGCACCTTTTCTAGGTTGTTCCTGCCTTGTATTGTCAAGGGAACAGAATGAGTGACCCAGTTGTGAGGAAGCCCAGTTTCCTGCTTCCACAGCAGAGAGTCACACCGGTCACCTCTTGAGACTGGAGGAAGCGCTGGGATTGGCTAATGTAAGCTCACCTGCAATATGTCCTCTACTGTTACAGTGACATGTGAAGACCACAGCTCATAAATCAGAGAAAGCAAGAGGAGGAGGAAAGAGAAAGAGCGAGAGAGAGAGAGAGAGAGAGAGAGAGAGAGAGAGAGAGAGAGAGAGAGAGAGAGAGAGAGAGAGAGAGAGAGAGAGAGAGAGAGAGAGAGAGAGAGAGAGAGAGAGAGAGAGAGAGAGAGAGAGAAAGGGAAAAGAAATGAAGATGAAGATGAAGGAACAAAAGAAAAAGATAAAGAGCTGGCTCTGCGGTTAAGCAGGACAGCAGATTTTTCTTCGTCGCAATGCTAACACAACACATTCAATGACGGTCATAATTTATGCGTTACAGTTTCAAGGAACACAAATCAGCTCAACAAAGTAGGCCTTGCATACTGTATTCAGAGTTGCTTAACTATAAAGTTGAATGTTTAAAAGTAGCATACATTCAGCTGGTAAAGCAATGGATTGCCCTTGTGTAAAAAAAATGCATCCTTGTACAGCCTATTGGGGTTTTTATTGCATGTTTAACAGACAGGTGTCAGATTAATAAAAATAAAAAACGAGTGGAAAATGTTGACGCGTTTAAATTAATCAACTCAAACTTTCTTACACCGGGTTCTGCTTTCAACTACGGCCCTGAAAAAATTTCAACCGTCATCTTCAGACACAAAGACGTTTCGAAGACTAATTAAAACAATAGAAGTTTGGAGTTGTCGAACGAATATGAATAACCTTTCGCCACACTATTTAATTAAAGATCAACTTTGGTTTTAATTAAACGTTTGAAAGAGAATGTTCACAGTCTGTTACACAGAGTAATTAATGTAGAATCAAGGAGTTCCTATCTGGCTGAAAGGAGTGGCGCCTCAGCATGTCTGATTCTAATCATTCCCTCACCATCTTACACACTTAGCACTTCCGCAGGCTTAAGAACATGTTGACAAACTCTGTCACACGCGCGCACACAGTTGATTGGACATTGCCTGCGCGTGGATCAGATCAAACTGGGTTGATTAAACCGAACAGAAGTATCTCTTGAACTTGAGTCCTGAGCTTGGTAAGGCTGTCTGCTCACAGAGGCGGCAGCACTGAATAAAGTAATACACTTAGCACATTACAAGACATTACTGGGTACAAGCAAAATAGAGACATTGAGGTTCTAAACCAGTTTGGACAGGATGCAGCCCTTATGCAGCTGGTAAACGTGACCGGGAGGAGTGATTATAGTGGAGAATTGTGGAAAATTACACATCTGATGGTGATTTATGGGTTTTATGCAGTTGCTTATGCAATGCACTAAACTTGATTCTCATTTCCTAAACGGAGAATTATCTGTGTGCAAAATCAGCCATGATTTTTAACTACTTAAAGGGATAGTTCAGCCAAAAAGTCAGTAATACAGGTTGGAAACAGCATACTATTTCACATACAGTATTTAATTCTTAATATACCTAGAGATTTTGCAGGAAAAAAAAAATTTCTTCACCTTCCAAAATTCATCATGATTTACAATCACAGTACAACTAACACTAATAGGCATGCATCTAATTACACAACTGCTTCTGATGGTCCATGACAGTTAGGTTTTCTGTAGGAGTTTAGAGGTTGTTGAGGAAGAGAGAGATGGTTCTAGCAGACATATGTCCATTAGTTCAGAGAGGCTAGTAGCCGAAACTGCCATTCGAAAGTGGGCATCTCCTACAGGGCGTTTAGGTAGTTTTACGGGAGTCTTAATGGTCTGTTTACTGCTGTTTAAAAGGAGAGGTCTGGCTCATAATGCTTCTCATAAACTACTAGAGGCTTCTGGACTTTCAGGGCAGATCCAGACATGCTAATTATGGTGAGAGGACAGAGCAGAAAGAGAGACAGTTTGGAAGACATATTTGAGAGAATATGTGAACATTTTTCAGTAGCGTGACAATCAGCTGTCTACAAAATAGTGTAGATTTCCAACTTTTTCCAAGTAGTGGTGTAACATGCATTATTGGGAAAGGCAATAATCAAACATGCCAAAATAAATCTGAGCTCGTTTCAGAGCAAAATATTAAGCTAAGTGCAAAAATCAATGTTCCCTATACATTTTCTTCAAGTCTTATTAATTGTATTCAATCCAAATTTAGTATTTACTGTAATTTGCAGTTTACTTTTTTATAATAAACTAGCCTATAACTAATAAGCTACAATTAATGAATTCATTAATTAATTTATTCATAATATAGTAGGCTATAAATGTAAACAAATGACATTTTTAATTTCTAGCCTATTAAGTATTGTTTCCCCCTTTTCCTTAAACAAAACCAGTTGAGAACCCCTGGTGAAGCAAACTACCAGTTGAACGTTTTTAAGCTACAGTTTCAACGCAACCTAGTTAACACTGCCACATCCACACAACCCACAATGTCTGTCATTCACACACATATGCAAAAAAAAAAATCCACCCTTTCCACAGACACTATGCAACCCAGCTAAAATAGACATGGTAATCTAAGCCCCGCATATCTTAAACTGGCACTGAATGGTAGAGCGGAGCCCGTATCCTCCATTACTGCAGTATGATTACAGAGCTCTGGCATTCGCTTCACCTCGGGATGAATAACCCTCCTTATGAATGAGCATAGTCAAGAATATTCTCTTTCCCTCTCTCTCTTTCTCGCTTTTTTGGTGTCTCTGTCAGCTTTGATTTCTCACTTCCTTTCAGAAAACATCCAAGAACTTCACAAACGTGGAGCTGTGGCTGAATTTAAAATAGTCAGGGAAAAATGTCTTTGTTGCACCCAAAATTTCCAACAAGAGAAGGCTTGTGCATGATTTATTTGTACTTACAAGACAGAAAACCATTTAATTGAATAGTATTCATAATAGAGACAAGCACAATGAATAACACAATGACTACAATTCCCATAATGCTGTGCTCCATCTATGCTGTGTGTAATCAGTGATGTAACAGAAGAAACCATGTGCAGTCACCCTGCTGAGCTGCAAACGGGCTTTATCAATTATAGAGGGCACAGAGGAGTGGTAGACCAAACAAAGCTCCACTAAAAATAGACACATATCAAATGCATGACATGTCATGGCTATTTTTAGACCCAATGTGTTCATGCAGTGTAGTAGCTCAAACCTTCCTCTTACTGATACAGATCTAATACACATCCTTATGTCAGGAACATACTCTACACAGGTACACAAACATGGATGTGAATGCCAAAGTATGCCAAGTGTGAGGTGGCATGAGCTACCTTTCAAAAGTTTTTGAAATAAATTAACTCTTTATTTAGCAAGGATGCATTATGATGCAATTGATCAAAAAGTAACAGTAAACTTGTATGATGTTCCAAAAAAAAATCAAATAAATGCTGTTCTTTTTGCTCTATTAATCAAAGAATCAACAAAAATATCAAGTAACAAATCAAGAAGATCAAGAAAGCTTATAATATCCCACAATCCTGTGTATTTCAGCAGTTAGCTCAAGAAACAAATGACATTAACAAGAGTGATTGAAAGTGAATCTGTTTATATAATTCCTTTTTAATTACATTTTTAGAGAGAAATGAGCATTGCATTATTATATATTAGTTTGCTTATATCTCTAAAGATCACTTGAATTTGTTCAATTATGATGCCATGAAAGCTTTGGGAAGGCTTTCTGTGAAGTCACTGACTGTGTTTTTACACAGAATGAAAAGGTGAGGCTGCATCCTCCTATGCATCCTCCTCCTGTTTTTCTGTTACCTTCATTCCCCTATGTGCCCTCCCTTCTTTTCTGAGGCTGAATAACAAGGCCAGTATAAGAGGCTGGTGTGTGTGTGTACGCGTGTATGTCTGACCCCAGATACACTAACAGGCCAGCATGTTGTCGGCAGTGTGGATCTCAGACCGCTCCCAGGTCATTATTGCGCCTCACTTCTCATTTGCAGGCTTTACCCACAAAACAACCGCAGCAAAAGGTTTCCAGCTCTGCCTCAGAACAGACCAACTGCAGCTAAACTCGCCTAGAAAACTGCACAAAAAAGTCATTAAAATGGAATGAGACACACACGCACAGAGAGAGAGAGGCAACAAGACAGACAGGAGGTTTATCAACACATTATAGTGTGGACACTGAAACCACGCAAGCCTCAGGAAAAGAAAGGACAACTATGAAATGTGCTGTATTTTTTAACTATATTTTTTACATTTACTGAAGATAGCAGTAATGCACGCTTTACCCAACCCCCCAAAATATGGAGATATTATTTTCCTATGATCGTGTTAATGTGAATAACTGCAGCAAAGCAGACTGGTCTTATATATAATATCTGTTGTTTAATCTCAGCCATTCTGATAAATGTATGTTGTGTTCAATTACTAGATTGTGTTGTTGTCACACGACAGGAAATGGTTCTTTTCTCTCAGATAAGTGAAGCTACTGCAACATGCCACAACACATGGTAGGCGAGAGAGAGAGATAGAGAAAGAGAAAGAGAGCAGCCTGGCTGTCATGGCAACCCTCCCATAGATTCATAAAGGGAAGAGGCCTAAGTTTTGCTGTCATAGACGTATTCAGGACACACACTTATTGAAGTGTCTCTTACAAATGAGTTGTGTACTTTCACACTGGATGTTTCTCTATAGGCCTGCTCCGTTTCTCTGCAGAAAGGCCCAACTCGAAACCACTGTGTTCTCCTCTGGGGTTTGGCATAAGCAGCTGCAGAGAGAGTGATAAAACTGTTGTATACACGGGACACACACACACACTCAACATGCCCATATTCACATATGCACTCTGAAACACACGCACACACACAGTTTCCCCTGCATCTAAAGCACGCTGTCCTGCAGCATATTTCATCATTAAATTTCAACACTTAATCCTCTGCTCCAGTGGCTCTAGCTCTCTCACATCATTTCAATAATCTACATTTGTGGTGAGCGTCCAAACAAACACACACATCCAACAAAGGCGAGCCAACCCACCAGGTTTCGGCACACAAAGTAGGGATGGGTCACGGTGGTAAACCAGTTGACTAATCATCCAACAACAGACAATATACAATTTATAACAATTTACATTTTCATATTTATACATTCATAAATGCATATTCGATAAAGAACTAATAATAATAATTTGTTATCTATTTGTTTGTTTAATACTTTATTCATTTATACATTCATTCATTCATTCAAACATAAGTAGACTGACACATCCCTAATACTGTACATAGTGTATTCGGCCCTATGTACATGCTCACAAATCCATGCTCACGTACAGGCAGTCACCTCTAAAGGATAACGTGACCTTTTCCCCACCACCTTCTACCATTCATAGACAAATTGAAGCCTTTTCCGCCAGCCATCACCATCGACAACCGGCAATCTGAGCCGTCATCCTGAAACAACCCGTCTCCGCGGTCTGAACAATTTTACAGTGTCTGAATCGTGCCCTTTGAACTGTGCATCTCCTCAGTGGCGTCTCCAAGGGCCGAAGAATTCACTTCAGTGCACACCTCATGGCTAAATGCACAGAACCTCATCAGATAACACACACATACTTCGACCCATCTACACACAAGCACTTTCCCCTCTGTCCTTCACACTGGGCGCTGTCAGCCAGACTTCCTGTGCCAGGTCTGCTTCAAGGTTAGCTGCTCATTGTATTGAGTGAGTGGCTGAGGTTCTCTCAGCGGCAAGCAGGCCTACTGGATGCATTATCACCTCGGCGGGGGGGCTTATCCGGCCCTCCTGGTCTGCGTGTATACCCCGCCAGTGAAACGGGCTGCCACGAATGCCTCACGCGAAAGGATTAAAAGACTGTCGACTTCACCCTTGGCTCAAAACAGATTCGCTGACCGCAATTAATAGGTTTAATTTCACCCTTTTTGACATAGCTACTGGCCAAAGCAGAGGATTGAGGCCTTGGCCATATGGCCTATTTATTATACATAAACACTGAAAGGCATCATGATGGCTTTTTGAAAGGATAATGTAGATGCCTACTAAAGAGAACTAAAGAGATTGGAGAGAATTAAGAAAACGTGTAACATCATTTGTGGTGGCATAAATTTAATTTATAATATAAATGTAGGCCTAGGCCTATATTTAAATGTAATTAAAGGGGTACTTTCTTATGCAGTAAGAAAGGTGAAATACTGTTGAAATCTGTGCTATCTGACTAGAAAAAAAAAAGAAGGCTTTTGTCTTCCCTTCTGCCAAATACGTAGGAAAACGTCAATACCCACAATGCACTTGGTATGTTGACGTCCAAGGCCACTCACACCAGTCTGCCAAGGATACGCTTGATCAGAGTCAAATGGTGCCTTGCTTTAGTAGGAAATACTTCTTAGCACACTTTTAGTCAAAATGGTGTTGACTTGTATTGTTCCCTGGTGCAAGAATTTTAAAGAGTAAACGTTTAGTGGGAGTGAGTTACTTTTGGTTTCCAGAGAAGGATCCAGTGCGTTGTAAAATATGCTGTAGCAAATATGGAGAGAATGCCACGAAGGAAAATCTGAAAATCTTAGTCAACATTTCAAAATTTGTGGATGACCACAAATACAGCATTTTATGCCAAACAGCTGAAAAAATAACAACTGCTGTCCAGTCGATCCAACTGTCAAAGGTATTTTATGTCATCGAGCTGACTTTTGCTGACAAATAAATGTGAATTTCTCGGCCTAGGTAACACTGACAACGAGTAAACATTGCATATTTTCAACCCGCTTTGTATTGTTACAATGTCAAAAGTATATGTAAATGAACAAAGTTCAATTTAAATTGATTTTTATAACAATAATAATAGAAATATATATTATAACATTTTTATTAAATAAATACATTAAATAAATATAAAGCATAAATTCCTTTATTTTGTTGCACTAGATACATAAAAAAGTGCATACAAAATTTCATACAAATGTGTGGGGAAAAAAGAGGCATAGGGAGAGAGTGATGGATGGATGAATGGATATATGGGTGGATTAATGAAGAACAAGGGAGCAAGAGGGGACAAAGAGGTTCCAAAGTCCCAAAACCACATCTGGTCTGGGGGTCCGCCGCAGTGCCAGGGGTGCTGAACAACTGCTGCAGCAAACGCAGCAGTTTCATGTTTTCAGCTCTGTGCTTTTTATGCTGATGGCCGTGTGTGCACGCATTATAAAAACGTGTCTGTGTGATATTCTCTGGAGGGTTTAGAAGTTGTTTACTGCTTCTCTCTGGGGTTTGGCTACAGCTCTGACTTTTAACACGGTGAGACACAGAACATCCTGCCATTGCACCTCCTCTCGGAGTCAATCACACAGACAACGCTAACTACAGTTGGAGAACCGCAGTCATGCTGAATGCAGTAAGCCTTGGATTATCCTGTTCAAATTTTAAATAAATACCTGGTGGAGATTGTAAACTGCATTAAATGAAAAAAAATTACAAAATAAAACAGTAACACAAGGAAAAACAAGACCTCTCAAAACTCTCATTTTGATTTCATGGGGTCTTTTCCCCTCTAAGGTTCCCGTACGACTCTCGCATAAACGATCAAAATTGCTCCAGATAATATTTACTTTTCGTGATGAGCTCGTCTTCAGCTAGTAAACAATTTACTGAGTGTGACGTGCTGGCGGACTATAAATCACCATGCAAAAGGGACAGTAATAAACTCATTTTCATTGATTAATGACTGCCAGCGAGGACTATTTTCTTGCTTTGTCTAAAAGGCAACTGTGACATCATCGGCTGTTTTCCCGCAGAGATCTGCAATCACTGAAATGGCAACTAAAAGGTTTCTGTGTGTTTGTGTGTGTGTGTGTGCATGGTTATGTGTGTCCGTCTGCCTGAAAGAGAAAGACACTGTGTTGTCTGTCTGTTCCTTGGAGATTTGTTTGGCTTGTTCGTATCTGGAATTCGGTGTCTGTCATTTCGTCAATCATAGTCTCTAACAAAACAAGTCAGTCTTTTTTTTTTTAATGGAATGGCACACAGAAAACATCCTTATTACCTGCAAGATCTTAGAGAGTTAGTTGTCTTGAAGTATGAGTGCTCCATCTCTATAATTACAACAGTCTCAACTGTAACAATAAGTATTAATAATCGTTCTAATTCAATAATAGGGAAGTCGACACCACAACTACATAGATAATGACACAGAGGAACAATATCTTTGGAATCACTTTCAGAACCTTTTTTTTCCAGCCAATCGGAACCCACCAGACTTTAAAGAGCTCAAGCATTTGGCAGAACGCATAACTGCAGCACATGCTTATAATAAAGCGGATGTCATCGTGCCTCGGTGTGGAAGCTAATATAGCTATTATTCTTGGTGTGATCAAGTCTTAAATATGGCATAAGTTCCAGGACAACTAACATTGCTTACAGTACCAAAACTGTTTTTTTGGGGGGGAGGACTAGTCTGTTATGCCACGGATTTTCATCCACAGCCAGACCCAACTACAAAACACACCATCACAATAACAAGAATGCGTCAAATTGGAATCCTGCCTTTTGGCAAAGATTTGCCCGTCTGTAACGTCAACACCCTGGAGGTTTAGCACTTGAGAAAAAGAGAAAAATGATACTCTCATTCTCACTCATCCTCTCTGTCTGTCTTACCCTCCCTTGATGTCGTGCTCTCTCTCTATTTTAATGTTATTTTCTGCTCTGTGCAGTGTCTGGCTGGCCCTTGGATTCGTCTCAGACACGGCTCCTCTGAGGCACAGTCAGAGAAGAGGGTACCGGGCCGAAAGCCCCTGCACCGCATCATCCAATTACCCCCGACAGCCTCTGCCTGTGCAGGGATTCCCATGGCCCTCTCTGCCTGCCTCTCATTGCGCCGCTTACCAACCGTTTCTCTCTACACGCGTCATACACAACAGCAGAAGATTGCAGAGCATGACCATGATTGCAAAACTCACTGGATCTAACGTTCTTACAGAACGGATGTAGTTGACCACACTCGGATCTTCTCATGTGTTATGAAATGCCCAAAGTCAGCAATTATTACACAAGACTTACTCGATCTCTGATGCTTTTTAGAAGCTTACAACAATGATACAATCCTTGGGTCAGTTAACTCCTGTTTCTCACGCTTCTGGAAAAGAAACAAAAGTCCTACCTTTTTCAGACGACCTCCTTTGGTCCCCACAAAAGCCAAAGAGTGGTTCTTGTACACGTAGGCGATAACGGATGTCAATTTGTCATTGGATTCGGAGAAGAGTGGAATTCCGCGTACCATCTCAGAGACACCAAGTGGGGCGTTCATATCCAGACCACAGAAGTTGTCATCGATGGTGAGAAGCTAGAAAGGAGAACAAAGGATGTTTAATTCAACTAATTAAGAGTAGTGTGCAAACTAAAGCACTAACAGTCTCTAAAATAATTTAAAAACAATAGATGGAAAATCTAAAACTAGTCAACCATACTAAATCAACTTAATGACTCATTCTAGTTTAGAGCAGTGTGAGGGAAAGACAATGGACTATTATCATTAGCAAGGATGTGGAAAATGCTACCAAGGTGGGAGAAAAAGCTTTTCTGTTTCTTTAGACTAGTTTGTCACAACATACGTTTACTGGACCATTTGAGAGGCAGCTTCACAACAGATTAATCATTGTCACTATTTAGCATCAACTGAGCCAGTCATATCTAAAATGGGTTGAGAGGTTCATCTGATATAAGACCAAGTGCATTTATCATTTCAGGTGGAAAAGCATCTTAAAAAACATCTTTTAAATATGGCGTTTCAGGTGATGCCGTGTGACTTTGTGTGACATGTAACATATGGCTGGGAAAGTTGCCAGTGTCAGCCAGAATAGAGTGATTTACAGCTTCTGATATAGAAATAATAATTTGGTAATGCATCCATATTTCAGTCTACTGAGAGGGCTTTGGAAACAACGGCATCCATTGAAACAGCTGCACAGACCTCGGGATAAAATGTCAAACAAATCGAAAGCATGATTAATGATGCCCAGGGCTTTGACTCATTGAGGGCATGAAACCATAACACTTCTCAAGTGCTGCCAAATATGATATGCTCATGGCCTTTAATTCATTCATGAGTGTCTCCTCAGGCTCTGATCAGGCCTGCTCAGAAATAACATTTGAATGTTAATTTGAACAGATTTTTTAAATATATTATCCTGATTCAAACTGATTCATTTTTAAAATATTTTTAGCAATAAAAATACTAAAGTGTATTTTTACTCGAACACTCATTTCTGCTAAAGCATTTAAACTTTGTTCACACACACACGCGTAATATATATTAATATATATTTTATATATATTTTATATATATATACACACACACACACGCCTATATATATATACACACACACACACACGCCATTGGTCTGGCTGGAAGGATGTCAAACCACATAAAAACCTGAAAACTTCAATATCTCATGAAAACACACAAATATTACAAAAACTCCCAGTGTTTGTGTTTGTGTCATCTTGCACAAAAGTTTGACCTACATGATGTCAGGCACTTTAAAAGGTCTAGTTTTGTTTTAAAAGCATGGCCCATAATTGCCCATCATTGAGAAACAGCATAACAGGTGTCTCAAACTGCTTTATTAGCATTAATATTTCAGTTTTTAATGGCATATTCTCTCAGTCAGAACATAAAACATGAGACAGCTTGAGCTGTGTTCTGCCCCTAGGCTCCAACCCACAGCACAGTCCCAAGTGACAAAGTGGGCGAAGGGCAATCCTGAGTGATGCCCAGGTTGGGAGAGGAAGCATCTGGATGTACATTATCACTAACAGACTATGAACTGAAATAATGTACATACTCCCTTGATGAGAGTTCAATTACATTTGAAGCGGTGTTTATCTTAATAACAACGGCCTCCGGCTAATGATATTTTTGAAAATCCATTGCAGGCCAGGGGACAAATCTGTAGTGGAGCAGTTATCGGACCAACCTCAGAGAGACACGATCAATCAAGTGACCGGATAGGTCTTTACATGCAATATAGCAAATATCTATTTGTCAGCGGTCAGGAGATACAAGACCCTTCATTAAGCAAATGGAAGACAGGGGCTGTCTCTCTAAAATGGCGGTTTATGAGTGATCGGCCGAATCGATAGCGAACACCGCACTCAATTCTCAGTTCACTCAATAGAAGCCGGAATGAAGAATAAATTGAGAAATGAAGAAGGGAGTTGAGAGAGAGAACGGGGAAATGTTCAACGTCGTATATGTTTTTTTTTACTCTCTCTCTTTGCAGATGTCTGACCTTTAGAAATGTTCTGCTGTCAGCCAAAGCCTGCGTGCCGCTCAGCTCGCCTATGCCAGCCTAGAGTAATTGTGCTCATTTCTTGCGCACGGCTCCTGTTAGAAAGCCGCAGCTACATGAAAGATCTGTTTTCTGCAGTGTTAGTCTTTCTGCAGATGTCTCCTGTCCATATCGGGGGCCATGAATCATCAGGGGTTGTTGAGGCAGCAGCAATCTGCTTTTACGTGCGCACCTGCTTACACACACAAATTTAAAAAAAAGAAACTCGACCGCAATCACGGCCTTGATCCTGCTTACACGGGTCAAAATGTGTAAAGCCCCAACACAGCAGACTTGTAGCAATAGCTACAAAGACTTGCCACCTCTGAGGTTAGGATTGAAAAAGAAAACTGCGCTAAGAATAAACACAATGACAGTAATAGTTGTGACACAGACTAATGCCTTTTGGCATTGCGGTTATTTTATCAGAAGGCCCAGGCCTTATGTGGCAGGGCACATATGCCTGTGACACAGACAGGGGGGATGGAGCATGTGTCTCGTCGTCTTCTCATTGGCATATGCCACGGTATTTCTGGCAAGGAGAACAACATGCCAATCAGACCCTATGTGCTGCAATCTAATGAAATAGGCTTCCTGTCTGTCAACCTTTCAGGAAGCAGACACGTTTTCATTACCTAGGCACATAAACATGACATTTCCTCTCTCCCCATCCCGACGCAAATAACATCTTTCGACACCTCATGTGCGAGAGGGGGCGCCCTCCCTGCCGCCCATCAACCCTTTTCCACTTCTTCGTGCTCTCCGTTCCTCTGACTTTAATGCTTCCTTTCCATCTACGACTGCCTCGCTCACTCTCTGTGCGGAGCGCTCGAACAAGCTGCCGCATTATTGGCAATTTCACGCTGCGTGTCTGAAGGTGTAACGGAGGTGGTGGTTGGGGGAAGAGAAAGAAAGGAGGAGGGAATGGTTTGACGAGCGCAACTAAAAGCTTCTGGATCGGCGCAGGCGCCGTTTTTCATTTGAACTGGTTCCAGAGACAGTGAAGCAGAATCAGGTCATTCGGACCACTCGCTGCCTGGCTACGTCCTGCAACACAAAGGCAGCTCTCTTTCCTTGTGCCGGCGTCTCTGTGTCCCAGGATAGAAACACAAGTAGTGAAATCCAAGCTTTTTTTTTTCAGAAGCTTTTTTGTAGGTCTTTTTGTCCAATTGGAGCACATAGGGGACCAACCTTGAAGAGCATCTGGCACAAGAAGTAAAAGGAACCCTGAATGCAGGTCTAGAGCATGAACTACACACTTTTCAGTTCAAAAACGCCTTTTGTATCGCCTCACTGTTAGCTGAGAGGCCGCAAAACATTTTAATGTGCTATTAATAGATCACAGTTTGATCAAAATGCAGAGTTTATGCAAATAAACCCTGATCATTGCTGCGAGTGTACATTAGAGGGCTGCATTGGGATTGAGTCCCGCCGGGTCCCGCGGGACCCAACGCAAATCTCGCGGGAGCGGGCGGTTTGAACTTTGCTGCGGGCGGGAACGGGCGGCTAAAAAAAACACCGCGGGATAGGGAGGTTGCCTAGCGACATGATGGAGATGTCAATAAATGATGTAGAAAAGAACCTCAAACTAGGTATTTACAGCACAAAACCTAAGCGCAAGGCAAGTCTGACATTTGGAGAAGTTTCTCAATTGTTTTTGATAAAGATGGAAAGGAACTGGACTTTGTTCATTGTGACAAATGTCTAAAGAAACGCGCGGTAGCCTAAGCGTTTTAGATGTCCCCGATAGCCTAGCCAGGCTACTATTCGTCTTCCTGACCAGTGCGTCAGAATGCATGCAGGCCAGGGAAACGAAACAAACAACCGCATGAATCTCTGTAATAAAAGCAATACAAATGCGTGTTTTTTTCTTGCGGGACGGGAGAAGACACAAAATCAGTGCATCTCTATTATTGTGCGGGAATAGATTCTCAGAGTTTTGCGGGTGCGGGCGGGAGTGGACATGCATATTGCGGGAGCGGGCGGAAGTGTAACACATACGTTGCGGGAGCGGGCGGTAATGGTCAGAAATTCGGCGGGCGCGGGCGGGAGCGGGATGAAGAAAACAGTCCCGCGCAGGGCTCTAGTGTACATCATTCAGATGATGAATCGGCTCTTCAAGAGCTAATTCTGCACAGTCATATAATTACCCTTTCAGAGTCTTTCCTTTTCATGCTCAAGTAATATCTCACGCAGGGATTGTTGTTAGCAACAAAGACATTATTTCCCACAAATCTCAGCTCCATGTTCGACGTAATTATATCAACACTCAATCAGCTCTGAGCATGGCAATCCTTGTGTTCTCACAATTCTGCAGCATTTAAGAGGTTGTTTTTTTTGTGTCCGTTATGCATTTGATTGGGTGCATTCTCCACTCGGTCGGTCTTAATAGTTTCTATCAGGTTTGAACAACTGATAGACAATCACACCAGCTCTCCACAGAAAAGGACCTTTCTGGAGGACAGCATAATGGCATTCTATTAGAGATGAACAAATTTGCATATCTGCAAACTGAACAAGTCGACCAATAGGTTTTAAGCAAACCCTTTATAATTAGACTGATTTCAGGTTCACTTGACCAAACATGATTTAAAACAGCCTGTGTTCAAAAACAGCTAGATTATGCAGAAACGGAAGGTGCAGAGGCCTCGAGAAGTATTTGAAAAATTTGGATTATTTTTAACTTGACAAGTAGGGAGGCATGATATATTGCTCCATCCAGATAGTGGCGGATATAATATATTTATTTATTTTTTATTTATCATTACAGTAGATATCGTTTAATCAATTTCCACATGCTCGTTTGTCCTACTTTTATATTTAGATTACCTTTGCCGCAATATAACACTCACTCAATATTGAAAAACACAGTTACATGTATTATACATAATATAAATTTTTATACTGTAAATTATAGTTCTTTTTTAAATCCTTATTAAAATTGCACCCCTAGCGAGACATAAAAAAAGATGTGAAACATGACACGGAAGCCAAAAGGGATGCATTTTAAGTTGAGAATTGTAAAACATCACCAATTAAAATTATTAAATATAAAAATCAGTCAATCTAAAAAAAAAAAAAGATCAAATATCAAAAGAAAAAAGAAAATCACCAATCGTTGCTGAATGCCTAACCCATCATCACCCATTCCTACGCTCCATCCTTCTGTACCCCTTCTGTATCTCTTGTCTTCCACCATTGCTCATGCTCTTTTGAATTAAAGGCCTCATCATCTCAGTTTCCATCCTACTGTGGCCTCTACCTAGTGCTGACTTTACCAAAGAACTCCGCTAAGGGAGAATGAAAAGATGTGAGTGATGAATATCGCACAACTGTCTACACGTAATGACATTTAATGACTTAATGACTGTGAACCCCTTCAGTAAGAAAGAGATTCTGCAAGCTTCCGCTTCCACAGCAAAGACCTCCATTTGAAAGCACTTTGCCAGTATTATTTGATCCAACATTGGCCTTTTCTGGGCAATATCACCACTTCCAACGGAGAATTTCAAAGAAATTGTCAAAAGATATCAAAACGAGCGTTACTGATATAAATCAAACCACAAATCCAATCTTATGGCACTACGCTTGCAGAAAGATATACAGTACAGTACAGTCCAAAATCTAAACACGGCCACAGGACAGGATTTTCACAGACCCATGATGGTATCTAAAAAGCCGGTGAGTTGTAAAGCTTTCTTACATCTGCTCTACACCTCTTCAAACTTCATTAGACAGATATTAAAAATCACCTGCTAGACCAACTGGAAGTAAATGACAACTGTCAGATTGATGCCATTGAACCATTTAAACAAAGCTTAGGACACCAATCAGAAAAAGTCATTTGTTTGATTTGGCGGAGTACAGCTCAATGATAAAAAACGAATGTCACCGCATGCATGTGGATCAATGAAACCCTTGGGATGTGAAATGTCAGCATTTGTGAAGAAACTACACAAAGTTTGGGGTTTGCATTTGTGTTCTCTTCTGAGGTTATGTGTTGGGTGTATTTGAAAAATTCATGCATTTAAGTCTGGTTAGGCTGAAGGTGGTTTTAGAATACAAATTGTGTTTTGCAAGGTCTCAACTGTCAGAAGCAACTTAAATGTGTTTGTACATGTGCTTGTGTACGCAGTCTTGTCAACATGGGTGTACATGTATGTGTGGCACAATGCAAGATTTACGATGGCTGCAAAGAATGCTGGAAAGGAAAGACTACGAAATTGTTGTCCCGCTCAAGAAATATCCAACAAGTGTCAGAGCACATAACCTTTTCACATGTACATGTAAAGTGAGTTTAGGCTGATTAGTAGATAACGATCTTATGATGGATTATGACCTTTGCTGTAGTAGTTACGATGGGAGATGTAATTACTGAGGCCAATAAACCTGGAGATCGACTTTAATGAATGGAAACGCAGTGCGCACAGTGCACGCGACTGATTAAAACCATGTCACACCATCCCATAAAGTGGTTCTCCCAGAAAGCTTTAACAAAGAGAAACTTGGTGAGGAACTGGAGCAATGTTAATGAAAAATCAAGATATTGCAGGGCTACATATTTCATAGCGATAAACCAGTATGTTGTCCAATTTAGAGGTGCACTCATTAATTTTACCTTTATTTGAAACGTTTTATATATGAAAAATAAGGCATGGTCACACTGTCGAAATTTTGCTGGCAAAAAAGGTCCAATGACTATAGTGTAATGATGCATGAAGCACCACTCACACAGAAGTCACTTTCAAATAAAGCAGCATTCTTGTCGGTCAATGTGGTGAATTTCCTATGCAAACACTGCGTGGGAAAATCATAATGTTTTGCCCTTTGGCCCCCACAAAATATTGCCGAGCAATAATAAATATGATGCACCCACAATACTTCTAATCAAAATCTCTAAAGTAATTTACAACATTGAATCAAGACCTGTCACATCAGTGGCTTACTAAAAGCCATTTTATCATTTCGGTCATTAAAAAAATAAATGAATCACAGTTGACTGTGAATAGCATAGTTTAACAATAGCATTAGTATTTGTGAATGTTTGCTTTTGCGTAATGCTGCATATCAGAAGTCCAAAATGAATGCCACATCAACACAACACAGTAATTACTAAATGCACCTTTAATGGGGGGAAAAATAAGTATGACTAGCAGATGGAAACTAACGAGAACTGACAGCCACTTCGATAGTATTAAAAAAACTGGTCTGTCTAGGAGAGTGAAAGGCACTAATTATTTGGCAATAATATGTAATGAGCATGCAGAGAGACTGACAGCTGTAAGGGAACAGCCTATAGCCTGATTTTAATGACTTATAATTGAGATGATTATGAATAATAATGAGACCAATCTTAATTTAAAATGTTCTTATCTCTCTGACCGCAATGTCTCTATAACTGAGCAGAGGTTGAGAAAAACGCATAAATTAATGAAAAAAGACCCTATTAACGGGTGGTGTGCCCTTGTTTGCTTGAATACATCACTCCAGTAGACGAGACGGGTGAATTTACTGTGCCAGACTCATTTCCACACCATTTCTTTCTGCTGACATAGGGAACATGGGGCGCTTGCAGATTTTTTTTATAGGTCAGATGTCAACACAGAATGATCTATAGACACCACAACTTACACACTTATACAATCATTAGGCTATGTGATACTTCAATGCACATTTGCATCATCACAAGTGCTTTGTAATAATCTTCTCCTTTAAAATGATTTGTTATTGGCAAGAAATATAAAATAACAAGAATGTACACGACACACCACATTTTACTTGTAAATAAATGTTGAAATATTTGGACTTGCAAAAAAAAAAAAATGGAACACTATTGTTAACTTGTTTATGGTTTCACAAAAAGCATGGCAGGCCGTGAAGTTCCAGTCAATCACAGATCAATCCCATACACTAAAAACAAAAAATAAACAAACATCAGAATGCCTTTTGTTGTTCAGGTTTGAACGCTCATCTGTCTGGGCCCAAAGGCACTTGGGAAAGTCTGAGAGATGTTTGGCACAACCAAAGCTACAGTAGTCTTGAGCGAGCTTCAGATCTCTGCCTCTGCATTTGGATTCCCCTTCGATGTATGATCTTTAAATAGCAGCACACAGCTGCCAGTTGTAACCCTGTGGGAGTAAAGCTGTGAGCATGACTTATCGAACCCTGGACTTGGGATTAAGAGAACATGGGCCTGACTTCGAATCTCATGAACCTGTATATGGAAAACACACACACACACACACTCAATAAAAAAGACACTACTAAAAAGACCAAATGGAATGATTCATGAAATTACAAACAAACACATACATATATAAATTAATACAAATAATATAAATATATAAATGGGGGGTTTAATATACAAGTCATAATTAACAAAAGTACAAAAAATAGAAAGAATGCACCATTGCATCTGGGCATGCAACATAATTAAGAGTTCATGTCACATATATAGTGGAGCATATTTCAAAGAGACACAATCTCTTCTTAATGAGGGTGACAGCATGACCATTGTGCGTGACATGCCACGGCTATGTGTACGTGTGTGAGAGATGACTTCATTACCACCATCTAGAAAGATTTAGTCTACGTCTGGTTTAATGAACTGATGAAGATGGTTATTCTGTCTCACATAGTGAAAAGCACACCCTTTCTTTTGTAAGTTTATGTGTGTGTGTGCACATCATGTTTGACATTAACAGTGCCCCTTCATGCAGTCTGACTGCCCTAATGAGCAGTAGGTCTGCTCATCTGTTCATTAATTGGGGAAAAACACACACCATGGGGAAAAAAGGGCAACAGAGAGCTTGAAAGAGTCAGCAAAGTGCAGAATTCTGCTGCTGCCTCTCCAAATACACTTCTGCTTTCACTTGACATGCACATACAATGTACAAAATTTACCATGCTAACTATAGTTACTAGTTATTTCTACAGTAAAACGTTTGGTAATGTGGCATTAGCCATCACTGTAAAAAAAAAGACAGAAAGAGTTCAGACAGGACGAATCCTTATGTATAAAACTGACAGATGCAGGGCAACAGAAAGCAGGTGTCTCAGGAAGAGTGGTTGAACTTAAGTTGAACTTGACACGCCATCTTAAATATCTTAAATATGGCACATGGTGCAAGACACTGGATAAATTATGATATGCATTGTGTTAGACTTCACTATCATTTTTACTTTTTTTAAATGATGTAAGAAAAACTACTAAAGCTGTAAAATAGTTTATGGCCAAATATTCTCATTGTAAGGTCTCAGCCAGATTAGATCATAGTTCATATATTTTTCTATATTATTTTTTGATATGCATCTAAAATAATAAAAAAGCTATTCATCCATGTCATCTGCCTGCACAGTATACATGATGATAACTGCTAGTTCCTGATTTTTGGACAGAACTAGAGATATATCTCGTATGAGCCAGGCTTACATTATGCTATGATTTTTCACAGCATAATATCCTTATCGTTTGCAGAGGGCACAGAGAGGATATTAAGATATACATCACTTTCATATCTTCACCGAACCTGCATTACTATCATGTCATGTTGATGTAATGTTTGCAGAGGGCTGAATATTGAGAGAATGTTATCTTCACATTCATGAAGAAGGGCTTGCTTGATCTCACTGCGCTTCTCTGCTTACTTAATTAGACTTTCATATCGGGGAGTCAAAAAGCTACCCTTTTTTTTTTTTTTTTTACATTTCTGTCTTGCTTCCTTATTCCTTGTTGCAATATTCTAACATGGCAGCGTTGAGTTTTTCCATGCATTATTGAAAACACAAACCCATCTGAGACTAACAACAGTGCTTCTTGTAAAATCATCTCCCCCTCTTAGATATCAGGTTCATGCGCCGTTTTATCACTCCTGTCATTCCCCACTTTTTATCTTGTCAATGTGGTCCCATTGAGCGCAGATTCAGGAATACCACAGCCCAAGAGCGTTTAACTTCAGTCACAGAATTGCCTGAAAGACGTGTCATTCTTTTTTGCCCTGGGATGCTTTCGAATAAGGGTGTTTGTAAGTGTTATACTGAAACACATGAGTGTCTGAATGTATCCGTCTATGAGCGTGTGCTTTTATTCATAGGTGAGTCAGCGCAATCATGCTCATGTTCCTTCTGCCTGTGGGTGTTTGGAAGCTGCTTTATACCTAATGTAGTCTGCTCACTGTGAAAGACAACATGAAACAGCATTCACAATGCATTACACTTCCATAATGTACCCTATATTTCCAGATGAAACAGAATATTCAGTGGAAAGCAAATGTAGGATGAGGCTTGATTTTATCAATTAGGATGTAACTGTATCATTAAAAGTTTCTATTCTGTTATGATTAAGATTTCCCCCCACCCATAGCTTTACAACTGCAGACATGTCAACTCATTAGGTGAAGAAAGTCATAATATTGTAAGCATATACTATAAATAGTGTAAATGAATATACATATTACAATAAAAAAATATCAGTATTCAGCCATACCACTTAAATTTTAAACAGTCAATATTAATATTATACACAATTTTGTCAAAAAAAAAAAAAAAAAACTAACTTTTTTTGCGTATGTGTATTTGGGAATCACATAAGACATTTACAACAAAAAAGGGTGGTGGTGTTGGTGGGACTAGTTAACGGTTACATTAAACCATTTCTAAAGATGAATTGAAAAAATGAGAAAATGAGCATGCATAGTTAAACATACAATATTGGCTTGTATCAGTTTTTAATATAGCCAAGAGATGAAATAATTTGTTCTTCAGAATAACATGCTGTGAATAATGCTTAAGACCAGGAGCATTTTATTTTATTAAAGTAAATAGGGTCAATGTTAATTTCATGTTGTCTTTTATAAGCCTATGCATGCATGGGTTTGTATTTTTCTGTTTATATTTGTTTATGAGAACTAACAGCTCTCGGAGAAGATAATTTAAACAGTAACAGAGCATTTATCAGTCTCAGAAATAATGTGTTTGAGATCACTTGTCTTTTTCTCTTCCCCAATCAAACAATTGTCTGGCTTTTTAAATGAGGAGCCAGTAGCCATAGTTACCAAAGGAGGAGACACAGGCAATCCATCTCTCTCTCCTCACTGTGACGCTCTCACTTTAATTTATGCTGCAGTGGCCATACTGCAGAGCACGCAGAAATGGCACCATTCCTCAACATAACTCCCTCTCTTCCTCCATCTCTAGCCATACACTTATCACGAAAGCACTCTCTCACAGCCTGTTTCACATTTATTCTTGTGTGCGAGTGCCTGCAAGTGTGTGAGTGTGTGTGTGTCAGTTTCACTTCCACATCAGTCCACACACACACACCCTCTCCACATCAAGAAAAACTTGCCAAAAATCACACCCTTCACGCAGAAAGCCTCATGTTACCTCATTCACCATTTAAAAAAAGGTACAGTGGCAGTACCATGGAACAGTGATGGTAATATCATCATATGATGAAGCAATGGTCTTCATATGGTATTTACATTCTACTCCAAGGTTCTTCAAAAGAATTGCATGATATTAACATGGAACTTTACTTGTATATGCCTGAACAGCTCATTCTATTGATGTAGCGTTTGACCTGGCACTGAGGTTTCTGAAAGGAGCAAGAATTCATTGGGTCTGATGCTGAGCGTTATGTGTGGTAATAATTCATTTAATCCCTGGCTGGAATTCAATACAGTGTTATTATAATAGTTTGATTCTTCGAGTATGGAAGTTTCACATTTATACAGCTTGGTTGCCTTTTATCAAAAGGTCCAGAAAACAGAATCCACACCGTGCATCCAAGCCTAAAGGAGACGTTTTAAGAATTGAACCTTATTTTATGGAATTAAGGGGGAAACTACTGGGCCAAAATGATTTTTTTTTCCTGGAACTGGCCATTAGTTGGTAACCAAAATGATAGTGATTATGTTGTCACTGCTCTGAGAATTAAAATCAAGAGAAGTAAAAAAAATGCCAAAATATGTTACCTGCCAAGGTAAAAATGCATTTATACAGATATAGCCTAGTGATTAGATCTATTGCAAGATAAAACATAATTGTTTTTTAAAATCTCTGTGTAAAACATCTATGTAAAACACCATTGGTTTAAAATACATACGGTGTAAAACAAAATTGGTTTAAAATACAGACTGAAACTGTAATGACAAATTTTTCCAATTAATTTAGCCCAAACACCCACAGTTTAAAATATAAGCTTTTTTGCTTTCAAAACAGTCACTTTCCAGGGAACCATTACAAAAGTCGCTTTATTTCGTTACCTAGTCCTGTGTTGTCAAAAGGCTTGTTATAAGCACAGCCAGAGGTCATTGATCAAAAGTCGTATTGTATTGCTAGTAGTGTTGTCACGATACTAGAATTTCTAACTTCGATACGATACCTTGAAAAATATCGATATTCGATACCATTTTCGATACCACAGAGAAGAAAACTGCCACAATATTAAGGGGGTATTTTTTTTTATTTAAAGCTAAATATAACAAGTCTAGAACATGACAATGAGGTATATTTTACATGAACAAAAATGTCCTGAGTTCTATCTGTTAATATTTTTTAATTGGACCAGGGCTAACATGACCCGTTGTATTAAAATATAGCCTACTGTAACAAAAAAGCACTTAACAGTATCAAATTGGAGGATAGAGTGTCAGTAATGTATAATAATAAGATTAAACATTACATTTTCAGTTAAAGGCATTTCATTATTGAATTCAGAGATGCCATTGTCTAGCTGTTTAGTTTAATATCTGTGTAATCAAATTGATGATAATCGCTAATGAAGGCAAATTGCAGAATTAAATAATAATTTTCTGAATAAAGTTAAATAGGCACAAGTTAATTTACATTTGACCACAGTTAAAATATTTACTTGTCTAAGATTCCTCAGTCCGATTATGTTAACTTTAAGAATTACGGTGAAAAAACGAGACAACACTCATATCAACAACAATACTAGGCCATCTTGGTTAATGTTTCAAAAAAGTTAAAATGAGAAGAGTTACAGTGTTTCCTTTAGAATTTTTTTAGCAGTGGGGAAAGGTCTGTCCAAACAACAAACACCCCTGATGCTGAGCGTAGCCTATGCTTGCTAAATGGTACCCCTGGAGCCTGTTCCTTAAGTCTGTTTTCACCTATAAAATAATTTTAAAAAATGAGTGATATGAGGGATTATTGTTAGTCAAACAATCTTTTGGGTGCCCGCAGCCCGCTCGGCGGTGTGAAGCGCGTGTCTGCGCTATTCTCTGACATACCCGCTCGCAGTGTGAAGCGCGTGTCCGCGCTATTCTCCGACATGCCCGCTCGCGGTGTGTAGCGCGTCCACCGTATTCTCCGATTCCGATATGCCCGCTCGCGGTGTGTTTTTACGCGTGTCCGCGCTATTCTCCGACATGCCCGCTCGCGGTGTTCTTTATCTATCAACCAAAGCCGGTCGCGGGGGCGCCGCCCTCGCCATCTTTCCATTCACTTCACCTTTTGCTATTTAACCAGAGCGAATGAGACGAGTGCGTCACGTGTGGTGTTTGTCAACGCGCCTTTGGAGAGAAGTGAAAGTGACCGCGCGGCTAGTATCGATACTTCGGGAAATTAGTATTGGTACCGTTCAGATATTTCAGTATCGATAATTATCGAAATATCGATATTTTTGACAACACTAATTGCTAGTGGGCACTACCTCATATGTGTGTTTTTATCTGACCAAAATTAGCTCTACGCTCTGGTAACTTGAATGGTCTTGTTTCCAAACTTTCCATTTGTATACAATTTGATGACTAGCCCTGAATTTAATAGTTTTCACATCAGCTATTGTGAGTCAAAGAGTGTTACTATAGTCACTGTCACAAGTACTGTTGTTCTGCAAATGGAAGGCAAGCAGGGGAGTGTTGAATGTACTTACCGCACTACTGCATGAGATGTCTTTCACTTTGAGCCAGGCGAGATCCAGGGTTCCCTCTCCTTTATAACATGACTGTAGCCGGTCCTTAATTCTTTCATTAATTTCTTTCAGTGTGAACACACAGAGAGCCGACTCCTGAGATGATTCCTTGGGCCTCCTTTTTTGTCCTTTGGAGAACACAGCATAAAGGATGTCATCATCTGGTCCTATGCCTAGCGAACGTGCCAGGATGGTACCTGCCTTGGACAGGTAGGCTGCCTGCAGCAGGCGATACTCAACCCCACCCTTTACGCAACCAAGAGGAACCTCGACGTACGAGTTGAATGCGGTGTCGTCCTTGCAGAGTCGCACCAGTTTGGAAGTGAAAACCTGTTCACGTCCAGCTGAGGATGACCCGGTTGTCGGGCCTCCCCCCATTTCGGGCTGCAGTGTGAGAAAATACACAAAATTTCCACTGCTAAACCCATAGACATAATAGATGTCAAAGTCTGGCACCACTGTGAATGTATCCGATGGGATTTTAATCATGGAGGCAACAAATTCATCATGGAAGACGTAGGCGAACATCCCATCCTCCTCAGAGTTGCGGGTGAGCTTACGACTGGATATTGTTGGGAAGTACTCCGGTCTTCCGTCGACAGCTGTGGCCACAAAAAGCTTATCAGTAGAGGCATCGCTGTAAGACACAATGACGCCAAACACGGAGCCACTCTCATTGACGCCAGAGAGGTAGTGTTCTTTTTTATGGAAGGGTTCTCCGAGCTTAAAGAGATCATCCAGACGGAGGAGTTTGCAAATACCCTGGTACAGACTGCCGCAGGCCAGCAGCCGGTTCTCGCGGTAGTCCATGAGCAGCATCTTATTGACGTTATTGGTCAATGTGAGTGGTTCGCTACAAGGCTGCACTATACGGGGTGGGTAGCAGTTCCGGTTATCCTCATCTGGACCAGTCTGATGCGACACCTGTACGTCCAGCCCAGGTGAGAGTTTGTAGATGCGATTCACTGCCCCAAGGTACACATTCCCATTTCTGTGGTCCACTGCAAGGTGATTAAAAGTCCATTCAGGGTTCTCTGCCCGGAAGGTACTGTATTCCTCATGTACTCTGGATGCTGCTGAAGGCTGTTGTGGTCTTGTAGCCACAAGGGGAACCAAAAGGACAATAATGCAGCCAGAAAAAGTGAAAAAGTTCCATCTCCTGGTGTGGGAAGCCATTGTCCTGATACCTTACGGGAAGAATGTCTCTGTCCACTACTCGGTACCCGTACTCTGTATCAGTATTCAGGCTTCTCGTGAAGTTGATGACATTCTGTACCTGCACAAAAAGAAAGAACAAAAGAGTGTTAGCAGAAGATATTGTATAAAAAGATATTGTAAATTCCAATTTACATTCACCGTATCAGATTATGAGTGGAACGGTCCCAGAAGACAAATTATTAAAGCCACATAACAGTTTTCCAGCCATTTGAAAAAAATGCATGAGTAATTAGAGGGAGAAAGAGATGTGGAAAAAGGCACTCTTGGAGCATGCACAGTTGGCATGAATGGATGCCATTCTCAATGGGATAATGCATTTGCCCCAGGAGTTAACAGCCAGGATGGGCACAATTTCTCTGCCTGTGCCCCACCTCACAGCTGGACCTCTAGCCCTCTAATTGATTTTTCCCTTGGTATGCGATTTGCATGCTTGGCTGATTTTCTCCCATCTTTCCAGATAGCACAGTTCACCTGCTGACACTGCTGAAGGAGTGGCAGAGCTCACAGACATGCCTGCAATGTTTGAGTAGTGGTGGAGCACAGGGCCAATTAGAAGGACATGCTAATATTTCCACAAAAAAAACAGTTTGCTCCTTATCCTTGAGCAAAATAGGTACATTTTGACACTGTGGTCTGCACAGTGTTGAGCTGCACAAATTGTAAAAGTTTGAAAATAAATGGAGAGCAGAGTCTTGCATATAAACATAGTTTTTTTAGCTGCAGAGCAAACTAGCAGTGGTATGCTAGGCTGACACTTAACTGCTGAGGTTCACAGCAGATGTGAAAATCACTGCCTAGCTGTTGTAGTGGGCATTAAGACGTTATACAGAGTGAAGGGTATGGACTCCACAGTAATGATTAGCCATTGAAACAGAAAGCAGAGACTCACTAAGGGAGGGAGCGTTAGCCACTCAGAGGCATAGGAGAGTAATAAAGGGTTCGGTACACTTTCCATTCTGCGCGAGAATGGTCCTACAGCAGCGGTGTTCGTGTGTATGGAAAGGAATGGTTGGAAAAATAGTAGTGTGTGTAATCTGAGCAGTGGGGGATAATGTTTTCTCATAGAAAAGTCTAGCAAAGAACCACTTCAAAATACTACAGCAGGTATCACTTACTAGCGATTACATTTAAAGTGGAAGAGAACGGAGATGTGAGCTGAGGTAAAAACATGCATGAGGAAATGGTGGTCTTGTAAAGCGGAATCAAAACACACATTATGACTCCTCAGCTAGTTTGTGGGCTCAAATAGCAGCCAAAAGACGAAATTAACATCCTTCCCATCAAACAATCACATGCTAAAGCCCTTTCATTAAACATAAATACTCTTTTTGACATTTTTCACATAGACAAATTAGAGAGACAATGGGAAACGGGAAGAAGAGGGAAATATGAGATCGGGACTTAAAACCGCATCGGCTCAATGGACCTGTAGCATGTTTACTAACCATTAGGCTATGGCTCCAACAACAGTCTGACATATTAATATGCAGATATCAAACTACTGTAAAATGCAGCTTGGTTTGCTAGAGGCTTTTCTGTGCATGGTTGGATGTTAAAAGCAAGTATCCATGCCAATCCATGGTGGTGAAATATTTAAAAAGGCATCTAGCACTGGGCTTTAGGATCAGCTAATCTGCAAGGTCATCCAAAAACAGGGGTTTATAATTCTAGCATCTTCCCATAGGTTGCTTTAGGAGACTGCCAGTTGGATATAAAACAGCATTCCCAGTGTCTTGAACAGGGAACATGACTTGACCTCAAGCCCAGAGATACTCCAACACTCTAGCACGTTGCCAAAAGAAAAGTTATTCTATTGGAAAGCTTACTTGCAACACACATACATGGACTGGAGACCACATGCTGAGGAGCCACATCAAAGAGTGCTAATGAATTCATGTTTAATACCACACACAAGCAGCATCTCTGGGAATGTGAGGAAACTGCACATTTAGGGTTTAAGCTGGGAGTGTGTGGTTCACTTGATAAATAATTGGATATTCATGCTTCTCTTTCCAATTCGTTGTCTTTCTAGGATACAACTGCGACATTGGAAGTCTCACTTTATGCATTTTATTTTGTGCTTCCAGAAAACCAGCACAAATAATCAGAGACTTATAAAAAAAAAAAAGTTTGCATGTACGATATCATCAATGAAATTGCATTTGCATTCATACACAGTATTTTGACATCTCAGATTGGATCTGCTTAACAAGCATGTCCAGGTTGTTTCATTCATGACCTTCTGGTTAAAATGTCCACCAATTGCCAAACACCATACGCTCCACACTGGGCATCAGTATGGCAAACTGAGTTGACACCAGGCTGCGTAAATCCTGGCTTCAAGTTGGGTGGGTTGGTGCTGGCAGTGGTAGACCGTGCTACTTTTTTTTTATTTTGAGCTAAACTCAAGGCCATCTGAGTGTCAAATGAAGTCAAGTGAAGATCTCATAGACCAGTTGGTGGCATTAATGGACAATGGCCAGAAAGAAAAAACATAAGAATAAGCAACTAAATTCATTTAAAGACCCAAGCGTTTGACTGGAGCCTTTCCAGGCTTTGCCAACACTCGACCTTGAATTTCATCAGATGTGTGTGGGAGAGGGTGGGGGGCCAAGAGCATCTGAACAATCCTGAATTTATCCTCCCTGATCTAAGAGCATTATCTCAGAACAGTGCAATTCAACTTTGATTACGGCATGTCACAAAATCTCATCCTCTATGACACCCGCACAGGCAGAATTGTGCATACACAGACGCTTACACACGCATCCTCCTGTATAACTTCCCTTAGCACAGCCTGCGCTCCTTATCCCACTATGGACAGATGGAGGGATTCATCCTTGATGTAAGTCTGAAGGAAAGGGTGACAGAAGGATGCTAAGAAGAAAAGGAGTTATGTTTATACACTGAGCACATACAGATAAGGGTTTTTAATTATCTACAGCCCTCCCAGAGGGTGAAGGGGCTATGCCCAACCAAAATCTGATGGGACTTCAGGATGCTCAAGAGAGAGAGCAACAGAATGGTCACATTCAACACAAATAATGTGTAATGCAGTTAATCTTCAGTGTCAATTAAAATATTCTAAAACCAGCCATACTAAACTCAAATTACATACAATACAAGATTTGTTTTTTTCAATGCTCATCTTTAACTAATTGTGTGTCTATTTTCATCAATGAATCACGAGCGAAAAGAGGCAGAGAGGAATTTGTAACCATTAGTACAAACTACTCACTGGCAAGCAAACTTTTTCAGGTGCGGGTAGACAAGTCTCATTTTCAGCCATTTTTAATCATTTTAATAATTAGCCTATAGCCTACAGTATGTATTACTGTAAATGCATGTTTCTGGTGCTGTAAACTTCATGAACTGATGTGGTGTTTGATGTTTGCACATATCAAACTTACTCAGTATTTACAAAATTCAAAACCACAGCTCTCCCAGAATTGTGGCATTTCAAAGCAATGGATTGAGACCAAACACCGGTCAGACAAATCCAGTGGATCTGAGAGACATGTTGACATCTGCCTGTCCTCGCTCTCTCTCCCATTTTCCTTCTTTCTATTTCCTCCCTTGCTCTGATCAGAGGGACCGTAATCCTCCACAGCAGCTCTCGGTTCAAACAGACTCTGTCAAACGCTTTCCATCCATCTTCCTCTCCCTCACTCACACATACACAAATCACTTCCCTTCTCTTTTGCACACAAATGCACTTCTCCCCCCACACACCTTTATCAAACGAGTCAGGGTCTTTGTGTTTGTCAGGGGGTGCTTTCTGCCTTGAACAGGCACGCATCTCCTACTGACCATAAAAATATACTGCAGTCTGCTGTACTAGCTCTCACATACAGATTCACATGGAAATAATAAACAACTATATGAAGATAAGCACACAATCATGCATAGAACCACATTAACATATAACTTCCATTTCCCACTTGGTCCACCCGCTCTCCATTTCTCCTGACGCCCATTGTCATGGGTGTTGACTGTACTGAATGTTATCTCCTCCGATAAAGATGTTTTGATTCTATTAGGAGGTATATTGAAAAGAAACTGATCCTCATTGTCAGGATCCTGTTATTAGGTTAGACTCCAAGCTTCTTCCTGTTGCTGTCTGCCATGTCCAGCTCACCATATAAACAAATGTCTTTTTTGTCACTCATTACTATGAATAGATGAGGTCTTGTATTCAATTAACCAATGACTTAGGAAGACCACAAAGCACTGATTGGATGGGGAAATAAAATGCATTTTAAAGGGATAGTTCACTCTTGAACTATTTAAACAAGAACTGGAACCATTGTGTGTCATTCCAGAGGCTTTAAATCCTCCTTTTCTTCATTAGAGACTCAGCCCAACAGAAGACGCAGATTATCAAGTACAAACAACCATGTAAAATACACTGATGTAAGAACAAAAAAAAGCCTCTCTGACAGTCAAATTAAACACTTAAGTCATAAAGGCGACTGTGCATTATCAAAGTTGGACTAAACAGCCATCCATCCATATGATATACTGGTCTATCACTAATCTTGAAAAAAATGAAAACAAAGGGTTTCTGAGCAGTTTTCAAAGGGCTGCTCAGCTAATCCTAACCAAGTGTATCTCTCAAACTTCCAGAAGCCTCTGAAAAGCCTTTAGACAAGGGATGCACCGATATGAAAATTTCGACTGATATTGATTACCAATAATTCGTTATACTTGAAAGACAAGTGTGCATCTGAAGTGTCTCCGCTGAAGGAAATAATCCATTATCGGCTTTAAGATATCGGGCAAATTCTCTTAGCGGACCGATAACAAAAACATTAAAACTGATTATATATCGGCATGATGCCGGATATATCATGCATCCCTACTTTAGACAAGAGACGCTGATCCTGTAGACAAATCAGGTCTATTCTAACATAAAGGTCCACTATCATGAGTCTCAACATGTTCCACATTCCCTCAGTTTCTCTCTTCACCTCCACATATGAAACGAGGGAACCGAAACCACATCCTTGGTCAGTCACACCACGTTATAACTGCATATTGAAACTTTCATGTGCTCTCTACTCTCTTTATGTAGGCCTACTTTCTCTCTGCTCACTCTGAACTTTTCCACACACTACTTGATTAGTTTTCAATGACATTCATGAGAGGTCACCTCTCAGTGTTTAAGAGGGTCTTATTTATGATCCCAGCACTTGCTGTGAGACAAATGCACAGTTCAGCACCTTAAATCAAGATGTTAACCACTTCCAGCACAAATATATTCAGCACACTAGAGTTTCAGAGCAGTGCTGTGCTACTGCTGAAACTGCAGCGTAAAAAAAAAAAAAAACATTTTAGCTGAGTTGAGAGATTATAAAATGCATGTGAAAAGAGAGAAAGACTGCAGTGTGAAATATTACCAACAAATGGCACAGCAACTGTGTGCATGTAATAAATAAATAGCATGCTGTTCAAAATAAATAAAATAATCATGTATTCAGATAAAATGTAATTGATTTTTAAATAAAGCTGTAAAAATCCATTAAATTAAAATTATAGGCCTATGTATAACAAATCAATTAACCATACATTAAATATATAGGCCTACTCTCATTACTGCAAATAAAACTCATATATTGCACAACATATGCAAGACATGAACGTGCAGGTATAACACTGAATGCAATTTACACTCAAAACGCACACAGACCACAGCATACATGTGTGATCAGCAGTGAGGGACAGGGTGTCGATGAGGGGTGTGTGGATTTGATTTCTCACCCAGACTGAAGGCTTTTCCCTTCAGCTTTCCTCAAAGCAATCCTGGGGCGTTTCAGAGCCACTGATGCAGATAATAAATCAGAGATCATAAAAGTTCATTTTCCACACAGCGGAGTCAGTAATACAGTGCTGATGTGTGCTGGGCCAGCCCGAGGGTGGGGGTCTGCCTGTCATCACTGCATGCCAAATTTCATCAACTACAGGAAAGATGGTTAAAGGTTTCAGCTGACTTGAGCTTAGTTTTGTCTTCAATAATGATTGTGGCTAGATGGCAACAGCTGGCCCTAGAACAGTAACTGAACAGATTCTGTTTTAGCCTAAAGGCAAACTGCCACAGTCAGAGTGAACTGAATAATGAAGTATGCAAAAAAAAAGCAGATATGATCTCTAAAACTAAACGGCAACACAGTCCACATCAAGAAAGACGTGGGAGACACTCATTTACTCATTTGGGAAACAAATCCAAATATCCAAATACATGACCTTGTCGTTGTTAGTGCCATGCTCTACAAGCTGAACTCCAGCTGACCCATCTAAAACTGGTTTGCAGTGTTAATACACAATCTCCCCCAATACAGTTCAAACAGTGGTAGATGAAGTGGACCTGGAAGATTAACTTCTTAGACATGAATGCCTGATAATCACAAGCTTTGGACTGATTATTATAAACCGTTAAACTGTGTTTTTAATTTGTGTGTGTGTGTGTGTGTGTGTGTGTGTGTGTGTGTGTGTGTGTGTGTGTGTGTGTGTGTGTGTGTGTGTGTGTGTGTGTGTGTGTGTGTGTGTGTGTGTGTGTGTGTGTGTGTGTGAGGGGGGATGGAATAATCATGGGATTGAGGCCCTGATACACACCACTGGCTTCAACACTGGTAATCCAACTTACCCTCCCATTCTCCACACACACTCATCCTCTCAGTGTTCCTTAAGTGAAATCTTGGATTAAGTCTTTCCTCCTATAATTTTCCATTCAAAAGAGTCAGAACTCTCATGCATTTCTGTGAGTGTCAATGTCCATTTTGCAAACTTTTCATCTGGAGCTTGTGATGAGCATATTGTTCCAGTGCCATTATCAGTTCAGGTGTGGTGTGGACTTCCCTGTTCTCATAGAATTAGAATGATTATTAAAACTTTGTAGCTCATTAAATTGATCATCTTTATCACATTGGTTGTGAATGGCCTTTAAGACTGGGCATAAGCCCTTGCCATAAACCATGAAGCCTCTTCCCTCTTGTTGGCAGTGATCTGATGAGGGTGGACACACTTTAGGAACATGACAGCTGAATTCTAACACACTTAAACTGTACTAAGACCCTGTCAGTAGCTTTTCCTATTAAACCTAGCACTCAGAAAGCAGATGTGTGCAGATTCAAAGCCTAAAATAAATTACTGCCCCATCGAAGTCAATTGAATACACTGGAACGGCTTGGAACCACATTGTAATTGCCAGTGAGGCTGCAAAGCACAGTTTTAAAGAATCTGTCAGCTCCACCACTGTTCCAGGAGAAAACCCATTTTCTTACAGACTCACACAATTGATAAATCACCACCTCCACATTAACTGTGAGACCAAAGGGAAGAATGGACAGAGGGAGAGAGAGAATAGAGATGGAAACGGTTTCCCAAAAGGTCACAAGAAAAGCAACTAAAATTGTGCCTCTAGCAAAGAAAAAAAACATTGTGTCTGTGCATATTACAGCTTGAAACGGCAAGAGACGAATCAAGTAACAGTAGCAACAGAACAGTCAACAATGTCAGTCGGTATAATAAGGCAGCAGAGTTTAAGAACAAGGTGACAATTTGTGTATGCTTGGATTTTTATTGAATTTCTCCTCCTCGTATTTCATATTAGAGCTATTGTGATAATTAGTTAATTTTTGAAGAATCATGCTGCGAGTCAAGTCAATATCTGCTTGTGTCAAGTCTTATGAAGTTATTCTGATAACATTATTCAGACAACCATAGCCGTTAAATTACTGCTAAGAATGAGTTCAAGAAATGACTCACTCATTTAGAGGCATTTTGGAGGAATTACATCTAAAGTGTATGAGTCATCAATATGACTCTCTCGCTCTCTCTCCATCTCACACACACAAAAGCATTTTCAATGCATTATCCTTTGCTTCCTACTCCAAGGCTCTACAGTCCAGATATGTCCATAAAGGCAAAAGCAACCCTATCCCACAAAACTATTACTGTATGCACTGGTCTCACAATCACACTGACTTTCAATAGCACCATTCAAGTGCTGATGATAAAGACGTTTGCATGAGCAGACACACAGACCCACAAGCAAGTAGCGTGAGTGAAGATGTCACACGGGTAATGGCCTGGAGGCAAACCGTCATGGGTGTCATATGTAGAGATAATGAAGAACGAGGCGCACACAGAAGTATCTTTGATGAAGGCTGACCGTGATGTGCTCACTTCCATATGCGTGCGAGTAGACAGATGAGCTATTGTCCACCGCTGGTAGATTACACACCACTTTACAGTCACAAGTGGCTACAAAAACATACGCAGATAAGCCTCATCAATATGCATTTTATACAAATCAAATGTAAATTCGGTCCGTGGTTGTTGGTGGACTCATTTTCTGAACTTTTTGCCACAACTTTCTCATTGAACGAGCTGCGGGTACCGCTGCGCCCAGCCTTCTGCTCCTGGCCTGACGCCAGCGCTCTTCTCCTCATCTGCGTGCAGGAGTCGGGACAGGAAGATAGCACTCCATTCTGTTTTCTATTTACCTTCCTCCCTCGCTCTGTTTGTCAGAGCCCTTGGCGTAAACACGGAAGGCTGCTTTCGAGTTCTTTCAGCAGGGGGCTCCTGTGGTTTGCGATGAAAGAAACGTAATCCATTCCTCTTTTCTTTCCCCTTCTGCAGTTGGTCAGGCTGTTTGGTTTGATTTTCTACATGCTTAACCACGTCACATTTCTTGTGCGAGTGAATCCGAGGGGTCTGGGTGAGCATGCATGACCGTTCCCCAGAAACTAAATCACAGTGACACTGGAACAGTGGAAATAACCTGTGCATTTACCATGTTTATCTTCCCTTTTTACTCTAAGAGGATGTTCCATCCCAAAGCACTGCAGTGACATGAATTACCCTGACAAGATTCAAATATCACCTTCATTCATGTTAGCTGTGCCAAATAAAATAACTTATAAAGCGCATCCAATGAGGGCTTGAAAACGTTTATCTTGAAGGTGATGGAAAAATACAGGATGGCAGGGGCAAAAAATGCTGCTGAGGAGAACCGTGCAACAGCTATGATTCCTTGTCTGCATCCCTGAAATGATACAGCACCATTCATAATCCTGAAAAATTTGTGGATTCCAATAAAGGAGGAATAATTAACACTCATTTAACAATCAACTCAGCATATCCGTTATCCGATTATTCAATGGATGACAAATGAACCGTGCTGATTTATGGAATGAGTTCAATGACCATTCACCTTGAATTTTATCAATGCCCATGATGACAGGACTCACTGGCGCCCTCTAGCCCACACTGCAGTTGTGATTTGTATGTGTATGTGGTGAGGTACATTAAGAGGGATAATGGAGCTAAAAAGTCATGTTTCCATGGGAACACTTATAGATGTGTGAGTGGGTGGCTGAGGGACTGAAGCTCACTGATACAACGGAGATGCCTAATGCACAGAACACAGAGAAAGACAACCACATAGACATTCACAGATTGGATACACAAATGCAACTGCAGACATACACACTGCCGAGCTTCAATGCATGCGTTATAGTACACATTTGCAACATGGTTGCAGTTTGCTGAATAGAATCTGTGCCTACAGAAATCAAGACAGTGAAAAACATGTTGGTTTGTTTAGACCAAAGCTTACTGTCAGGGTGAATTAAACCTTACCTTGGCAACTCAGAATGCACAAACGTCAAAGGCAAATGTACCATGCTTTTATCTCCCAGACAAATGCTAAACAGATTGAAACCAAAGTCAACAAGAAGTCGACTCGCCTCAAATCACAAGTACAATTCCCTGAAGGGTCAGGGACACAATCTTACTTCAAAATGAAAAATATTCTGTCCTAACGGCAAATGGAAAGAGATGTTCAACATAAAATCCAGCAGTTGCTGGAACCAGCCCCTCTCAGAATTGATATCAAGAACACAGTGGCCTGGCAGGAAATGATGCGTAGATGGCACCATGTCACCCTCCCTCTAGCTTCTCATCTTTCTCTCTCTTTGTAAGTACAAGAAATCATATTTAAAACTTGTAGTCTGACACCACTTTAAAACTGATTTGAGGATCTTTCAAACAGCAAGTTCACCTACAAAAGAAATAAGATATGTATGTCTGTCTGCAGGTTTCAAATCATTTCATGCATCTGAAACAAAACTAATTTATTACCTGTCACGCATGGCTTAGCAGAAGCAAATATAAAAGCCAGCATAGAGGGATGTTTTCAATATAATCCTTGTGGCCTAACCCCTGGGAAGATCTGCACCAGAAATACTTTGCTCTGCTCTTTTTCCTCAGGTATATTACTGAAACTACACTGAGGAGAGGTTATATCACCAAGTTCATCATAGCTAAAGTTTCCAAATTTGGAACAACCTAAAGCCCAATTCACAATGACACTGCATTGGCGACTGCTAGTAGTGGCACGTCTGCAGTGTAAAATCTGGCATTTTATTTTTCAGCAACCCTCATTGAAATCCAATGACTTTCAGTTGCTTTTCTGCCCCAAAATAATTGCCAGTGTAAACAGAGCTTAACCTGTTAGCCTTCACCAGAGCGAGGACGCTCTGAAGCGTTTTTTTTTTTAAATAGTTCAAAGTTACTATCAGATTTAATGTTATTACCTTGACAAACTATACATCATTAAAAATATATAAGTCTCACGTTTCAGTATTTGACCACTATTGTATTCTGAGAAACTTATAGTGACAGTTATGTCTTAATTTGTGTCAGGATTTATGTAATGAAAAAATGAGTCGATACCTTTAATATGAATTATGAGCGTCAGCTGCTCCATTCAGAAAAAAACTCCGGTGCTGTTGTCTTGAGAACGCGTGACAAAACAACGTTCCTCAGGGCTTTTGGCTCAAAAATGTGCAGATTTGGAGAAATATTGATATATTATCATAGGTTTACATCATATTTCTATAGACAGGAATAATATTTATTGAATTTATATCCAAATGGGTCGATGTATACATAAAGAGCGCTGGATACTCTGATGTACTGTGTTTTCAATCCATACAGCAGAATGAGGGCGCTCTATGCACAGTTTTTTCCAAATATGAAAGCTCACGAAGAAGAAATAACCTGTGACCTTCCAGGACGTCATTGACATAAACACAGCTAACGTTAGCTTTCAGAGATCGCTATAACATGCAGATAAAGATGTTTTGAAGACAATAAACATGATTGCAATGATATTTGATTTACCTGTGTTCTTCGAGCCATGTCAGGTATTTTTATAATAATAGATTATATGTATAATGCAATGCTAATCGATATAGACTTTACAAACATGCAGAATACCATAAACTCATTTATTTTCTGTCTGATTTTCTTTTCTGAAGCCAAATAAGCTCATAGAAGATTATTTAAAACACTCGACTTGCACTATAAAGTAAGTTTGGAGCATAAAACAGGGTTTTAATCTCATAAATTGTCGTGTATTGATGGTGTGCTAAGCTAACATGCTAGCTAGCTCTCTAGTTGCACCTGCCATCTAGCTGTTATTTTTTATGATTTTTTTTCTAAATCGGAATGCTTACTGAAATATTTCTTTATTTGAGAAAGGCATTTGATACAGTTTCAAATGTGAAGTGAAGATTATGAAAGAAATTAGGGGGTGAAACACCGTGATTAGCCAGTCGTTAGCGATTATAATGGAGACAAAGGAAAATAATATTTATGGCCATAAGCCGGCTGGAAAGGTGTAAATGTGAGCAGGAGAGAGTGACACTGAATGGGGCTCGTTTGCACCACAAAACAATAGAGACAATAGACTGAATAGATGCTAATAGATGACAATAAACACAAGTTTGCATTTTAGAGTCAATTCAAAATAAAGTCATTTGAGATGATCTTGAAAAACATTTAACAAAATACAGAGTTTTAGACTTATCACCTTCAAATTTTAAATATAACATGGTCAGACATGTGTCTTTAGCTGGAGTGCATTTCTAGAGTGCTGACGGGCCAACTTCAATTTAATTTTCATGAAGATGTTTCATAAAAATAAATTTCTAATAACTTACACAACTTTGAAGCTATTCATAATTTTTTTTTCATTATGACAATAATTCATTCTACATTTCCAATAAAGTGCCAGGTGTCAGCTTTCAAATGAGACCATACTTGAGCTTTTAGGACGAAGGGTCAATGAATTGAATCTTTTTTAGGTTGGGTATGCAATTTCTGGGGATTTTTCAAAAGTGGCGCTGAAGGCTAACAGGTTAAGGTTAAGTGCACAATGATGTTAGTTCATAGATTTGAACATAACCTTTGGGTTACTAGTCCTGATGTTTAGTCTAAGATCACAAGGCATGTGGGAATAAAGTCTAACATTGAATTTAAACAGCAACACCACATAAACATCAAATCCAAAGAGTACTTATTATATTTCCATTGCTGGATTATCTGCACCACACAAATGAGGTGCTAGTGAAATTTACAAGCAACAGACTTGTACTGTAAACACAAGGATTAAGTTGTTAAAAAACAGCCATTTTGAAAAGAGGACAAAAACAGGGGGTTGAAAAAAAGCAGATAAGCAAAGACGGACAGCCTGTAGTTTCGTAATGGGACTCACATGTGCCACAGTGGTGACAGGAAGCAGAGTTTCTCACTTGTGGAAATCACTCTCTCCTCATTATCCACAAAGACACAGGCGCTCACGTACACACCAGCACGCACACGCGGTGGGACGTGGGGGACGCACAGCGGGGGTCTATTCTGAAGATGTCACAAGCAGACAGAACTGTCACTCACAATTCACACATTTACCTACAGATCCCATCCAGTTGCTCACAACTGCACATGACATGAGCATATGGTCATATGCACGGACAGATCTGCTGTGCTCCTAACATAAATATTTACTGTGCAAATAAACTGTTCTGCCAATGCATAAAACAGTTTCCAGTTAGTCAATTTACTTTCCACAGAAACATCACGTTACATACATAAAAGGACAAATTTCGATGACGCCAAACACGTGTTTGTTGCTAAACTAACACAAATTGAGGGATGATAAGTCGTAAAAACTGTTGTAGTAACCAAATCATAACAGGAGGGTTAGGTACATGGTTCATTTGTCCAAACGCACACAGGTTTTCAACAGGCCAGTAGAGGGAAACATTCAAGCAGAGTCTCATTAAGCACAGCAAGATTACAAAAATTGATTTTTCTTCCTCTAAGATTCCTGTTGGCTATTGTGTCTTACAGAGTTGTTCGAATGAAACGCATTTTTACTCAAAGCTCATGCAGTTCAAGATCAGTTTCCCTAGTCAACTCATCAAGCTGCTATTTAATTGGGTTACAGGGTAAAGATACACTTGCTCTCACAGTACACAGAACAATGGACGTGTAAACTCCATAGACAGTTTAAAAAAGGTTATCAGTAGAAGAGATAACCAAAGCCATTATTCTCACCATAACTGCATCAGTTAGTGACCCAAAAAGAGCAATAGCCAAACTTCAATACAAATGAATAACTATTTTACTGGAGGGCAATAGCAAAACTTAAACATGGTTGGCCAATCAGCAATCAGCAGCCTATAAGAACAGAGAACGCGGCTCTTCCTTTGAAAGAACAGAGAGAGTCATTCACCAGTTTCCAAACCAGTCATTCAGCCTCATCTCAACTGCTCGTTCATACTCTAGTGCATGTGAACACACACTCTTACATGCTATATATCTGCTCAATACAGTGGACTCATTCTAACAGCTATGACATTTCTAATATTTTAATAATGTAAAGTACGGTCTCTCTCACATTATTAATAATGTTCATTTCTATGCATTCCATATTCCCTTCAATCTCCAAGTTTCTTTCTCAACTACAACCAAGAAGAGAAAGACTTTGAAAAATGTCAACATTATATTCATCCTTGCTGATAGCACTGATTTTAAGGTCTCTTAAAGCTCTCTGGGGGCAGAGAGACAAGCAGACTGTCAAGCATTCAAGGCTGAAACGCCACTGGAACACGCTGAAATGATTAAGTTTTGTGTTTTATCACAGTCTGATGGTACTTGCTGTTTCTCCTTGAAACTCAGGGGCACTCTGACTGCACTGAGTGCTTAACGTATTCATCTACACCTACACTTTATACAAACGAATGAACGACAAACGGACATATTGTTGCCTCTCGACTGCATGCAAATGCAAACACATACTGCCATTCACCTATAGCTTTATGCTATTGAAAGGCAAGCCACAATTGCCAACATGCAGAGACAATCCTTCACTCACTGCACAAAAGCCCCGTCTTATCAGCCTCTAAAGAGAACAAATTCCACTCGGTTCACAAAAGCTAAAATACTTCATTAACACAATCTTCATGAATTCTTCATAATTTATACACAGAAACCTCAAGACACAGTCAGCGTCTGTGAACACTGTGAAATCCCACTATGAATGGAATCCTTCGTGACATACCACTCACCACAAGCAAGTGAACTCCGATTACTTTATATTCCTGTACAAACACCCCCAGACTCACACCCTCAACCGAGAAATGAGGAGTATAACAAAACGGTTCAGGTGTAAGTCAATGAGAAACTGGCAATTAGAAGGTTTGCAAACAGCAGTGATGCATTACTGAAGATGATACTCATCTCCACAGCTGTGAGGGCAGAAGACATGTGATGTGTACAATGGACACACTGAACAACAGAAACATGCGTTAAATGTGTCCTCAGCTGATCTCGGCTGCATTGAGGCAGCCATAAGGGTTTGCAGATGTGTTGCTTTGAGACACAAGACAATGGCTCAAATGGTCAACGGACCCCTCCGTGAGAGTCATGACATTACTGCAGCTGCCCCTGATTTCACATGCAAATTAGGGTAAAACTCTTTATCCAACCATAATTACATCTCTCTAGATAGATAGATAGATAGATAGATAGATAGATAGATAGATAGATAGATAGATAGATAGATCCACCAAGGGCGCGTAAAACAGACCGCTGTTTGGATGACCCTGATGAAATAATTGAAAATTACGCACGATTACGGGAAACCAAGGTGTGCCAAACAGTATGACACACTTCGTGTCTGCAAATAGCACGGCAATTGCCAGAAATGCTGAGGGTAAAATCTCACACATGATAGCCAGCCGCACTTTCTCCACCCTGTGCCGGCAGGTAAAGCGCGCGCAGAGAGGAAGCGCTCACGCACGCGGCTCAGAGAACAAGTTGCGCTCTCGAGTTAACGCGAGCGCGGCAGTCGCGTGCCAGTAACGGGCTCTCTCTTTATTGCTTTAGACTTTTAACAGTCCTGTTTGTAGCGTTTAATCTCTGGCCAGCCATCCAGGGTCTTTCCAAAATAGCGCTTTAGCGGAGAGACATGTGCGTAAAATAATGAATATCATGCGAACTGCGTCAACTCCACTTTCTATCATAAATCACGTCTTGAGACTGATGTTGTGACAAACTGTAATAACAATCTTATAATCTTAAGTCATATAGGTACAGATCAGAGAAATCTAAAAAATTGTGTCATTAACTTAACCTCGTGTTGTTCCGAACATGTATGACTTTCTTCCGTGGAACACGAAAGGGTGTAATGCACAATATTAGGGACTGACAGCCTTAATAATCATACAATAAAAGTGAACGGGGACGGAGGCTGTCATTATGCCCAACATCTGCTAACCAGAAAGTAAAAGGGCTTTGGAACAACGTGAGGTTGAGCAAACGTTGACAGAAAATAATTTTTGGGTGAACTATCCCTTTAAGAGTCGTTGACAGTCTATGCGCTTATGTGCTTTCCATAAAGAATTGCATATCTTAAAAATGTAGTATAAAAATCTCGATACCCTATGCTGTTCCTAGTTTCTAAACGGTAAAAGCTCCAGAGAGTAAAATAACACAATCCAGTAACGCACGGGTGCGGATGGTGCATTGCCCTCCTCACAGCACGCCCTTATACTACATAGCAGGTAACACGCCTCGCTTACCTACCTGCTCAAATATCATTTCCCAGTCGCTATTCCGTTAAATAACAAGTTGAAGATGTAAAACACCAATCCTGTTATACGGTTGTCCCGTGTCAAGCGCTTACCTGTTCTCGCTGCGTATTTCACCTCACCGCCGCAGTCGCGCTCACACTGCGGATGATGGGCACCTTCACAGGAATCCCAACTCACTTACTCCACAAATACAGCCAGACGCCCTTTAAAAACACTCGATTCGCTGTGTTTTCGAGTATCACAGACACTTATTGTTATCGCAAAGATCCTCCGCGTTTAATTTCCTCAGGCAGAAACGACAGACGAGCTTCAGAATCCCATCAGCGACTAAAGCTGAAGCGCTGGTGAGGTGACCGTTAAAACTGCCGCTCGTGCTATAGTTTCCATCATGACGTGCTGATTGACAGAATTTAAAGCGCGCTAAAACGGCAACTGGAACTCCGCGTGCAGAAGCAGTAGCAGCAGCTGTGGGAACGCGCCGTGTGCGCTGCAGTCGATCAGAGCGGCTGTTTCGGAGTTTGCTGGTTCGCAGCTGACTCCCAAGTACCAGAGGATAGGCGTGAGTCAGTGGCTTTCTGCTGAGACGCAGCGACTGTCTTGTTTTACAAACCCTCCTGACTCGCCCGCAGTGACATCCCGAATCTGGCCGCTGATTGGGCTAATTGTAAAATCTTATTGGCTGCAATCAGCGTGCGCGGCTGGCATGAATGAGGCATATGCTGCGCCCCGATGTCTTTTAATGTGTCTATAATGCATGCATTACACCGTGGAACGGATTTGGGGGAAACACGCGGCTGAACATAATACTGCGGACAGGACGCTCTACGGATTTGAATATCTAATCAGAAAGATCAGTTGGAGATGGAGATTAGGGTGTTAACACGTAATACACACATTTTGTCAACAGATTAGCTTTACAAATTTACGCGTATTATTTTATTCATCAGAGATCAATCAAAATAAATATTCGCAAATAAAACTAAACCAAGCCAGGACGTCAATTTAATTAACAAACGTGTGAAAATAAGGAGGAAACGGTATTTAATAGCACATTAACGCTTGGACTTACAATGATGTAAATGTTTTATAATCGCATTGCAGAAACAGGTTTATTTGATTTACATTACTTTGTTAACCAACAATCTGACGAACTTTTCCACCTTGCTGTAGGCTATATGAAGCAAAATACTGGTTGGCATCATAGGTTGATTCACTGCAATATTCCTGAACGCAAAGCAAAGCACTCAAAACACTGCATCACAGCTCCACCTGCAGGCGCATACAGTACTGCATGCATATTCCACCTGCTACCCTGCCACAGACACCCTGGTCCTGAAGGACACCAAACTTCACATTTCGGATGTCTCTCTTATTTGAGACTCAGGACATAACACCTCTAATAATGAGCTAACGAGTTGAAACACGTGTTGTTGTTTTTTCATATATGGAAGACATGCAAAATAGCACCAGCCATTCATTTCTAAAGACAATCATCATTGGATGTCTTGTGTTCATTCATTTGTTCAACCCTGAAGACAGCAGTCAGTTCAGATTTGAGATGATTCAGCTCATTCACTCATTTCAAATCTCTTGTTTGTTTGTTTGTTTGTTTGTTTGTTTGTTTGTTTGTACAAGGCTGAAATGTAAATCAGGCTTGTGTTGATCTTTAAAGTTTGGAGTATTTGTAAACTCTTCACCCCAAGTTGTTTTTAAACATTGTAATAGTTTTTTTAATTATTTGACCTATATTGGCTTGTTTAACTAAACTGATTTACAAGCACCATGCGAGTTATTTCCTAAATGCAAGGTGAGCAGTACAAGAGAGGTTTGCATGCATTGATGACCCGTAGGAATATTCTGAAATTCCCAGTCCGGTGTATCAAGTATTTGGAAGGACGAACTAATAAGCTTTTAAAAGGACCCAGTGGTGGTGTTTTAGATTAGGTTTGGGTGCTTAAATGTCTAATTACTTGGGGGGAAAGCAAAGATGCTCTGGTCATCCAATGGGTCGATTCTTCCCAATTATCCAATTTAAGTGAATAGTTGAAGAAAGTGGTAAGTTTGTAGACAACAGCTTAATTTAGCATGGTCTTGTGCATGCTTTGCATAAGCTGTAAAAAAAATAATGAAGAGAGTTTCGGACATTTAAATTCAAGCAAACTGAGGAATCAATCTTAAACGACCAATAATCAATATACACGTCTTTGGTATAATGATGATAAATGTACAAGCTGTGCTGACCTGTACGGATACAGTTCTAAAGTCTCTCTCTCAAAAAAAAAAAAAAAGAAATCATATATAATATGATATACATTATTATATGATATACATTTAGGAATGCTAAAACGGAAACAAAGTTCATGACTTATATTTTTCAGGCTTTATTGTTTGATTAATTGTTTATTAAATATAGAGAAAAACACAATAAGCAATACATAAATGGTAAGCTGATAACCAATAAAACGCTGATAATACAATTCTATACTTTGTCTAAATAAATTAAAGAAACTGAAATTAATAATTTTAAAAGCTGTTAATTGTAGGCATCACAACATTAAAATATATATAAAAAAATGGATATCATTGTGAGATTAGCTAAATACTTTGTTTAAAAGTGTTAATTATAAGCATGTTAAAGATTACCTTCCAACGCTGACTTAGGCTAAAAGTAAAAATAGTGTAAAATTACAATGAAAGATTCAATTTCAGCCTTTAAAAACACACACAAAATACCCCCCCCCCCCCAAAAAAAAGACCAATAACCGATATAGTACAGATACTGTACTGTGCATTCCTCGCAATAATAATAATAATAATAATGTTATAAATTAATATATTAAACGGCATGATTACATACAACTTCTTCACAGTGATAATTAAAAATATATGCACAAGTTTATCTAACAATGATAATATTATAGGCTAGAACTGCAGTATCTGACAACATTTTCTCTGTGAACATTTCATATCCAACTGTGAATGAAGGAGATTAGGGAAAGGACGACTGCAAAGTCAAAGTCATCTGTTATAAAACGAAGGGATTATACTATTGAAAGAATTGTCATCTGTAAAGAACATTGACCTTTTTTGTAAATCAATGCAGAGACTATGAATCAACATTGAATATGTCTGTGAAAACACCAAAGTTCCATTGTACAATTGGACTCCATTGATTGAGACGGCAGAAGGGTCAACTTTGTAATCTGTTACACTTCTAGCCCTTGTCCCAGTGGCTGGGGCCTGTCAGATAAAATTAATTTAAAAGACAAAATAAACACACAAACAATTTGTCAGTTTAAACAAACGTTCCACGGTGGAATTAAAACAGATCTGGACCCCGATACTGACCATTTTTCTGTCAGTCTGATCAATACACACCGTGTGGACAGGATGCGGACCAGAGGAAAGGCCATTGATAAGCACAGCACAACGGTGTCAAACTATAAAGACAAGTAAAAGGAGTGACATGGTTTATTTTCTCAAACCGTCACAGATACTGTGTGTTTTACCAATTACATCATTTACTATGCATAAACATCTTGTAATGCAATATTTTGCCTTCACATGACAGAGCTGTATGATCTAGTCCTCTGTCAAGCAATCAGTGTTTCCAGTGATTTTCTGTCAGTCAGTCTAGATAAGAATCTAGTTAAGATATATTATTCCTGTTCATGACAGAGAGGTACAATCTAGCATCGCTCAAATGATCAGTGTGTGTGCAGTGAAGTAGATTTAAAGTTCATAAATTTCTCTCCGCTGACACCTGCAGATAGATTCCTCAGACAGGTTGTGTCTGCTGAGGAATGATCAATAACATTGATTGGAGTGTTTGAGGCCTAAAAAGAACAGGACGGAGGAAGCGAAGCGTGAGGGCGACTCATGTTATGTCCTTTTTGGGTCCTCAAGTTTGTGGTAGTGCGTATGCAAGAGAAATAGAGGTCGGCAGTCTAAAACAAACGAGTGATCAGCTTACATTTGATTTTACACACAATGTGGACATTTAATGCATCTAATATTGCACTGCCAATAAAAAAGATAAAAAAAATCACAGTTGAATTAACTGTTGCGTCTTTCCTGAATAAATTAGTCTTTTGAACGAATTAGGTTTGAATCGTTCCAATCTGTCGCTTGTTTAATTCCTGACTGAATGAGTGTTTGTGAACAAACAAATTCAGTTAATGATTTAATGATTCACTCAAAGACAGTGGCTGCCTCTGAAATTGCATAGTTGCATACTATATAGTAGGCGAAAAAAAGTATGTGAAGAAATAAAAAAAGGTATGCCCGAATTCACAGCACTCGTCAAAGAACAGGCTAAATGTACCTGGGTGCACATAAGTGTGCATATGATGGATGACAACATGGCAAATACGTCTGGATTACATTAATACTACACACATTTATATTTAGAGCATACTTAACATTCTGCGATTTCGGATGCAGAGAGTTTTTTCGTTTCGGTCCTAAACGAATCAGTGTTTTGAAAAATTCGGTTGAATGAATGAATGATTCAATGACTCACTCACCAAGAGGGTAATTTGTTTCGGTTCTGAATGAATCAAGGCTTTGAATGAACCGATTTAGAGTGGTCGCACGTACCAGCTACATAATATCCATTCATCGGTCATCTTTCTCTGCATTATGGGGCTCCATAATAGATTTATGTCATTACATCATGCATACAAAATCTGTACACACACGCTAGGGTCAATTTCAAAGCCATTTTACACCATGGACAATAATATTTATGGGCTGCCAATGAAAGGACATGATTTATGGTGTCTGCCTTCGTAAAAGTGTCCAGCCTCTTACTGGCTGCTTTCTGTGTGTGTTTCAAGACTGATTTCTGTCTGATGAACATCCCTTCAGAAACAGCATCCCTGCATGTCACTGCTGGGAACAAGTGTACCTAATCTGTTCTTACAATCTATCCGCCATCAGCAGTCTAAACCAGGCCGAATAAACCTCAAGTCTAGTTTCATATTCACTTTTTCTTTTAGTTAATTCGAATAAAAGTCAATGTTCTTCACAGCTGTCAACTCTGTCCTGGAGGGCCATTGTCCTGCCGAGTTTAGCTCCAACTTGCCTCAACACACTTCACTTGAAGTGTCTATGCCTAGAAAGACCTTGATTAGCTCATATTAAAAAAATAAAAAAAAGATTAAAAAGGCAAGGCAAGGCTGAATTTGGACGCCTACATGAGATTCATGACTGTTGCCACTGTTCCTCGCACACAGCTGGTCACTCCATCCTCTCGGTCAATGGCAATCATTGTGTGCATCATGTTTGTCTTCCAGGCACCAAGTCAGACAGTCTCATCTGGAGAGATTGGTTTATTACAGAGGGAGACGTCCTCAAGGAAAAAAGTTGCAGAAGAATCTTCAGATGCACATGCGAAGATTTCCACGAAAACCTGCCCTTCATCACATCCCGCTATCATTTGCATGCCTGAGACGCGGCAAATGTCTGTTACCCAAGGCTGTGGCGATAAGCCCAAGTTACAAACACGGTCTTCACTGAAAACTTTTTACCGGAGAATCTCCGGAATGTTCTTCCGCCTCAGGCGATTCAATCACAGCTGCTGAGGGCGAGGTTATATCTGTGTATACGGTCTGGTCACCGGCAGCGATGTGTGCAATCACATAGCAGGGGTTACTTCACCGGCTCTTGTTTTGAGCTTCGGCTCGTCTGCATGATGTTCCTCTCTGGCGGCTTAAGGCTCCAAAAGCCCATATCCTCTAATCCCAAACTCATTCCAACAGGGCTTTTGACATCAATCATTAAAGAAAAGCCAAACACTCAATAAGTGAAAGATGAACGGTATGTAGTTTTAAAGAACGAAATAGACATTTTTAGACAACTGAAAAGCACTGTAACATTCTTCCTCATCCTCAAATATTGATGCAGAATTTGTAGTTAGTTAATTAGAAATTGTAATGGAATCCGTATACTTTTTAATGAACGTTCCTAGAAAACGTTTGTTTTCATAATCTAGCCACCTTGTTTTTAATGTAAGAGCTGCTCAGTTATTCTTCTACACTCTAAAAAATGCTGGGTTGTTTTAACCCAATTTTGGGTCAAATATGGACAAACCCAGCCATTGGGTTAAATTTTTAAATAGCATTTTTGATCCAAAGTCTGGGTTTGTCCATATTTGACCCAACATTGGGTTAAAACAACCCACCATTTTTTATAGTGTATAGTGTGTTATTCTTCTAATTATTTACCAATGGCAGAATTTGTAGTCTTGCCCATTGGCTTATTTCAAAGTTGGAAAAAAAGGTGGATAATCAAACGTAGGCTATTTTATTTTTCTCTGAAACAACCCTCTTTTTAATCATTACCGCTGCATCCGAAATCACAAATTCGGATGTTCTTCATCAGCCAAGTTGTCATTGTCAGGTAACTTATGGCGCCAGATACATCACTTCACCTCCATTTGACTTCATGGGATAGCCAAGTGTCCATCACTTCAGAATACGGCCTGTTTTATGAACACTATGAATTCAGACATAGTAAATACTGTTTCTTGTCTATTATATAGAAGGCATATTCAAAGCAACGTTAGTCTTTGCAGGCTATTAGATAATGTTAACCAACAACAATAGAGCTACTATTATTTTGTTTTAGCAAACAGTCAAGCCTCATTCTGGTATTCTTTTTGCAATAAAATATTTTTCCAATGGATAAAAACACTGATATTCCAATGCTGTCCTACATTTTTCTTGGTGATTATCTGGTTTCACACAGAAAAACATCACATTATGACACTTCACACCGACACCTCTAAACACACAGTGTCAAACTTTGTATGGAATAAGGAAAAAAATATTTGGACAGTCGTGTACTGTACAAACAACCTCAAAGACGTCATTATGGTGACTTCGAGAACATTACTCATGATAAATGTGTATTTTGTAGAGTTAGAAAAGCTATTTATCACATGGTCAGGGCATTATACTGCTGTTTAAAGCTTCAATTTAAATACAGCTGCACAAAGCAATGATGTAGAAACATATGAACAACCGTGGAGCTACAGTATAATGATATCTTTTGTTCTGTGGTGGAGGGAGAATTCATTTGTGCTTTTCTGTGTTGAGACTGATTGAATGTGCATCTTATTGCGGATTTAATTTGTGTTTTTTGTTATGCTGACTGAGAGCTTTTGTAAATAAAGAAAAAAAAATCAATCTCTCCCACTCTTTCTTGAGTTGATATATGGAAATCCATATTTCATACTTGGCCTCTTTCATTTACCCAAACTTTGCCTGTACCTGCTATTACCAGAACACACTATTATTCGAAGCACCCATCTCTCTTTTGAATATAAAATGCAATGATATATCATTCTCATGAAACACTAGGTGAAATATGCATTATTTTATTACAGATCAATCCATCACAGGTCATTAGGAAGAAGTGTCAAATGCCCATGTGCCTAAGTGTATATTTTTCTTTATTATACTAATTAATGCGCTTCTGTATTGACATGCGGATGATGGATAGGTGTTGTTATTGTTAACTAAAAAAATATATATATTTAAATACAGCTGAAATAATGTTAAATATAAATGTTATATTGAAATAAAATTGTTGTATTGCCTGAACAACTAAATTAAACAAGTTCAAGTTGAAGTACTAAAATTACAAAAAGGAAAAGAATAAAAACTGTTTTTTGTGTGTGTTTTTTTAAGTGACAAAAGCCCATAAAATTATTAAGATTTAATTTAAATTAAAACAAAAACTATTCAAAACATTAATAAATACAATAATAGTAGCTATAAATAATAATAAAATAGCACAGTCACGCGATATGGGAGTCTAGTTCTCACACTTTTTACTCTAGTGAATATTTCTCAAGGTTCATGTTTGAAGGTCAAGTTCTAGACACACAAAGCCTTGTCTACAAAACTGCATATTTTCACTATTGTTGTTACTCAGCAAAAAAAAAAGACAGAGATCACTGAACAAAAGAGGAACTTTTGTAGCCAAGTTGTCACAATGGAACTTGCATTTAAAAATCTAATACTAAAATATGACACTAAAATTGTATTTAAAATTAGACTTACCAAGATCCAGTCCTGGGACCAACTTCCAAATGTGACGAGCAGGAAGCCCTGTCTCCCCTATAGGCTAAATGTAAAAAAATATATATATATTATGGTTAACTTGTGCCAATGGTCTATTATTATGCAAAGAAAAGCATTATTACTATTTCCACATAATATATTTATGTGCACAGCATGCAAATTCTAAATTTAATCCAACCATCAATAATAAAATCATAACCCTAAAACAGAATTTGATTAAAAATGAAATATTTTTTTTAAAGATGATAACTGGATGCCATTCACTAAATAACATGCATGTAATAAAACGTAATTTGACCATAAAGCATACTACTGTTAGATAGCTGCTCAGCTGTCACAACTAATCACCACAACACACATATATCATAAATCAAAAAATGACCACAAAGGAGTGACAGAGTTCAGTAACGTGACACAGTAAGATTAATATTTCCTCCAGCCTGTACCGTCAGGCTCATTGTTTTCAATAAAGTGTCACGGCGCCCCATTACATAATCACATCTGCGATTTGGGATCAAGGTTTTGATGCAATCAATGCCTATTAGAATCAGCCTGTATTGATTGAAAGCAGAGAGCTGATACCATCTCTCCATCTCTGGCCTGCTTAGATCATAATCTCTCTCTGGTCTGCGTGGGACTTGATTGGCATTAATAGGTCAGTGTGTTGCCCAGGGATGCAGACAAGGATAATTTTTCACCACTAATAGTGTGACTGTAAACTGCCCTCAGACCCATTAGGGTCAAGGGCGGAGGTGCATCCTGGCCCCTGGGAACAGGACAGAACTGTTGGGATGAGAACTTGAATCAAACAGATTTAAGTGTGGCTTTCCCATTCTCTCTGGCTAACTACTAAAATGTTTCCAGCCCTATTTGTTTTATACTCCAAAATCCATATTAGTAAACCTTGTCTTGAGTAGTATAACCCTTAGCATTCCGTATATTAATAATAGCATTATTAAACTAATTAATGAATGTACATTAATATATTAAACTAACTAACCATTAGAATGTTACAACGATTCACATCAGCGAAAAACTGACTTACCAATATTGTCCTCTCAAATTAAAGCATGTTGTTTGTTGTCTGCTGAATTTGCAGTTATAGAGTTTTAAATATGGTAATAAAGTGTGATGTTAGTTTGTTTTGCTTTACAAAGTTAAACAAACGGTAGAATATACCGAACCGAACAGGACCATTAATGCGACACCTTACGTTTGATAATTGATTTACGAGCAGGTGCACTTAGAGTATGACGTGTGCAACGAACAGCCAATCGCGTGAAACACGCAGAGAGAGAGAGAAAGAGAGAGAGAGAGAGAGAGAGAGAGAGAGAGAGAGAGAGAGAGAGAGAGAGAGAGAGAGAGAGAGAGAGAGAGAGAGAGAGAGAGAGAGAGAGTGTTAAAGATTAATAAATAGTAATTGATTAAAACATTTCTAACGTTTTTTTACCCCGCTTGCACTGGCATATAAAATATGTCAGTGTGATTATCTCAAGATGTACACCAGTAACGTTTTTCTTCAATATTATAAAAGAGGAGGCTTTTATAATATCAGCAATGCATACATTAATTTGTATACTGTACATCCACAAGGAGGCTTAGGCTATACACTACAAAATGCTGGGTTGTTTCAACCCATGTTTGGGTCAAATGTGGACCAACCCAACCGTTGATTTGATTTTTTTTATTTAATTTTAAACCAAACAGTTGGGTTTGTCCATATTTAACCCAAACATGGGTTGAAACAACCCAGTATTCATTTTCAAATCTTGAAATATTTAATGCGTTCATTTTAAATGTAAGACTTTTATTTTAATTGAAACGCTTAATCAAATTTAATTGTTACAATATATATTATTATGCTAGATTATTAATTATTACTAAGCCAAACAAGACATGACATATATATGTATAACACATGAGCGACAAATAGGATAGGACAATAAGTAAATAATGTAATAAAAATTGTAGGAAGGTGCACCCGCAATGTCAACCAGCAACCTCAATATTCAATAGAAATACAGTATACTGCATAAATCCCAGCACAAACATTACAGCTCATGTCACTTTGATACTACAATATAATTTTAACCTATACACTATTTTTTTCAGGACCTGGAATAGGCCTAGACCTTATTCAGAGCAGCGCCATGTATGAAAGCGAGGCTGTGAGAATAGACTTGCCGTGTTTCCAATGGCATCCGCTGTAAAAAGCTGTATAAAGCTCCTAGATTACTTATGTTGTGGATTTTTAATAGATAAAATAGTCAACTGTATATCAAACTAATATTAACTAACATCTAACCTTACACTTTGTGTGCTTGTGTATCAATAACGAATATGGGAACTGAAACTAGACAGATGACGAAGTTAGAACTTGTGATTAACAATGAAGTAATCATTCAAACAAAGTTTGCTTTACCAGAAGGGTTTGCATATGAAGAACCAATCAAAATAGTGGGGAAATTATGTAATGCAGCATGATTTATGCCATACCTCTATACTATAAAAACTGTTGTATTCTTGTGTACTGTGGGATTTTCAATGGAAATGTCTGAGATCCCCCGGCCTTGTTTTTTCTTGGGAGATTCTCTGAAAACTGCTCGAGAACTCCCGGCCGTAAATTAAAGCATTTAGAGCATTTGCTGGAGTCTGTCTGTTATTAGGCTACTGCTGCGCAGCAGGTCAGTTTAGGGAAGCAAGTGAGTTAGTAAGCAAGTAAGTTAGTTAGCAAGTAAGTTAGTTTAGGGAAGCAAGAAGTTATATACAGTACAGTTTATAGGGAACTCCGCAGTAGTCGACAGACTCGCTGGAGTATAGGTAAGTACCCAGCCGACGTTGACGGTAGACGCGCTAGGTATAGGGTTAGACTCGGTCAACGTCGACCAAGAAGACGCGCTAGAGTATAAATATTATAGGAGTGTTAGGTTTAGGGAAAAATCCTTTACACTTACAATATTCCACAGTTTATATTGTCGGGAGTGTTTTGACTAGGTACTGAAATTTCTTGGAAAGATATTTTTCCAGTGTTTCATGAGCAGAACAATCCAAAACACATTAAATAACATAGCCTACAGCCCATTGAAGAGATGCATGTCCTTCGCAGCCTCGCTTTCATTCCCATTCAAAATCAAAGATGGCGCAGCTGTGAGTGAGTGAGTGAGTGAGTGAGTGAGTGAGTGAGTGAATGAATGAATGAATGATAGTTTCTGCTTTATAGGTTTAAAACAACAATAAAAATAATTTCCCCCTCGTGGTAAGTAGCTACCCCTGGATGGGAATCACAGCACTACGGTACCCTACAAGGAATTCTCTTTGAAAAATGAGAGCGGGTGTTTGTATCCTGTGGGAGTTTCCTGTACGTTTTCACAAGGTGACATTTAAAAGACAGTTTCACACACTGCAGTTCAGCAGCCATGAGCAGCTGACACATAAAAAACCTTTATCACCGTCAAACCACACGGCAGAGCAGGACCAGCATCCTCTGTGTGTGTGTGTGTGTTTGAGGCCATGCCATAATCGGAGCAGCAAGCAGCTCAAGTGTGTGTTGGTTGATAATGTCCTCAAGATAGTGTGTGTGTGTGTGTGTGTGTGTGTCTCAGACGATAACAGGCAATGTGCACCTGTGTTTGTGTGCGTTGATTGCTAATTAAAAGGATATTGAAAGGTCTGTCTGTGCGTGTGTTTTTGAGACTACAGCATTGAACAGGTGCACCAATACTTTAATTTAAAACAAGGAATTTTGTATGAAATTGTCAACAGAAAAGTGTTGTCTAAAAGTCTGGTATGTTAGATTTTACTGTAAGTGATTGAAATCTGAAATGGATAATAGGTATATTCAAGCTTGCATATTTTTACACTATTCTACCTCATTTTGTGGAACAAACAGTACAAGAAATGTGTTCGCAGGGTTCAAACGTTCAAAGAAAAGTCAGTAAAAAGTGTATTTAGTGTAAGTGTGTTAATTTACCATGTTGATTTTTCTTAACACTTAACAGAAAAGGTACTGGTAATGTTCTGCCAAGACTTTTGTATGCATTTATTTTTCTTACTGAGTGTATAATGTTAGGCTATATACAGGTATATCTGCTTGACGAAAAAAAGGCAAACATGGAATATGTTGTGCCAAATTTTTTTGAACAAACGTGATATGACTGCTTTACCATCATCTAAAGTGAGACCTATGTTTTTATACTTTTATAATAGCCTATGTAAAACACAATTTTGGGGCACTCGTATTTAACTTGCACCTGGCTAAGCTAACATGCTAAAGCTAACAGCAACACTAAACAAGAGGGAATTGGCTTTTTGTTCCATCTGAACTATATTACACTATATTGCCCCTCCGAAAACTATACTTTGCCACAGTGTAAAGTGCTAGTAGCCTACAGTAGTACATAATTTGAGACTAAAGCTATGAATATGCAAACCCGTGATGTTTTAAACTGAGAACATATGGGTCTTGTATCATACAGGTTTTAACTGAAATGCACTGTGGGAATGAGTGTTGTCTGTAGACTGGAGAATGGTAATGGTAATTTAGGAAGTGTAGGTAGGTAGGGGTGCGGGTGTGTGTGTGCACTGCAGTTTCCTGTTCTCAGAATGTCTCATTACGATGAAGAGGATCTGACCTCACTACGCAGTGTAGTCAGCATGCATCTCACACCCCGAGAGGAGGAAGAGTCTCTCTCTTTATCACTCTCTCAATACACTCAGTTTTCTTTTAGTGAACAATACTAAATAATAAAAATAAAGATAGTAAAAATAGGGCACAATCTGAGCTTGTCGAGCTAAAGTGTACGGTGTGGATGCAAGTGCGTTGCTATGAGGTTGCAAAGTAGTTTTGACTGGTTGCTAGGGTGTTTCTAAGAAGTTGCTGACTGGTCAATTTAAAAAAAAGGGACATAATAAGGCCATTTAAAAGCCATTTACTTTGAATTACCATTTACGTTTTGTTGGTCAATGCAGTGAATCCGTCAAATTCAATCTGTGTTGGGAATGGTGAATGTGATTTCACCAAGTAGCCTACAACATGTTTCTGGATCATAATCTTTGTTGATCCTGGAACAACATTCCAATCAACCAATCAGATTTGAGGGACAAGTTTACAGTTTATGTCAAGTTTAGGCTTACAACCAGGGTTAGGTGCTTCTACATCAGTGTTATTCACCTATCATTTCCCTCTGATTTTAGGGATAACTTATGGGCTACATTTTCAGACGGGAATGTTGTTCCAGTATCAACAAGAACATGTCTTGACAAAATCACAGAGACCATGGGGAAATCTTTAGTCCATAATGCAAAATTTGCGATTGCATGGAGTCCTATTGAAATGATTGGATTTCGCCCATGAAGATACGGCGAATACCAGTAAAGGTGCAGTTACATAAGTGAAATTTCAGGTGAACAGCTTTCTGTTGGCAAGCATGGCAAATCTGTGTGACCATTACAAAATCTGCATGGCTAAATCTTTCATCATTCCAATGACGTCCAAAAATGCCGATTTCAGAACTTCCTTTGGAACACTGAACAGCCCCAGATCCTATCCTGAAAGCCATTTTATATCCGCCACGCAAAAGTCTGATCACTTCGAAACAATTATTTTGGGCATCATTCATGGGAGTTTTATGCCAAAAGTTTAATAGTATTAAACCATTGTTTTTCACCATTGAAAATACTACTAAACAGTTCCAGCGACATGCCACAACATTTAAATGACTTACTTCCTTCACTTTTTCTCTTCTTCTCTCGTTCATTTGTAAAATAGACACCTCCAGCGGGGCTCTGCTTATCAAGTATGCTCTGTCTAAACCAAACTTCATCAAACACGGCCGAAGATCTCTGTTGACTCAGAAACGCTCAGCGAGGATGCAGTGTTTCAGCTTAATAGAATAATTGAGTCTCTTTATATTTTATTGACTCTTTGAGAATAAAACACACAAGAAAACCCTGCGTTCTCTCCCCTCCACCGCCCTAAACTTCATTTATTTTTCCGCCGGCTTCTTATTATTGATAAGACACGACTTTTCCTTTATTTGAATGTAAATGAAGCGTTAGATTAACCCGGGCCGCGGATTTGAAATATTACAGATGTATTTGTAGGGAAATTAGATTTATTCCGCTGATCTGATGGATTCCTCTGATGGCTTTTTTCTTTCCGTCCTCTTTTTTTTTATGATGAGCACATATTTGATTTCGGAAATGGAAACAGCGCGGCCCCTCTCACTCCATCTGCTGATTATATGCCATGATTACTGAGCTGAAGGTAAACAGAACTCACTTGATGGAGGAATCTTTGGGCTGCCGCATGTTTAGAAGATTGAAATGAGGCGACAGTGTCATCCATGTCTGAACGCCATGGCTCTGTATTTTATCTATCAGGCCTGTCTGACATCATTGCATTATGCAGTTCCAGGGTCACGCAACATTCACTACTACTTGTGACTCCGATCTTTTAGAATCACAATAGGCTACAAATGTGTTTTAGTGTTAAATATAACTTGACATTTTTGTTTTCCCATATAGCCTAATTTATTAAAAAGTAGGCTACACTAAAAATGCATTTCATATACATACAATGACTTGAATTCACTGCTTTTATCTTTTATGATTAACATTAATTTCTGTATTAAACTTAGCCCAATTTTAATATACATATATACATAGCCTATATACAATTTTAGATTTAAATTGTTAATATATATAATATATATACACGCACGTGTGTGTTTGTGTCACTGCCTCAAAAAATGTTTGTCACCATAATATTTGTGTATTGCGGTGTGACCAAAAAAGTGATGTGGTCCAATCAACATGCAGAAATGTGCAGTAAAAAAAAGATTCTTATCCACAGAAATTCTAAAAAAGATAATTAGAATTTTTACACTTTAGTTTAGGGTCCAAATCTCACTCAACTATGACTTTTGCCTCGATAAACCCCTAATTACTGCTTATTAATAGTTTGTAAGGTATTAGATTGGGGATGTATATGTTCATGCAGAATAAGGCATTAATATGTGCTTCATAAGTACTAATAAACAATATTATGCATGCTAATAAGCAACTACTTAATAGTGAGAATTGGACCGTAAACTAAAGTGCCCTTAATGTTATTGATTAATGTTAATATTTTTTTATTAAATGTATTAAATCGCATCGAACATAAAAGTTGTGTGTGTGTGTGTGTGTGTGTATTTATACACAAAGACACACACGGACACATTTCACAGCACTAATACTTTTTGATCATAAGAATGATTCAAATGTGTTTTCACATGTCACATGTATTCAATATATGATTATTTATTCTTGAAAATGTCTATGAACTTACGAACACCTGCTCTAACAACATTTGTAAAGGTTTTTCTTTTCGTTATTATTGACACTATAAAAATCAATTTAGGCTGTTAATTTTCTGCCAAATGCATAACTATATGTGTCTTATGACAGAGAAGGAGAACATTAGTGTATAAAGACAGCATTTATAGAGGAATATACGGACAGAACATTAAGTGTGTTCAGGATGAGTGTGTGTGTGTGTGTGTGTGTGGTGTGTATTCCTGCCTAAGGCTGTCTTTGCTCTCTCCTTCATGGCCCGAGTCCCAGCTCTCAGCCTGACCTCTACGCCACATACAGAGAGCAAATGAAGAGGAACTAACACGCAGCCCTGCATCTCTCCCCTCCACTCCACAAGCCTTTCGTATCTCTCTTTTCCGCCCCACAATTCCCTTTTATCCTCTAATCATCTCTCCCTCCTCTCTCTTTTTATTGCTTTCATACCCGTGCTCACCTCAACTCTCCTTTATTTCCTTCACTCACTGTGAGGATAAACTTTTATATTTAAAATAGCGTTGTCATGAAAAAGAGGGATAATCCTGTTTTCCGCTCATGTTCTGCACAGGATGAACCTGCAAGGTGTCTCAAATACATACATATCTATATTCTTAACACACAGACTGACAACTTTTTCATTTATGCTTAACAAGTACATAAAACTACAATTGTACTATCATGTTTTTCAGACTTTAACATATTTTCATGTTTTTTTTTTTAGGCATTTACCATGGTATTCTTTTAAGTATTCGCAATATACCATGATGAATGATTATGGTAGTCATTCATTACCTTGGAATACATCAAAGTACTATGGAAATACCACGGTTTCTTATTTATGAGGTGCATTTTATGGTACTCTTGTATAAAAAAGTTAGTTTTGTAATGATAAAAAGCAGCTTATGTGAGTTGTCCTACCCTATTCCAAGCATAAGTGTGTGTTGATGTTGATGTTGCTTGCTCCCTCCTGAGCAGTCAGACCTGTAGCCATTAAAACACATTGAAATATATATGACCATAAATGAAAATATATGAATGCCAACCCACAATTGAAATCCAGAGAAAGGTTTCTGGAGCTCCTCATTTCTGAATCTGCATACAAAGGCACGGCACACTCATACCAAGATTGGCGGAAGGAGGGAATCAGTGTGTGTGTGTGTCTAGGGTCTCATCTCTTGTCCATGCTAATGAGCGTGAAGTGACTTCACTTGCTGCAGCTGTCCGGCAGGCTGCTCCGAGTCGATTGGTGGCAAAATAAATAAAGATCTAGACGATGTGGTATATGGATGACTGCTTCTGTCCCGAAGGCCGGAACACAGGGACAGTGAGGGTCTGTGGGGAAGACACAAATGACAATTATTAACACACACACACACACGCAGATACTGCAGTCACAGAGTGCATTGAGACATTAACACAAATTATGAAAATGGATGAATTACAACCCAACTTTAACTTTTTCTGTGTGTGTGGTTGAAATGTAAACTACCTTTCAAAAGGTTGCAGTCAGTAAGTTAAAATATATTTTCTTGAGCAGCAAATCAACATATTAGAATGATTTCTGAAGGATCATGTGACACTGAAGACTGGAGTAGTAATGCTGACAATTCAGCTTTGCATCACAGGAATAAATTACATTTTAAAACAGAAAACTGTTATTTAATTTTTTATAATATTTCATGATATTACAGTTTATGTTGTATTTTTGATAAAACAATCGCAGAATTGGTTAGCATAAGAGACTACTTATAAAATAAAGTCTTACTGACCCCAAACTTTTGAACTGTATTGTATGTATACTTTACTATATACAGTACATAAAAGGGAAAATATATATTTTAAGTTCATTTTCCAGATTTTCACCTTTTTAGCAGTTCACATAAATGGTCCTCCAGAGTGATAAATACATTTTAAAAATACAAATATTACATATAGGATCTCAAGGCATCATAAAAACTACACTTAAAAGGATAATTCACAGAAAATGTAAAAACTTTCATAATTTACTTCCAAACTCGCATTACTTTCTTTTGATTTTAGGCAGGTTGTTTAGTGCTGTCTTCCTTACAATTAAATGACATGCTTACCACAGTCTGTCTAGCTTCAAAAATGCATCATAAAAGTACCATAAAAGTAGCCAGAATAATTCATACCCTCATGCGTTATTCAACTAGCTCTCAATTCTCATTCGTGCAATTTACTGTAAATATGTGCATATTCAAAATGGGTCGCAATCGGTTATGAGAGATAACCAATGATGTTTGTCCCCATGGACGCAAAAAATTTGAATGTACAGAAATCAATATTTTTTTCTTAGTGAACACTTCTTTCAATACAGTAATCAGAAAGCCATTTAAAACAGTTTTAGATGAGGACAAACATGTCACACTGTAGGACGTTGCTATCACTTCTTGATATTCCATGTCAACTACTCACAAGTATATCACCGTCTGCTCAAGTAATCCAGGTTTCACGAGCCCTTCCACAGTAATTTGCAGCACACAGCAGACTAGCCTCCTCGCAGAAATAAATGGCACTCAAGTCAGTGACCCTGATCCAAACCCGGCTTCATTACACGCTCACTGAACATGGGCCCTTCTCACCTCCTCCTCGGTCTGGACTCGCGTGTCGAACGGAACATGTCTGATAATGACGGCTGCCAGTCAGTCATTCAGCCACGCTCTGCCACTGCCGCAATGATCTCTAGACCTTAAATGTGCCTGTAGTGAACAGAAATGGAATTATTTGGGGTAAAAAATGGCCGTCTATTATCTGTGTGTGACGGTGTGTGTATTGATGGCCGGTGGCTTGTGGTATATGTCACACTTTAGCATGTGGTAATGACAGTTCTTGGGCCATAGTCTCATTAAGAATGGACACACACACACACACACACACACACACACACACACACACACACACACACACACACACACTTCACTAGAGGTTACGAAGAGGGCCAGTGCACTCTGAAATTGTTCTGTAAATAAGCACAGCACTCATCTATAACCACTGGATTCCCCTCTGGGATACTGCAAATCTCACGTCAGACTTCAGCTGCCAGCATTTATTGGCTTGATTTTTCATTGTGCTCGTGATATAGTTATAGAACAGATTGAGATATTTGTCTGTGCAATATCGGCTGCAGCGGGGGTCGATTGCGATAATGGTTAGCCAATTGTGGATAAGAGCTGGCTGGTGGGTAAAAAGTTTGAGCTGGAGTTTCAGTGCTCATGGTGACCACAAAATAAGTTTATAATCTTACCTGTATATTATCTTAAAGCAATTCCACAATGAAAAAGTTCACTACAGTGTACAAAATAATCGGTTTTAGCAACAAGACGAACAATGCAACAAATATTACATTGATATTTAAGTCCTCATCAGAGGTCATTTTCACTACATCCGATAACTGAGACGCAAGATTTCAAGAAATTTAGTTGAAATTCAGTGTAGTGATGTATCAAGCACATGTACACTCATATACAGAAGTCTCTTTCAAACCAATGCAATGAATTTGCATGCATAAATTGAACCCATTGTAAAACTTTTGCATTTGTGTGGATTTTTACTGAAGTTACTTGATTTTGCTGGTGAAAATTTGCCGGACAGTAATCATCACTGCACAATGAATGAAACGAGAGAGCAAGTCCGCAGTGAAAGAACGAGAAACGGATATAGAGAAGGAGATATACATTGCCATGGATGACAGTAAATTCTGCTTCGATTTCAACATTTTTGCTCATGTGTTTTTGCATTCACTGCCATTACTTTACCTTACTGATGGTGATATGATAAATATAAATATGATAAATTCGGTGGATGAGTGGAAAAGTCTGACTGAAACAGTCGGAACAATCAAGAGACTGGTAGCATCATTAATATTCTTGATAAAATAACATTTTATGTTGTGTCCTCAGTTTTCAGTTCATGCAAAAAACCTTTTATTTGCTTGCTTTGTCAATTTTAATCATATAAATCATATAATTTAGTTTTTTTTTTAAGCAACTGTACGGTACAAACAGCTAGTGAACAACACACAGGACAGTGTAGCCTACTACAAAACCCAACAGTTAGCAAACAAATCCTGAAACTATTTAGCATTACTGTCTTGTCAGAGCATTTCTAAATGATTTAAAGAGTGTGTATTTGCGGTTTGCACATCTAAAGCTGCACTGGATGTTTTCCGGATCCCGAGAAACACTTGAGACCAGAGCACTGACACACGGCTCACCAATAAACCATCAACACTCTAGAGGTGAGAGGGAAAGAGAAAAGCGTCTCTGCCTTCCAGTTCGCCTGAGGGAATGCTATCCACTCCATTTTTACATGAAAGACCTTTTCTGTTTTTGTGATTGAGGGCATCGGGATGGCCTGAGGGAAGAGAGTTTGTGGGGGAGCGTTGTAGAATTGGGGGCGTGTTGAATGGTAATTCGCACGGAACAGCAAAATCCAATCATCCCGGTCAGTCAAAGCGCTGAGCACACAAAAAGCCGGCGTTCTCGTACACACAAACACGCGAGCTCTTCGAATGGATATGAATCTGCTTTATTCGCGGTCGATTGAAGACAATGGTGCGCGCCGCAGATAAGATTCGCCCGGTCTCCTCGGACAGAGAAAATAACTATTACCCATCCACCCCGGCCCCCTCGAAAACATACACGCACGCAAACGCGTCCCAAATGTCCCACTCTCAAGCAATGAACATAGATAAGCAAATGTCATGTCATTCTTGAGTTAACACGCATTCATAGCGGTCGCCGTCACTTTCGTAATCAAAATCAATAACAGCCAAAGGGCCATGAAAGTAATAAAAAAAACAAGCTAATAAGCAGATGCTAATGAGCTCCAGAGAAAGGTCAAGTCTAAACAAAAGATTTCCCCCTTATAAATATTTAACCATGATTAGTATTACAGGACCCGGTAATTAAGCCATCAGGCATCAGGGCTGGCTACCTCTGATTGGGTCCTCATTTAAGATTAGTTCACTTGAGTGAAGGACCCCTCAACAACCCATAATGGGCTTCTTTTGTGTGTGAAGATGTCCACTGCAAAAACAAACCACACACACATAAACAACGCCAATGACTTCTATCCTTAACTACATAGATAACAGAATGCAATGAATGTAAAAGAGCTATTTATAAGATATGACTAGCAATTATATGGGTATTTGCATATGATGATATTGGTTTTCAAAAATAGAGTTCTCGAAGGAAGAAATGAATGAGATCTGAAATAGAAACGAGCAACTATTAAACAAAGAGCTGAACAAGATATGGGCAAGGTGTCCCGTTTTGTGCCTGACAGACTGATCCGCTTTACAGGTCAAATATGGTAAGGGTTAGCAGTAGGTCAGGCACTAAGAAGGGCACCTTCCACCAATGGGCCCTACTATAAATGCAGCATAGGCTACATGACAACCCAACATGTGCAAGGTGAAAGCGACTTGACAGATATATTATAAGCAAACAAGAAAAAGAATGCGGACAGGTTCACAATGTATAACGTTATCAGAATTAGTGTTTAGCATTGACAGCTGTGCAAACCTATTGATAAATACATTTACGGTTTGTATACAACATGCTTTGTTTCAGTTACTGTCCAAAGCACGTGAATATGAGGCATTTGATTGGGTGTCTGTTGCTAAGCATAACATAACATGACATTATAACTACATTTTCAAACTCCATACATTTATGTGTATTTATCAAAAATCAGATTAATAGGTTTGCAAACAAATCAACAGACAAATCAAAAGCAGAATTCCAGTAACAGACATTCACAGAGTTACACCTATAATTCTACAGATTATATTCAGGATTGTTGTTAATGTTAACTTAAGTATTAAACTGGGTAAAAAAAAAAGATATATATATATATATATAAATATATCTAAAAGCACATTACACTACTGCAACTAAAACTGACACAAAAAACTAAAAGCTAATTCAAAATATGAATAATTTTTTTTTTATATGAAAACAGTTATTAACCTACATATGATTACGAATAATGAATATGTTTGTAATATTCATCTAATGTATATAAAGCTGCTCAAACAAAGAGTTTAATAAAAAAAAAAAAAATGGAATAAAAGCTGAATAAGCGCACAAGTGTTACATTCATATACGCTACTTTATCCCCTACTCCTTTATATGAAGTTGACACATGTGGCGTGTGTGTGTGTGTGTGTGTGTGTGTGTGTGTGTGTGTGTGTGTGTGTGTGTGTGTGTGTGTGTGTGTGTGTGTGTGTGTGTGTGTGTGTAGGACAGTCCATGGGGACGGCTGTATGTTATCGCTCCTCTGCCATGACACACACACACGCGCACACACACACACACACATAAAAGCAGGTTTGTGTAGACTTGTCATAAAGGGAGCAGTTTGCCGAATCCCAGCGCTCTGAGCAGAGGATGTGAGAGAGCTTTAACCGTCTAACAGAAATTACACAGCTTTGCAGGTGAGTCAAGACGGAGACGGGTTTATTTTTCTTCACACGTTCCCCTGGTGAAAACTCCCAACCTCGAGACACAAACCAATAAAAGCGGACGAGAAAGCAGTCATATACCAAGCGATAATGCTCCGCCGGCACACGTGTGTCAGAGGAAAAGGAGCGAATGATTCTCTCGAGACAGACACTTGACATTTGTCGAATCAGACAATATATTCAGAAAAAAAAGAAATGAATCACTTTTATCTTTTCTCATTCCAATCTCTCATTATTCCCAGTTTATCAACCAGTTTCGGTCCGACGTGATGCTCATAAGCTTGTTTAATAGAAGCATATCTCTCCATTCCCCATGCCACCAAAATAAAAAAAGGGGTTGTGCGGGATTAGGGCAGGGGAGAGGACATTACTGCTTTGTAAAAGGGACTGAAGACATTTCAGTGCTCCTCAGAGGGAGGGATGAACAGCGGAAAGTACATGAGCGGGGAAGGGGCAGATACACTAGCAGAAGAAATCATTCAAATCCCCTCAAAGGGAAAACCAGTTTTCCAGTCTCACAGTAAAAAGGATTGGGAGTTCACACATGGATAGGTTTATGTTCAGTACACTCTGCCTACAAAACAGCAGCTCAGAGAGAGAAAAGTATATGTATACTGAACGCTTGAGTCAGTGTGCACCTGTGGATCACTGGCATTTACACACTTGCACCTGTCAAATTACCACAAGGAGGTCTCAAGGCTTGTTATGCAAGTCGGCATGAAATGAAAATTCACCATCCATCGACTTGATCAATTGCTGATTGGCTCTTTTATTTAGAAGCTGGGACTTTTTCTGCCATATTGAGTCTTGTAGTTTCTCCATCTATAATGAGTGAACCATCTTGATACACAGTCTTTGGTTCAACTCAATTTAATTGACTTCCTTGTGTTTAAATTTGAATAGCAATTGTGTATCTTGTTTGCCACATCAATCTAAATTCAATTCAAACTGGTATTCTTCGTTCAAGAGTGCACAACCCAGCAACTCCACATCCTTTGTTTTATTACTATTATTTATGAGATTTATGTCTTTACAAGATAGTGCAGAGGAAACAAAACGTTTCAAACTCAGATCGCGTGCGCACCACCCGTCATGCCACGTCTCCAACATCACCCCGGACAAAGCACCTTATCAAAAACATTTAAACGGAAGTAACTAAAGTGAAGTCATCTTGTAAATGTTTTTTTTTTTTTTCAGTTAAGGGAGAGATAGAGATGTGTAGCTGAGTAAAGAAAGTTCAACTTCTATCAGCACATGCCACACTCAGGCCGCTGCTGTGACTCCTCCATTTTTCTCCCACTGAAAGGTTCATCCCTCACAAACACGCACCCCGAGACCAGGCACTCACACACCTTCAGCACACAAGGTCATTCTTCTGCCGCCAAGACAGCAGCACAGAAGTTCATTATCGTGTCCCTAATCTCAGGAGGAAGTATGCATGTTGACTGTAACCTTGGGTTCCCTTGATCTCGCTCTCCCTTACATGCGCATACACACAATAACCACTAAAACAACTCGCTTCTAAAAATAAAGCCATAGCCACACATGGGAGGAAGAGAGCGAAAACAAATTCCGTTCCAAAACTTAGTGGGCTGCAGATACACATTACATTCTGCCTTCAAACGCTTACCAGACATAACGAAATAAGTTTACAGAGTCAAGTAACATGTTCTATCCACACTAAAAGTGAAAATACTGCATACATAACGTTTCATACACTCTGAACCCTGCTTTTAACCACGGGTAGAAAATGTTTCACACTTGTAGTTTAGAAGCAGGGTTCGCACTGCTTTTGTGGGGTTGTATATAAAAAGCAGTGTGGCAAGCAGGTGGGGCTGAGAGCCGTGGGAAAGGAGTGAGTCCCAACGGAAGAGCTCAGGAAGGATAAAAGTAGGAGTGGCTAAAATGTAAGGCGATAGAGGACCAGGCGTGGATTTCATCTGACGGGCTGCCGCTTTACTTTCGTTTTGTCATTTGTTTACTTTGGGTCATTCAAATTATGTTGACCGTTCCCGCCTCCTTTTTCCCTTATCAACAAACTTCTGTTACAAGTAGTTTCAGCGTTTGAGGTGATGTTGGAAAATTGGAGTGAAGAAGAGACCGTTTACGTTTATTTCTATACCTTTATACTATAGCTTGATAGTAGTCTGAATTATATATTATGACTGAAGATACGCTAGAGCAGGGAGTCTTTGAGAACATAATGTATGATTAATTTTCAGTATTTTGAATAAATGAGAAGATGAGTGTCCAATGACTCCTATACCATCGCTAAAACTTTTTGCAAATCATTTTACGTTTTTATTTTGTTTCAACAAGAAAAAAAAAAGGTAAAACAGGACTTCGTTGGATGGTGAAAAGTGGCTATAACATACAAAAAGCAAGATTATACAAGTTACTTTGCTATTGGTTAACTATCTAATTGCCCATGCTGCTTAAATAACAGAAAAGACGAGCCATTTCAGAAGAAAACCAGTCATAAAAAAACGTTTTTTAATTAAAGAATATGGAGAGATTTCTTACAAATAACCTGCAACATCAAATCTTTCTAAAATGAATCTATTAACAAAGTATGTTATGCGTGTTACTTCACAGCCCAGCGTAAGGGATTGATATTCAGTCTTATCTACCATCTCAGAATCTCACTTTTACCTGCATGAAGTCAACGAGACTTTCATTTATGCATTATTTAGCTAAATTCAATTAATTCTACATGCCCCGTTTTGCCTGAATTACATTAGCAACAATTAAAATAAATGTTCCAGCCATATTTAACAGGTCAATTAAAATAACCTTTTGGGCAAATTGAGGAGAAAAAAGCAGCAGCAAAGGACCTGTTCAAATTTTCAGGAGACAAATGACCAGAGCGGTTATTATATACAGCGGAGCTCCTGCGCTTCTGCACAAGAGAATGAAAACATTACTTATCAGCTGTTGATCCAAATGAAGAATTATTCCAAGATGGTGTCTTAGCTAGAGGCTCTGCGGCGAGCAGACCACAGTGTGGAAAAGTGAGGGTGAAGAAAGTCTGCAGTATATAAATGATTTGGAGAGCATGTTAGAGGATATAGCCTGCTAATGAATAGAGCCATCAGGCTAGTGGAGCTCATGGAAAGGACTGCCATCTGCCTCCCCATTATAATAATGAACTGTGTGTCACCCCACGGCGGGGACTGTGCGCTACAGGTGCACTGAACCAGTGGGAGAGCATTATATACCAGAACATCCAAATAAGCTCCGCCCCTGGAGCACCGAGGTGGTTCCTTCACACCTCATTGGTTAAATGCACTGGTGAACGACCTGTCACTCAATACCACAATCTGCAAACTACTGCTCTGAGAACTGTCAACGTTTAGTCACAGTGCCTAATGATTTTGTCTGTTAATGTTAAAGAGATAATTCAAAAAATAAAAAAATTCCTCATATTTTAAAGAATGAGGATGTTTTGACTGCATTTGTCTATACAAAGAAAGAAAATGGGGTCCAAACGGTCATTGTAACATTGACTAAAATTAAAAGTATTAAAAGCATTTTAAAGAGGACCTATTTTGCACTTTTACAAAGTCTTGATTTTGGGGTCTACTAGAATAGGCCTTGAATAAAATAAAATAAAAAAATATATATATATATATATATATATATATATATAAACATAATTTACATTGTTGCAGCACCTCTCTCTGTGTAGTTCTAGTCTCTATGAAGGGACGAGGCCTTCAATATGTTTGTCCACAATTTCACAAGTTGTATGGACTGTGGTACCTTACCTTTAATTTCCTTTTTGGTCACCGTTAACTTTCATTGTAGGAAAAAGTGCAGCATGAACATTCTTCAAAATATCTCCTTTTGCTTTCCACAGATGAAAGAAAATCCTACAGGTTTGAAACGACATGAAAGTGAATCAATTATGACAAAAAAAAAAAAAATCCTTTTCTGGGTAAACTTATACTTTAATGTGTAATAAGGAATCAAAAATTACGGTTCAGTTGTCGTTCCTAATGCCAAGTGTTAGTTCGGCAAGGATTAGAGTACCTGAGAAACACAGTGTGAGAGAATCCATAATCCCTCTGTGAGAAACTCTCTTCGATTACACCCGGCAGAAACATTCACACAGCACACAAACAGGAACAATCTGCAAAGCTATCAGAGAAAAGTAGTAGAAAAGCACTGATAAAGCATAGAGGACTTAGGAAGTATTTCCCCTGTAGCTGCTCTGAGATGAGAGCGAGATCTGCCCCGAGAGGAATAATCTTTACAGAATGAAGATTAACCTCTGATTTCTGAGAGCCAATGACGGAGAAAACCAAGAGCCGTGAGAGACAACCAACATTTGCGGGCACGATCTCAACGGGGAAAAAGGTAGACACGAAAAGACTGACAGGAATAAAGGGCATGGATCCGTTTAGAGCAAATATGAAGAACGATACATGTAGGAAGATACTGAAAAAGGGAGATAGATATGTTGACAAACAATGACACGGATTAACATTTTTTGGATGAATGTACACCACAAAAATGTATTGAAGCAAATAAGGTTCATTTTAATTTCAAGTTGACTATTGAGGGTCTCAGCTAGAGGCAGTTACCTGACTGACAGTGTCTCTGAGGATTTAAGTCAATCACAGATGCTACACAAAAAAACGTGGCCAAGAAATGTTGATTCTCCATGTGGTGATGCCCATTCAGCCTCGGCCTCTCCTGAAAAAACAGCCATCATTTAGTCAGTTCACCATTCAATAGTTCATAGGGACTTCATAGTGTGAGTGTGAGAGAGTATGTGTGTGTGTGTGAGAGAGTGTGTGAGTTCCAGTGAAGATGGCATGTTTGTGTTTGCCATGTTTTTAGACCACCAGTGCGCACAGAGAATGTTCATCTGGCATGGAGAGGAGTTCTCATGGCTGGCAACTTTATAAATGTGTGTGTATGTGTGTGTGTATGTGTGAAGCGGATTTTTAGCCTGAAAGTGAAGAGGCATTTTCACTGCTCTCCAGAACTACTGGAGCGACACTGCATAGTCTGACGGATAAATTTAAAATGGTGAGGAGAATGAGGGTGGGGAAAGAGATATAAAAGAGAGAGAGAGGCTACGCTTTAGGATGGAAACGTGCTTTCACTCTCAAATGCTCTCATTCTTTGTAGCAGCAGTTAGCTTTCTTCTAATTTTCTGTATCAAAATATGCTTTTCATGAAACTATTCCTAATCTACAACTATGAATGCCATCAGTGCCTAAGGAACATATAGTTTAAAGGGTTAGTTCACCCAAAAATAACAATGCTGTCATAATTTACTCACCCTCATGTCGTTCCAAACCCGCAAGACTTTCGTTCGTCCTCGAAACACAAATGAAGATATTTGAATGAAATCTGAGAGATTTCTGTCCGTCCATTGACAGTCCACACAACTACCATTTTGACACTTTAAAAAGTATCCATATAAACGGAGCGGTTTAGCCCAAATTTTCCAAAGAGACACGATCCCTTTACATGATGAACTAATTTAATTTAGGCTTTTATTCTCATACAAACATTCATCAACGTTCAGTTGTGGTAAACGGAAGCTCGAGCTTAACCAATAAGGTTCATTCTCGTGTGTTACGTAGCACGTTTGAGCTTCCGCAAGATCCACTGAGGTTTATTCTCACGTAAGTTTCAGTTGGGCATCAGTTTATGTTCGCTAATCAAAGAAAACATAGAAACATTCACTGATCAAAGTAACGCAGATCAGAGTTCACATATTTGGGCGAACTAACCCTTTAACTAATGCAGTCCATTTAACTTATTAAGAGAGTAACTTCTGAATACTAAAAACTTCTACTTCTAAATAAAAACAAGCATTTAAAAATGAGTAAAGCCTTTAAAAGAATGTAAAATACTGCACTTACATGGCACAATAACTGAAAAATAGAGAAACACAGTGTAATGGCTGAAGGCTGATCTGATATTCGGAGTATTTGTAATGCAATTTAACTAAAGCATAAAGATAAAACGAATTAAAAACATTTTAAAATGCTGCATGTATGCCACAGGAACTGAAAAATAGCAAGACGGTGTAACCGCCAAAGACTGATCTGATGCATTTGTTAAAAAACACAAAAACAGTAAATAAATAAAAAAAACAGCTCAGACAAAATGTTTAAACAAGTTATGATTGAAAAGTTAAAACCTCAAATTTGATGAGAAGTGGTTTCATTTGGTTAATCAGTGAGTGCATCATGTAATTTATTTGATACATTTGTTTAATCATGCCCTCCTATTAAGACAATAATAGGACGCAGTCAGAAGTGGTTTAGGGTTTGATTTGTTTATTCTTTTTTAAGCAGATCAGGGGCTCGACCTGACCCTCATGTGAACGACAAGACAAAAAAAATCGATAATGAACATCACACGCAAAAACACAGTGAACAGCTGGAAGATGTGACTAGTGCAATGGGGAGTGTGATGGAGGATTGTGGTGGATTAGAAGGGTGGATCACAGGTATGGATAAATAAATAAACGCTAAGCGGCCAGACGGACCAAATCTAGAACCAACTCAGATTTCAGAGTTCTGCGATTTTGTCGCGGTTTGGTCTAGACTGGCCTAGTGAGGCCAATATTTGGTGTCTAGTTCGGTTCTTTTCAATGAGTGCTTTCCTTTGTGAACCTAAAACATGTGTTTGGTTCAGGTGCTCAGAACGTTTGAGTTCCACCTACGATCGCCGCTGCGTACTGATTCTGTCCCTTTCAGAATGTGATTTCTCCTTACTGGATTAAAGAGAAATAACAGGAAGGTGGGAGGAAGGTAAAAGTGATGGGGGAAAGGTACAGGAAAGAAGGAAGGTTCAAGGGTGTCTATCTATCTCTCAATTCACTGCAGATTCTGGTTCAGGTCTGCTCAGGTGTGTCTCCGGGTGGTGTCTTTCCTCGGCAACAGTCGATAAACGGTGGGATCACAGATACAAACAGGTCTTCCTCTCTTCCTGCACAGAGACTTAACCCCCAGTCCTCAACTTGTCCTAGAGAAAGATTTAAAAAAAGACAGAATTCTTGTTAGGAAAAAAGCGAGAGATGCAGTGGCACGTTTCCACGGCATCTGCATGCAAATACACGAAGATAAAAAGAGAGTTAGAGGAGAAAAAGGGAGTGAATGTGAGCGGATGTGTGCATATTCTTGAGAGATGAACCACGAGGCAAGCCACGGTGGAAGCAAAAAGCCCCAACACAACCAAACGCAAACATGCGGCTCTTTCTTCCCATCAATACACATCTCTCACAGGCTACTGCACCCGATAACAGGAAATAAGAATCCCTCGAGTGAGAGAAGAAGAGAGTATGGAGAAAAAAAGGTGAGGTGGAGAAGATAGATAGGCGTTATGACTATAAAAAAGGAAGAAGCAATGGTGGAGAGGTTAAGAGAAAAAAGAAGATTCGTCCTCATTTGAACTTTAATATGAACATTAATTGCAATTGCAACCCATTTGATGTAATCGGACATATATCCGAGTGATACTGGGGAAGCATCATAAAAGTACTTAAGTACATAACATACTATAAAAATAGTCCATATGACTATATGCCAAGTCTTCTGAAGTCATATGATCGATTTTGTTACATCAAAGATTTTGCATTGACAATCTCTTAAATCTTATTCATGTTTACAATTTACCTGTACATATATAAAATTTGGCATGTCAAGAATTGTCATAGCAGTTATTGAAGTTATTGAAGCACCAAATTTGATATGAACATACACTGTATATAAATCAGTGTTATTATTGTTAACTAAAACTAAAGATGTATATAAAAAAAAACAATTGATATTAAGATAAAAATTTAATAAAATATAACAATTACATGAAGATCTAAAAAGTAAAGAATTTAAATGAGCACAAGTAAAATTACCAAACCGAAAACTGAAATAAAAATTAAATAAACTAAATAGAATTATTAAAATACCATAACAAATAATAGAAATGACAAAAGCACAATACACAACTACAACTTAAACTAAAATAAGAATGAAAAATGAACAAAAATAAACGCTAATTTAAAATATTACTCAATAGTATATAAACGATAACACTCATTGAAATTGCTCACTATGGTAATTTTATGAAGCTTTTTGTCATTTTTTTTAGTGTGACAGCCCTTGGTCACCATTCACTTTTATGATATGAAAAAGACCAGAGTAAACCTCTTTTTGTGATCGACGTAATAAAACTATATGGCTCGCAACAATATGAGGGTGAATAAATCCATTTAAGACACCTCAGTGCATCTCTCTCAGACACTCACTGCTTGTGTGAACTCAGTATCATAATGCTAAAATAAGCGGACAGGTCTAGAGTAGAGGAAAAACACTCACAGGTGGTGGCATTTGTCCCAAACCTCTGAAGGACACAAGTTTAAGCCAGTGAAAAATACGTCTTGGCACAAACAGATGCTGCAGTCACAAACTCTTCCGTACTTTTTCTGAAAGAGTGGACGACAGTTGAGAGAGGAGAGAGAGAGAGAGAGGGAGGGTGAGGAGTGTTTGACCACGCGTTAAGAATAAGAAAGAGCGAATGAGAGATCGCTGGTGATAAAGTAGTATTCATGGTGCTTAGAGAGGAAGAGGGCGTGTGCTTTATCTCTGGACTCAGGGCACTATCGGCTCGGGGTTGTACCGCAGTCACTGCTTTACAAAGTGATAGAAGGAGAAGAAGAAGGTCACAGCCAAAATATTATCAGTCCAGGAAAGATAAACCATGGAGTAATTACGCTCACAAAGCCACAGCCATGACCGATCACTGTCGTTACCCTCTCTGCTAGTCAGGCTGTATCAGGGGAATTCATTCCTCTTTAGCTATGGTGACCACTGATTATAGAGCCACTCTATCTAGACGCTTTCAATAAGAGTTATTTATACAAATATACAGTGCTTATCATGTCCGTGTTCTCTGAAAACGACAAGGATAAGATCCTGAGGGACTTCCAGAATCCAGATCCAGACAGACAAGCAAGGACTGGCCAACAAATCAGACTTTGTGATCTACAAAAAAGCAAGGGATTCAAGGAGAACACAATACATCTGCAGGTGAAAGGGTGTCTAATCAAACTCTACAGTATTTTGGTCCAGGTTCAATTGTTCATTGGTAAAAGATTTGGTTGAATTAAACCGATGCCAACATGGAAAGGGTGCCTGACATGCCCACATCCTCAAGAATCATGAACAAAACTACGCAAGGTCAAATATTACAGATTAATACATTAAATATGGCTTCAACTTGCATATTGTTCAGCCTATGATGATACAGTATTACTACATTTCAATGTGCAATTTTGATGTACTTTACTAAGATAAACATGATATAACATTTATGATAAACATATTGGTATTTAGATCACTATACTTGACATCCAATTTAAAATGCAGGTCTAAAAACCAGTTGAAAACCATTGTCCTGTTTTTCAATGATACAGCACCGTTTCCTGCACAGCTGAATCTACAGCACATGGTTAGAAATTATATTTGATCAGAGTTATGAGTTTGCAGTATGCATCGAATGTAAAGATAAAATACCGATATAAAGACACACAGCTTATTTCCATTGCGTAGTATATGTGCAAACAAAAAGCCTTTGGCATATGAGTGTTGTGCAAAGAACAGACACAAATTCAGTAACTTTTTCAATTCAAATCTATATATTAGCGTATATACAGTGCAAATATGGTTTGTCAAAAGACATTTCACTGCGGGTCTGGTATAAAACAAAACAAAATTCCAAATTCACACACTTTGCATGGCTGCACTAGGACTCCATCTCTCTTTCTCACAAATACACACAGCACAAGCCGTTTAGCTATTTTGTTATCTGGCTGTTATTTTTTTGTGTTCCTGTGTGACTAATAAATGCTTATTACACAGGTAAGCTCTGTTCCTCACAGCAGAGTCAATGAAATCATAAAATACCTCATACCCATATTCAATTTACCAGACAACAATACTAAGAACAGGCCTGAGCACACGAACATGCATATACGCAAACACAAAAACATTAGAGATGCTAAAGAAGTTACAGGTAAATTCGGCGCATACACAACTATGAATAAAACATCTCTTTATTTACATGATGTATTGCTTAAGTGCTGCAGAATTCACAGTGCTGCATTAAACTAATACCCAAGAGGGCAACACTCTTTTGCTCTCGCTACCCAAAAACTGTGCCGTTGTAAAAATCTAATGGAAAGACCCATCTGAATATAAATTGTGTTTGCATGGAATTGGAGATTTTCAGAGAGGGCCGGTCCAATTCTGCCTATTGCCATCCTTGCATTGCAGAATCGGGACCGCGGATGTTGTGGCAGTGGGGGATTGTGGGACGGTGCTATTTAAATGACTTGTCCCCGTTCCCACTTACTTCATTTAACACACACTTAGGCCCGCACCAAGAACAGCAGCTGTCAACTGGTATTATGGAAATGACTCTTTCGTCTGAGCCTACAATTTAGAGTGAACTTAGTGGCGCCTGTAGCCAAGCAGAAAGTGAAGAGAACGCTAGGCAGAAGTTTCGATTTGCAAATGGAGGTGTGGGTCAGGCAGAGAGTGTGTTATTACAGAGCTTGGAGAGGATGGCAAGGCTGTTTCACTGGATCTTAATGCTGGAGGCTAAAGAGCAGCTGTAGATGCTAATTCCTACGCTGGGGTTTGCTGGGAACTGGTGGAATGCACAAAACAGAAGACACACACACACACTAGAATGCGTCTCAATTCACACCACTAGCACTACGGGCAAATGTGGCAAAAGTTTTTGACTTGCATGAGTGATTCTTCTACAAACTATTTTACATTTATATTAAAACATTAACATTTTACATCTCATGTGCCCTGGAATAAAGATCTCAAACTGTACACGCATTTACCATATAAATACAAAATTTAAAAAAATAATATTCGATGAAAACAAACTTTTATGTTAGACGCAATTAATCGCGATTAATCGATTTGACATGTAACATTTAAACAGTTCTTAAACTTGGGTTAAAACTAAATTAGCAAAAATAAAACTGAATAAACATCATGTTAAAGATATTTTGGATGTGATTCAACTAAACTAAGACTATCCAGTGGTGAAAATGTCAGTCATACACAAACACACTCACATATTCACCTGTTTAGCATTGTTGACGCACTGTAGGTATTGAGAGGCGATGTTGGAGCACAGCAGAGTTTTTCCAGCATTTTCTCTGTAGCACTTCAGAATCTGCCCCTGAAGGTCAGTGCACACTGGACTAATTTCATATCGCCTGTGAGAGCGAGAGAGAGCCAAAAGGTAAAAGAAGGGAAGAAGGAGAGAGAAACAGTCAGAGGACAGACAAATTTAGCAAATGAATGTGGTCATTCATCATAGTTACATTTTCCATTTTTAATAAACTAATCCTGTAGCAGTGACAAAGTGCTGTTAAATGATGTTCTTGCTGTGTTTTCACAAGTAAACATCAGATCAATCACTGGTCAATAGCAGAATTGATTTGTGCAGAATTAGTTTGCAGGATAATTGCATGTTGAATCACAGTGCAGGAGGTCTGCTTCAAGACGTACATCAGCTGTAGAGGCCGTAGACATCCTGAACCACACACATTTAACCTAAATCAACACACTATACTACACTATACCCTTAATAAACTATTTTTCCTACTTTATTAATCATTTTTGACTTGACGACCTTCCTAATTGTCAGATATAGTTAACTTCTGGTGACAGTTTTACCTCTTGAGCATGGCTAAGTAAAGCCACACAATCACCCACCCGTCCAGACAATAGAAAGCAGTATTATTCAGTGCAGCTTATGTCTCCGATGTGTAGATTCTCCGGTGGCGGGATGGTCCCTCACTGACACACTAGTGCTGTGTTGAAAAAATCGATTCACCAATTCTGAATCGATTTTCATATTAATTTCTAAAGATCGATCCGTAACTCAGAGGATCGATTTAATAACAGACCTACATTTTCCCCATAAACACACTGAGACATGGCGACCGGCAGCGCTGCGGTCTCTCTGAATCCACCATAGACAGTATATAAGACTTGTTGACCAGAAATGAGGAAAGAGCCGTTCACATATTGCGTTTTTTGCACGTGCAAATTCGTTTTCCAGCCGCGCGGCCCGCGCCTCTGTTCATGGTTGCATAGCAACGACAGACGCAACGGGAAAGCACGCGCTTGTGGAGAGGAGAAAGCGGTGCAAACTGCGCTCTCCATGATGACGAGGAAGTATCATCAAAAAATTTATTGATTTCTAGCCCTTGCATTAGCTTTACTACTAGATATATTCATTGAGATGAGAAATAAAAAGCTGCGCTGTACAGCTATGATCGGCTGTTCGGCCGAGCTTTCCATGTTGTTACGGAAAGGCCGCTGGTTTTTGTCACATGACCTGTTGAGATGCATTGAAGTGCTTCTCACTGAATTTGCACGCGTATAAAACGCGATATGTGAACGGCCCCTAAAGTGGTATCGTGTGCGGTTGTATCTAGTTTAAAAGGCCTTTTAAATATGAACGCAGTTTTGGATTAAATAAAAGGACAGTCAAGTCAAACAAAACACGTTTTATCTCCTGTTTAGTTGGTAACACTACATTAAGACACCATTCATTAATATTACTTAATGCCTTATCTAACATCAACACATTGAGTGAACAATATATTTTTACAACATTAATGTATGTTGGTGAATGTTATTTAATACAAACACTTGATTGTTCATGAACAGTTAAAACTTTTGAAAATTTTATATTTTAAGAATATAAGATCGGATCGGATCGAATCGAATCGGTTAATGATAATCGATTCAAGATCTTGAGAATCGGAATCGAATCGATTCTTGAAATTTGAATCGATACCCAGCACTATGACACACACACACCTGCATCTAAACCCCTCCAGCTGTCCCATGTGTCTGAGCCCAACAGTCTAGTCTGCACTGATATGGACACTTTGGCAAATAAATTCTACATTGTACTGTATGAATGATATTAGAATGCAATATCAATCTACATTGAGAAAATGAAACTAAAAACCTTGCAACAGATATTTATTTTACTGAGGAATCTTTTTTCATATTTCTCATCTACATTTCACAACTGAAGGCCTATATATATATATAAAAAATACATACCAACTTTCTTTAACAGCTAAATGTAAAATACACGCTACCAATCAAAAGTTTGTGCAAAATACAGTAAAACAGTAATATTGTGAAATATTATTACAATGTTTTCCATCTTAATATATTTTAAAATTTAATTTATTCCTGTGATGCAAAGCTGAATTTTCAGCATCATTACTTTCTTTTGCTGCTTAATATTTTTTGTGGAAATCGTGATACAAAACCATGACAAACATTTTTGACTGGTTGTGTATCTTCCACAAACATGACTAGTAAGATTAACCAAATTGGATTCCAACAAACAGTTATTACATGCTTACTGCTACTTGTTTATTTATTCATATAAATAAAAGTAACCATAAAACTTGTAAGAAACCTTCAGTCTTTTCTATTTCCCTTCCTCTCAATGATAGAGATTTCCACATTTTAATGTAGTAACAATATCTCTATGCAACTGCAATTATATTTTGGCAGAAACTACCATGGTGATATATTTAGCAAGCAACTTGTGCACTCAACTCAAGAGCTCTTTTTCCAAATGTATTTGCAAAATACCCCAGAATATCCAAAGTTTGACCCAGACAGCATTGAGTTTCATGCTGGATTTTACAAAACGTTGCAGATTGCTATCAACAACTTGTCTATCGCTCAAGGTCACAAAAAAACAGTGAATTTCCAACCAAATATCGGAAGATACAGAGGATAGAGCGGGTCACACTGGGCATATTGACGAAGACCACCCGATTCCCATGAAATCTGAGGCCCAACGTGTCCGAAACCGAAACATCACCTCTGTCCCCGGAGGATTAGAACACACACACAGAACTCTTCATTTGACAGGGGTGACCTTTGGGACAGCAAAAGGCAAAGCAAGGATTGGGCGGGAGGGAGATGTTATCCTGCTCTATTCAAGGAGGCGCTCTTTTTAGATCAGACGCGGTTTAATCCGCGCCGTCATTCATATTAGCTGCTCTGAAGGGCAGATGAATGAAGGAGTGAATGGACGCCCGCTGTCAGTCACCACCCCAACTCTTTGGGTCCCGGAAGGACTGGGGATTCACCCGTTCTCTTTTCTTATCCTTCGTTTTTTCTCTATCTCTCTGTCCTTTCCTCAATCCGTCCACTCAAATACACACAGCTGCTGTCTATCACACATCAACCCCCTTCTTGACAAAAATGGTGGAAACTATGCACTAAAGGTACTTTACTGGTGATGGAAAAGTATATAATTTTAAGTATGTAACGAAACAGTGTGGCAGTACTGGGACATACCACCATGTATATATATAAAAATAAAAAAACTCTGTATGATAGTCTCCTTTTGTCCATTTATACCTTAAGTCCATCGAGTCATACACTCTCTTTGAGTTGTGAACAATATTAGCCTAAAAAGCATAATACAGAACTAGATATTTGATGTATCGCACTATGCATGTAATCATAAGAGACAGCTCTTAACCTTAATTTAATGAATTACATAATTATAAATTAAATGTAAATATACTCTACCATTTAAAACTTTGGGGTCAGTGGGATTAAAAAAAAAAAAACATTTAGCAAGGACACATTCATTTATTAAATGTGACAACATAAATGATAATCTTTACTATCAAAAAAAAATATTACAAATAAATGCTGTTGCTTTGACATTTCTATTCATCAAATCATGCTGAAAAAAAACAACTGTTTTTCATCATTGATAATAATAATAATGAATATTTTACCAAAATATGAGGACATAATATTAGCACATTAGCTTTGCTGTTCAAACACGTCATCTGAGGTTTAAACTCAATGCCAATGGCATTATGGGTAAAATATCCACACATCAATACAGCTGAATGGCACCTTCACCATCTCTCTTTCTATCTCCCATTCTCTCCCCTCACAACCCACAGATCGGGCGTCAAAAAGCAGGACAGCTCTATGATATCATAGGCGTGTATATATTTATTTATGTCCGCGTGTAAATCCCTCCATCCCGCTGAAATGGTTTTTGGAAGAAAAGTAGTAGATGTGGGTCATAAATCACAGCGAGCAGGCGCTCGGACGACTGTGACACCGAGGGCTGAGAGAGACACACAGATATGAGATGCTTTATCACAGGAGGAGCGAGAAAGAGAGAGCTTCTGAATGAAAGACAGGGAAAAGAGGAGAAAGGACAGAAAGAGACTGTGCTCTAAATTATCCCATGGTTCTGCAACCTTCCTTTTAACCTACACTAGCACACGAAGGACTTCCTATAGGTGTGCCGGTCTGTAGGGGATTTACTAGGCAAAAACAACATTCGGGCTCAGTAGCGCAGGGAGAAACGGCGGACGAAAGGCACAAAGACGCCCTTCCTACTGCATTTCGCTGGTTAAAATACCAGCACACATTTCTCAAACAGTCTTAATTCTCTCAAATCAAGACTAATGTAATATCGGCCGCCCGGCGCTGCGTATTTAAGTCCGGTGTTTTACAGTCGGCTCGGATGAACTGAGACGTCTCTCTCTTAACAGACATGTGACTATCCGTCATCATTATGAGCACTCGCAGTCTAGCGGGGTGAAGAGGTTAAGCGTCCACTTCTGAAAAAAACACATGTATGTTCATTTAGGAGCTGACGGCGTGTGTGACAGGCAGACAGAAATCAAAACAAATGAAGCAGTTACGAAGAAAAATGATAAGCACTCATTTTCGTCGTTTTTAAAACACGATCCATCAGTTGCGAGAGGGAAGCGGAGACGCCACGGGCTCCGAAACGAACTCGCATCGTCCCATTACCTGTCGGGTTGGAAAGAAAGAGGAGAATTGGGGGGGAGGTCAGATAGCAGGGTGAGAAAGGCAAGGGAAGACAAAACGCAACGATGAAGGAGTAGGAGGAATGATTTATAGGTAAAGATGCAACGGAGCTAAGAGTGGTCCAGAATGCAGTCTGGAGACACACTTTCAAGATGATGAGGGTTTGATAACCTGTGACAGCACCAGTCATAACTGTGTGTGTGGAGCTCCTCTTGTTGAGTGAGAAGGCCATTTACTCCGCATTGATATTCTTTGCTGTTCAGCCGTCGACTGACCTCTTTTAAAACAGAATACTTAGCTTAAATATTATGGCTGGTCTACTGCCGTTCACTTATATTTCGCTGTAATAGCTATAATTGTGTTCTCCGAGACAGGTCAAGCTGTGCTTCAATAGGCAGTCAAACTTCATGGCCTTTTAAGAGGAGTTATTTCTTCTAAAGAGCAGACTATTATAGTCTGAGATCTCGCTGTGTATTATGGGGCTTTTCCAAGGAGACGTGAGAAATACCAACACACAGTCTCAGAAATAACCTCTATATGCAAATGAAGGTGCTAGGGACAATATCAAGATATATTGGTACTGTATTGGATATCAACTAATATTAGAACTTCAATGCTCATTTCCTATTTTTTAATTAAGATTCCATTGCTGTCTTTTAACGCTGACTGAAAGTGACATAATTTAATTGAATAATGCCATGAAATGTAATTTTTGGAAAACAATGTAGCCTATAAAATAGAAAATTATAATTTAACATTTAATAATACTTACAATTTATTATTAAATAAAATAAATTCACATATAGCATTCAAAACATCTGATTTTACGAAGTAGTTTTATTTTTTATTTATGAATAAAACTATAATATCAGATTTATTTTTAGAAAATGTAAAAATGAAAAAAAAAAAAAAAATACTATAACACTAAATTCAGGTGTTTCAACCTATACTTGGACTGTTTCTCAATTCCAAGAACGTAAAGAACGGTCTCCAGGTCTTTACCACTTTATTAAAATGAATCAAAACAAAAATGACACGTTTACTTTCACGAGGCGTCATTATTTGTGAGCTTGCAGCAGGAATCTTTTAAGTGAGAGCGAGAGGTTTAAAGCGTACAGGCTTCCGTACATCGTCCTCCCGCAGCATCCTCTGGAATTCCTAACGGTTTGATTCTCTCAAGTCTGCATTCGATGCATCCTCAATATCACATCCGGGTACTTTCATGCGTCCTCTACTTGTGTTCTTGAGTACAGGAAATTAAACTTCGATGGTTGATGATGACGTAGTACGAGCACACAAGGACGCAAGATCACTTAAGAACACATTGAGAAATGGCTTCAGTTTAACTATTCATGAAAAGCAGACTGATATTGATGTGAAAATGTGGTGTAGTGCATTGGAAGACTAATTCCAACAAGTGCACTTTGACCTAAACAGGACACGTTAATGGGCGACTAAACTGGGTGAGCAGAGACATTTAAACCCATTTAGAGAACAGAAGATAGCAGAACATAGGGAGAGGTCAACACTGTGAAACTGCTTCGATGTGACACAGTTCGGAAACACCCTGGGGACACAAGACAAACACACAGAGTGCATGCTTAAACACAGCATCACAGGATGAGGCAAAGGTCAGCACTGACAGGTGGCTGAAGACAACATCCCATTCTTCCAGTCAAGCATTATCTGTAATTCAACCAGCATCCACGGCCGCGTAGCTCAACAGGCTGTGTGTGTGCATAAATGTGTGGAAGAGCTGTTTCATATGTGTGTGTGAGCAGACAAGCAATGAATGCACGCATTTTTACATGCATTCTTCAGCATCCTCTGATCAACATGCTTCATTATTTCTAATTCCAACCTTCTCCTCACCTTTTACCCTAAACCCTAACCTCTACTTTTAACTGTCTAACCTCAAACTGAACATCTTCACTTAACCTAAACCCTAACCTTTAACTCTAAATCCTAAACATTACTTGCACCTATTTTCCAAGTCTAAATTCCCAACCTTAAACCATAACCATATCAGAAAACCATTGGATGACAGAAATGTCATTCCAAATCACTAAACGTTCAGTTCACAATGTCATCACTGTATTGCTTGGTTTCTCAAAGGTGTTTTGAGTTCTGTTTGGCCTAGAAGCGGTTATGAACGTCACTACTATGTTGACATCCAATCCGTTTCTATTAAAGCTGCATGATTCTCCCATGATTCTGAACGGACAACTAAACAAAATAACGCAATTTACTAGCTGTTCTGACAAAATGTTCATTGCTGCAATCTATTTTAAATGATTACTTAATCTGAACGAATTATTTAAAAAATAAATGGTTTGAATAAATTATTCACTGACTTCACTTGTTTCATTACTGGATGAATCAGAATTTAACAAATCTTTCGAATGAATGATTCAATGACAAATACTTTTTTGAACAGTTGCTTGTCGCCACCTACTGGTGTAATGATACAGTCGTTATTTAAAGTGTCAAGTTTCTTTCAAAAGGTGATTCAATATTTTGATCGCTACCTTAGAGATCAGCATTTATATCTGGATTATAAACTTTTATCCCAGTACTTCTGTGAAAATCTCAATTATTGTAATCGTGTGAGTGTTTGAATTGAGAAAATGATTTACGACGAGATGATTTTAATGATTAATCGTGCAGCTCTAGTTTCTATAACATTTTATTCCCCTAAAATATATATATTTAATATAAATATATAATATCAAAGCCTGACAATAACAGATGTTTTTCACTCATCATATTAAATTGTCCATGTACATGGTCAGAGAAATACATAGGATTTTTAGAAAACTTCTCCATTGTTTGTGTTGTTTATCTAGTCGCTCCACACTTGCATAAATAGAACATTTCTCAACTTGCCATGTTGCTAGACACAATCTGTCATCAACGGCTGCTGACGCTTATGTCTCAGGAAGTCACCAATAAGGATAGGCCTAACCCTACAACAAAGGGTGTCGATCAAGGAACAAGGTTAATCGTGTAAATCAAATGGATGTTATTATACAGATGTAAAGGCATTGCAAAAAACACTACAACACCCCTTTGTTATTCATGGAATAAGGTACATTAAAATAAATCATGTTAAATCAAATAGGCATTTTATTCTACAGATGTACAAACATACCAAAGCAATTAGACCATTTCACCTCAGACTGATTTTTTTAGAAGTCAAACCCACAAGCACATCCAAAGCTTTCAGCTACTGAGAGAATAAAGACGTCGAAGAGACGATCATTTACAACTTCAAGTAAAAGATTATCATATCAAACTCATGTTAATTCCATCAATTATGCAGATTTGGACCTCCATCTCCAGGGCAGTTTCAACTTTCAGGAAATCAAAAGGCTCAGACAAAATATACTTAATTCTTTTTACTCAACCCAATTCCTGATAGGATCTTATCGCCTGTTTTCCCTTTAGAGGGCAGATATGGTTGGAATATCCATTTGGGAAAAGCAATACAGATAGACTTGTTTCTAATGTACAACCTAAACACACACACATACACACACACACCTGTGGCCCAGCATTCATATAATACAGAGACTTTTATGTTTCTTTTCTTCTTTCTCACGCACATGCAGTTAAACCTCATTATTCTCGCAGTCAGTAAAGCTGCGTCTTTCCTCGTGAAACATCAGACCTGGAAGACATTTCATTATATACAAAAAAGCCTTCTCACACACGCTTTTCCCTCCACCCCGTAATCCAATCACAGCGCTGCTAATGCACCTCTCTAATGCAATCAGCCAATCACAGCATCCACTGCGGGCCCGCTGGTCACATGACACCCCAGTCCAGGCCTGTGCGAAGAACCATGTCAGGCTAATGCTATTTTAATGCATTTCTTAATGCAATTTAGCATTAGCTGCGCAACCTCCCCCCTCCCGACTCCGATCCTGCCCCACTGGACACCACAAATCAATTTCTGACATTTCTAAAGAGACGATGATCCCTGTGTTGGCACTGAGGAAGAGGGATAATGACAGCCTAATGCGATTTGTGAGCGCAGGCTAGTCCTGAAACAGGCTGGCCTTCATTCACTTCCCCTTTACCAACATGCATTACTATTGGGGCTAATAGGCCACATTAAGACATATGGAGCCAAAATGTCCTATAATTGTAGGGCTCTTCAGTTACATGTTTCCAGCTACAGTAGCCTAATGGCCAAGATTTCACATTCATGACAAGACTTTATCGAAGTTTGTCAGAATAGATGATGGAAACATCTTTAGTGTGTTTCCGGATGGAGTAGTGAAGCATGATTGCATGTTTTTTTGTAGATTCAAAGGGATAGTTTGACCATTTACTCACCCTAGCGTGTTTCTTTTTAAACCCGTAGGACTTTGCTTCTACCGTAAAACACAAAAGGAGTCATTTTATAGCAAGATATTCTCCATATAAAGGAGACGAAAAAGATTTTCAGTTAATAACACCTTAAATTTTGCTCCGTTCAAGGCTTTCGCGTGGCTTCAGAAAAATATATCACATGATTCATATGTGCTACTTTTAATAATGGTGACCCTGGTCTTCATTGGCTTTAGTTGTATGGAAGTGAGCAGCTTTGACATTCTCTAAACAAAGATGTTTAAAAAAAAATATGAGAGCGAGTAAATAATGTTAGAATTCTCATTTTTAAAATGAAACCTATACCATACCTAACTACAGCCTTGTGTAAATGGGACCTGACAGAGATGCTAGAACAAATGCTCATTGTGAAACATGTAATGCAGCCAAGGAGCTACCCAGCATTAGTGTGTGCTCACATTTAGCATACATGCATCTTACTTGCACAATGTATTGTGTCTGAAAAGGCAGGATATACGCCACATTAATGTTGGACTTTAAGCTGATGAACGTAGTGTGTAACTCACTTGAACTTGGCGTTGACCTCGTCTGCTGCCTTGTGATAGTTTTCATTGGACACCTTGTAGAACTGGCCACTCTGAGGAAGAGAGGGAGTGAAAATATGTGTCAAAATAAAATATTTACAGAAAATCACTGCTTTTCAGAATTAAAATCTATGCCTGTGTGTGTATTCCTAATCCATTTGCTGTCTCCTGCAGTATGAATAGATGAAGGGGAACATTTATAGACATAAAAAGCTCCCAATAACACAAATGTTCAAAACAGCAGCAGGTCCAACCCAACTGAGTCTCCACCTTTCTGTGCTTCCAGTACAACAGAAGGACAAAAAAATTGATTGAAATATAATTTTACGCATTTTTTTGTTGTCTGGCGTGCAGCACAAAGAGTTCTGCTGGCTTTTAGATTTCAAAGACGGGAGGAAATCAAAGAAAAAGTGTCAACAAAGATGAAAAGGTCATCACACTAACAGATGATGGCAATCTAAAAACTTATGAGGATCTTGGTGAAGTGTGTCAAGAGTAGGTGGGTAAAAATGAATGTCCTTACAACCTGGAATGGACCTTGATAAACCGTTCAGGTCGGCGATTCGAAAAGATAACTGACATTTCCAAGAAAAAGGGCCGGATGTCAGATGGACGACTGAATTTGAGGATGTGACAACAGAAACTTGCTCGAGCTACATCCATAAAGAGAGCTCTCAATCACAGCGAGACAGGTTCATCTCACATTCACTGTCTCGCACACACAATCAATACAAATGAAAGACAACAACCATGAGGATCAATAATTATATCTTAGGCTTTTAGTGAAGCTACTGTATAGCTTCTGATGGACTGCATGTCAAGTAGAAGCCATTGGTCTAGTGGCTTTAAGATATGTGGTACTAGAGTCCAAAATCAGCTTCCCGTCAAACCTACCAATGGCTGGTAGATAAGCAATTTGCATACCATTAATTGTATATGTATGTGTGTGTGATATAATATTCAACTAACATAGAAAATATAAATAAATTAAATTAAATTTCCAAGTTAAAAAATAGTTACCAGCTAATGGTTTTATTTACTTACTAAGGCAAGATTTTCACATTTGGTGCTCGGCCAATTTTACTGCACTATTGCACTGTGGGACCTACTGTAGGAATCTGAAGGGCCGACGCACACACTTGTAAAATTCCAAAGTAATGTTTGATTTCCCCCTGAGTAAAGAAGCCTGCCATCAAGCCAAATATTGTCACAACAGCATTGAGAGTTAAAGACGGCATCAGGTACGAACTTGAATCCGAGGGGCCTGGAAAAAGGGAACAACAGCAGTGATTTTAAGAGCATGTTGTGATGATGCTGATCTGATGGGAGAAGTCGGCACTAATGAGTGCTACACACCAATAAGTCGCTGGCCTGCACAGACACTGATTACATGGAAAGTCGGACCTCCACAAACGCACACGCTCTAAAACCCCATGACCTGATTGGCGGTGTAATTTGGGAGGTCTGCCTTTTTCCTTGATTAAAGAGAGAATGGGATTGGTGCTGATTTTGATTTCGGAGTTGGGCCACACTGATTTAGAGGCCCCTCCATCAATCTGAGAGCGTACGTTTACCTCCCACATACTCTTTCCCGAAACCCTAAACCCTCATCTTCATTCGTCATGGCTAGAGTGATTACAAAACTAGATATTTCACATCTTAATCATCATTTAAAAAAATAATGTTGTCTATATTTCAGAAATATTAACGTTTTGAGAACTTGCACCACATGACATTTTACAACATGAACTACCCTTGCCTTATCATGAAAATACATAATATTTTAATAGACATGTTGATCTTAACCCAGTCATGAGGGTCTGCAGGAGACATTTCTAAGAGGAGTTAGTAAGACCACAATACTTTTTTTGGTCACAATACACGACTTTGATTTTGCTTTTAATATTAAAATACTTTTGACTGTTGGACTTGTTGGTCAGACCACATGACTTTGCAGACTTATTTTGTTATTACTATTACCTAAATATTTTAGAGGGAATAAAACACGTCTATCTGCAAAATCAAAGCCTCTCTATGGTAAGTTAAAACACTTGTCTGTTGGACCACATGACTTTGTTGGTCGCACCACAATTTATTTCTTGTTTTATTTATTTACTAAAAATATTTTAAAAAAGAAGAAAAAAAAACTTGTGTCTGATGGTTGCAAAGAGAGAGGCTTTGATTTTGCAAAAGTGCTTTATAATTCTTTCTTCTTATGCATTAAATACAATTTAAATATATTGCACAAAGTCATGTGGTCTCACTAACAAATCATAAGAGGACCACTGCAGGCAGGCAGGCATACATACATATATATATATATATATATATACTGTATATATACACACACACACACACACACACACACACACACACACACACACACACACACACACACACAGACAGTATATATATGATGTTATAATGTGGCAGTTGTATAAACCCTCAAACATTTTTTCAAGGTATCATTCCTTTCCTTAGCAAGCACTACTAAAAAACTCCAGTTCTTTACCTGTTCCACACAGCAGCTGTAAAGCACTCTCTCACTTTCTGTTTACAGGCATCTTAAAATAAAACTTTATTTAATCTGATGCACACAGGGGTGTTATGAACTAATGAAAGAATCTCCTAAAAACTACTCCTGCCACTGATGGCACACATAGGTGGTGTTTTGAGAAACAACCCCATGTTCAAATTAAATCTCGCAGGCTTTATAATGAGAGATCTGAGCAGTGGTGCAGTAATCAGCAGGCTGCGTTATCTCTCACAGACCAGAGAGGATGTGGAGGGAAACCCCCACTGAGACAGCCATTATGGCTCAACAGCACGGCAGCCATATTGGCTCCGCAGCGCACAGGCGGAGGTGCGAGACTGAGCTTTAACAAATCAAAGCTAGCAACTGCAAACAGGGAAGGAAAGCAGAACAGAGGCCTGTGGAGTCAGTCAATCCTTCCGTCGCTGCCTCTTACCGCGGGACACTGTGAAACAAAACAGACGAGTGGAAATGTCCCAAATAAGCACAAATGCTGTAGCTTAATGGCAAAAACCTTCAGTCCAAGCATGGAAAACATTTTTAGAGTGACATATTGGTGACATTTTACGACTCATAAAGAACACCATATGGGGTTGGAATGACAAGATCGTGAGCAAATGATAAGAAATGTTTAACTATTCCAATTTTACTATGCTTGTGGCTGGAAGTAAAAACAAGAGGACCTGACTGTGAGTGCAAAGCTCACGCTGTGTCCCGTCTAGATAAAACTCTGCTAATTAAATTAACGAGGCTTCGTGCGGAGACAGACACTGTCCCTTTCCAGTGTGTCGTCTACAGGGAGGAAGAGATAATGACCACACATTGATCTCAAATAAAACAACTCACATTCTTCACTTAACAATGATGTCAGAAGCACAGAAAACAGAACGTGAGAGAGTTTTACATGCAGAGATTATCTATTTACATTGTAGCATCACTACATCGTGTTGCTAGGTAACAGCCAAAAGTGTTCATGTGATAAAAAAGATAAGAAGTTTTCTTTTGGACTCAATTTCAGAGAGTTGTGCTCTTGAAAATCTCACTCCACACCCTCAAAATTAGGGTTGAGAATTGAGAACTTGTTCTGATTTAGAACTGGTTTCATTAAAATAATAATAATAAATATATAAAACAAAAAATAAACTGGCAAATAAGTAAATAAATACTGTTATCTGGTTGTCCAATGAATGGTAGATGGGGAGAAACCCATTAATCAATCAATTATTAATAACAATACAAGTTATTATTATTATTCAATATAATTTATGAATCATTCAATTACACATCAATACTTAGTTTTGCAATCTCATAGAGTACACACCTCCCAACCAGATTCATGTTCTGTAGAGGTTTTTTCGTTTGTATTTTTTTTTATTGAATCTAAGAGATATTACAATACATTACTCACAAGTATTGTTAGTTTAGTATTGTGTTCGTTTAGTGTTAGTTTAGTATTTTTGGTTAAGAATAAAGTTAAGACAAGGGCAGTTGCATCTTAAAAAAAATGATAACAGAATCGTTAATTTAATCATAAAGGGACTAAGAATGTCGAGAAGGGATTAGAACAGAATAGCTTACAATTCCCAACTCTTGTTACCAGTTTGCACCTGACTGACAGGTGCAATGCACTATGGGAATTTTATCACTAAGCCTGACTGGCTTGGTAAGCGATCAATGTTATTATGCTTTTCTTACACATTATCAAGCCAGACCATAAGAATGTATAATTATGAGCAAGCTATAATCCAGTCAAAGCCACTGTATTTAAGTACCTTTGGGGTCATTTAGATTCCATTGATCAGGCTAAAATCACTGTATTAGCAGCTTTCTTCAACACCTCAGACTTTCCACTGTTATCATGGACACACAACTTCGGATAACGCAATTGAGTAGACAAAAAAAAAAAAATGAAAAGAAATGGGTGAAAAAAAAGAGGAGAGCGGTCAGTTGAAATATGAGATTGTTTTACAGAGTGAAAATCTGAGGCGAATATATACGTGCGGTTCATATATAGATATTGTTTCAGAGGCAATTTGAGTGGCCACGGCAATAAGTAGGCTGGAGGTGGCAGTCGTCTCAGAGCTGTGACGGGCTGTCACACGCAGGCCACTGATAAACGAGCAAACTGAATTGAAAGAGACATGTAATATATATCAGCGTTTTATTCTCTTCTCTCTCTGTATCTCTCATTCACTCTCTTTTTCTTTTTCGTAGCTGGTATTGTTAGAGACCAAAGGCTAGGGATTATATATATACAGTGTACACACACACACACACACAAACTATGAATAATGCGATTACACATACTTATATTTGCTAGGAAAATGATCAATATTACGGTTACATAAGTATTTCATAATTGTATTCATTTTAATTATTGAAAATGTAAATATAAAAAAAATTATTTAATAAAATGTTGTATTCTGAGCCCTGCACGGGCCTCAAATCTAGGCCCTAGCCCGGCCCTGGCCCGAGACGCTCAGGCCCTAGCCCGGCCCGTGTCCGACAGCTCATCATAATTATCAGCCCGAGTCCGACCCGAGCCCGTTTTTTTTTTTTTTTTTTTTTTTTTTTTTTTTTTTAAATATAGGCTACATGTAGCCTGGTCTAGGGCAAACTAACTATTTGCAACCATTAAAATAGTTCCGTTTTGTTAGTTATGTTTCTTATCATTTCTTTATTAAGTTAATTTAGACAAATGTTCGTTTCTTTTTGTTTTTTATTGACGACCAAGCAGTCGACATCGTCAGCGAGTTAAACATGTTTGATCCATTTAGCCTCTCAAATCAACACTTTACTTGGCTACAATAAAATCCATAAAACACCTTAAGCATATCACACATAGACAGTTATAGTTTAAACGTTTATTATCATTTTTTAAAAGCTGAGGCAAACTGCTCTGCTGCTCACAGTCAGCGCTCGCAAACGAAATGAGCTATAGCCTACAATCTAAACAAATCAAATAAATGGCATTAAATTAAAAACAAACATGCACATTATCTTACCTCAAAAATCAAGTCTTCACTACAGAACATGGCCATTCTTATTTCCAATAGTTTCCAACAGACTGATGAAAATAAAGTCGTTTTCAAACGAAAGCCAACAAGACAGCCCCCTAACATGGCTAATAACAGTTTCTTACAGAGCATCGTGAAGAAAAATCACAGCATCCACAGTGGAAGGTTTTAATCCAGTCAGCCCGAACTATCTTGAACTATTCCAGCTGCGCTGAAGTCACGCTCCCTATACTTCTGCTGCTGGCGGGGACACTAAAAACAGCGAGCCGGTCGCGCAAATCTTGGGTCGCGCCGCCGGGAAACCTGTGTGCGTGCGTGTGTGTGTGTGTGCGCGAGCGCGAGCAGACTGTCATGTGTCAGTCATATGTCAGTGTGATAGGTTTAAAACGTCGTTATATGTTTGTTTTTCCATCGTTAACTTCTCATATTTAATTTTAATACATGTCTGAAATAGGCTATAAAAAGAAGGATAAGCCTAAAACAGGCCCGAGGCCCGGCCCGCGTGTGAACTATGACGTGAAAATTGGCCCGAAGCCCGGCCCTAGGGGCGTAAATAAGTCGGGGCCCGTCGGGCTCGGGCTGAAATGCAGGGCTCCTATTATTATTATCATTATAATTTATTATCATTATCTGCATCTGATGGTTCTTTTATAAAAGAATATGATGGTACATTTATTGCATATACTATATATGTTCCCCTACTCTTTTCTATGCTACTGTCTTGTATTTATGATGTCTAACCAACAAATCATTATTCACAAACCCACTGGGCTCAGACACACTAGTGTTCAGCTGAGTGTGTCTCTCTCAGAAGGGGTGAGGTCTGTGTATGTGTTTGTGTACATGTTGACACAGTGCCGGGAATATTGAACAGAGCTCGATAAGTGATTGATGAAGCTGCGAGTGATCAATAACGCCTCCGCATGCAGAGCTGAAATGGCGTGAAAGCTGTCCTTGTAAAGAGACAGAGACTGCGGTGTGCAAGATCAGCTAGATTCATGGACACAGGATAAGTCTAGTCACTGACTTAATGGAGCTTTAAAAGAATATTTTGGGTTATTTTCTAACCTAGATTCTATGGACTGCATTTGTGGCATGCTGTCAATAACCACAGACTTCTTTATAGTGTGCAAACTAACACAAAAAAGCAGTTACAGTAAATCACTCATTACAGAAGCTTTCAAGTAGAGATCTGATGTAACAGTGTGTGGCGTTGGACAAGATTTGATGGGCGAGTGCGGGTTCAGGAAGTAAGACACTCGTGTGTGTGCATGTTTGCATTTTGGAGAGCATCAAAGGTTTCTATGTACAACATGTTTTTGCAGCGTTGAGCAATTTAGACAATCATAAACGTATCTGCTGATTTCTTGAACGCAATGGCCAATCAGAGGTATTTAATTTAGAATCCATCCAGTTGATGGGCCCCATTGACTTTCATAGTACAGTATTTTCTTTTACATACCATGGAAGTCAATGGGGTCCATCAACTGTTCAGTTACCCATATTCTTCAAAATATATTTTGTGTTCAGCAGAAGAAACAAACACATTTTTAGCTGAACGATCCCTCTAACAGTGGTTTGTGAGTGTATGCTTTAAGAACAAATAATTTATCAAGAGCGTTTAGGCTGGGATGCGTAGTTTGTCTAGACGGCGTAAACTATTTCATGGAAATTTCATTGGGGGGGGGAGGAGAACTAAAAGGAGAATCAATATCAGCGTGGCGTTTTCGAGATGCCGAGAGCTCCACGTCCGTGACAAACTTCGACTTGACAGAGACGCACTCTTGCATGTACTGTATTGCATGACAGGTGAGAAAATGTAACATAAAACTAATCAATGTTATATAGTTCAACGTGATGAAATGTTAGAATATGATCTGTATGTTATTCTAATGTTGATCTAGCTTACTAGTCTCATACAGCCAACAAACTAACACATAGAATAACATTACAACTTTCAAAACACACAAATAGTGTAGACCAAGTGAAACAGCCCCTAGCGGCGAATTTTTTTTACATATTGTAGCTTTAAGTGCTAGCTATCAAATTAGCCTTAGTAAGAAAAGATTCTGCTATTTAATTCCAAATTTTTTAAATAAGACATGTTAGTGTTTTGCAAATGCTAAAGTATGTGAATAGCAGATGAGTTGAAAAAGCACAAAGAGATGGTTACAGAGGGCTAAAGTCCCTTTGAAACACAGATGGACACACAACCTACACTTTTAAAATGGGTCAACACTAGATATCTACCATTTTTGCACACACTTTCACACCCCCTTCTGGGAGCTTAGTATGTGTGCGTCCTTTGAGGGTGAAGAATCTGAGGTGAGGGGAGGTGGACGCCTCCCATCCCAGAGGCTCAGAGGAGGATCTGACCATGAGCTGCAGGAGGGTGTCAGTTTGAGGACACAACAAATGAGTGAGCAAGGTTGCAGAGAGGCCTCAGCCGCACATTGCAGATCAAGACAACCTGCCTCACCATGGCATTGTAAAGCAAGACAGCCTGTCTCACCTCTGCCTCTATAACACAGGACAGTCTGACTCACAATCTGCCTCTATAGCTCAGGACAGCTGCACCGCGCATTAGTGAGTTAGTGTCGAGAATTACGGTTATCGTATCTTGTTAATAATAATGTAGTGCTTTATCGCTCATCACTATATATTCAGAAACTGTGGATAATGTAACTGCAAATGTATAGGTCATACCCTTTCCTTCAGCTTGGCCACTTGCTCTCTGTAGAAGGCGTCCTGCTTCCGGAGCTCTTTGTCTCTCTCCTCCAACTGTCTAGCCTGTGGAGAACACACACATACACACAATTGCATTCAATATAACATCACACAGAGTGTCTAGCATCAGCAGACAGCAAAATGAAAAGCTTGGCAGGATGTTCACGCTGATCTTTTCCAAGCAATGATAGTAAATGGGCAGTCAAGCTCCAAAAATGAGAAAAAGCACCCTAAAAATAACACAACAGTTGACAATATGACTAGATTGCTATATCCGAAGCTATTCGAAGTCATTTGATAGCTTTATATGAAGAATAGAAAGAAATTGCAGATGAGTTTTTAGTAATTTTCTTATACATTATAGATACGATGCTACCCATCATTTAATCGTGATATTTGACGGAAAACTAAGGTAATCGATCACAAAACCATGTTTGAATGGAGAACGGTCTTACAAAAGCAAAAAAAAAAAAACATTTCTCCAAAAAGTGTGCAGCGCACAGATAAACGTTGGGGTTATAATGTTCAGGAACAGTGTTTAAAATCTATTTTAACCACTCTCGTCAGCCCTAGGAAGGTCAAACAAATGAGTGGAAAAAACTGTCTCTTTGATATAGCGACAACACTGTATTCTCTAACGCAGTTTAACCAGGCCTCGTCCCCTTTTTGCGCATTCCGTGGGCAGGGATTATTTAAATGAGGAACATTATGACTTCATAAGATCTGGTAAAATCGCGTTGTAGTCCAAACGAGTTTCTTGGAAAGTGGATTCTGTTAAAAAATATATCCCTTTGGAGTGGAATTTTGTGCTCAAATGGAATAAAGTCAGTTTTGGAACAACATGAGTGTGTGTAAATGATGGCTTAATTTAAATTCCGAGGGGAGCTTTTAACATAACTTCAATATATTTCTTCAGGCACAATCATAACTAATCTAAGTCCTTACACATAGCAGCACAGTAGATATTCTCTACCCTGAAGAGTCATTACGGCCTCAGGTTGCTGGCATTGTGAGAGATGACATAGACCTTTGATTATTCCAAGGGCATCAGTTCATGACAGGGTTCATGTGGGAACGTTCACTGGAACCCTCTTTGTGTGTTAGAGGCTTGGTGTGTGTGAATGGAAGAGAGCGATAACATCAGCAGTGGAAGAATAAAAAAATCTTTATGGCCTTATCCGTGATTCTCTGTCCTATCGCACATGTTTCTTCCCCTCTGTCACTCCTGACCTTCAGCTACTAGAAGTGACCCTCACTAATTTATTACACACTCAGAGAGGAGATACAGTATGCTGACAGCCATGTTTACTCATTTTATTTATTTTATTTATTGCCTTTTGTGCCTTCAAAACGTATAGGATTGTTGAAAACAGACTCCAATCGCTTTTTGATTGTGGCTTTACTATACCTAGTTTAATTTCCCCCTAAAGTTGTTGTGGTCTGTTTCCTATCCTAAAAAATAATGAAAAACACGAAGGAATTTTTTTTTTAAAGATAATTAATGAGATAATCAATAAGAAAATAATACTCGAATAATAAATTTCAGGTGGAATTCGAAAAATTTGAATATCGTGCAAAAGTTCATTTATTTCAGTAATTCAACTTTAAAGGTGAAACTAATATATTATATAGACTCATTACATGCAAAGTGAGATATTTCAAGCCTTTATTTGTTATAATTTTGATGATTATGGCTTACAGCTATGAAAACTTTTTCACAATATTCTAATTTTGAATTTGGGCTTTTCATAAGCTGCAAGCCATAATCATCAAAATTATAACAAATAAAGGCTTGAAATATCTCACTTTGCATGTAATGAGTCTATATAATATATTAGTTTCACCTTTTAAGTTGAATTACTGAAATAAATGAACTTTTGCACGATATTAAAACAGTATTAAACAGATATTAAACAGTGAACAGAGTTTCACCCGTACTTAAAATATACATTTCTAAAAAAATATAAATGTAATAAATGTTTATTTTACTAACTAAAATTTTAAAAAACTGTTTAAAAAAAGAAAGTAGAAATGTTATTTTTTTTTTTAAAGACATTTTTTGATTATGTTGTGCTGGTCATCTTGGACTTCAACTAACATGTAGCAGCGTGGATGCAGCATCATGCAAAAGTTATCAGATTCGCATTCAGCCATGATTCATTTATTTAGTAAGCAAAAGTGTCCCATTGCACATTTAAATAATGTGGCTCCTTACATATGAACAATGAAACAAAAATGAAAATTAATTTCTGCGCTGCTGTAGAAACACAATGGCAAGATGAGGACATCAAACAAAAGAAAAAAAAATGATGATTAGAAAAAATCTCAGCAGTAAATCACAAAAAGAGAGAGGTATAGTATATTTAGGCATGCAGTACTGCAGCAGAAACCAGGTTGAGACAGATATGGGATGTATAAATCAAACCTCTCTTGTGCCTTACCTTTCTCTCCATTTGCTGGAGTGAGGGAGCAGAAAGAAAAGGACAGAGAAAGAGAGAACAGAAATTTAACGATGAAGTTCCTATAATTACATTCAGTATTCAAAGGCTGAAGCGCACACACACACAAACACAAAGACTGCAGTGTGAAGCAGCGGGGTGTTGCTATAGTGCAGGAACACAGAGACGGCACGTTCATCTCAGTGTTATCAAACACTGTCGCAAGGTGAGAAGGAGCTCTTCACAACAAATCTCATCTAAAATCTAAACCCTGAAAATCTGATCTAATCTAAATCTAATCAGAGCGGAGCGATCTCCATCAGAGCTCAACTCCAGCGCTCATGGAGGCCGGTGCGGCTGATGAACTTCTCACTCACTCGTATATATCTATTAACCCGCAGGTAAGTCTGCCGTGATTTCTAGGTCACTAAGAAGTGTTAATAATCCCAAAGAAAATTAAATTTTTTCATCTTCTCACGCATGCAAATTTCTCATTCGTTTTATAATGGGAAAGGTAACATCACCACATGACATTATTGAAAATGACATTATTTTTCTGCAGAAAACTGTTGCTTGCTTTTTGGTTGGGCCTTAAAGGTCATGGTCAGGGCATTGCTAAGTGGTTGCAAAGGTACTCTGAGGAGTTGTTTTTTCATGTTGCTAGGTGGTTTTCAAGTCAGTTGCTTGCTTATCTGATATTATGGTCTCTAAATGTGGTTTGGTTCCATCATTCAAATGCAAGTTTCGCAGGAATTTCTCCCATACACCTTTTATGGCTTGCTCTTTTGAAAAATTAAAATCTAACTACTTAGAAAAGTAATAAAACACCACTCTTGAATCAATGTGTGAATTTCCGCTTGTCAGTTAAGAGTTTTGCGGCATAAAAAAAGTCCCTAACCCAAAGTATGAGCATGATTATTACTTGAAATACTTGTTACTTGAAATAAAATAAACATGAAGTGAAATAAAATCAAATATAAAAAACAAATTTCAGCTAGCTGCTAAGGCAACGTCAGTTTGATTTAGCTTAACTTAATGTACAAATAAATAAAAATACTAAATCATAAATTTTTTTTTATATAATAATATAAGGTACAAAAGCGAAAAGGTACATCTTTGTATTTGATTTACCCCTAAATTCCTTCAAGGTACATAATATGTTTAAAGTACATATTAGTACATGTACATATTAGTACTTTAAACATACTAGCACCTTTTAGCTTTTGTATCTTAGGGTACTGCCCCAGTGACAGCTTTGTACTTTTTTTTCTGATAGTGTGTGTAACATGATTAAATAGCAACACACAGTTGTAGTTTAATCAAGTCCCACACCTGCAGCAGTGAAGACGGACAGAACTGCTCTCCAAAAACACCCACAGCCCTCGACAGAAGAGGTCCAACCCTCTGGCAGAATAAATCTGACCTCTGCACTGTTCCCTTCCAGCACTCACACACAAAAACAGACACATTCAAGTCTGCAAGCCAATCGAGGCCTTTGCGTGGGCGAGAAGCATTGTGGGTAATCAGTCAAGGAGACATTATGGCTCCAAATTTTCAATGAAAAAAAAAATGCAGCTACCACCATTGACCTTCAGCTTGAAAAACACACACACACACACACACACTGATGGAGCAGCTGCATTCACAGACCAGTAGGCAAACGCAGTGAAAGCGTATCCAATGAGCAATTAAAGGACAGGGAGGCACTGCCACCAATGCGCACGCAGGGATTTTCCCTTTCATTCAATGAATCACGGGGGCATATGGCAGCCCTCTGTCGCTCAGTCACACAGACTGTCAGGATTATTTCCATCACATCACACTCATTCATTCTCCTGCAGGTCATATAATCAAATTACACTGCTTACATAGGGCCCTGAGTCACATGACCAATCGCTCGCTATTATCCCACTAATGAAGAACAGGGAGTGGGATGGGAGGCTGAGAAATGAAAGTGAAACTACAAACACCAAGAACAAAAAATGGGGAAGATGGAAGGGAGGACAATGAGAGTGATTTATCATACAAGTCACACCTCTCATGACACGTATCTGGACGAAGAGAGAGAGTGACCCACGGTAATCCACTGCAATCCAACTGTTCTACAAAATACTTATTTTTTTAACAAACTGGTGACAGTTTGTTTTTCAGAAAAAAAATTGAGCTTAGAGAGAAATTATCACTGTTTTCCCCCGTCAGTCCCAATATAGTTAGCGTTATAGTGAGCTCCTTCCGTTTGTTCAGTCCGATTGCGAATCCTGCATCACATTGTGACTAATTCATAAACTAAATCTGTATTTAAATGTACCGCTCAAGCTGTTTAGATCAAACTGAAATGAAAAAAATATTAAATATACTGGCCATATATATATGCATCGCAAAAAAAATAATAAAATAAAATAAAAACGAATTATTGTATTGATTTCACTGTTATTTGTTAGGAGTTCTGGAGAAGAAAATGTTTTTTTTTAGGCATCACCAAATTTCATTAGAATAGTTCTTGTCCGTATGTCTTTGGTTTTAGAGGGATTTGATTTGAGCCATCTATAATGTTGCATTTTCTGAAAAAGTCACTGGACTTATTATTCATGTTAAAATTTTAAAATCACATTTGGCCTAGGACACTACTCATTCTGGGCCCAGTTTCCAACATTAGGATTCTTCAGAAGGAAATGCAGAGTTGCAGGTGCTACACAGCCAGGAACCGCAAAACGTGTGGCTTTATTTAACACCTTTTTTTTATTTAATTCTTATGTTCAAGAATAGAAGTATCTGAAAAATTGTCCAAATTAATATCTATACTTCACTGCTGACATTGCTGATCTGTGAATATGGGAAGTTGTGCTCCAAGTGGCTCATCTGTATATAGTCATCAATAGAGTCAGTAGTTCAGAACAGGTTTGCTTAGTTTTGATAAAACAGGAAAGGAAGTTCTGAAAGTTATTATAATAATTTCAAAGTACAGCGAACCGTTTTATTTCCAAAGGATCTAGGAAAACTTAATTTCTCATTATATGACCCATTAAAAACACTGCCATCCCTGCGACAATATTTGCATTTTGTTGTTGCCCACTCACAACCATTATAAAAAAAAAAAACCTAATGGCCTGACTCAAATGAATATTCTGGGTTATTTTCAATCTAATGTCTTTGCACAGCGCCATAAGCGTGTCAACAAAAATGAAATAACAGCAAATGCATTTCCAATTTGTTTATACACACAAAAGTACAAGCCAGACACCAAGCGTGCCACAGATAGACATCAAGTTGACTATAATTCTAAACTATTCTTTTAAAGACACAACCGAACACTATCAACAAAGGAATCTTTTGTGAGATGAGCAATAAAAACAGATGCCCAGTGACATTTATCATGCCGTATCCACTAAGCGAGAATTCAGCACGGCCCAAAGCAACAGATGGGCCGCATTTCCTCCAGCTCTCTAACTCCGAAAAAAACTTCGACAGATATAATGCGTCAAAAACTTTGTATTAATTGCGAGCTCGCCACTTCCCACACAATCTCCGGTCTCGCACGGCAGGATGACTCCGGCATCACCGCGGCAGACCCCATGGTCAAATTAAACGGGTCGTTTAGAAGGAAAAGTGTCTCGCTGAATATCAATTAGCTGCAGCTGAATAATTAAGAAGAGCAATGTTTTTAATTAGCCAAGTGCTGGAGAGTTTGAGCTCACGCAGAACATTCTGACATAACAGGTAAAAGCATGTGCTGAGTCAGGGAGAGATTTAAAAACATCCCTCATTCTTCATATTTTCATGATTCTACCTCCATTTCGACTCCTCATTTCACCTGCTATGTCATTTGCTCTCCTACGCAAAGTGCAAATGACGTTTAGGCAGCTCAAGTTGGGTCCGTAAGGTTTGTGCATTGCCTCTTAATGAACACACAGGGACCCACACATGACAACAAATGAATGCTCTTTGTTAAAAACGTTGTCTCTTTCACCATGACCTTCGACGGCCAAACCGAACGAGGTCAGAGTTACTCAGGCTCCGGCATCCATCACCAGGAACTCAGTTGCCAGAACAAACTCGCAGTGTGCCAAGAGTTCACCTGCCCAGCAGGCACAGGTCGAAGGCCAAATGTCGGGTCACAGCCAGCCTGCTCAGATCTAATTGGCACTGAGAAGTATGAGAATAAAAGTGATAATGAGAGAGTGTAAATGTGTATGTTGTAGGAAAAAGATGTGTGATTGTTTGAGCAGGTGTGGTTGGAAACGGAGTTTAAACTAATATTAAAAAAATATTCTAAAAAAAAATATTATAATTAATATCCAATAAAATGGATCAAAGCCGATAAAACCAAAACATACCTTTAACAAGGTCGATTTATGCATGACAATGTGCAAATATGGTAGATTTCACACAGTTTCAAACTAAGCATCTTCATCACATGGGACGATCCATTGAATCATGCTAAGAGGTGTCTGGAAATCCAGTGCATTAGCCAGCAGTCTGTGCTGCTATGACAGAAAGGGTCAGTGGGTAATTGAGAAGGATGCTGAACAGAGGTCAGAGGTCATTCTAGCGTAGGCAGAAGGAGTTGGCCTTCTGTGTAGGACTGGACATGTCCTCTACTGAGACAGGGGGGGGGGTGAATGAACTGTCCTGCCAGTGTCTGGGCCTCATTTTCTGTGAGCAAAGATCAAATTAGCAGCAAACCAGAAGGCCTGTCCTTTACTATTAAAGGGACCAGATACAAAGATTTCCCAATCACACTTGGTGCCCTACATCCCGACCCCCACTCTACGAACGACCTGGCACTCTGACACCACGATCGATCCAGTGCCCTAAAACACACAAGCATGCACACGCTCTTCTGTCCACCTGTCAAAATGCATCTCCATCCGATCCATATGAATTGACAGGCACCAGATCTGCTCATAAACAGATATATCAAAATTAGGAATATTGTCATTGAAATATCGTGTATTCTAATCTAGTTCTGATTAGCACAAGCCATCAGACTACCAAACAAGCCACTTTGAGTAGGTTACATATTTCATTAAAAAAAGGTACCGTAATTAATTAATTAGGCCCAAATGAGTTTTGTCCCCTTCCTCAAGTGACAGATTCATATTTAGAAATAAACATAATATTTGTATTTATTTATTGATTTGTTTGTTTGGTTGGTTGGTAGGTAATGTGACTTCACAGCATGAACAGCCAGGACACAATTCATTTTTTACATGAATTGTATAAATCCAATGTGACATTTTGCAAAATTATATGCTTAATTTACCCTTGCCGTAAAAATGAAGGACAGCGAAAACAGTCTGTGATGCGATAGCGAGGTGTTAGACCTCATTAAAATATTTGTAAAAAAAATAGAAAAATAAATAATTAAAAAAAAAGTAATAAATTAACATCTATTTAAAAAGAATGTAATAACTTTTTTTATTTTGTCATTTATAAAGCATGTCTAAAACAATAACAATTAACTATATTGGTAAATTATAGAATACCTTTTTTAAATGTTTATAACTTTACATTAACAATGTAGTCAATTATTTCAATTAAGGTATGTTTAATAAAGTAGTTATGATTTATAATTCATTATTAATTAAATAAATTATATAAACCAATTAAAATGAAATAGAAATGTTGCCGTTTAGAACATTGTCTGAGCCACAATTAAAATGTCATGTGAATTCAAAAATGTTGAATTAGAGCACAACATTTTGCACTTTCACTGGTGGTGTGAATGTATCCTAATTCTCCCATTGTGTTAAATGGCTGTACGTGTCATTGAGGTTTAGAGCCCATGTCACTGTCTGTGCCAGGCCAGCTGTCAGTCTACGGGTCAAGCTCGGACCAACCTGATCATACAGTCTGATTAATTAACTGATCAGCAGCCCGAGGTATTAACTGATGCCTAAAGCACTTTTCAGCTCGCGTTATCTCTGCTGAGGCCATATGGGCAAAACCATGGGGAAATCAAATCATCAGTCACGTTCATGGAGAGCGGTCTCTAAGGAGGGCTAAGCCATCTATTACCACCAAGAGAGAACAGTCGAATAAAGAGGAGAGAGACACCCCTGCAGACAGAGAGCAGCAGAGGTAGACAATAGAGCGGGGATCTAGGACAAAACAAAAGAGCGTTCCACTCTCTAATATCCAACTCTAGGACACACGGAGGGACCCGAAAGGCTGAACAATTGCCTTTGGAATAAAAGTTCTCCCTCAGGAGAATGAGGGAACAAATAAGAGAGGGAGAGAGAAAGGGGAAAAGACAAAGACAGAGAGAGGGTCGAGGAAAAAAATCGAGATACATAACTGAGAGAAAGAGAAGTGTGGTTGCCCTTCAGACATGCAGTTGACTTTGCATTTCCTGCTGATGGTGACCGCATGACTTCTGTGTGTATGACCTCATGACTGTAATGAGATGGAGCTCTTTACATATTCATGTCCACTGGGGCTTTCTAGGTAAAGGAGGGCTGCCCTTGGTATCTCCCAGTCAACTTTATTTCCATGGCAGTTCAAGGTGAGCCTTGTTTGACAATACCTATATATAACTGGCCTTATTTTCTTTTATCACTTGTGAGGATCAAAGAGACATCAGCAGACTACTTGAATATGATCAAATGTTTCTTCTTATATAATATACTAGCTCTATAATGTTTTATTAGTGGTGCTTGTTAAAAAACCTTGACTTGAACTAAAACACCTTTCTAGTGAAAACAATGACTGACCTATAGTGACGTCATTTCAGATGGAGATTATGAATAGGTAATCTACTGCTAAGCCTGCAGTTCCCAGATGTGAAACCACTGAACCACTGAATTTGTGGAAGCGAATCTGTAAAGCGAAATAAAATGGACCGAAAGTTGCCCGTCGAATATTATAAGCTTGTATTTCTAAACAGAATTAACATTTTGGAAGGGAAATCTGAAAGGTGAAAATAGATTATTGAATTTTTAAATCATGAAAATGTGTGTGAAATCTTTGAATTGAATTATTCACAACTTACATATACAACCATGTTGAATTTTTAGCCCATTAAAAATGCAAGCCCTAAAAATACAATGCATTATAAGGCAAGCACGGTTAATCCAATGCATATTTTTTATCAATTAGTGCAATTCAACAAGCTTTTCTGTTTGAAAAACATTTGGTATTATTTTACTCCCATAGCTGCTTTATGGTAGAAATTGAAGTTGTAATTCTAAATGAAAGTGATACAGTTTTTTTCATGTGTTATACTGTAAAACGGCTGCTTTAAAGCTATATATTTTATAAAGTGGTATATAAATCAGGGCTGCCCCCTAATAGTAGACTAAACGTCGCAGACGGTAAAGGCTTAAACTAAATATATTAAAGGCTCGTTATGGTTTAGTATTCCCCCCAGTAATTATTTAAGCAATCAAATTAATAGAAGCTTGCAAGTTCTCACTACTGTCATTTTTGTTGAAATGTTCACATTTTGAAAGCAAGCAGCAAACATTTACATATTCGACACTTTATGTGTTAATGTTTTATTTACATTTAAACGGCACTTTTGGCAGCATCATGTTGTTCACTAACACTACCGCTGGTATACCGCTTTGGTCGAAGTCAACTTGATTGCATACTTTTGCTGAACGTGCTGAATGTGTTTGAGATCAAACAATAAATAAAGATCCCTGTCATAGAAATTACATCTAGAAATGCCTTATAAACCACTCAAAACAACTTTGCAATGGCACAAAAACACACTAAAGCACTCAGAACTTGTGCTAACAAAAATATTACATAATTTATTCCAGGTTATTCTGAGAGATACAATTTCGCACACACACACAAAGTGGGAGTTAGAATTTAAATTGTGCTAAAAGATTCTACTGCAGATCTGTGACCGGTGGCAGGACAGTAACTCCCACATGGCAGCTCACATTTGGGCATCTTCCCAATTAAAGGCCGATAAACAGCAGGGCTGTGCTCTCACCAAACTGAGCAATTATCAGTGTGCCTCAATTCACTGTGGAAAGTGTTGTCTTCATTTGCAAAAAAGGTTTTTTTTTTGTTTCTTTTTACTATTTTGCTAATGCAGACAAGAAAACAAAATGAAACTGAGGCAGCTGGAAGCAGCACGCCCCAAAAACATGAATCAAGGGTGAATAAAGCCAATGTCAATATGGGCATTAGTGGAAATCTAATTATGGCATTTGTCCATCTGGAGAAACCTCATGAACTGGTCCATTCACATCCGAGTAAAGCCCTTTTCACCCAAAGATGCATGTTCAATCATGTTTACTATGTAAATTTAGCAAGGGATAATGTACAGTTGGCCGGTCGTTACCACAAAATGAACCCAGATGGGGGAGCAGCGGTCTTAAATCACCCTGAAAGAGTTTATTTTGCTATAATGACCGTCTGAGTGTACATTATCCTGCTTATTAAATGTCCACTTACCAAATAAATTAATATATGAATGGACTTGAAATATTGATTTTGAGCTAAATTATTTTATGCGAGAAAAAGAGACTGCAGAGCAGAAAACCAAGAAAAAACAAACCAAGTAAAATTATTAGAAAAAAGTCTTGTGGTCATTATTCAAAATATTTATAAACTGGGTTCCAAAATTGACCAATCAGAATCAAGTATTTCAGCAATCTGTGCAATAAACTGACTACGACAGATACTTTATTCTTCATTTTTATGTCAATGTTCCACTTTTTTGTCTAATTTCAGTGTCCTTCACCTCAGTACCAGGTCAAAATACACCTTTGTTCATTCTACTGCTCACAATGCTTCAGGCGTACTTTAATTGCAAATCTACGCTCGTAATGAAGTGTGATAATCAAGGATTAGGGCTGTGGATAAGGAAAGCCCAGATCATAACAGCTATATCCCACTTATTTCAGTCTGTCAGGAGCTCTGCCATCTTTGCCAAGAAAGTGATTTTTTTTTTCTTTTTATATAACTGGGGAAGTCAGTTTCGAGATTTAAAATGAGGTCTAAAAATAGCAGTGTTTTCAAATACCTTCTCTCTCTAGAGGCATGGCTACAGTACATGCAGAAACCCTCCTGTTGCCTTTTGGGCTGTAAATTGACTTCACAAGCTGCTCTGTCAGAAAGCAGCTTTCCTGACACCTGCTGCCATCCATCAATCCAACCCTGGTCATAGCTCATGGAAACGGGCGGCCGGCGGAGCCAATTAGCTGCCGGGGTGAGCGCCGGGCACCGGTGCCAACCGGAGACCCAGCCAATTAGGGCCAGTTTCAGAACACTGGCACTGCAGGTGGGCAGCAAAGGCTACAAAACTCAGTGAACAAGGGGGAATCAGCAGGGAGCCCAACCCGAGGAGGAGACGAGAGAAAACAAGCACACACACGAAACGGGATCGTATGTTACACGCCTAATTTACTGAAACTGAAACTAGCCATCCACACACCCACGTATTTACATGCTGAACATATACGGTTAGTCGTAGATTACCATAAATCCAAAACACCTACCTCACTGCATTGGCAAAACATTTTGCAGATTCACAAATAGCATCCATAGTTGGCACATAGATCCTGGTTTGCATGTACAGCCATGATAAAGCGATTTGATATAAAATGTTACAAGGTTCATGCTTTACATGAGATTTACAGGAAAAGCTCAAAATAATGCTACATAAATTAAATATATAGCACTGTCAATGTAAAAAAAGTGCTTAAACCTTCCCCAACACTGTTCTACAAGACATCATTTCTTCACCTTTCTTCATCATTTTAATTTAAACTAATTATCCTGTACACAAGCTTACATACCCTTAATTCTTAATATATTTTCAAGAATCAGAGACTGTTTGTAGACATTTGTGAGCATGTAGTTTGTCCAGAGCAGTCAATCTGTCCACCCTTTTTTTTTTTTTTTTTTTTTACCATGAACAAAAAACCAACAGGTCCACCAAGTTCTTGGGTTTTACTCTTCACATTTTGAATCATCCCTACAGTAGTTATTTGATGTTGAGATCAACTCAGGACAACTAAACAGTCACAAAAAGACTGCAAAACGTCATCAATGCTCAAGGAGGCAAAACAAGATTACGAACCAAGGTTGTGTAAACTTTTGAACAGAATAGTGTAAATTGACGTATTATTTTGTCTTGTGGGATACATGTAAACATATGTTATCTATTAAAAATGCTGAAAATCTTATGGATTTTTCAAAGGGTACATAAACTTATCAGCACATTCACATGAGAAACACCATTCTGCATGAATACTAACACATCTCCATTCATATTGCAGGACACACACACAAAACATCCTGTTTATCTCACTTAAGACTGCAAACATGGAGAAAACTCATTTCTCAGACCTCTTGAGCAAGGTAAAGAGGGGATTTTTTGTCTGCCCTTCCCAAATACCACCAACAAGTACATCCAATTCAAAAACCAGCAAGTCCTCTTTTAATACCTGGGAAATTAAATTGTGGGGTATTATCAGTCAGGGCCAGTCAGCTGTATCTAAAATGTGACAGCGTTTGAAGCACACAGATTTGCAAGGGGGACGCTTGCTATGGCTGGCACTATTTGAAGAGGTAGAGAGAGGGAGAGAAGGAGAGAGGGAGGGAGAGAGAGAGAGAGAGAGAGAGAGAGAGAGAGAGAGAGAGAGAGAGAGAGAGAGAGGGAGAGAGGGAGAGAGGGAGAGAGGGAGAGAGGGAGAGAGGGAGAGAGGGAAAGAGGGAAAGAGGGAGAGAGGGAGAGAGGGAGAGAGGGGCAGAGAGAGAGAGGGGCAGAGAGAGAGAGAGAATTTTGGGGAAGGGGGACATTTGTGCTCTTGAAATACAAGCTTAACTGAAGTGGCGTCTGCAGCTCATCCAACCATCAAATAAAAACATCTGCAGACTCTAATAGGTAGAGCTGATTGTGGAAGCAGAAAACTCAATTTGAAATCTGAGAAAGAAAAAAGAAAAAAAAGAAGAAAAAAAAAGTTCAGCCATAGTTCAAACTGTCAACTAAAATAAAAGTAATACGGATTCATTAAAAAAATTAAAATCATATACAGGTCACATGAAATGAAGACTCCAGTACACTCCAATCAAAATAGTAAATGAATAATAATCAATAAAATTAATAACATTATTTAAATTAAAATATCCACACCATTAAAAAAGTAAACCATTAAGATTTGATTAAGTTCAAGTCAATATTGCCATATTGAAAAGAAAAAAATACTAAGTGCCCACTTAATTACCACAATAACAAATTTAAAAATTTTTTTTTAAATTAGTTTGTTAAGTGTTAAATAAGTGATAATGAATATTTTGTCACAAAATATTTGCAAGAGGTTTACACAGTCAGATAATTTCGAAACACTTTTGGTTGACTGTAAAAACAACAATCCCTTGTGATTTGCCGGGTGAGAACATGTCAGGCACACATTTCAGGAGCTTGTGCAAAAGACTGTCTGATCTTTTGTCTCAACAAATCACGTCGCCAGCCATCGAATAAGTTGCATCGGTCACCGGGTTGCAGATTGATGACTCTGCGTTTGATTGAAATGTTTGCCCCGGGGTTTGCCAGTGTCTGAATGAAATGATATGCGTTGTGATTGATTGGCTGTCCTGAAAGATCGCTAAAGGGCCAGAATCACTGAAACCCAAACACTACCAGACTTGACGAGTTTATTAATGTCTAGAATCGCTGACAGCATGTATGGTTGAAGAGATACACGAGAACTTCTCGCCACAGTGCAGAAATCACAAAAATACATTGCAATACATCTAAAAATGAGCAAGTTCGATATACTCAACAGGTCTATTGGGAAAATGACCCTCGAGTTTGAATTCATAGCAAAACATCTAAGGAAACAGAAGCCATTACAAATGTCAAATAACATCCATTCTTGTGTCCACCAAACAAGCTGACATACAAGAATCCAGAACCACAAAACAAGAACACTGCAAGTGCTTTCGAAACCTAGCAAAACTCAGGGTCTTTTGGCTGGAGAAAACAGAGCTTTGTTACTAAGCTGGTGGGCTTTGAGAAAATGATTTATGGTTTCAGGTAGAGTCAGCGCTCTGTTCGAGAAGAAAGACAGCCATCGGAACAGCAACCTCAGAGCTCTTGGCTGGGGCGGGATAATTGGAGAGGCTAATTTGGGCATGCGAAGACTGTTCCCGGAGAATGCAGCCGGCACTAGCACTCAGCGGTGCTATTGTACGTGACAAACAGTGTCTGAAGACCAGAGCACAGTGTGAATTCTGATGAGAGAGGGATCGATATCTCCTTGAATGAGGAGATGAAAAATAAAATGCTCATAGAGCAGCACTGGTCAGCTTAATAGTTCACAACCTTTCAAATAAAAGCTGTGTGTTTCTCAGGCATTAGTCTCCAGTCGTCTTTGAGAAGCAAAAGGTGGAAATGCGGTTTTCATTTGCTTGCCAAAATCGATTTGTAAAACCATACATTCACAAAATAACTGCAACAATTCTGCTGATGACATACAATTATGCAACACAGTGATGATTACATGCACCATTAAGTTTCCTATAGTCGTTAAGACTGGAAATCCCACTCTATAGTAACTTATGAATATGAAAGTGCCAAGACAAATATTTTAAAAGCATGTCTTGTGTTGCAAAAACTGCCATATTTTTGGTAATTTTAATTTATTTATGTTATATTGTTTAGGTGAATTGGTTCAAAACCATCATTAATTTGCATCGTCTGTATTAAATTTGGCTTAGTAATAAAATACTTTAATTCGGCAAAAATTCATTCATTTGATAAGAACTGACAGTAAAGACAGTATTATGTTACAAAGTCGTCTATATTTCAAATAAATACTGTTGTTTTGACATTTCTATTCATCAAAGAATCCTGAAAAAAAGAATGATGGCTTCCACAAAAATATTAAGCAGCACAACTGTTGTCAACACTCTTACTAATTAGAAATGTTTCTTAAGCAGCAGATAAGTATATTTAATTATTTCTAAAGGATCATGTGACACTAAATACTGAGGTAAAGACAGCTTTTCCATCACAGGAATTTTTTTTTTAAATAGAGTTCATCTTAAAATAGAAAACAATTATTTTAATCATATTTCAGTATATTACCGTTTAACTGTATTTTGATCAAATAAATGCAGCCTTGGTGTACATACATTTTTACCAATCCCAACATTTTAAATGGTAGTGTATATACAGTACACATTTTTCATCAAGACATCTTTTGCCAGATACATACTGAATACCAACAAATGACTGAAAAAAAAAAAGTATTTCTTTATTTACTAAATAGAAGTTACTGTCATGATACAAAGGTGAACCAACAAGACCTTTAGGCATCACAAGAGGTCTAAAAACAAAGTCGAGGAAATCCTGCCGTCCATATGACCTGCCTCTGCTTAGACCGCTCAAACCCAAGAGAATACGACTAATACCGTAAGAACCCATTGGCCCGTGTAAACGTCCCATGAGTGAGCAGTACACCGTCTGGCTAATGCATTTGTAAAGCAAACTGCAGAAACCCTGAAGTGTGGCACTGCGGCTCTTACTCGCAGTAAGAATGCATTTCAAAAGCCTGATTGATGTTTAATGATTGAACGCCTTGCAGTCAGGCAGAAACGCAGTCAGAGGAAGGAGCTAGCCTGCTAGGACAAAGGACTTAACAAATCATCTTTGAAAGGTCCATCTATTCAAAGTGTGCTGAGAGCAGCAGAACCATGTACTACCCCAGCAAGGACTTTCAAACACTTATTGATGTTTTGGAGGCAATTTAAACTAAATTTGCAATTACTAGCAGGTTGAACATTACTTCGTTATAAAAGAATAATGTATTGATTAACTCGCTATATCTTGTATGTGTGCCATGTTTATTAAATGCATCGTCACCTTGGTGATGTGTCAATCAATTTTTTAATTCAAGCAAAAATGACTGACCTACACACATGCTGCTAAGCTAAAAGACTTCTAGCCATGCAGTAAAAGTCAAAAATTGTTGGATGGGAAAAACAAGTGTGAAGGTCCCTAGAAACCGGGAGATTACAATGGGAGTCAGGCAGGTTAGTCTCCAGCCTTTCACAAGGAAAAAAAATCATTTCAAGGAGAAAAAAAATGAAATAAAAAGAAAGTTTTATGATAGCACTGTCAGAACGGATGATTACATGAGAAAAAGCGGCATGAATCTGCCGATAACCCTTCAAATTCTATTAAAAAAGCTCTGCTCAAAAAAGAACTCAAAATTGAGAGGGATGAAATGTGTGTGATGATGTCCGTGAGTGAAAATTTTCTGTTAAGAGGAAAAGAAAAGAACCTGTCCAAATAATGTATCTCTGCATGTGTGTTCATTTTGAACTGAAAGGAAAAGTCATATTCTCAAGACCTCTAGTTTCCTCATTGATCCATATTATTTATTTACACCTACATGTCTATTTCCTGAATGATTGCAAAACACTGCAAAGCACCAATTAAATACAATAATTAAAGCATCACAGGATACGATCGATCAAATACTGACCTGAAATGTCTTAAGCATAAACATCTAGTACATTATAACGACAGCAATTGTACATGTCCTGAGAAGTCTCGCATAGCCAGACCTCTGACTGAACATCTACAATGATCCACAATGCAGCTTATTCTGGACAAGAAACGCCCACTTTGACAGGAAGAGATCGGCTGACTGACAATTTTTTTTTTGTGTTGCCTAAATTATATTACGGATGGACGGAATAATTTTTGAACACCATGTTAGCATTGAGGCTATTTACATGGCAAACACAAGGTCAATAATCACAATACATAAAACATTTCAACTTGACATGCATTCTGAAAAATTCCATGTAAACATGTTTCTGAATAAAAGCTAGCAGTATCATACAAATTACAGTCCAACAGAATATGTTTGGATGGATGGATGGACGAACAGGGGGAAAATTGTGGACTTTTATGAATATGAACCAAACGTACAAAAAGTGTAGATTATTTCACAGACATAACTCCAAAAACAAAACAGAATATACAATTCTGCTTGTGGATATCAAGTTGAAGCTTAGCCCCCATAATAAGCTGAAGGACAGAGCAGAAAGAGCTTCCATATATAGCAGTCTGACTCTTGATAAACCCATAATATTGAGTTACACTCATAAACCAGCAATTTGTTACTCAAGCATGCTTCATTATTGGTCTCACTCACAACTGCTAACGGTTTTGTGTGTATTATACTGTATTGCAATTGGTAGGGATTGAATTAGAATTGATTGTTTCTCTAGGCTGCTGGGATCCATATATGTGTTTGTTTCAGCTACAGCTGGTCTGTTCAAAATATAGATATGGTCTAAAGTCAGTTAAAATGTGAAAGAGAGTGTCCTACTGCTGTGGTCAGGCTTTCAAAGGGCGAACGCTGAAATAAGACCAGCACCAACAAATCATGGGAAAACATTCCTACACACAAAATGCCTCGAGCCGCCTCCTCCTCCTCGCATTGTTTAGATTTACCCATCGTTCCCATTGACGATTTCCCAATTCTATCTCTCTCTCTCTCGCTCTCTCTCTCACACACACACACACCTTCCTTCCAGCCGTGAATTACAGCACATCTCACCCTCATCCCAAAAATGATTCATTTTTCTATTACAGAGATGACTGTGTGAAATGAGCTATGTAATCAATACCATACGTTTGTAAACAGCTCCAGTTCTCCAGGGAACCTCTTTTTTTATTTTTTTTACCTCATGCTCAAATAATCTGTGCCCTGTCAGAACCAATGGAGGGGCCCCTCGTCTTACAATGTGTTTACAAGGGCAATTTAGCTGCCTGCAAATAAAATTACCTTACACTGGTATGTGTGCACACTGGTATTCCTTTTGGATTAGCAAAGAATGGAAAGAAGACGTAAAGTTGATCAATAAAGGCATTCCCACACTATTCTATGTGCTTGTGAGACTCTTTGAAGTAATTTTGTGCATGTGAGAGTTTGATGATATTTTGATGGATGTGAATGAGAAAGATAAGTGGAATAAAGTCCAAACAATTACTGGAATTAAATAAATGTTATTATTTGTATTATATAATTTGGATGGATGGATGGATGGATGGATGGATGGATGGATGGATGGATGGATGGATGGATGGATGGATGGATGGATGGATGGATGGATGGATGGATGGATGGATGGATGGATGGATGGATGGATGGATGGATGGATGGATGGATGGATGGATGGATGGATGGATGGATGGATGGATAAAAAGATAGATTGATTGTTGGTCTTGGAATCAAAAAGGTTTAGAACCACTGATTTAGGGAACTATGAAGTTGCAACTGCATAAATTTATTGGAAAACGTGGGAACAATTATTTGAAATATTTCCGGACATCCCTTAATAAATGTCTTAACCTTATCGTCCATATTGTAGTGAAATGATGTTCGTACCCGTTTGGTTACTCTGAGAAGAATGACTTTAGGGGCTGCTATATTTTTAATGCAGTGTTAAATAAAGCAAATATGCTAAAAAAAAACAAAAAAAAACACACACATTGCTCTCGGTGCCAGGTTGAGAAACAGTGCCAAGCTAAATTTACATTAAATGACTTCCTGTGAGGCAGCATTATTTAAAAAGCAGAGGTCTATCCTGAAAGGCAAATTACTCTAAGGCTTTGTTCAGACAGGGAGCAAAAATTAGATTTTTTTTTTGGCATAGCTGACTTAAATCTGTCTAGTTGTTTGTACACTGAACAGAAAAAAAAAATCTTCCTTTAGCTCAAATAGTAGAGCATGGTGCTAGCAAATAAAAGTAATTAAAATGAATCTTCCAAACGCTTACATGTAAACGGAATCCAGTCAGATCAAGGTTCCAAATACTTTTTTACATGCAGGACACAATGTCATGTGATTATAATGTCATATGCACAGTAGTTTCTCGTTAATATGTGGCAGTCACTGTGTAATGACCGGTAAATGAGTGAGTAGTGTCAGACATAGCATTTGGATGAATGTTTTTAAATGCAATTACGCCTCTGACGCTTATGCTGACGGTCTTTCCTCAATGACAGTTGCACTCTTATGTCTCTTGGCACTTAAGTCATCATCACTACAGCAACCAATGTTGATGGACCGGATATTGACTACACTGTCTGAACAAACAGATCAGATTTCATCACTTCACTCCTAAAGTTTTGGAAATCAGATTTATGTGCAGTGTGAACAAAGCATAAGTGCTAAGCTGTTTAGAACATAGTCATGCAGTTTTGTGTTTGAGGATTTACTCACATATATCTGAGCTTGTAATCTTTCATCCTCAGCGGTGACTCTTTCTCTCAGTATGACCTTCTGGATGCTCTCCTCGGCACTGGCTTTCTCTAATGCAAGGATTCTGCTCACCTCATCCTTTACCAGGGCTTGAGCTTCTGCCTGGGCCTGTGCATGAGCCTGGGACCTTTCCTTCTCCAGCCTAAACGTAATGCAGCACAGAACACAGAAAACATCAGATGAATCCTCTGGTCTACATCACTGCCATTCAAATAGCTTTTATTTCAAATTAAACAGTCTGTTTTAGAACATATACAACATACTAGGAATATAAATAGTACTGGTACCTCAATATAAAGTAAAAATTATTAGATTATTTTTTTATTGGCTGATTGGTTGTTTGATTAATTGACTGGTTTCCTGATTGATTGACTGGTTTACTGATTGACTGATTGATTGTCTGGTTGGTTGGTTGACTGGTTGTTGGTTTGATTGATTGTTTGTTTGATTGACTGACTGATTGGTTGTTAGTTGACTGGCTGGTTGGTTGACTGGTTGGTTGGTTGATTGACTGGTTGTTTTTGTTTAATTTTTTGTTTGTTTGCTTTTGTTTGTTTGTTTGATTGATTGACTGATTGGTTGTTGGTTGACTGGTTGGTTGGTTGCAAAACGAATATTCCTGAAACCAAATAGGTGGCTGCTTTTGAATGATGATTGAATGCACTTCTTTATCAAAATGTCCATCGTGGCGATGTATTAATTCACAAACAGTTGATTATGCCTTAAGAGACAGGAAAAAACAAACAAACACAAATAAGTAAAAAAAATATTGGATCATTAAGCTTGTAGTGTAAATGCTGCCTAACAGACCTGCCACTGTCTATTCTGTTGCTGATAATAAATTACAAAACAATATTGACAACAAAAAAGGAAAAGCACTCAATGTTCTTGGCTGGATAATTTTAAAAGCTTTAATAAGCCTTCTACAATCAAAAATGAACAACATTAGCCCTGAAAAAGAAAAACCGTACAGCTAATTTTAATTACAGGCCTGCATCTCAGTCAAACTCAGACAGCACTGAATCGCTATTAATGCATTATATCTAATAATCATGCACTGAAGACTATGCCAGTAATTTAATTAAGAAAAAATTGAAGGCTGCATGCCATTGTTTCACTTTAATTAGTTAATAATCATATTAATATGTAACTTTTTAAATAGATTAGTGAGTCCAAATTGCACATTGGTATGATTAATTTCTCTAGATTAAACTTTTTAATGTGAAAAACATTACTAACAAGTTCTTAATCTCAATAATACGATTAATAAAGTTAAGCACACAAAAATGCTTTTATTCACAGTTTGTGATGAATATGGTAAAAAAAAAAAAGACCAAAAGTACCAGCCTCAAGGAAGAAAAGCGCTCCTAAATCAAGTGAGATTTTAAATATGGTGCCTCATTGAAGTTGTTTAATAGGTGTGTGGCGGTAAAGAATCTTTGATGTTTTCGAGATAATCCTGCGGAGCTATTTGGAAATTTTGAGCTAGAATGTTGAGAGACTTTATGAGCTGTCACCCGGTTCTCACAGTTGCCTAGCAACCTCAGCTGCACCATCAAGCAGGAGGTTTGATTTGTAAAGTAAACTCAGGCGAGATACAAACTGTAATCTGCAATGCTGTGTTTTCAATCAAACAGCAGCCATGTAAAAAAAAAAAGAAAGAAACCGAAGGAGCGAAAAGGGCAATAAGGGAGTGTATAATTATAAATGTTACCGAAACAAACAAACAAGCATGTGAGATTTCCAAAGATGTGCTCAAAGTTCCACAAAAGTTTGAGAAATACGAAGAAACCAAGACACTGAGGAAGCACAGAGGGTTAGTCTTCAACAACAACGAAAAGAAGAAATTCCACAAAAAAAGTACTTGAAACTATTAAACAAATTAAGTTTGTTTTACATTATTTTTCAAGTAATGGTCATTGAAGGTGATGGGAGTGCTCAACCTTCTCAAAATGCTGATGGTCAATCTCAAGAGATGCAACTAAATATTATACAGGCATATGTTCCTATTCATTTTGTACAAGCCATGTCATTTTTTCAGACGAGTAAAACAATTCCAGAAAATTTGAATATTTACTCATTATGTTGCCAGGTTGTAAGGGTCTACGGGCCATTGAGAGTACTATATTCATGGAATATGCCAGAGGCCAACATAAAACTATGATTTATGATTAATATTTACTAGTTTTGTATGCACAATTTTACTTACAACCAAACAAGGATAAATAAAGACAAAAAAATAAATGTTTGGTGTCGTCCTGTTGTGTGAATACACACATCATTGAGCATTTTGTTTCTCTCCTGAGAAAAGTGTGAGCGACTCCAGCCATGTCCAGTCTCAGTCTACTGAACTGGACACATATCAGCACAACACATCCATCATTACTTCCCTCTCTGGTATTGTGTGTGTGTTTATCCCATCTTCCAGTACTAAAAATAGGCCAAAAGTGTCAAGTGAGCACAATGGTGTCGCTTGCAGGGCAAAAACACAGACCACTCAAATACAATTATGTTCATCTCAAAAAAGAAAAAAAATTATATGCTGCAATTACGATATCCATGTGCACAATATCGCACTGCAAAACAACACCACTATTTCCTTCCTTATCCATGATTAATGCAGGTAGTTGAGGACCTGTAAGGCCATACTGTAGCAATACTAAATGTTTGAAATAAGCAGATGAATATTTCATGACAGGAAAAGTATACCACATTAATGAAGACGCGTTCATCAGAGCTCAAATAAACGAGTTGTACCACCCTTTGATTGGAAAAACTTGAAGAAACCACTTTCAAGCTTCCAAATATCCTGAGCAACTTCCAATGAAAAGGCCCATTGAGAGAGACCATGACCTTAAAATCAAATAACGGCAAACCAAAAAGTTTCTAAATAATTCAAGCTATATTTCAGGAACCTATCTCACTCTCTCCATTGCTATAAATAAACTATGCTTTGATAATGTCAGCTAGACAGTACCTGAACTATTCGGCTATTCTTCAGAGTTCTGTGGTTATTTGATGTTACACGGTATCCATGCACAAACCCCTCGATTCTCAGCTTAAAACGCTGTACAGAAATGCCGTTTGCTTGGAGACTTGCTTTTGTACGTATAAGCGACCGCTATAATTTACACCGCACACCTCTGTACACCTGCAGGAGGGGTTCTCACTTCCCCTCCGCCATCACTCCATCCGTCGGCTCTCTCCTGCAATTTAACTCAACGTGTATTCGGGACAAAACGGATTATGACACGCCCGTACTAAAGTTATAGAATGTTTCCCTCTTCGATAGCATTTAAAGGAGCCATGCATTATTAATGAGGCAAAATAATGTGCAAGAATGTAGGGTTTGAATATTTCATGACACCCCCCCTCCCTCTCTTCTCTTTCCTTGCTGCTGGTCATGTGGTTGTTCCTTTACAGCTCTCACTTGGGGGGGATTTGTTCCCCTAGGAAAACTCTTAGAGACTGATGCTGTAATTGTCAAATAATGAATAAACGCAAAGCTGCGCGTCTGTTGCTTTAATTACATAATTTGTCTTGGGCAGTAGTGGAGCTTTGGCTGTGCAGTCTGATGGATTCAGTGCAGGAACTTTTTTTTTGGTTGAGATTACAATTTTTGTTAGATCATTTTTAACAGATATGAAAAGCCAATCCTCATCCTGAAGTTGGAATAGAAAAGAGATGAATAAATAAAGCAAATGGTGATTAAGTCACACGGTGGCATGGATGAAATGAAAACAAACACACAGGCACCCAGCATGCCTCTGGGGAGAGGGAACATACGCCTGCATTTCAGCTGTGAAATGATAGTGAGTGTGCGAGAGCTGCAGGGTGGACTGTGACAATGAGTGAATATAACATGTGGTTCTGTATCCTCATGCATGCACTAATGCATTTATTAATATGCATATTGAAGAGATAGTTCAGGCAAAAAATGAAGCGCACATTCATGTTAGGCTTTCTTTTTTCTGCGGTATACTTGCCACTTCTTTAATACAATGCGAGTGAGTGAGGCTATAAAGCACTCTAAAAGTAGTCCATATGTAATTATATTTCGAGTCATCCGAAGTCACTACGATAGCTTTACATGAGGAACGGACTGAAATTCACTAATAAAATGTTCACTGATAAACTTGACATTTGCACTTGCTGTCTTTCTGGTGTTTATGAGACAAGCAGTGATGCAAGTATTTTGAGCTGGCTAACATCAGTTGGATTGATTTGTTCATAAATTGAACTGATCTGGTTTTTAAGTTAATCTCTCAACAGTTGACAGTACTTCACTGGAGTTGAGATGGACTACTTTTGTGATACGTTTACGGTGCTTTTGTGTCCTTTTTGAAGCGCAACAGCTCCAGTTTCATTATTTTAAAAACAGAAGCCAAGACATTCTTCAAAAATTAAGGTTTGAAAACACATGATATTACATTTTTAAGTTAAATATATCTTTAAATAGCTACTTCACTGCTGGCAAAAGGGGCTTTCAATAAAACTTGGCTGCCTACACAGTAGAAAGGCAGATTTTTTTTTTTACATCAGTGTACCTTACTGGCTTCTGACTTCCCCTTTGCCAAATAGGTAGGAAAACTTCAACACCCAAAATGCACTGGGCATGATGCCATCCAAGGCCCCTCCCACTAGTCTGCTATGGATACGCTTGACCAGAGTCAAATACTGCCTTGCTTTAGTAGGAAATATTTCTTAGCAAACTTTGTCATAATGGTGTCGACTTGAGTACAAGAATTTAAAAGAGTAAATGTTTAGCGGGAGTGAGCAACTTTCGGTTTCCAATGAAGGATCCAGCGAGTTGTATAGGCTGTGGCTAAAGGCTTCAAAGTATTGTAAATATGGAGAGAACACGGCTACAGAAAATCTGAAAAGCCTCCTTGTTCGTAGACAACATTTCAAACTGGATGATGACGAATACTGTGTTTTAGAATCGTGTTGTTACAATGTTGGTAGTATATGTAAATTAACAATGTTTACTCATTCTCTGTTACCTGGACCAAGAAATTTGCGTTTTTAGTGCAGCTCCAGGGCAAAAAACTTAAAGAAACTGCCGCTCTGTCAGTTTCACAAAACCTCAGAAGCAAAATGCTGTCATGTACAAGTAAGAAAGCTGTTGCCATAATGTTCCATTTTTACCATAATGCTAGACAGACAAAGTACAATACAATGTTCAGTGATAAACCTACCGTTACAATAACTGTTCTGTTAATAACCTTTTGTCGATCCAACCGTCCGTGGGCGGGGATACAAAAATGTGGAAGTATAATCTGTAGTTTTCACGAAAGCCCTGGAGCTGTCAAACGTCTGCCGAATGACACACAAAAAAAGTGAATTTCTCGGTCCAGGAAACAATGAGAACGAGAAAACATTTAATTTACATAGTGTATACTATAGACACTGTAATAATACAAAGCGGGTTGAAAATCGGCAAAGTTACACTTTAACTGCTGTACATATACAGTTAACAGCATAAAAAAAAAAAACGGCCAAATAAATAAATGGCTAAAAAAAATTATAATAAAGCAAACTGTAATGTGCAGAGGAGAACGAGCTGTTGTTTGCGGTGAGGTCAGGGGTGTTGAGAATGGGTTCATGCCCTAAGATGCACCCTCTCTCTGAGGACTGCGTGTAATCCTCAGCGAGTCTCTGCGTGGCTAAGAGCTGAGGCCTTTCTGCTGATGCAGCATTGCGCAGGTCAGCCAAGCCCAGTCTGTGCTTCTGATCTGCAGAACGGTTCTGCTCCAGTGCCTGCTGCAAATCTCCCATTAGAAAGGCCCGCAAAGGACCTCATACACAGGCCTCTGCGGCAGAAACACAAACACACACAGACCATCTTCTGCAGTTTATCCACACACATGTAAACATGCGATTTTTAACGAATAGTGAGGTCAACTAAATTTGACCTAGATGCATTCATTTATTTTTGCTTTGATATTTTTGCTGCTACAGCTACAGACAGACGCGTTTGGTGTTTGATGAGTCACTCACTCGCACTATTTTTCTAAGCATCCTGCATTACATTTTAAACAACTTAAGAAATACTTTTAAAAGGTTTAAATGACTTTCAAAAAACGCATCCTGAGACCCCTGCATTCTGTTTCACTCTATTGTGCTCCATCTAGCAGTCGTTCAGGCAACCCACCCACTAACTTTTGTTGAAAATATGTAGTTTCTGATCCTTAACCTCCTACATTTAATAGCAGTCACACTCTCAAGCTAAAAATAAATGGCCCCACAATACAAAACACATTTTACATCACGATACACACTAATAACAATATATCCGTCTTATCAGTTATATTTCAATCAGAAATAAAAAAAAGTATAAGTAGATGGATACTGAGGTGTGTATGTGAGTGCAAGGTTTATCTGAAATAGCGCAACATGGAAGGCCAGCACCGTGCTAGTGCTAATAAATGTTAGCCATTACTGACCCTACCTTAGCCTGACACACACGTTCAGGCGCACTAGTTAAGTAGGTGTGAAGAAATAAAGCAAAAAGACATGTAAACACTGAAAGAAGTGAAGGAATGTGTACTTCACATAAAATCACACCTTATATGTGTCTTTAATGAACCGCCCACTACCCTGAAGGCAGCGAGATTAAAGGTCACTGGTAAATTAAGTTGGCATGGTCTGACAAATCTACCAGCGGATTCATCTCCGGAAGTCTGCTCTTCTAAATGGCATTTGAGCATCGCATGCAGATTTAGCTCATGGTAAATGTGGAAATATAGCCCACCTGTAATGTAAGTGAAATCAAAAGAATCAGTACTGAAAACAGAAAAAAAAAGAATAAATTAATAACAATATATATATTTTTTAAATAACTGTGAAAAATAAAATAAACAACAAAGATAAAATAAGCAAACATAGCAAAACAAAACCATAACCAAAACAAAAGATAAAACAAACAAAAACATAACCAAAACAGCAAAGCAAAAGCTAAAGCAAAGCAAAAAAAGGACATCCGATTAGTTAACCAGCTGTTCACCAATCTAACTGACTGAATCGGGAAACAGAGAAATACAACACAACAACGGTCCACCTGAAGGCGAGGTTGGAGATTGCCAATATAAGGTCTTCCAACCCAAAGCCAGAGGCTAATTTCATTCATTCAATCCTGCAATCTCGTAAGGGCACTTTTAAAACAACACATTCTAGGGGAGACTGAAAGAGGAATGAAAGAAGAAATGGGAGTTGGAGAAAGCTAAATGGAAGACAACATTAAGGACAATATTGATTCTGTCCTTCCAAGCATGACATCATGGTCAATAAAGCGCCTACTTTCCCTTAATGGCGTTGCCTGGGCGATAGGATGGAGCACTTTTCCTGAGTTGCCTCAACAACAATGCTGTAAAACAACACACCGTGCCCTTAAATTTACTTTTATAGCCAACAGAAAATAAACTTCCTGTCAATAGTCATTTCTGCAGGTCAGAGTGTTGGCCTTGTTGAGAATAACAGTATAAGAGGTACCGGCGCTGACAAGGACGCGAGACTCAAAGCTGGCACATCCATCACAAGCTTTAGATGAATAAAATGGAGTGAGTAGTTAAGGAACTTGCACTTTATAGAAGTAAAGCGTGGTGGTGCAACTAAAAGGTTTGGAAAAAGATGACCGCACATGATGCAGAGATATTAAAGGCAAAATGAATGTCACAGTAGAGCCACCAACTCACAGACAGAAAACAGGACAAAAATGGAAAACTAAGCCCTCACCGGTTGAAGCTAATAGATCATCATGTATGAAGAAATTAACTCCACCCTGACTCCCACTCCCTCGCTTTCATGCATGATTAATTGCTTTCACAAAAAAGAGAAAGAAATGAAAAAAGTGAGCATGATGTGCTCAGAAAAAGAGGCAAGTGGATCCAGACAAAAGCACAGTGCCTCAGTTTGACTGTTGATAAGACAAAATTCTCATTAACGCACAGCTTCTCTGTCTTGCACTGAATTAATCAAGAGTTTGTACCTCAGCTCATAAACTTGACCCAGGCCGTGGCATACGTTTCATTTGAACATTGTGGATTGTGAGCGTTACACCCCATGCAAAAAAAATGATAATAAATGATGTTCTACATTTTTTTAAACCTAACCTGAACTAGACTAGGCTAATTTTTTGTTTCATCTAGAGAGGTTTGTTTGGATGTTTGTGTTCATGTATCTACGGTGCATGAATGAAAAATAAACTTTTGTTTCGCTTGAACACCATTGCTAGAAAATGTTAGTTCTATGGATTTCATGCTTAACTTGAAATGCTAATCGTATTAAATGTTGATATTTGCTTGTATATAATAATATTTAGGACAGTATTCAATAATATTCATGTTTATTTACTTCTTGTTATATAAGGTAGTGACTAGGGATGTGGCAAAATAACTAATTTCATTAACGCTTAACAGAAATTTTGCAACCGACTGAGTGTAGTTGCAAGGTTACTTATAGTTAGGAGAGTGTCTGAAGTGGACCATCGAAATAAAGTGTCACCTAAATAAAATTATATCATTTATTATAATTTATCATAGTTTTTAATTACACAAAGTGGATTATGTATATGCTAATTTATAATCATTTTATTTTATATATATATATATATATATATATATATATATATATATATATTTTTTTTTTTATATATATATATATATATATTTTTTTTTTTTTTTTTTTTTTAAGGAAAAAAAATAAGTACAGGAAATCAAACACATAAGGTTCAACAAAAGACGTAAATGGACTACTTACACAACTACTTTTGCGTTCTACTTATTACTTACTCAGGAGTTTACAATAACGGCGTTAAGCGCACCTTTATATATACAGTTACTCATGAGAACGCAGATTATTACTACGTTTAATGGCTGTCAATTGATTAAAACAATGAATCATGTTCTCTGCATTAACATGAATTATCTTGAATCAGCTGAATATGTTTCCCACTAACCGGCAACAGACCAGTGCTCGTCTTCTCATTAACAGTCTTTCTCTCTTACTGATCATATTTCATGCCTGTTGAGGTTACATTTTTAAATGAAATTGACTGGTAAATAGGATTGCTTGTGTGCATTGGTGCTCTTATTCCAGTCTTTTAAATATTTTATACAAACAAATAAAGGTTTGTACTGAACGGATGTTATTCATCAGGTCTCACACATTTGTTTAGAAGAGCACTGACACCCTGTGTTGAAATAATCACGTATGTTCACCAGCCACTGCTTTCTCAGATCGGCTTGAGTTGGATAAAAACGTTGTGTTCCATTGAGTTTCTCCTGTCTATGAAAATGTCCAGATTTTGAGTTTTTTTAAATGGCGTTCAGTCAACTAGGTGAATATACATAACTGAAAATAAATAAGTTGTGCCATTTCAAAACGGAAGTGCATCACAAAGCTCAGTGCAAGTAATCCATAGCAGACATTTTCAAAACTCTATACTTGGTACTCTGTTCAATACTTTCTAAAGACACCAATTTCAGACAGGTGATCTGAGCTCTTTAGTGACTGTTGGTAGAGTAAATGTGAGCATTGATAGTCACCGCTGGTTGAGTTCCTCTTGTGCCTTTCTCCTCTCTTCCTCCAGGCCTTTCTCCAGCTCTTCAGAGATCTTCCTTCTCAGTTCAAACTCATCCACTAAACAGAAGACAAAACATACACATTAGATGCTGAGCTACTGCTAATACACTCCTGAGTGTTTGATTTTGGTTGTTGCATGGCATAGAAGGTCATAAAAAAGGAAATGCTATGAGGATAACCAAGTTGAATGTTTTATTGTACACTTAAAGTTTCGGTAACCTTTTGGTTTAGGGTCCAATTCTCACTATTAACTACCGTAGTTGCATATTACTAGGATATTGGCTGTTTATTAGTACTTATAAAGCACATATTAATGACTTAATAATGACTTATTCTGCATGACCATATTCTACATCCCTTAATCCTACCCAATACCTAAACGTAATTACCTTACTAACTGTTATGGGTTTATCGAGGCAATAGTCATAGTTAATAGTTAGTTAATTGTGAGAATTGGACCCTAAACTAAAGTGTGACAAGTTTCTTTGAGGCAGTTTGTACTTGTTTGTAAAGAAGTCTGTTAAGAAGTTAGTAAACAATATAGTGAGGTAGGGTATTATTTTGAGCCCTCAAGAAATCTCTGCCTTATGAGGCAAAGCAAAAAAAACAAAAAAACACTTTCAAACACACAAATCAAAGCTACACTTCTCACGACTTAGTGTTGATATCAACACCGTCACAGTCAAACATGTCAGTGTGAGTCCTGTTCTTTATCTGGATGGCTAATTGTCCGTGAAAGCACAGCAGAGATATAAAACGGACAAACTCGTAGCCTCCAGTCGAAAAAAGCAGCAGTACCGCAGCAGTACCGTAGCACTGCAGAGGCCTGGAGCTAATGCATGACAGGAAGTCCAAGTGTTACAGATGGAGATACGAGCTTACAGTTTGTGTAAACAACCAGCGTTTAGTCTAAAAAGAAATATATAAATAAATAAAAGTACTAAAGCAATCATTCCTCACAGACACGTCCAAGTCTAATCTTTTGTCACAAATCCAAGTCAAGTCTTTAATGGCAAAGTCTAACAGGAAGTATATGAGGTTTTACTTATATAAAAAATTAAATGTTTTATCTTTAACATTAAGTACGTTTGAAATAAAGTATTTATAATTCACTAAGTAGGCAAGTGATGGATCATTTAAAAAAATCCTCACTGAACAAAGCAAAAATGTCTTAACTTTCCCCATAGTAAATAAATGAGCACTAACTATGGTAATCAAGATTTGATACACAATATATGAGAGAAAAACATTCTTGCAGACTATAAATATTAAATATGACTAGATAGAGAGACTAGTCTCTAATTTGGAGTGAATAGAATAAAATAAAATAAATCAAAATAATAAACAAAACAAACTTTCGTGACGTACTAAGTGAGACTTAAGTTTCCATCTCAGGTCCCCACATTGGAGCATTTAATAGTTTTTTTTTTTAAACATTGAAAACATTGTCAACTACTCATATATGTATTTCTTTATACTTAAAGTGCCGATAGTACACCATTTTAAAGGCTCCTAATTTAGTTTTGGATGTCTCCTACAATAGATTTAAATCAAGGGTCAAAAAACCCTTTAATTTTCTCAGAATATACAATTCACATTACCTACATTTCTCAAAAGAGTCTGAAAAAGGTTTGTTCGAAGATTTGAGGTCGAGAGCAGTGAAAGCGTGTAGCTGACGCTCATAATGCCACCGTCCTGCTCGTATCTGGAGGAGCTCCGGTTGGATAAAGGGAGGAGTGACGACAGTGAAGGACGAGAGAGGACCAAACCTGGACATTTACGTTTTGTTTTATTTATGCGTGTGCGGCAGTCATCCGTGAGTGGCTGATGTTTTACTTTCGTTTTGTGTTTATTGTGTTTATTTTATGATATTAAAGTTTTGCTGAACGTTCAACAGTTCCCACCTCCATCTTCCTTGATCTGTTAACTTCTCTACAAAAACGCCTATTTCCATATCTGAATTTCAGGCTTCCTCAGCCCTTGTATACAAAGTGATATGAACAGTAACGATGGTGTCGTTTGAGGACGGGTCAAAGTAGACATTGTTTGCGGAAAGCCAATGAAGAATAGGCTGGCATTATGCAAATTTGTCACATTGTTACGTAGAGTGGAATTGCTGACGACTTGTTTTGGCAGCTCAGAATCGATTATTTATTTTAGGAGACAATTACTTTATTTATCATGCACTTTGCAGACCTTTAACATTCTCAAACTTCTATATTACACGCTGCATGAAAGGTAATATTCGAACAAAGCATAATAGGGGCACTTTAATATATTCAGAAAAGGAAGACGTAGTAGCTGTCAGTAGTTTAAAGTAATGTTTTATAAGCAGCCGCCGGAAGGAGCAGTCAGTATGGGCGCCATATGGTTCGGTTGCGTAACAATGTTCATTTTAGAAACAATTTAAGACTGTAAAGCCAAGAGAGGAAAGCTGCTGGGAGTGAAACACTTAAAAGTTATCACTTACACCAACCTTCTTCAAGACTAATGAGAAATCTTCCTGTTACCGTCACAATGCCGAAGAGGGAAACAAAATTAATTGCGGACGCTGGCAGAACATTTATCAAACAGCAGGGTAGTGTAATGGATACAGGCAGACAGGTGCTGTTTAACCTCAATCCCACTGGATACCATCAAATTAAAGATATGGTGTAATAACAGAGATCCTTCACGGGTAACACATCTGATCTCCACCTGTAAAACAGGGCGATCCAATTTTTGTAACGTTTTCCCTTCCAATTTTTGATCCGCACTCCGTCAACAACACAAATGATCATTAGAGCAATGAGCATACACAAAAGCTTCATCTTCATATGCAAAAAAATGTCAATGAGCAGATGTGTATATGTACATGTATATATGTAAATATAAAGTATTGTAGGGTCAATACTAGGGTAAAGGTCATTGTAGGGTAAAGTTATATATTATTATAGTTATAGCATATAATAATAATAAACAAATATATGTATTGTATTTATTTATTAAGAAATATGTAATATAGTAAAAATATACTTATTTACTTAAATATACTTATTATATAAGGCAACTGGAATAGTTTAATTTTGGTATATGTGTTGTTTCAGTTGGTTCTAAATTTTATCCCAAATTGAAATTACATTTAAGTGTAAACTTATTAATTTAATCAGGAATGATTCACAAACAGATTTTATGCACAAATACATGCCTACACACACGGTTAGTGAATGAGACCCTCTGTTATCAGCTTCTCGGAAAAGAAAAATGTAGTCCTCGCACTCGTTCTTTTTTTCCCTTTTCTTTTCCATCAGGCTTAAGACTTTTTCTACAGTGTCACACATTTATTCAGGCTCTAGGTTCCCATAATTCATTAATTTAAACTAGGCTTTAATATTTAAAAAGGATAAAGAAAGGAGTTCTGTGGATTCAAAGGATAACCAGCTCGTATGTTAAAACACCATCTGAGAGTCTTCCGGGGCTTTTCGCAGGAGGTCACCGAGAAGTTCAGAACGACATTAACCGTCTGGGTGCCCGTGTCACTCCTGAGTGAGAACAGTAATGCTTAAAGATGAAAAACTCATCATCTTTAGATATTTCTCTCTCTCTCTCTCTTTCACTCCCTCCATCATTCTCTGCAGAAATTTTTAAAAGTAGCTTCCGGGCAGTCGGGAGAGAGATAACAGACAGAGACAAATTGCGTGTCTCGTAAGATGTTTCATTAATCTCCAGACCTGAGAAGAGGAGGGGCTAATCTAAACCATTACACGTTCCTCACGATCCAACTTAAACGAGCCTCAACATCTTTCTACACACATGAAGAGACTCCCAGGAATATCAAACAGTGAGATCTTTCTTATTCTCATGATACACTTTCATCTTCTCAGGTTTCATGGAAGTTGTCATGAAACAACATGCAAATGGGGCAAAAAGATCATTTCATTAAGGTGTGTAAACATGTTTCGTGGCGATCCTCAAGGAGCTACTTAATATGTAACGGAAAGAAATGTATGTTTATGTATGGCTGAGACAAAGAAGGATTTGTGTGCTGGTAATTAGAGCGTAATGGAAAACGGTGTGTGGGCCCTGCGTATGAATATTCATGGTGCGCTGAGAACGTGTAGGAGGATCAACCTTGACCACTGTCTAATCACCGTGCGCAGGGACTCGGCCGTGATTTAGTGATGGACTCGATCATCCACAGCTTCTCTTAATACCTCCACTCGTGGGCGCACATAATCAATGTCCCTCATTAAGGTCACAGCCTTTGACCTCAGAAGATGAGCTGAGCCTCTTAAGGCAAGAAGAGCTGTGGCAGAGAAACAATTTAAGAAGTGAGTCATCGGGAAATGGCACAGCATTAAGTTTAGTTGAGGCTTAATCTTTCAGTATGGTCATTTTTACTAGATGTAGATACTAAGAATTTCAGAATTGTTTGGTAATTGTTCACCAACTTTTCATTTCACAAAAGAAAGACATTCAAACAACATGAAGGTGAATAAATCAGGAAAAAAAATTATTTTTGGGGAAATTTTCCCGAATATGGACTGAATTTTGACCAAATTCGGTCAAAAATTATGATCAAAATCAGGTCTCTTAGACCACAATCCATCCTGTGACAAAAATGTTTGGCTCGACTATGCAAAAATTTTGGCTATGCTATTTTTTTTTTTTCTAAAAATTAAATAAGCCTTTAAAAGCTTAATTAAATAAGCCTTCGATTAAATCAGCCTTTTCCTGTTATTTAAATGCTGTATGCAATAGAAAATAGAAGAAATACAGAAAATAACTATCTAAGCCTAATGACACAAAGTTCATTGTTTAATTGCTTTCAAAGATTGCAACATTAATCACAACAATAAAACCTGGAAAAACTTAAAATCTGTTTTTTTAGCACTTTTCCCTCAATAAAATAATAATAATAAAATAATTATTATTTCACCAAGTGACAGTTGTATAGAAATGTAATGAATGTTCTATACAGCAGTTTTAAAATTAATAAAAATAAATAATTTATTTATTTAGATACACACACAAGCATATATATAATAAAAGATTAAATGTTTTAGCAAGTTTCCCAAGTTTCAAAGGGGGTGTGATGAGAATAACAGGGTTATGCTATTCACTGTCATTGTATTACATAATTCCAGAATACATATTTATAGTGAACACAAAAGTGTTTCTGTCATCATTATACCAGGGAAGCACGAGCCAGCAAGAAAAACCAACACGTGGGAGAGAGAAACCATGAGACAGATTGAGATGTAGGGAGTTTTAGATAGACGGATAGAGAAAAAACAAGTGTGTCGTGTGAGATCCTCCACGGTAGAGCTCATTAAGCAGATCTGTGTCTCATTAACAGGGAGCTGTCTCGTTATGTGTGATACGGGCGGTCGGGCGGGAGTCTCTTTTTCCCTCTCTGTAAGTAGAGCCAGTTCATATAATGTCAGCTCCAGCCCACAGACTCTGCAGGTTACACTACTATTATGGGCAGAGAGGGCGCGCACAGAAATTTTCACACGTATTTGAGCTGACAGCCACTGTTTCAATACATATTAGATGAGCTTAATTATGTGGAGGTGGGAGCAAGTAAGCTCACAGCCAGAAAAAGATGAGACATGGAGGAAATGTCCAAGTACATTTTCAGCATATGCTGTTTGACAAAAGGATACATTGTGGGTTAACTTTATAAATACAAAAAACATTTTGCTGAACTAGCCACAAAACAGGAAATGCATCACTCTGCTATAATGACTTGCCCAAAATACAAGAGCTCCAAAATCCGGTCTTAAATTGCGTACTTGATCGGGACTTCTAGGCCCTGTTTACACCTGGTTTTCACAAGTGGACGATGCTAAATATAAGTGTAACCTGGGTCTAAAGCGTTTTTTTGAGATTTTTAATCCCAGATATTTTAGCAAAGCTACATAAATCAAAGAAGAAACTTACCAAACGTTATTGTGTGCATTATGTTATCAAAGAATGGACTTTGAGCACAGCAAGGGCATCATTTGGGAAAGATTTATAGTTTAGCCAAAAGTCATGTGACTCACATTCAGTAATAAGAATTGTGTTTTTTTTTTCCTATTAGGCATCTCAGTTATAATCGCTCAAAACTGCATCTAAACTTCCGATTGAAAGATCTATGAACAAAGTCTTACTTGCTAATGAGAAGCAAAGCGGTTGCAGACGTGATCGGATCGACACACTTTTGGGAGGACATGCTGTTCGAGGTACCTTGGAGGCTGAACTGGCTTAAGTGGAGTTCCTAATTACAGCATTGATTCATTAACTCTATTACAAGTTAGAATTAATCGTTTCATTAGCACTCAGGCACAAGCTATGAATCATAATATGGAAGGATCCAGGCCCACTCACTAACATCAAGAGGACTAAACTTTTAGGAAAAAATTAAATACTGTTAATCTAATTTTTAAAAATCCATATGGTAGTAGATCAAATAAATCTCAATCATCCTGGAGTCAGCAGGTGTGCCTTTCTGATATATGTGCTTCGTTTTTGCAGAAAAAAGGAAAATATACATTAAAAAAATAATTTAAACAGATAGTTCAGCCAACGACTACTCATCATAATGTCCTTCCAAACCCGTAAGACTTTCGTTCATCTTCGACGCACAAATTAATCAGTTTTTATTGACACCTGAGAGATTTCTGTCCCTCAATTGAACGTCCATTCAACCAAAACGTTGATGCTTCATAAAGACATCAAAAAAATAATCTATACAAACTGTGATTTGTAAATCAAAGTCTTCTGAGCATACATGGTGGCATTGAATGATGAACAGATAACATTTATACCTTTATGAACCTTTAGAAGCATTCTTGAATATTTGATGGAATGAACTTTCAATAGAGTGAAAAATATCTTCATTTGTGTTTTGAAGAAGAAAAGTCTTATGGGTTTGGAACGACATGAAGGTGAGTATGACGGAATTTAGATTTGCAGATGAATTATCCCTTCAATAATACGTTTCTCACTGTCCCTTCCACATTATAATGTATGAATGTTTGATGATTCTGTACAACAATAACAGCTACTATGGTACTATATGCATGTTATTACATTCCAAAACACTTTATTCAAAGAAAATTGCAGTGGCTCCCCTCCACCCACGTACTCTGAAAGTGTTTAAGAGAAGTTTGAACTCCGTAGAATTACCCAGAATGACTTGATGCGTAATATTACCCCTTCACAATGGTGTACAAACACATTCGAAGTGCTTACAAGATGCAATTTACCCGAGTAGTATCATTAACGCTCATGAATGACAGGCGATGAAGTGCACTGTGCAATATGTGTGAAACCCCTTAAGCATAATTCACGAGCAAACCACATGAACACATGTATGTGTGTCAGCGTTACGTTACGGAACAATCCAACTCACCGGCAGGAGGTGGCGGAGGAGAAGCCACATGTTCCTCTACGGTCGGAGGAGGGTGCGGGATAGTTTCAGCAGCAAAAGCGACAGAGGTGTCAAATTCAGCTGGAGGGGAGGGGGTGGTTATTTCCACAGGTGGATCAGAGACGGGTTCAGCAGCAGTTTTAGTGATAGGACGGGTAGGAATGGATTCTACAGGGGGAGGAGGTGTGAAAAGCTCAAAAGCAGGAGCGGCGGGAACAGAATCAGCGGGGGGAGGAAGGGGTCTGGGTTTGGAGGAGTGAGGTGGGGCAGTTATTTCCACAGGTGGAGATGCTGTAATAAGCTCAGCTGTGGACGCAGGTGACTCACCTGCAGGGGTTGATACAACACCCACTGATGCAGCTGGTGCTGCCTCTACAGGAGGAGGAGGAGGAGGTGCAGGAGTGGTCACTTGCTCAGGGAGTTTTACCCACTCTGGCAAGGGAGGAGGTGGAAGGGAAGTAACAGGGTCAGATGGAGGAGATATTGGCACCAGTGCTGGCAGAGGATCAACCAGAGGGGGAGAAGCAGGAGGGGTTCGGCTGGGTGCCTGGGGTCTCGGTGGGCCTGAGGGTTCCCTCATGCGGTCGATGACCTTCTCTGAGAGCTGAAGAACAGAAGGGAAGAAAACAAACGTCAGCGTTGTGATCGTGAAAATATTCTTACACATTCTCTAGTTTCAAACAATGTAAAATAAGTGATAAACAATGCCAGCTCATTAGAAATGCTAATTTTGCCTGAGCACTTGAGTAAATGCACTTGTGTATTGACAGCATTTTTAAGATGGCATGACAAGTTTGTACAATAAATATAGGCCTTATAGCCAATCATATTTAAATAACAATAATAGTAAGTTGCTGGATTTCAATCCGTGTAAAATATTTTTTAGTTGTAAAAAATAGTTTCAGTCATTTTACTTCCTAAACTTATTTTCCTTAGTCACACAATAATTATATTTTCATTCTTCTGAGTATTATGAAAGTGACAGGAATTTTCGATAATTACGGTGGCCAAGAGAGCTCAACGTGCTTGCAACTGAAGAAAGCGTGTGCTAATAGAAAAAACACCAGCAAATTAAGAAAACATCTTTATCCGTTTGACAACACATGTGCTGCAAATACTCACAACGCACACCATGATCAGTATGTTGAAATAAAAAATAAAAATAAAAACTTTTAGGTCATCAACAACACCACTGACGAATAGACATTAAACAATAAGCATGTACATGCCCTTTTACTCGCATGATGAGGTCCCCTTGAAACATTTCCGTTGTGGTCTGTGCTATTTACAGCACATTTCTGTATTTGGTTGTGTTGTTGTGTGTATTTGCAGCATGTGTTGTCAAACTAATAAATACGTTTTCTCAATTTGCAGGGGGGGGGTTCTATTTGCATGTTTTTTTTTTCAGTTGCAGCGCGTTGAGCTCTCTCGGCCATCGTGGATAATCCTTAGTCAGGGCCTTCAACAGGGGATTATTATCTTTTTATAAAAAATTTATCATAACAATAATAATAATAATAGTAATCATAATAGTAGTAGTAGTAATGCTTTAAGTAAATAAAAAAAATACATACTCATTCATATATATTTATATATATATATGAATGAGACTGTTCAAATGTATATATTATTGTAGACTAGGCTTGATATGCAAGACTCATATTTTTATATAGATCATTTATATACAATAACAAGGGGTCCCTGTTTTATCTCTTCACATAGGATGAAGACCACAGCTGTAACTTAGTTCTCATTTATGTAAACACTGAAAAACCCAGCACAAAACAAAACAGTCTCTAAAAAGCAAGTGTGAATAAGCTGCATGTTTAAAAACAAAAATTAAAAACAAATAAATATAGTACCAGTATCAACTGACATAAACAGCTGTGTGAAGGGTGACTGTTTTTAACCTATATGAGGAAGGGGGGGGGGGGGGGGTCATGGTTGACATTGTAATGCTTGAACTGTAACAAGTGTCTGCTAAAGTAACTCTTCTTAGGTAGGCTTGTGTATCAATTGCATAACCTGTTTTCCAGATTAACTCGGTTTTCCAGGTCAGCTGAAGTGAGTGTCCAGGCAAGTCAGGGACACAATGTTTATCCAGGTAACGTTAGATAAGTTAAGACCGTTAGATGCTTTCATCACGATCCCGCGCGCATGCATTCAAATCACAGCAGATGTGAATTAAAGCCATGCGTCAGTATGCGTGATGTGCGTTTGACAGGTGGAGGAGAACAGACATGAGTGTCACTCACCCTTATGCCCTTCACTATCGTTACGTTCTCATTTTCATCCGATTCAAAAGACACGCGGCGCGTGCTGCTGTTGGCTCCCATTCCTGGTCAAACAAGCCCCTGGTCTTTAACCAGCTAATTCATGTAAATCTGATAAGTGGTTATGAAATGTAAAGAGTTGACAGGTTGTTACGCGCGAGCACCAGGGCCGCACGTTCCAGTTTAGAAACACACAGCGCTTCCGCTTTTTGCCCCTCCCACCTGGCACAGGCGAAGAAAGACGACTCTCATTCGTTGAGCGCAAGTGCTTGAGTGTCTCTATTGGACAACATAAATGGAAGAAAAATGTATTGGATTTTGAAGAATATGCATATTAATTTATTTCGGACAATAAGCATTAGGCCTACATATCTATTTTAAAGCATCATAATTATAAATAATTTGCTGCTAAGTTATAATGACTTACAACAGGCTTTTTTTTTAGCCTTTTAGTACAAATAATCTAACAATCTGCTGTAAATAACGTCTTCTACTTTAATATTGTTTCTAAGATTTCACATGTCAATTAAAAAGACAGAAAAACACAAGGACTTTTTTTAACCTTTATTAAATCTGTTAAAATAACAAACAGGTATTGTTAAACTTGTAGCAAACTTAGAGAAATCTACATTTGCGTAAATACATTTTTTTTAAAAATATTTTTTTCCAAATAAAAACACTAAACGAAGGCATTACATTATTTTTACGTTGCCTTTTTATTAAATATGGGAGTAAGTAGCAGTGTTGCGGACATTACAATCCTTTCATTTTAATATTCCTTGTTGTCCAGCACCTGCCAGAAGTTGGGATGTGCACACAGTAACCCTTTTTAATATATATATTATTACATTATTTTTAACCATTCATGCATTCTGTCCCAAAAGTGCTTAACGGTAGAAAAGAAGTTCCTGAACTCCTCATGTCAAATGAGCTGTGTGGGCATTCTGTCCTTTAGTGGGTGGCTGTCTTTGTCTACATGTCCTCAGGTGTCATCGTGACAACCTTTTATCCTGCACTAGGTGATGAGAAATAACCTAAGCCCAGTGTCATCAGAAAAGGACAGTAGATTGTTCAGAAATGATGGGCCTCAGAGGAAGCCGATAAGAACTTCTGGATCTGACTAAAGGCTCAGAGGAGCTAAAGAAAAAAAGAAAAGAAAAAAAAACTCAGAGTCTCCGTGATTGTTTCCTTTTTTGAAGCGGCACAAAATTGGCCACTATGTTATCTCTGCTGTCCACGGACACATCAGTCAAAGAGGAGACTGCCAGATCGACCCTTTCCCACACAATCAATGCCCTTTCCTCCCTGGTTTGTTACAGCAGAGATCGTCAGGAGATAGAGGGGAACAGGTCCAGAGCAATATATCCTAGGAACAGAAAGCAATTAACAACCTTCACCTTTCGCTCCATATTGCTCCCATGGCTAATGTACGTCTGATTTGTGAAAGAATTCTTTCACATTCTTTTGAGTGTTTGAACTGGTCTCAAAACTGGTCTGAATGATTAGTTTAAAATTGATTGCACATTAGTTATAGTATATATTTTATTTATTATTATGTAAATTAATTTGAGTATTGCCTAATATGTGAATTGTATTTATTATATCATGCATGAACTGCTAATGAGACTTTATTATCAAAACAGGAATAATAAACAGCTAAATAAAAAAATAAACTGCAAAATGTGATTAATTTCAAGAACACAACATTTACAAGCAAAAGGATAATAAACAGAATATACTAGGGTTACAATGCAATTTTGAAATTAATATAAAACCATAGGCCTATTACATTAGCCTTTCTTATACATTTTAAGCAATTGAAATTCTAGTTCTTTGAAGAATCTTTCAACTTATCAACAACAACAACAACAACAACAACAAACAAACAAAGTAGCCTAGCCTATGTTTTTATTTTTTATTTACATTTAGGCTATGAATGTAATATGTTGCAAGGAATAGTAATGAGTAAACCTAAAGCTAAACTTAAAATGAAAAGGGTCAATTTTCAAAGGGGCACAATTTTCAAAGATTTATCATTTATAACCTGTATTTTTTTGGCTAATACAGAAGTTTGGGATACATTCCTTTTAATAGAATGATAGCCAATCCATCACCCTTTGCAATAAACAGTTCCAAAATAAGTTTGTAATTGTTTCTTCGAAATGATGACAAAATGAGCAATTAGGTGAAAAAGGGCTACCAACTTTATAAGTTATTATATGAATCACTTGAAACGAACTGTTCGAAAGAATCGAGCCGCGGAAATGAGTCGGACCTCCTCTCCATCAGTAACATCCCTCACATTTCATGGCTGCAAAAAAAGACTTCATTTCCCAGCGACCCCTGTACACCTGAGGGAGGCTTCCCATTGGCTGAAGTCCGTCACGAGTTGTTTGGGTGTAGTTACCGGAAAGATGGCAGCTGACACAGGCAGATACAGGAGCGCTGTCTCCAAAAGCAAAGATCCCTCTGGTTTACTTATTTCTGTAATAAGGTGAGCACGATATTTTTACAATGTCTGTGCCGGCCAGCTTCATTTTGTCTGCGTTAAATCTTTGCACCCTCTTTTTGCGAAGCAAACGACATGATGAATGGATAACCGCTTAGCATGTTTGCTAACAATACATCCTGTTATTCTGTTATATTGAATTATTTCAATTATGGATTACATTACAAGTACTTCTTAAGAGGCTTTACGCCTCATCAGCTCAAGTTTATAGTTTGCTGTGAGGTCCTCTGAATGACAGACTTTGCAGGCATACTTACTGTAGGATGTTGTTTAAATGGACTGCTTATGTTTTGACAGGACTGGCAGAGTTTCAAAATAGAGACTGTGTTTTAAAACTTAGTAAACTGTTTACTTAAACAGCACTGACGCAGTCTGATTTGTTTTGGTTGTCAACACATCAATAATACACATAACAACATACAAGAACAATAACATGAAAATACAACAATGGAATATTGGTCCCACTTTATATTAAGTGTCTTTAATAACTAGGCTATGTACTGACATTTAAGGTGATGATACACAGGGCAACTTTTTGAGCTATGCTGATGGGCAATCTTGCCGAGGGATTGTTGCTTGGGCACTTTCCCATTGAAAATGGGCAATAAATTTATATCTGGATACTGTAGATCGGTCGGGGGCCCTGTCTCTCATCCGGTTGCCTGTTGACGGCAACATTGCCCAACAACATTGCTCAAAAAGTTGCCCTGTGTATCATTACCTTTAAACTAATAATTTGATACAATGCACTTATCTTGTGTATGTTTTTACATTGTATACTTATATTTAATGAATGTAATAGAATCTGTTATTAATCTGTAATTACATCTCTAATTATATTTACGTCTTAACCCTTTCCCTTGAAAAGTAAAGTAAGGAATTATTCTTATTTTTTTCTGTAATTTAGTTACAGTTGCTTCTAATGTTATTGACTATACAACAATTCTATATAAAACAATTGTGGATTTAACATAAAACTGTAATGTAAAATGTATGTTTTTAATGTAACTTTCTCCCTGTACACACTCAAGTTCAAGAATAATTTATGCAATTTGTAAATTGTTTATTTGAAAGAATCAAATGTGCAGTTTTGTGTCTGTCCTTGTATTGTTCAACTGGTCTAGGTTGATATGGGATTAGGAAAGTATCAAGTAATAAGTAATGCGATACTTTTTTAGAGAGATTATTATTACAGTGTATGGAGTAATTATTACAGTAATCTAATTACACAGTGTTGAAGATGTAGTTTGTAATTAAATACTTTTTTAGAGTAACTTACCCAATCATTTTGCAATATAAGTACATAAACACAATACACACGTTATTTTTTATGTAAGTACATAGGCTACTAGTTAAAGAAATCTAATATAAAGTCGAACCATAAATCTTATAAATTACAGTGGAAAAAACACTATATAATATGTGATGTTAAATATATAAGTGATATATTGATAGATTTGTTCCAGTCTGCACAGTTTATTTATTTATTTTTAATGACATTGAGAAGGCAGGGAAGAGTCTATCATGAAGACAGGAAGTTCTTGTACATACTTGTGGAACATGTGACAGATCTGACTCTGAGGAGCCCTATTTGAAGCCCTCATGGTGTAACGCTTCTCAGCTGATGATAGATGGCAGCCAGAACCCAATATAGTGTGCTAAAGTAAAGTTACTGCCTAATTGATAATGATAGTTACAGTACATGACTTTTGGTTTTGTTGTAATGAACTTTTTTTTTTACTTGCTTACATACGTATTTTCTTCCATCGAGCCCAGTTAAGCTGATGTCAGAGAGATCCATCACTCTGCTTCACGGCTCTTTTATCTCCATTTTATCCATCAGCCGTTTCCATTAGGATGTCTTCAGGGCAATCCCTTGGGGTCAAAAAAGAGTGAGTCTATGGGCGGAAGCTATATCTACATGATCTGTGCTTCACTGCGAGCTTGAAGGCACCCTTCCCTACTGAATACCGGCTCTCAGACGTTCCTTCTATATCTCTATGAGCTCTAGAGACTGGAATGAATGTAATGAGTTCTTTTGGGAGATTGTGCTGCCTTCCTTTACTCTGATTTAAAGCCACACCGCAGTGGAAATGAGTTCAGGACTGACTTTGAGAGCTGAGCTGTGAATGGCAGTCTGCGGACTGGGACACTCGGTGGATTGGCATCGGCCCCAGCGGGTCTCTCTGAGTGGGTGGGCTTCTGATGATGGATTGTGGTGAAATTGAGTCAATAGCCAAAAATCCAACTACATCTGAAAGTTTGTATCATAATGATGTCAGGATGATGAGCTTACACAGTATATTGGTTGCAGCCTTGTCTCTGGCATTCATGCTGTTCTCTGAAGAAGTGTATTACAGTCAAATTGCAATTTTCCGGTATCAGAAATAACAAGTGTCATGGCCATTCAAACCTTTTCTTCCAAAAACATAGGATATATAAATTAATTTGTTTTTCCAAAGTCACTAGGCACATTTTCGACATTGTTACCATGGGGAAAAACTGCCATTTATTATCTCATAATGTGGCAGCAGGCACATTAGACAGCTGTCACTTTAAGACCTGACACACAGATCCCTTATACTGTGTTACACATGCATTTTCTTTCTCAACTGTTTACGTTCACTTAAAACATATGTGAATACTCACCAAGACCAGCATTTTGACAATATGTTGTGTGTATTTGACTGTTTAAGCACAATAAGCATCGAAAAAAAAAAAAATTAGTACTGAGAGGCGGCTTTATGTGCGCGCACTTTGTGTGTCAGCACAAAATCAGTGGGAATGAGTGAAATGACTCGCAATATGCACAATCCCACGCCGAAATTATGAAACGAAAAACAATATTCACCCGGAGCCAATAAAACGAGTGAGTGAGGGGAGGCCGCTGGCGGGTTTGTGTGGCAACTCGCTGCCGGAGAGATGAGAGAGCGAGAAAGCGCAGCTGGTATCGTGTATCTATTCTGCAGAAAATGAGTATTGGATGCGTTTCAGATATATTCAGTACTAAGAAAAAATTCAGATACATATTACAATATTTTTTATAAATACTGTATATAAATATAGTTTGGTGATAGATAGCATATGTTTACTATCTTTCGGTCAGGACACTGTCCAGCAGTGATGACGTGCAGGACCGAGAGACAGAGAAGGGCCGTCTGGAGGAGGCCTATGAGAAGTGTGACCGGGATCTGGACGAGTTGATCGTTCAGCACTACACAGAGCTCACCACAGCCATCCGAACCTACCAGAGCATCACTGAGAGAATCACCAGCTCTCGCAACAAGATCAAACAGGTGTGCCACACATTCATCTGCGTTTGGAAACTCATATAACCATGAATGTGTGTTTTAGACCATGGGTTTCAACATTTTCCCAAGACTCAACCAGGGACCTCCTGTATAATAAAGCTAAATTTCACAATACATTTAATTAGCATTATATATATGCTTAACACGTTATTGACATTGTCACAAATATTTAAGTGCTATATGTTTTACATAGACTGCTGTTCAAAAGTTTGGGGTCAGTGAGATTTTTAAAAATGTTTTTGAAAGAAATGCCTTATGGCTGCATTTATTTGATCAAAATTACAGTAAAAAACTGTAATATTATTACACTTTAAAATAACCATTTTCTATTAAAATGTTAAAAAGCTGAATTCTCAGCATCTTTATTCCAGTCTTCAGTGTCACATGATCCTTCAGAAATCATTCTAATAGGCTGATTTGCTGCTCAAGGAACAATCCTTATTATTATGTTGAAAGATACTTTTCAGGATACTTTTATTAATAGAAAGCAAAAAAACAAAACAGAATTTATGTGCAATATGAAATCTTTTGTAACATTAGAAGTGTAATTTCTGTCATTTTTCAACAATTTGTATTAACTTCTTTCAAAACCCCCAAAAAAACTAATCTTACCAAACCCAAACTTTTGAACTATGTTCTCCACAGACCCCTTGGAGTACCTTCAGGGACCCTGGTTTAAAATCCCTAATTTTAGGTAGCTGCACAATGAGTTAGTAGTATATTTTAATAACATAGGCACGTAGCTGCCAATCACACAGTAATACATCTTCATGCTGTCAGTCTGTTTGTTTATGGCTGATTGAAATAACTTCCTCACAGCGCATATATATATTTTTTTCTGGTCAGCAGCTGGTGGAGATAAAACGCGACTGCTGCTTTGCTTTATAGCCCACATAGTTCTGTAATAACCTACCGATACGTAAACACACAAAACTGCATGCAGTCTGATATAATGCTGGCTGTAATACCCAGGGAATGATTTATAAGACATAATTAGAGGGAAAACAACACGCTGTAGCAGTTTGACGCAAAAAGGGAAATTAAAAGCAAATCAACAGCTTTTTTGTGTGTTGTTTTTGTGCCTAATCTTCGCTCTCAGCCATGCGGCCTGATGGGTCGTCCCTCAGGCTTCTGGTGTCAGGCTTCCCACACGCACACACACTCAAACTTGCCTCAGAGAACATAGAGAATAGCACTTCTGTCTTCATGCTGCTGAAGTATTTGATGAGAGGTGCCAAGGGACTTCCAATCACCATCTTTACTCATTATTATTTAAAGACACAGGTGACCGAGTTTGTTTATTGCACTCTGTAAGATGTGTTTGAGTCGAGGACTCAAAAAAACGTTTCCCTGTCTCAATTCACGCGCAAGTGGGGAAACGGCAGACATAAACCCAACGCAGCCAATAAAACCTAGCAATGTTCGTTAATTTTGCTGTTTGTTTATCCAGCTTTGGGATTTGTTCACGTTTTGTAAGCTCTTTTAAGAACATTAAAAATGAACTAATTACTGCTTCCCACGCCACCCAAAACACGCTCCAAAACATGGTGAGCCATCATAAAAGAAACATTAGGCATCACTAGTAATTGTCTTCGATGTCTGAAATAATATCCTTGTAAATTAGCCACTAAGCTTGGGTTTTAATCTACTGCAAAATGTTTGTTTATCATCTTCTCCCCTGCTGCCGACACACTTGAAAATAATTATGCAAAGAAACAAGAGAACTGGAAAGATGATGCTCGCTTCATCAAGTGTGAAGGGTCTTTCTTTAACAGTTCTCCTGACATGGTGTGTGTGTGGGCTTCTCTCCGCTTAGGTCAAGGAGAACCTGTTGTCCTGTAAGATGCTCCTCCACTGTAAGCGTGATGAACTGAGGAAGCTGTGGATCGAGGGCGTCGAGCACAAGCATGTCCTGAGCCTGCTGGATGAGATCGAGAACATCAAACAGGTTCCTCAGAAATTGGAGGCGTCCATGGCCAGCAAGCACTACCTGCACGCCACGGATATGCTGGTGAGTGTATGTTCGTGGTTGCCTGTGAATACTGTGTTGGTATGAGAAATCCCATTCATTCCACGGTAAGTACATATTAGCTGATTTTTGTTTCTCTAGCTTGTACCCTGATATATAAAACTAATTATAGATCTTTACCTTGAGCTTTGCACTCTAATAGTAGTTTCAACTAATTTCATGATGCGCATTTTGGGATGCTTGAGAAGGGGTTCTTCTGTATACAATAATTACTTTAATGACAATAATTATACAATATAGTACATTAATTATATATTTCATACAATAATTACAATTACAAAGTACTTTTATTTTTTAACTGAAGAGTGAAGGAACAAGACCTCGCTATTTAGTTCAATAAAAAGATGGCCAATAAAATAGTATATATTATTATTATTAAAAAAAAATTGTGTATATAACATATTGCAAACATTACATGATATTTCAGAGAAATTATAAAGAAACTTAGCCTTTTGATGAAAAGGTCTTTTAAATGATGAAAACATAAATGTTGTCAGTTCCTGTCCATATTTACACCATCATTCAAAAGTAATTATGGAATTAATACTCATATTCTGCAAGGACACATTAAATTGATCAAAACTGACAGTAAAAGACATTTATAATTTTACAAATTTCTAGTTCAATTAAAGGCTGTTCTTTGGAACTTTCTGTTCATCAAACAATCCTAAAAATGTATCATGGTTATTAAGCAGTGCAGCATTTTTAAATATTGATAATAAGAAATATTTATTGAGCAGCAAATCAGCATACAGTATTAGAATCATTTCAAAAGGATCATGTGACACTAAAGGCTGGAGTAATGATTCTGAAAATTCAGCTTTGCCATCACAGGAATATATTAGAATTGAAAATACATTAGAATATAAAGCAGTTATTTTAAAGTGCACTAATATTTTGCAATATTATTGTTTTGGATCAAATAAATGCAGCCTTGGTGAGCATGTGAGGCTTCTTTCAAAAAACATTTAAAAAATGTATCGACCCCTAACTTTTGAACAATAGTGTACTGTATTTACTTTTTGTTTTATATCAACATAGTGATAGTGAGAGTGACATGAAGAGTGACATGAAGTTATTTAGGAGAGGGACAGTGATTTTTTTAGTGAGATGGTATCAAACGGCGTGTGCGCTAAACACGGCTCCACTGCTGATTACAAAACTGGCCTATTCAGTTACGCAATTCTGGTCAGGTGATTCATTCCCACTGCATTAATCAAAGCTCATGGGCCCAAAACATCATCAAAAATAAGAAGGAACATGGACTTCCAGGTTTTTTTTTTTTTTTTACTTTGTGTTCTTTTTCAGTGTGTGTTTTGTTTAGCACATTTTTATCAGGTGTTTGATCACACGGTTTCTCTGGGTACATTCACACTCAACAGGGGAAATCAGTGAGTAGCGGTGGTCAGAGATGACAAGCTTCCATCCTGCTCTCTCAGGTCCCTCAGGTGTTCTTCTCCTCTTCAGAGGTTCTTCTCCTCCTGTGTGTGTGTGACTGTGTTAAATCTGACAAGGAGTATTGGGACTGCCAACAGAGATTACGGTGTAGACAGTGTTTCAATTTGCAACTCTCGTCTGAAAACACACTTTTCTGTGTCTGTTAGACACACACACACACACACACACACACACACACACACACACACACACACACGCGCACGCACACTTTTCTAACTGTCGTATCTGTCAGTCTGGTTAACTTCCCTAGTGTGTGCTTTTCAGATGAGCTGTCATTCATTACCTCACATCTGTTGAATTGTCCTCTTTCCTCTCTTTCAACTTTTTACTTAATTCTGTTTGTTTCCTCTGCCCTTTCCTCTCTGTATTACTTTCCTTTTCCTCCTCTACTCCTTTCTTCTACCCCTTCTTCCTTTACCTTAATCTTTCCTTTACCATACTCTTTCCTTTCCCTTCCCTTCACTTCACTTCCTTCCTTCCTTCCTTCCTTCCTTCCTTCCTTCCTTCCTTCCTTCCTTCCTTCCTTCCTTCCTTCCTTCCTTCCTTCCTTCCTTCCTTCCTTCCTTCCTTCCTTCCTTCCTTCCTTCCTTCCTTCCTTCCTTCCTTCCTTCCTCTTCCTCTGAGTACTTGGTCCTTCCTCTTCCTCTGAGTACTTGGTCCTGTCCTCTTTCTATTGCTTTCATGTCCTTAACTGTACTTTCTCTCCTTCTTCCTTGTTCCTTTCCATGTTCTCTTCCTGCCTTTTAACTATTCTTCTTTCTCTCCATCCTCCTTTACTGTCATTTCACATACTCTCTCTTAGCCTCCTCCTTTCCTTCCCTCTCTCCTCTCCCAAATATAAAGAGAATTATCTCAATTGAAAATTGAAGTGTCTTCTCAACTAAACGTGGTTTGGCAATAAGACATGTAAACAGGCACACTTACACATACTCAGAATGAACATGATCATCTGATCCTGCTGGTATACTCTGTGGCTCATGCAACCCTCATTTGCATGAACAACTCCTTGACTCGCATGACCCCTTCTCTGTCTGTCAGAAGCGGTGCACAAAGTGTGCAGTGATGGCCCTCCAGAGCACTATCAACAGGCCATTAGCTTTCCTCTAAATAATAAAGCACATTCCTTCACAGCCATCTTGATTTATTTGCTAACTATAAACAAGCAGTAGCCGCTGCAGGATCATTCAGTGCTGAAGGAGAGGAGAGGTAAAGACTAGAAATACAAGTTAATGCAGTAAAAAAAGCAAGATAGAGAGAGAGTGAGTGAGAGATTAAAAGAAGGATGGAAGGAATAAGGGAAAGGTTGCATAGAAGATCAAGGCTCCGGGACATGTGAGCCAGGTCAGGTGAATGAAATGAGGAAATTGAACTTATCAACCACACAAATGCTTCAGATTCAGTTTGCAAATGCGACAGCATGGCAAGTAGCTGCTGATACGGTGCAGATTCAGGACAGCATTAAAGCTAAGCCTGAGGGGACTACCTGGACTCGCGCTCCATGTTAAGTTGCATTTGTTCTTTTTTGCTTTAAAATCCCCTTGCATGTGTGCATGAGAAAGAGAGGAGCAGATGAATACAGATACACATTACATTTTTTGAGCAAAAAAGCCAGATATTTTCTTTAATTAATTTCTATATCCACAGCCTATTTTCTATAATGTGAAATATATAACATGTATATGTAATATGAATCCATCCATCCATCCATCCATCCATCCTTTAGAGATTTTTGAAAAAAGTAAGCATTACTAGTATATCTGTTTGTGTGTGAGAGAGCATGCTTATGTATGCATTTAGTTTTCCTGCATGTTTTTTGCATCATTCTCTCACTTTGTGTTCACTGATAAGCTCAGTCTCATGCCTCATTCAACCAGCAGCCGCATACTTCATTATGCTCTCTGCAGGATCCACACGCACTCAGCAGAGTGAATATTCAGCGGCACTGCAGTCCACCACGCTGCGTTCTAGCTCTTTTAATACTTTGATTGGACGAGAGTTGTTATTGTGCTTTATCGCTGTGGTTTTTGATGGGCAGGTGGGGCATGTGCTATTATGTGATCCTGGAGCGCATAATTTTGGAGGCTTTACAACAATGGATATACCTGGAACACGATATACCTTTACTACTAGCAGTAAACACGCTGCATTGGGATTTGGTAGTTTCAACCTAACTTTCAAAACAACAGATACCAAGGAGCCAAAGTAGATGAATAGTCATATGTAATAGCCAACATACAATGCCCTTCATAAATATTCAGATACTTCACATTTTAAAATGTATTAAGCCACTGCAAAATATGACAGAATATTAAAGCTATTATTAAATATATTAAAAAAAAAAAATTCTGTCCAAAATTAACATAAAAAATGTTTGGACACTTTATAGTTAAATTGACTTTATTATTAACTGTCAAAGGTAACTGACCTCAAACATCCACTAAAATGACATTTATTTATTTATTGCAATAAAATTTGTTCACTTTTAAGTGTGGCCAAATATTTTTGATATTATATTAAGTAATATAATGTTATATATTATATTATACTATATATATATATATACAGTAGTCAACATTTGAAGTGGATCAAAACCATCAAAGTTATACATGAATTTTGAACAACACCCGTTCTTGTCTTAGGACAACTTTGATGAACTTTTTTGATACACTTCAAATGTTGACTACTGTATACATATATATATATATGGTGTTATATATTTGATATTATTCCCCATCCCATTATTTAACACAGTTATTTATTGTCCTCCATCATTTTTGCTCGTAGACATTCAGGCAGATGTAAAGTTCAGGCGTGCTGTTGTGTTTGCAGGTCTCATCGGTGGATTCTCTTGAAGGACCCCTGTTGCAAGTGGAGGGTCTCGGCGACTTGCGTCTGGAGCTCCACAGCAAGAAGCTCAACATCCACCTGGTGCTAATCGACGAGCTCCATCGACACCTCTACATCAAGTCTACTAGCCGCGTGGGTCACCGCGGCAAAGACAAGGACAAGGGACGGTGAGCTACAGTAACGTGCTTCATTTGATTGGGCAGAGCATGCAGTTTGGCAAAATTAGAGGATAATTGTTTGATTCAAAGATTTCAAATAAAAGATTATTCAAGAAGGAATAGTACACCGTTTCACTTTAAAGATATGTTGGCCCAGTATTGGACCCAAAGTAATATGAAAATAATATTACAAAATGTGATTTAAAAACCTCACTCAAAACTTTTGATTCCGGTTGTGGCAGTAAACCGAAAGCAATTACCTTTGGAGCGGCAAAGTCATTTCTCAGCTTTAGATTAATTTACCTTCGCAGGTTGCTGGTGGCAGGGCGCACAGCTCATCTAATTACTGTGTGTGTACTTTTTAAAGAGGGAGACGTGCTCTCTTAAACCAAACATCCCATGAGTCACTGCTGTCTGATCATTAATAAGGGTGTGGAATATGCCCGACAGAATAACTGATCAGACTAATTAAGAATCCACGGGCCTGAATATGGGCCAGAGCTGGTGTAAAACCCCAGCTAGTTTGACATTCTGAATAAACTTTAATTAGTCAATGGGGTGACGCGTAGAAAACGTGTCACGCTTCTCCTCTTAAGTCTGTTTCTAAATCTCAGCATAGTTCTGCTTCACGTAATTAATGACAGGCTGCTGACGGGGGGATTACGCTATCTTGAAGGGAAATCGCAATATTAATTCTTTATTGAAGGCTTCGTTCTCCAGGCTCTTAATTCATTAGCTTGTTGGTAAACAAAGCTTCTCTGGCCCTGTTGCATCCTTCTCACCAGAGTCGTGTAATTAGCTGATTTGCGAGTGTTCTCTTCCTGTCCCTGCGTACAGGGCCCGGCCGCCGTGACACTGATGCCGGCATTTAGCACAAACAGAGATAAGTCATTCGCACCCTCGTGGATGAGCACGAGAGGAATGATAATAGGTTTTTGCTTTTCTCGATGGCGACAGGGCCGCCCACGATCGCACGGTCGCCAGGGGACTGCTGACCCCCTCCGTCAGCGTGCCGTGTGAACCGCCGCGGCTGCCTCTGCAATGCTAATTCTCTGAGATTAGACAAGGCGCAGCGGTGTAGCGCATTAAGCTAATGCAGGTTGGTGACCCCCGCCGTGCTGAAGTGTGGAGTTGTTTGTAATAGCGTTTTTGATCTCAGAATTGCACGTCCATGTTTGTCGCTCTTCCACCGCTCTGTTTACGGCCATGTAATTATAGCGCGACGCTTTCATGAGGAGAAGCGATTTATTAGTCAGGGTCATGACGCGACTGCAATTTTCTGGCAGGGTTTTTATTCATTCCGTCTCTCTCGTGTTTCGCAATCTGCCTTGTTTGATTCTTCCTGTTCTGACCACTTTAATGGAACTGTTTTTGCGGACAGTTCTCGATTATTTTCATAAAACATTCACGGCTGCTCTTGTTAGGAATGCTTAAACAATAGCTGCTGTCACTCTGAAAATGGTTTCTGTCGTGAAGAAGGAAATAACAGTTTCTGTGTTGTTGTTGTTTTTCTTCTTCAGGTCCACTTCAAAGGACACATCTGTTTTGGATGTCGGCGGTTTGTCCACTCCACGCAAGCTCACAGAACCCTCACAGTTCAGCACCCCGGGAACATCCAGCTGTAAGAACCACCACTAAAAGAACAACAGATATGACCAGTCAGACACCAAAACTACCCTGATGTGTAAATGAATACACATAAGGAATGAATAGCAAGTAGTAGTGCACCATACATAGTGAACTTTTTTAGCTGAAACCATCGTCAAAATTGCTGGAAACACTGGGCCAGAACTAAAAAATAGAATTGTTTAGAATAACTGCTTTTTGTAATATTGTTATAATATTTTTTTTACAGTCAGGATATGGTACTAATTATAAGACATGCAATATAAGTGAATTGAATATAAAATGAATATTTATTTATTAATTTTATGTATAGAATACATACACATTTACAAATACAATCAAATTTAATATAATTGACACATTTAGTTTATTTTATTTAGTTAAGTTACAGACTTTCTGCTTATATTCTCTTTTGGCCAATATGTTTTTTTTTTTTTTGTTAATTATTTTTTTCAATGAGCGAAATTTTGATATGATTGTGAAGTCGAAAAAACTAAACAAAGTGACTATTAGCCATTGAAAGAGAATAATAGAGTGCTACTCGTGCAGAGAGAGAACGAGTGAATTAGAACTTGATTTAGTGGCTCATAATTTGAATGATGGATTCCTCTCTGCTGCACTGAAGGGAACAGCGGGTGTCCGGGGCGAGGGATGAGACGATAGCGAGGGGTGAGGCCTGGTGCTCCATATCATCTGCCAGTGTTCAAAGTGCCAGTTAAATCATTAGGACACACATCTGACCAGTATCACTGTGTCTATTAATATTGCACTGGGGGCTGCCACAGATAAGAAAAGACTTGCAACTGTTGCTTCCTGTGTGTTACTGAAAGTAGTGGCATACACGGACTCCTATTATACATACATGGAGAAGGTCATTGTAATATACACACACTAATTCGTTAACATACCAATTTTACAATTAACATACTTTTACAATTATACAGTGACTCATACTTTCACTTGCATGCACCTCTAAAAAGACTTGTCTACACAGCACACACCCAAGAACACACTCTCTGGTTTCATGATCTCAGTACATCATGTTTCAGTAAGCATATTAACCGGTGCAGATGAGATCCTCTCTTATGTTATTAATCATGCAGCACTGTCAGCACAGCGGGGGTGCAGGCCTTGTTATCCGTGCTCTCCTGTGTGGGGCCGACTCCACTGTGAGCTCAGAGACTGTTATCAGTCCCACTAACCCACCCACAGCTGTCTGTTTCTGTTTCTCATACACTGTCTCTGACATGCTGTCACTTATCAGAACAAATATTGACAACCCTATCTATCTTCTATCCATCCATCCCTCCCTCCATCCATCCATCCATCCATCCATCCATCCATCCATCCATCCATCTATCTATCTCTTCCATCCATCCATCCATCCATCCATCCATCCATCCATCCATCCATCCATCCATCCATCCATCTATCTCTTCCATCCATCCATCCATCCATCCATCCATCCATCCATCCATCCATCCATCCATCCATCCATCCATCCATCCATCCATCCATCCATCCATCCATCCATCTATCTATCTCTTCCATCCATCCATCCATCCATCCATCCATCCATCCATCCGTCCGTCCGTCCGTCCGTCCGTCCGTCCGTCCGTCCGTCCGTCCGTCCGTCCGTCCGTCCGTCCGTCCGTCCGTCCGTCCGTCCGTCCGTCCGTCCGTCCGTCCGTCTGTCTGTCTGTCTGTCTGTCTGTCTGTTGTATCATCCATCTATCCATCTATCTATCTCATTTTAAATTATTACTCACACTTTAATTGTTCTTATTTGGTCTGATTTGCTAAAGCAGGTAGAAACGTCTCTAATTCAAACTCAGAGCCAGAGTAATTCCTGCGTCGCCTGCAGTTTTCTTCACATTACACGAAACGCTCGCAATTATTGCTGTCGCAGTGCTTTATGTGTGATAGGGTGACGGCATCAGACAACATTTCCCCTGCTGCGGAAGACGCTTCCCTTTTGTCGCCTATTTTGTGTAATGGCCTTTTGCACATCATTTGTCGCTGGTAATTGTAGTAATTATTTAGCAAGCTACAGTTGGGGGGATTGAAGAAGAAAAACCTGAGCCCATTAACTTGCCATAAACATTAAGACCATTTTAAACAGTCATTGCATTTGAGGGTATTAGCTGACAGAAAAATAAGCACTTCACTGTACGATCACTCTATTGAGCAGGTGAATATGGAGAGGTGTGTTATGCAGTGTGCTGATTAGAAGGGAGGGGATGATTATGAAATGGTGAAGCGTACCACAAAACATTGTTAAAGATGACAAAAAAAAAAATTTAAATTGCAGGCGTTGTCAAGTAATCTCAATGTATATATGCTACAATATGTATTTGATTATCAATATATTAAGGTTAATTTACGTTAACATTACAAACCTTTTTATCTGTAAAAGCTCTCTAAGGAAAACTTTATAATAAATTAAATGTAACAACATTATAATATCTTATAAATCTTAACAGATTGTTTGCTAATTTAGAACATTTTCAGAATTATTAATTGATCTAATAAAATTTGAATGTACATTAGTGACCTTTAAATAGTTATGTATTTAATGACTCAACAATTTATTAAAAATCATATTGTACAGTTTTACTATCCTTTACTCTCTATTTGTTATCATGGTTGCATGTATATTTATTTAGCTGTTCCGTAAACCATTCTGTCAATTCCTGCTGCTGCAATTATAATATATTGTTGTAGTGTTCTTCATGGAGTGTATGTGTGTTTGTGCAGTGCAGGAAATGAGAGAGGATCTGGACGTGGACCCAGAGGAAAACAGCGCAGAGTTCATGGGGATCCTGATCAAAGCTCTGGCCAAACTCAAGAAGATCCCTGAGACCATTAAAGCTATCATGGATCGTCTGGAGCCGGAGCTCAAGCAGATCCTCAAGAGATCCACCACTCAGATCGCTGACCACGCGTACCAGAGAGGAGAGAACCTGGCACAGGACAACCAGCCCAGGTAAAAGATAATGGAACGATTGGGCTAGTAGCGTCAATTAAAAGTTGCTATCTGCCATGAATACCCATAGTTATACTTTACCACACTGCAGCTGTTTCCTAGTTGATTGATTTGATTGGTTGATTGATGGATTGATGGATTGATTGATTGATTGGTCGATTGATCGATTGATTGATTGATTGATTGGTCGATTGATCGATTGATTGATTGATTGATTGATTGATTGATTGATTGATTGATTGATTGACAAAATATTGTATGGTGGTTAAAATGGCACAACAACAAAACATTTGGCGCTTATAGAACAAATTAATAGAGACATCATTCAAACAACTCAAATAAATTAATGTAAATACACAAATGAACACTGGGAAACGTGTGAGTCTGAAATAAATTTTTGGTTTTGTCAAGACAAATGTAAAATTTGTGCAACTTATTGTATATTTCCAAACCTCATAGTATTATTTGTTAATTTATTTCATTTCATTCATTTATAAATCGGTTTTCTATTTTTGAATTTAATTATGGAAAATGCAACCACGTAAATTAGTAGGAAGGGCAGATCTTTATTTGTGAAAATCTGAATTTCTGCATATGAGATGCAATCTATTCTTTTCAGCTCCCTAAATATGCGCAGCCATACTGAATATGTTCTCAATGGCTATTCGTGTCAAGCATCTGTAGTGTAGACACTCATTTTAAAGACAGCATAACACTCTTTACTTGAGACATTTGCAATTTTCCCAATGCAACTGCAGATGAGACTTGATTTTAGCAATTGGCTTGTGATTGGATCATGAAAAGTGAAGTGTTAATCTATGATATTATTGGTTGATTAAAATTTTTCCCTGCGTACATGGCCTTGATTACATCAAATCAGGAATGTTTTGATGGAAGATTATTAAAACAAATGTATTTCTTTACATTAACATGCACCAACAAATTATGCACAGGGTGAGAATTATTAATTAAAGTGTGTCTTTAAATGATGTAGGAAATAAAAAGCGCATATGACAGTCACTTTAGACTTTTAGTTCTTTTAGTTCTCCCTCTTAAAGTGATTTTTGTTTTTAAGGGAATGCACTTTGGAAGGCATTTGTACTGAAGTGTGATTGGTTTTCATTGTTTTCCTTCTTTATTGCGCTCTCTCACTTTACCCGATGATGGCTCGCTGGATCAATGCACTCATCTGTCATGTGGCATTCATACCTCCCTCATTTCCAGAAATGGTGTAATCCATAAAAGCGAGCCACGGCCAGGGTCTGCATAAGCATCGGCTCTAACAGAGAAAAACAAAAGCAAGGGAAGAAAAGACCGATAATGAAGGCTGTTAAAGAAACGCTCTTTACCCAAGGCAAAAAAAATGAACTCTCAATCGCTTATTTTTTCATAGCTATTCTCTGGGATTTAATGTTTGCCCTCCTCATTTCTCTCAGATGTGAGCTTCCAGTTTGCAAGTGAATATCCACTGAATTTTCATTGTGTGCTTTTAATGATATAAACTGGGGCTTTTCTTTGAAAGCAGTGACTAATGCTGGAAAATATCCATTCATCACAAACCCATTTGAGAAATGGTTCTGTTGTGCCTATGTGTGTTTCATCCGAATGTGCTAATGTATCATACAATGTAATTACCTTGATAAATAACATACAAAGCACTGCCGAATTAATATGGCAGTTCATAAATCTGTTTCCCGTAAAAGGTAAACCAGCTGAACACGTCCAAATGACCTGTGTGAAAATAAGGTCCCATTTTAACCATAGAGCATTTTCAGTGTTTACTTGTGTGTCTATGTCTGTGCTAACTTGAAAGTTGAGGTAGGGCTCTGTTTCTATGGAAACCTCAACAGAAAAAGGAAGTCACTGCTGCATTACAGTTCACAGTGAAAATATGCCTTACACAGTGTCCTAACCAGGCATGATGTGACAAAGGCTACATTCACACTGCACGCCTTAGTGTTCAATTATGATTTAGTGCTCAGAACCGATTTCTTTGTGTGTCTGTTCACATGTTTTTAAATGTGGCTAATATCAGGTTTGAGTGTGAACTGGTCACAGCCCTAACTGACCCGCATGCAAAGACAATAAAAAAGAACCATGCCGCACGCTGTCATAGATTTAAACATTATAAACATTGCCAGCATCCATATCACCCTGTAGTCCAAGACTTGTTGCCCACTGAAGCTAAGCAGGGCTGAGCCTGGTTAGTAGTTGGATGGGAGACCTTCTGGGAAAACCAGGTTGCTGCTGGAAGAGGTGTTATTGAGGCCAGCAGGGGGCGCTCACCCTGTGGTCTGTGTGGGTCCTAACGTCCCAGTGTAGTGACGGGGACGCTATACTGTCAAAGAGCACCGTCCTTCGGATGAGACGTTAAACCGAGGTCCTGACTCACTGTGGTCACAAAAACCCCCGGCATCCTGACCAAATTTGCGGCTTCTGTCCATCATGGCCTCCTAATCATCCCCATATATATATATATATATATATATATATATATATATATATATATATACTAATTGGCTTCATCACTCTGTCTCCTCTCCACCAGTAAGCTGGTGTGTGGTGGGCGTTCTGGCGCACTATGGCTGCCGTCGCATCATCCAGGTGGATGCTGCACATTGGTGGTGGTTGAGGAGATTTCCCCTTCTATGTAAAGCGCTTTGAGTGTCGAGAAGAGCGCTATATAAATGTATTAAATTATTATTATTATTATTATTATGGAGGCCACTAAAGTTAGCGTTTATGCGTTCATTTTGGGTGATGTGCTGTGGAAGCCAGGGAACTTGTGCAGGATGCAGACGAGGATGAGAAGAAGGAGAGCAAAGTTTTTCTCGTATAGTTTTGCTTGTATAGAGCTGTCATGATAATACTTATGAGTTTAACAGCTCACTGTCCCTCTACTGACTAACTTCACTGTTCACTGAGTGAACAAAGAGCTACCCGTATTTAATTTTTTTTTGGAGTGGAGTGACAGAATTGTGATGAACGTTGTCGTTTATCAAACATGATGTAAAAGTCATGCAAAACATCAGACCTGTATCTGATTTAGGACCACATGGCCCAAATCATAATTGAAAAGATCAGGTCTGAGCAAAAAGATAAAATAAAAATAAATCTGATTTGTCCCACCCTTGCCTGCAAGAACCAATCAGGAGTTATTATTTATAGAAATGGAGACCAAGTGGTCACCAAAATATGTCCCGGCTGGCTAAGGCAAAGAAAAAGATTCTAACCTTGTAAAAAAAAAAAAAAAAATGTTTTAATTAATTGATTTTTGTTTTAATTTATTGAATTTATTATATATATTATATTTATTGTTTAATTTATCCTTTGGTTTAATGTATTTATTTAATCTTTGCTTTGATTTATTTATTATTTATTGTTCACTTTTATTTAATTATTTTATTTATTTATGTCATAGTTTTATTACATAAATGTTTTTTTATATAATTTTTGTCAGAATATGGCCATAAATTAATAAAGATACTTAGATAGACGGTGTAGCACCCTTGGTCCAACTGTGTTTGTGTAAATAGGTGCGGTTGGCTTTCTGCACTGTTTGTATGAAGGAGTGTCATCCTGTATAATATATGTTTACATGTTGAGTCTGAGTCAAGGGTTATGTCCTGTCCTTTGTAAATCAGGCTTAACATGTGTTATCATGCACTGTCTCTCACATGAACATCCATCATCTTCCTGTCTTCCACCTCCCAGCAATCTTTATACCCTACATCATGCTGTCACCTCCAACCTCTTCATTCCGTCTATCAGGGTTTTCTTCTGCCTCGCTATACTGGGATGAATGAGTAAACTCCACAAAAGTCAGACAGATGCGTGTCCTCCTAGTGGACCCAGAGAGTTTGACAGATGCTGCTAATTGTTGTTGGTGAACAGCTGGCGCTGCTCAACAGGGAGACTCTGTCAGCACCCTGCTGCTGTCATGTTCATTAGTAACAGAGAATGGACCGCTTTTGGCTTGGTTTTGGTGATGTGGAGGGATTTATGACAGACAGACAGACTGCAGTAGCGGCTTTGTCTTGGACAGCCTCTAGATGAGGAGTTTTCAGACTGGGGTCCAGGGCCCCACAAGGGGGTGCTGGGAGTTCTGCAAACACACAGACAAGCAAAAAAAAAAAAAAAAGGTTTGCAAAATGTATTTTTTTAGGGGGTTCAAGGTTTACATGCTAACTCAAGATTTTACTGGACACTAATTCTAATAATATGATGAATGCAATATTTTTTTACACATTTGTCAAATCTGTCTGTGTCTGACAGGTTTGTGTCTGACTGTGTCTGACAGGTTTTTTGTGTTTCTTCTTGTCATTGCTGCATTTGAGCTGGCTAATATTCATTATTTTTTTCATCCATTTTGAAGTTTTTCTCACTCTATTGCCCTCTACAGGTTGTTGCTGGAACTGCTCGAGCTGTTGTTTGATAAGTTGAATGCAGTGGCCCAGGCTCACAGCGTGGTCCTCCGTCACCTACAGCAGATTGTCGTCTCTCCCAATGGAGCCCAGGAAGGGATCAAACTCTATGAGCAGGCGGATGTCTATGCCAAGATCCAAACCGTCCTACAGGTCAGTGTTTGGAGAGGCATTCCATAGAGCAGATCCAAGTAACTGGGAAATATATTTGGAATTGAAAGATTGCAATGAAATATATGCAATATGTTAAAGTGGGTTTTGCAAAAGACTATTCTGACCACCTATGTTCTTGCTACCACACTGCAACGCGTTAGAAACCATTCAACTGACCTTAGCAACTGCAAATCTTCAGCATAAAATTCATAGCAAATCCTTTGCAACAACTCAGTGCTGAGAAACCACACGCTTATTTAAAGCTGTCATTTAAAACAAAACATACTATTAACTGATATTTCATAGCTGTATATTTAATTACTAGTAAACAGAAGGGCTGTTTATAGTTATTAGATGTTTCATGTGTCGCTTATGTAAAACGGCACAGGTGGAGAAAGAATGTGTGGCTGAAGTTTTGTGAATAATCTACATAAACTCATCCCAAGTGCTGTTTAATTGGAAAATGTTGTATTTTAGTGTGTATGTGTGTGCTTGTTTATTTGGCAGAAGACTGATGGGCAGGTGAGATTACCAGCTGTTCACATAAACTTTGAGAATCTCTCAAGAGGCCCAACATTTAGTGTCTGTTTGTGTGTTTGAAAAGTACTCGCTGGAAATCCAGGAAGGTTTTTATTTGTGTGTTTGAAAAGTACCCGCTGGAAATCCAGGAAGGTTTTTATTTCGTGTGATTTGAGTGTTTGTATTTCTTTGCATTCATATTTCTTTGTTGGGTTTTCTGTGAATTGGAGTAAACTAAATGACATAATACTTTTTGGAGCTAGAAGCTCTTACTAAAATGGGAGGGGAAAATGTTTCCCAAAACGTGTAGTTGTTGATTGAAAATGCTGTGTCCAATTAGATCAAACTATATTTACATCAAACTAAATGGTTGATTTCGATTTTTTTTTTTTTTTATGATTTTTTTTTTTATGATAATTTTTGTTTATGTTTTGCAATTGAGTAATTATTTTTCAAAGTTGCTCGCATATATGTAGAAGTATTGTGTTCAAGCTGTTTTAAAACCATTTTAGGTACAGATAGTCAAACTAATTGAATATTCAGATTCAAAGAGGTTGTAAAAACTAGACCTCATAACCTTTTCATGTTCATATCATTCTTTGTATTTGTAGTTTTTCTTCCCTTTAAGAATTCCAACTCTCTCCTATCTCATTGCATGTGCACTCTTTCAAAGCATTATTTTCAGCTGCATGCTAGGGAGGATCCAGTCATGCAGTAGAGACAGGAATCAGGAGAACGAGGGAGGGAAAGAGAGATGGGAATGGTGGTGCAGCGTGGGAATGAGTAAATGGGTTTGTCATCACTCCATCACACAGGGTGAAGAGTCAGACTGTGACCTTGTATCTTCCTCCCGTATTTTTTACTCCTCCTTTCAAAGCAGTCTGCAGAGAGTGGTAAGGAAAGAACAAGCTCGGCCCTGCCAACTGTTGCTAAGGCCCGCTGAGCTCCTCGCAGACCTTAAGTAACGAGGAGCGTCTTTCTGAGAGGTGAATATGGAAGTCAAAATATGCATTTGACTGCCGTATGATGAGGGGCTCGACTGTGTGCATGTGAACTGCCTCTTTTTCCAGCATTCATTAACACGAGAACCTTACGCACTAGCTAGCAACAGATTCATTTGTTGATTTAGAGCCTTTGCTTCAACTTGTATGCTGCGTCTGTAAGTTTAAAAAATGTTGCCTTCAAAGAATGTATTCTAATCACGCTTTTCCACTGCATGGTACGGTACGGCTCACTTTGTGGTGCTGTTCCACTGCATGGTACGGTACGGCTCGCTTTAAATGGACCTCTTTTGAGGTTCCAAGCGAACCGTACCGATACCAAAATGTGACATGAGAACACTGCAGATCACTGATTGGTCAGACAGAATCGTCCCTACCAGCGTCATTGTATTGGCGCGACACGAGACACCAAACCCGCTAGATTTAAATAGCCAACAGCCACCTGTTTTTAAACTACTTGCTTGAAGAAAAGAAGAAAGAAAAAAACCTTCCAAAAAAGAAATGGCTGAATCATGGTCAGTGGACGAAGTGCAGAAGTTCCTCTCGTGCCGAGCCGAGTCGTACAACGCAGTGGAAAAGCAAACCGAGCTGAGCCGAACCGTGCCGAGCCAATCCGTCCTGAGCCGTACCGAGCCGTACCATGCAGTGGAAAAGCGCCATAGGATAGGAAGGCATCAAGGCACGTCCGAATCCAATGTTAGCTTCACTCCCTGTCATCATTTGTTCGTTCGATCACATCCATCCATCCTTTGTTCGTTCTATCAGGGTTGGTACGATTTGTATGCTCACCAAAGGTTGCATTGGTTTGATCAAAAATACTTTAAAAACAGTAATATCGTGAAATTAAAATAACTGTTTTATATTTTAAAGTCCCCCATATTAACATGAAGACATATTTAACATAATTTGTGATCATTTGAGACGGATGAATGGAAATTGTAACATAGTTTTTGTCTGAAACAGGTATAATGATTTACAGCAAAACAATTAAATAATTGGGTGGCCAAAATCAAGGAAAGGCAAAAAAATGGAAGGCAACAGGATGGAGAAGTGTTCCTATACTGCAGTGTCATCTTGGCTCTGCTGAAATAGATGATATTAAGTGTTCAGTGTGCTTCGTTGCCCAAGCGGGCTGCTTGCCAGGGGCTGCGGAGTCTCCCGTGGTCACTGTGTGAGATAATGTAAGCTCTCGATGAGAATCTTCATTAAGGTAGATGAGGTTTTTCTAATCTTTTGTTTTATTTCCCTCCTCTTGATCAGCAAATCTCATCTTATCTCTTCTTCCCTTCACCTGACCGCGACAGTGTTTTGTCAGTTTAGACTGGTTTGACAGTTTACATCTTCTGAAGACATGCCGAAAAGCTGCTTCCTTTCTGTTTTCTCTTTGGAATGAAGAATGTGGTAGAGTGAGGAACAGTGCAGTGTCACACTTTTCTTTTCTTTTTTTCCCCTCCTGTCCTTTTGTACATTTACATTTATGCATTTGGCAGACACTTTTATCCAAAGCGACTTACATTGCATTTCAAGGTACACATTTACATTCTTAACAGTTCTTGCTTTCTCTGGGAATCAAACCCATGACCTTGGCGTTACAAACGCCAACGCTCTACCGTTTGAACTACAGAAAAGTCGTTTTGTGTGTGTAAGGTAATTTTCACAGACCTTATTTCAGCTATTTATCCAAAATCCCCTTTCAAAAAACCCATTGATTTCAGGGTCATTGAAACCGGCAGTGCTCTCTTATTTCCTTTTTTTCTGTTCTGTTATTTTCTTTTTTCCTTTTTCTTCGCTTTTTCATGTCATTTTCTTTTTCTATCCTATAGTTTTCTGTTATTTTCTGTCATTCCTTTTTCTCATACGGTGACACTCTTGAGTTCTGGTGTCAGGTGCTGATTGCGGGACTGTTCTCAGGTGTGACTTACGCAAACTTCAGTCTCAGGTGAGAATGATGGTCCCGCCCTCATGCACTGATGCACCTGATGTTCTCTTGTTCTCTCTTAGGTGTAGATGAGACCCCTGTGCACCCTTGTCTTTCTAGCTAGCTTAATACCGAACTTTTTTTAAAAACCAAGTTTCCTCTGTTCCTGTGGGAGACAGGAATTACATTGACCTTTCCATTACACTGAAGGCATAAAGGCCATGGACAGATGGACCTGAGAGACATGTTATAATCTTTATTTCTTTCAGTTCAGTTCCCGAATCTTTGAACTGTGGCTCGGCCATTCTTGAAGACAGCTGAGCAAAAGTTTGAGTGATAGGATCCATATTGAACTTGTAAACCTGGTTCGTAAAGGACCATGCAGAGTTTTTTAGGAGTGTGTGGAGTAAATAGATATTGATTTTTTGAAGTGGCCGTTGACTGATATTTTTGTCGCTGACAGACTAATCCCAGATTTGTTCTAGTACATCATTTAAATGCCACTGAACAAGTGACAAAACGGGCAGTAGTAATTATAACTATGTTTTAGAGGTTCTCAAGTGGTTTGGCCAAAGGACCAACATTTTCCTATACTCGAGCCAAATTTTTAGCAATTTGAACCAAGCTAATGTATTTTTTTTTTAAATGGTTGACACACACACAAGCACTTTTCTTGACATATGCATCAATTGTACGAATTTCACTAACACTGATGAATAAACAGTATAAGGTAAGACTATTAAATAACAGGCTGTTAAATAATATTACATTTTGTTAATATAATAAAAGTTAGGAAGTGAAAGTGAAAATAAAGTGGTATTTTGGGTTAAGGTTACAAAAACACTGTTGTGATAATGTTTTCTTAAATTTATTCTATCATCCTTGTGGGTATTGATATTGAATAGATATTTGTATGATATTGAGTTTTCTTTTGAAGTTGCTGTTTTTTATGCTGTCGGAATCAATGATTGATTATCAATTATTGGTTTAATTATTTGATAATGTTTTCTTACAGTAAACTTAATTATTGCCATGATTTGAGTCCCATCAGAAATTGGTATTTATATTTTTAAGAGATATTTACAAGTGGTTGTTGACATTTTTCTTCTTCTTTTTAATTTTTTGGTCACTGACAGACCAGTCCTGGATCTTAATTATTCATAATTGCTTATTGGTATATTTAATATGGTCTTGATATTTGATGATTTGGATTTTTTTTTTTTAAGTTGACTTAATTCTCAGGGAGGTCCAAGTCCCACGCTCTAGAATCCGTATTCCATTGTTAAGAAGATAAAAATGATGGCACTAGTTGTAATCTCCCTCTTTGAGCTGTATTACTGTCCCTCCCCCCTAAGCCTCACGGACTTGAGCCTGGGAATGATGGGTAAGAGGGTGAAGGGAACAAGAGCGTGAAAGGGGAAAAAAGAAAGGAAATTACAAACTTTCCACTTTGACAACTTGTTTAGATTTAGTGGGAGCCACACAGCCTCGGAGTAATTGGATTATACAGTGTTAGTGAGGCGTTTCATGCCCTGACAGTGATTAGTCTGGCAGCGGAGGGAGAGGCAAAGTGCTTCTGTTTCATGTCGATGAGATAGACAGACACATGGCCTCTAAATGAGCTGTTGTGTACCAGCCTAAATGATCTATTGTAACTGGCCACGGCTTGCATATTGCTTGTGGATTTGAAAGATTTCCACAGGGTTAATGATCATAACAGTTCATTTCCATGTTTTAAAACCCAGCGTTCCTTTTTTCCCCCCCAGGCTTTATGGTCGAGACACGCTGGTTGTTTTGAAATGCGCCACTCTTATGTTCATTAATTGCTACAGTAATTATGCATTCTTTTGTGATGTGCGTCTCTGTAATAGCAACGGCTGTAGTGGACCGTACTGGGTATCGCTGAGGGGAATGCTAATGACATCTCGTAACGAGATGCTGCTCCAACCATTGACCTCTCTATATGTAATATCTACATTGAACTAGAGTATGTCAGAAGTACTGGATATAATACACTATGAGGGATAAATAATGTTCAGCGAGGCTTTTGAAACAATAGACGTCACAGTGTATCACTGATGAGGTCAGCTTGTGTTTTTAGAGAAAGGTGTTTGGCTCTCTGGGGGGAAGGGGTTGTTTGCCCATGTCTTAGTCTTGAACTTGTTTTTCAGCATGGAGGTTCACACTCATTTTATGTGCGTTTTTCTTTCTTTCTTCGTCTTGGTTTGTTTATTGAATAGATATATGATATTGACAATATATTGAGTTATTTATTTTTTATTTTTTTGAAGTGGCTATTATTAATTTGTATGTTTTATATTAGTTTGATAATGTTTTCTTACAGTAAACTTAATTGCCATGTTCTGAGTTCCAGTATATATTAGTATTTACATTGAAGAGTTATTTGAGGTGATTTTTTTATATTGAACATTTTTGGAAGTGGCTGTTGACTGTATTTTATGTTTTTATTTTATTATTTTTTCTTTTTTTACTGTAGGTTTTATGACCTTTTCCATTTTACTTCACTATTTTGAATAACTATCAATTATTGGACTCAGGTAGATTCACTATAAACTATCTTTAACCGCTTTTCCACCGTCGGGCCGAACGTTTCTAAGAATGGTTCGGGCCGAACGTATTTCCACTTGAGTCTGGTACGGCACGATTACAAACTGTTCTTGGCCTGGAATTTTCAGCACTGTCGGCACCTGGTAGCTTAATTTCAGCTTCTAACCATTTATAAAAATGCTAAAATTAAGTGTACACTCAAAATATCTGTGATAAAACAGCTGATATTCTGTTTGTAGACATTATTTATTGTGTGTGCTGGGAAAATCCGATGAAATAGCATGCCAGAATGTGGAGAGAAGACAACAAAGAGATAAATGAATCATCAAGTATTTTTTTATCTCTAACTGAGGTGTATATTTACACCTATGTGTGCTTATATTACTAGTAATGGTAATGTATCCATGGTGACAGAACCCCAGGTTCATAATGCCCCTCCCCCACAATAATAATAGTTTTATTGTCAGTCAGGTCATGCATTTTTAATTGCACCATTTAATTGCACAGTTTGGTAGTTTTTGTGAGATTTTAAAAGTTATGAAGGTCGTGCATGCACCAAGTTTTTAAAAAACACTTCAAAAAGGTCATGTTTTGGTGTCAGATGCCTTCTTGGAAACCATGGAACTAGAGGAAACAGCGTTTTCTTTGTAATCTCAAGAGGGGTAGACGAGAGGCGGGAAGCTTTGTTTATTTCCCTCGTTTCTTAAAGCACTCTGCAAACGTCTATCATCAGAGAGCAGGTGCTCACCTGCACATCCTTCAACACTGTTTTTCTTCTTTAATTAGCTTGATTTGTGGCTAATAGAGGGGATGAGTGCTGCTTTTCACTGTTCATTAAATTGAGAATGTGTCCTCAAAGACAAGGGGCTGGGTTTTAAGGTTCACTGAAGATTAACTCTTGCTTTTCCAGACAGTATATAAACACTTTGCTCAACTTTGTGCCGTGAGGAAGTAGAATTGTTGTTATGGCTGTGGGTTATACTGACGCACACGCATTCGTGCACATCACAAACCCAGCCACTGTGCCGCTCTGTTTTTATTATCTGGTGTGAAAAGCCATTTGCTGTTTCTCACAGGCTCTTGTTTCCCAAGCCCATTTTCAAGCTAGTCTTTTCTTGGAAGAGGCCATGAATATTGATTTTTTTTTCTTCTTTCCCCTTCTGTTAAAACAACCTAGTCTTTAAGGCTCCAATAAAGAAGAGGGCTTGTGAAATGAACGTTCGGAAATGGAAGGCTCCAGAGTGTGTCCATCACGTAACTGTTCCTCAAAGTGGTGATGTTAATTTGTATTTGTCCTCCCTTTTTCTCAGAAAAAGGTCATCTAGAGGATGTTTACTGAGGAAAGTCAATGATAATCATTCATTTGCTAGGAATCTACCAAACTACTATATTTTCAGAACCTACTAGTCAATCATCTTGACCCGTACTTAGTGTTTTCCCAAGGTCATTTGCGAGAAATAGGGTTTTCTCCGTGAAGACACAGATCGGTGTTTAAATTAACACTGAAATGACCACGTATATTCTGGCTCTAAAACTGCAATGTAAAACAGGTCTTTTGTTAGTATGCGTCCGTCCATGGGCGGCATAAATCATAAGTGGGACGCTCTTTGTATCTGTTTGACGTGGTGCTTTTAGACGTTCCTGCTGTAGATCAGCATTTTTTTCCTGCATGTTTTATTGCCAGACTCATTGGAGAGTTCTTTGTGTTGTTGGCGGAGCCGCCTCTGTTGTTTCCACCTACTTGTTTGGTGTTTTAAAATGGACACAGCACTGCTGCTGCCCACACTTCATCCCTGTTGTTACGGAAAAGCGAAGGCTGCTCTAATAAGCCGCATTATAATGGGGACGAAGACACTTCTGATGAGGCATGAGGCGCTTTAGTGAAAGTGACCTTGCTGGCTCTGGTGGTGGTATAATGAGTTCTGTCTTCAAGTTTTCCTCCCTTCATCTTCTTGTGTTTATCTGTTAAATGTCGTGCAACAAATATTTTCATCTACTTGTCATCTACTACACTGCTGCTGTTACTCTCGCACTGAAAGGATATTACAAAAAACGAACAATATTGACAGTGATAATGAGGACACAGGAAAATTAATGAGCCATTAAAACAATATTTGTTATTTTTCTATCTTCTTCTTATTATTGAATGCTAGTTTTTTATGCCAGATCCAAATACAAATTTCTATTCTATGGCACATTGATAAAGCGTACAGCAAATAAAATAAGATCCATATGAGGGGGACTTAAAAATGTACTGCATTGGACTGAAGGAATTGGCCTGTTCATTTTTGTTATCAGCTTTGCTGGGATGAATCTGCGAACTGATCACTTTCTAATCTCTCTCTCTATCTGTCTCCCTTCCTGTGTTTACTGTTGTCTTCATGATATTTTCTCTCTCTCTCCCATCCTCCATTCATCCTCCGTGGTTAATTGCCTTAAAAGTTCCACGTTCCCTTCTCTGAGGTCACTGAAGTGGGTCCAGACTCCTTCATCAGGCAAACGCTGGCATTTAATTAAGTTGGGGGTCTACATGCGAGACCCGCTCCATCACTGGATCAGATGGGCATTAGTAATTAATAATCTGACAGGAATGTAACGGGCTGGCCGGATTGGACTTGTCTCTTGGTTGAGGAATGGCTGTTGATGAGGCTTCCCCTCCTCTCATAGACCGTTCCCTTCTTATCACTGTTTAATTATGCTATTATCAGTCAGATGTAGTTCCATCTGTCCTTTCCTAATTCCATCTCCACTTTGGACTGTTTTGCAGCTGGGATTTAGAAATAGACCAAGCAAATTGCTTCACTAAATTATGGAGCCATTGGAAAACGGCTTGCTAATTTGTGGAAAAGTTTACTTGAACTTCTTTTTCAGTACTCTTGCAGCTGTTTGAACCTCTCTTAATGGTTATGGATCGTGTTGAATGGGATATTCATGAACTCGGATGTGCAGTTTTAATCAGAGTTAATGGGAATTTGCTGGCGGACATGGGTAAGCGTTTGAAGTCACACAGACAGACAGGAAAGATGTGGGCCTGAGACAAACCTAGAAACAGATCCGTTCAGACTGATCCAGTTAAGTCATTCTAGACTTAGGATATGCATAACTACATATGTTATTGTAGTAATGTATTTAAGGACTGTATAAGTTAATGTTAGACCTGGTTTGAACAATATTTTGTGTGTAAGGCCTGCCCAATCGGGTAAGCGGGTGAAGGTTTACTACGCATGTTACTGTATTTTCCACGTGGCAAACTAATTCGATTTCAATTCAACTTTTATCTGACTCCATTTTATCACGACCTCGAATTTAGGTTGGAATGCCAATTTGTTATTGGTCATTTATATAATAGTTTAGCAATACATTTGATTGTTCTATTTAACTATTTACTCTTATTAATCGTTCATTCGGGTGCCAAAGTCGCACAGGGTCCTCGCACCGGCCGTTAATACTATGCGGTCCCACGATCACAAACCCGCCAGTTTCAGGTCACTAAACAGAAGGTAATTGGCTAAGACCTTAGGCGGTCACATTCACGCTTACTCAATCTCAAATCTCAAACTCAATCTATTTTGTATAGCCCCCTTGGTTGTATACACTTGAATCAAAGTAACGTTTTCTTTAGACAGAGGTCATGACCACAACTACAGATATAAGCCGACCAAAATTACTTCTCTGATACTAGCTGTGGTTTGGTCATGCCATGGTTACCCACGTACACTTGACTAAAGTAACATTATATAAAAGAGAGGTAAGACTCACCCTATTTACTGTAGGTTGGTTGATCAGCAGTTTGCTGTCCTAAATGGAAATTCCCTTTTTGTCTTTACATCCCAAGTGCACTTGAATTAGTGCCAAATATTATCCGGAACTCTAAAATCGCAGTTGGTGTGCCCTATGCTCCACTCAAAAGTGGACGTTAGTCCGTTACTAATCTGACACAAATTTTCGGTAACAATGGATACAGCGTGATCTACTAAAGTTATTAATTTCAGAGTAAGTCAGAATAGAATCAAATGTAACAATTTATTATGTCAGGGAAATGTATCATGTCAATTACATAAGATGATAAATGCATCAAATGCTCTGGATTAAAGAGTAAAGATTCGAACCTGATATTAGAAAATACATGATGCTGAGTGTCTTGAACACACTTAGCATCATGGGCTGATTTGAGCTACAAATCGCCCCGAGCCTCTTGTTGCATTTCTTTAAGTACTCAGACCGAGACTTTCAAATGGAAACATTTGCTAACAATGGGAATTTGCATTCAGAGTTTACACCTTAAACTCTTAAAATCTTACCTTTTGGTTTACTTCTTTAAAATATCAAATCACATTATTAAACCATATAGATTTTTTGGGTGAATTTGGGTGATCTCAGCATGAGGGAGAGAAGGAACGTGGTAATGGGGGGTCAAGGGAAAGAGATGTAGATTAGGATGATGCTGACGTGAGACTTGCGTCTCGAATGGTGATAGCAAGAGAGTTCAGATGTTAATTTCCTTTGTTTTCTCAGAGAGTTGGCCTCTCTTCCAGTTCTTCCAGTTCTTCCAGGTTTTCCAGTCTTACAGTTGTATTTTTTTTTTTTTTTTTTTTTAAATAAATAATACTGTTCAAAGGTTTGAGGTCAGGAAGAGTTTTTTTTTTTTTTGGATAGAAATGAATACTTTCAAAAAATTCAGCAAGGATGCATTAAATTGACCAAAAGTGGCAGTAAAGACGTTTAAATAGTTTGAAATAAATGCTGTTTTAAACTTTCTGTTCCTCAAAGAATACTGTAAAATGTATCTCAGTTTCCACAAAAATATTAAGCAGCACAACTGTTTTTAACATTGATAATAATAATAAGTGTTTCTTGAAGACCAAATCAGCATTATTAGAATGATTTCTGAAGGATCATGTGACACTGGGGTAATGACTGCTAACAGTTCAGCTTTGCCATCACAGGAATGTATTAATATATTTATATACTTAAAATAATTATATTTAAAATTTGTTAAATAAGAAAACTTTCTGTGTTTTTTTTTATCAAATAAATGCAGCCTTGGTGAACATAAGAGACTTCTTTAAAAAAAACATTCAAATGTCTTACCGACCCCAAACTTTTGAACTGTACAGTACTGTATAAAGTATATCATTAGTCTAATAGTGGGCAGAAATGATATGCAGATATACAGATGAATAAATATGAAATTATTTAAATTATGATAATAAAATATTCAATAACATTTTGTGTAGGCTTTTTCTCACAGTATAAATGTGCATGAAAATATACAGCTGGCTTTTCACAAATGAATCATCTCATTTGGGTGTCTTTTTTGGCCTGTTTGCTTGTGTTTACAAAATGCAGGGCTGCCAGCAAGTGCACTAATAAAAACTGTTTATCATAAGTGCATGTATTGGACCAGCTGCTTAAAGTGTCAAAAAGTCTAAATGAATTTGGTTGTTTACTGTAATGTACGACTGAATAAACATTTGAATATCGCATGTCACTCAACAATCCGCTCTTATGCTCTCTCAGGTGCTTCTAATGGACTACCTGGACGTCAAAAACACCCGTAGCGCTGCAGAGCCTTCTGCCCAGCTGTCCTACGCCAGCACCGGCGGAGACTTCGGAGCGTTCTTCTCCAAGAAGAAACCTCAGCGACCCAAACAGTCTCTATTCAAGTAAGTTTGTTCATGCACTTAAAAAGGTTTTAAGCAGACGAGGACCACACGAAAAATCTGGGTTAAGTGCCTCATGAGAGACTATTCTCTCCTTACGCTTACGTTTACAATCCATCAGATGCATCAGATTTCAGGTTAACTTAAAACGAAAACCCTTGACCTGCTTTAATACACGATCTTTGACCTTTGACAACTCCTTTGGCAGGTTTGAGTCGTCTTCCCACGCCATTAGCATGAGCGCATACCTGCGAGAGCAGCGGAGGGAACTCTACAGCAAAAGCGGGGAGCTGCAAGGTAAGCCAGGGGACCGGGGCCGGAGAATGAGGCATGTGGGACGGCAGGTGCAGTGTGAATGGGACGGGAGGAGTGAATAGAGGGATGATGGAGAGGAGGCCCTGAAGTCATCAGGGTGAACCGTCGCTTAGCTATGTATCATCCACCTGTTAGAGCTTCTTTTGTTCAGCGTCTCTGTGCTACAGACACATACACACACTTCCCGCTGGAGTGAGACAGACATGCCAGAGAGCGTCTCTTTCTCTCCCCTCCTCTCTCACTCTTGAAAATGACCTTGCAGTTTCAATCAGCGGTGCTTGACAGTTGTATGTCCCTTCTTGTTTTTCTTTTTACTTTTTTTTTTTTTTATCCCTCAAGCAATTCCTGTGAGACGCACACTCTGTGAAATGATCGAGAGGGAGCACAAGGTGTTAAGACAAAAAAAAGCAAAGGACACATAGAGGGAGAGAGGTGAGAGGCAGATGCTTCTCACACCATTCAGAAGTACTGACAGGTTGTTTTCTTGACAAAAAGTTTCATACGCCTTCAGTACAACCCCCAAGTTTAAAACAATGGAGATAAAGCGCAGGGCATACTCTCCAGCGGACTATTTAACCTTTTGTGTCTCTGTTTGTATTTATCTATTTGGAGTTTTATAATTTTTCTGTGGATTTTTTTTCTGTCTATTTTTTATTTGTTGATTCACATTTAATTTTGCAGTTTATTTATTTTGCAGTTTTATTACATTTCTGTGTATTTGTTTGATTTAATTATTATTTTGCAGTTTATTTATTATGCAGTTCATTTCATATATATGTATTAGGGCTGTCAAACATAAAAAACGTTAATTTTGCGGTGAACTTTTTTTTGTCGTTTTAACGCGTTAAAAATATATACCGCAATTAATGCAGCATCCGTTTTTTTCTGTAATCCTTTGGCTGCGCTACAGAATATGATCACGCTATCCTATATTCAAGAGTGATAAGACGCAAAAAAATACGCACTGCTTTTTTGTGTATGTGAATTTTTTCCCCGTCTCCATAGTTCATAACATACAGGTTTGAAACAACATCAGGGTGAGTTAATAGTGACACTATTTTGTATTTTTGTGTGAACTATCCCTTTAAAGATGTTGGTTTGGCATTCAAAATTCTTGAGGTGTGGCAACTTATTTTTTTTCTCTGTCCCACAGCTCTTCAAGTACAATTTGAATTGATAGCCAATCACAGTCGACCCGTCAGGTCCAAAAAGAGCAAGGTGAATGTGGCGATTAATGAGATAAGGAAGTAAATGGGCTTCTAAGACTCTTATGGTGTTCTTTCAAATGCTTCACGAGTGAAAGAAGGAGAACATTTGATTGGTAGAGCACCTCGCACCACCAAATAAGAGATGAAATTTCCACTGTTCATTTGTGCCGTCACAATAGCGGCGCTGTGTCTGTCGCCTGAAAGGACGAGAGGAGATTGAAGAGATGAAATAATTTAACAGACGGAATAAGTCGACTCGGTCGAGGAAGGGAGGAGAGAGTTGAAAGTCATTGTTTCATTGCGTGGGCAGAGGGGGCCATTCATGGATTTCTTAGGGAATAAATTAGAAAAACGACTATATGTATTAAAGCCGACACAGGAATGTTTCTTATTTTAATTTAGTTTTCAGTCGCACAGACATTCAAGACTCAGGCATTGTGACGAGTAGATGGTCTGATCTATCTGAATGGTTGTAAAGAAACATTTAAAAGTCACAAAATGCTCCATAAATAAGCAGATCCTGCAGTTAGTATAATGCCCTCTCAGAACAACCTTCGCTGTCTTTTAATACCATTGACAAACAAAAATTGTTTACACAATTCACAATTCAGTCACAGTGCAAGGCTAAACGGTACAGATGTTAAAACATCTGTGCCTCTGCAGTGCAGTTTTCGCCAGTAGGGTTGCAAGCACATGAGGAATTGATCTATTGAGTATGCGAACCACTGTACCGCTTTCCAGTGATATAAAATGATCAAATTTCAACATCTGCTGTAAATAAAAAAGCGCTTCGCCAGTCTTGGAGCAAACAGCTTTGTCAGAGTTGCGTGAGACTGCAATTATGTGCGTGTGCAATGTCATGTGGAACGTCTCTGAGTGAACGTGTGTGTGTGTTTGTAGCACTCATTATAAAACTGCATTCAGAGCCTCTGTAGCTTAATTACAGCTTTCTCTCCACCAGCACGACTCCTACAGATCAATTAATCCTCAACTTCTTTCTGAAGAGTTCATTACTGCTTCAGTGCTCTCCTCTTTCTTTCTTTCTTTCTGGGTTTTGCATATTTTTCAGACAGGTATAGTGGAGAATAAAAAGGAAAAGTATGGGTAAATGAGGGGGAATGTCGATTGGAGCATGTTTCATGCAAAATTCAAACTTGCAGCACTCATATGTTCACCAAGACTCATAAACTCTTTCTCCCTTTGCTTTAATTTTTTGGGGGGCTTTGCATAATTTTTTTTAGACTGGTATACTAGAGAATGAGCGGAATATTACAGGTAAAATGAGAGGTGAATAGGATTGAAGCATATTGCATAGGCTGAAATTGAACTTGCAGCACTCAAATATACACCAAGGCTCAAATGACCACTTTTTTTGGCATTTAGTTTTTTTTTTTTTTTAGGTGATATAGTGAAAAACTATATGAAATGTATAGTATATTTATATGAAATAATAGAAAAAGTGAGCATGAGTGGGATTTGAGCATGTTGCAGGCTGAACTCGATCTTGCAGCACTGGTATGTGCACCAAGGCTAATATAAAATGTTTCTTCTTTCTCCATTTCTTTTATGCTTTTCCATAATATTTTAGTTGGGTATAGTGAAGAATGAGAGTAAAATTAATTAAAATGTGATTGGAGCATGTTGCAGGCTGAACTCAAACTAACAGCACTTGTGTGTCCACCAAAACTCATAAAACCTCTTTCTCCCCAAACTCTCTCAATTTTTTTTGCGCTTTTACCTTTTTATGTATAGTGAGACTGAGAGAGAATGTGATTGGAGGCTTCTCTGGACTCTTTTAATTTTTTGTGCGTTTCTGTATTTTTTAGACGGCTATAGGGGCGAATAAGCAGAACATTTTTAGGAAAAGTGAGCTGGAACGGGATTGGAACATGTTGCAGTTTTAACTCGAACTTTCATTTCTTGTATATGCTCCAAGGCTCATACAAACTCTTTCTCCTCCTCCACTCTTTCAATTTTCCATGCTATGCATGATTTTGTAGAAGGGTATATTGGAGAATGAGTGGATAATTCCAGGGAACGGGATCGAGGAATGGGAGCAGATCATGTTGCAAGCTGAACTCAAACTTGCATTTCTCATATGAGCACCAACTCTCAGTAATAAGTATCCGCACACTTAAACCACACCTGAGAATCTGTGATTGACAATAATAGATATTGTTTTCTGTTTTATATATGACGGATCCAGGAGGAATAATCTCATATCTTTTCATTCGTCTGTCCTTTGGCCTATTCCTCACATGTCGCTTCAATCCCACAAACCTGCAAACCATACAAAGCAGAGATAGAAGAATAAAGAGACAGAAAAGCTCATTGCATGTTGGGCAGGGATTATCACAACGCAAGGAGATTGGTCTTTTTCTCTGAACACGTATACAAATTGAGTTTTCTCCTTTTGGCTTACAGCGAGAGGATAAAGGGAAGGTCTTGTTTATGCATGAGTCTGGTGTTCCCCAAAGAGAGAAAGAGAGTGAGAGAGGTGGATCATGGTGAGTGGCGGGGCTGTGGGTGGAGGAGAGTTGTTGTCTGTCGCTCTGATTTGTGAAGCACAATAGGGGTAGGAGAGGTGCAAATGGAAAAATCCCTCACCAGTGGAGTGAGGAGGTGTATATGGGCGTGTGTGTGTGAAAGTGTGTGTGCGACTATATGAGCTCTTGTCAGATTTCTCTACACTAACGAAAGTTGTTGTGTTTGTGGACTCTTTTTTTTATTAGCGTTTCCATCAAAAACTCTCCAGCCTTACAGACACTTCCAGGTAACTCGCTCTCTATCACAAAAGAGCCGTTTCTATGAGACCTTTCAAACTTTTCAAAGTCAGAGTGCGGATTTAGGTTTCACACATACTAACGGAGACTAAATTCTGGATCAGCACTGATACACAGAGGTGTTTCATATAAATCTGTCCACCTTTACAGAAACATTTTCTGAATTGTTCATATATATCCAAGGTTTCATTTTTAATTGAGTCTTTTCCACTGAGTTCAAGAGTAACAAGCTTCTTTATCATCAAAGCCATCAATAGTTGACTTGAGTTAACTTTACAGTTCTGATATGTTGTTTTTAAACTTGAACCTGAAATGAGATTGAACTTTATTATATAAATATTGGATTTTGCCACATATAAAGCAGGGGAAAGTGATGAATGTCTTTTTGTCCTTCATAGACAAACATGATTTGATTAATATTTTTCATATCTTTTTTCTTCTTCTTTCTTTCCTTGTAATGAGTTTGCGTCTTTTTAGCTACATTTACACTTCACATTATTGATACAAAGATGCATTTTATTTATTTTATTAAAAAAATTATAAAACAAAATGTTAATCGCTCTAGTTATTAAAGCTCATGTGTCAATGGTGGCACGTGTGTTTTATTTACTAACCCGGCCTAGATGATTGTAAAGTGATGATTTCAGACCAAATGTTGCCAGTCTGTCAAGTTGCAATGATGGAAAATCCTAAAATAAGAGGGAAATTGCATATGAGTGTTTAGTAGGTCAAATTATTTATAAGTAGCGGAATAAAAAAAAAAAAAAATCTGTAAGAGTTTTTGTTGCATACTTTTTGATGTTGTTGTTTTGCATGCATCATGATGTAATCCATGCCAGATATTGGTGGCCTTGACCTTTCCGTTTTTTTCTTTTGTTCTTGCTCGCTTGCTTTCTTTCATTCATGCTCTTTCCTTTTCCTCTTGACCTTTTATTTTTGTAGATGTTGATTAGCCCCATATCCTCTGTATTCAGCATTGGCATTTCTTAGCGTCTCTTAAAGCACCAAAGACAGTATGCAATCAGGCATTCCTACTGAGAGCCACCGGGAGAGAAAGAAAAGATGAGAGAGACAGACAGACGCTACGGGGAGCATTGTTAGGTGTGATTGTTGAAGAGGGGCTTCACTGTTTGACAGACAATCAAAGCATGTTTGATGGACACCGACGAGAGGAATAGGAAGAACACAAAAAGGTCAGAAGTTTGTTTTGGGGATTTGAACCCAAATGAAACGCACCTGAAAATACTTCAAGAGACAATGAGACTGATTGTTTTGATGGTTTTTGTGTATTTAGTCATGATTAAAGCGATATTTCACTCAGTTGTCTCACTTGTCTTTCATGGAACTCAAATGGAGAGGTTTTAAAGAATGGAAATGCTTATCTTTTACACACAATGAAAGTGGATTGGGGACCAGAGCTGTCAAGAATAAGAGCACCATAAAGTATCATAAAAAGTTGTTCTTATAACTTGTAAGCTATATTCCAAATGCCTTTAAGCCATTTAATAGTTTTGTGTGAAGACATTTAAGTCATTGTTCACTGATAATCTTTGGTCACCTTTCACTTTCATTATATAGAAAAGAGTAGCTTGGACATTCTGCTATTAAGAGCTCATTTTTGTTTCATAGAAGAAAGTAAGTCAATCAGGATTTAAAATGAGGGTGCGTCAATGGTGTCATATATTTATTTATTTTTTGCCTGAGCTCAGAAGAAAAGTTTTTCAGAGAAAAGTCTCAGAACATCACAAGTGTGTGTGTGTGTTTGCTGAGCTTGATGATCTGTGTGCTAAATGAGGCCTGATGGAGCCCAGAGACTCAGAAAAGATATGACACTCCAGACGCCACATGAGAGCGAAGCTCTTTAAATGGCTCTTTAAGCGAGATGCCGTGTGTATGTGCCCGTGTGTGCAAGAAAATTGATCAAATATCATCTATTGCGTGTATGTTTCTGTGGCCGCAACCTTGATCATTTCTTAAACACCTGATTTAACGTAATAAATAGATAACCAATAGATCTGGCTGGAGACTTTATAGCCACAGATGTTGACGCATCACGGCTCATACCTGCATCTGAGGAAGAAAGTCGCCGGGAACAAGCGAAAGAGAAATGAGCAATTAAATTACTCCTTTATGCTGTTGTGGTTTTCCTTTTGTTTTTTCATTGTATTTGCTCCCTTGGCTCCTCATCCAGCACATCAAATTGAATCTAAGCAAATAAGAGCGGCCCACCAGCTGTGGAGCGTCAACAAAACACTGCAATACACACTTCATGCCAATCAGTGTCCAGTGCAGTGCTAGTGTGTGTGCTAGAGTGCTGTTTGAGCCTTTAGGGCATCCTCAACTTATCTTGTTCTGTGGTCAGACAAAAAAAAAAAAAAAATTTTTTAACTAATTTACCATGTTATCCTCCCTGGCTGTCTGTCTATTTGTCTGCATGTCTGTCGTACTCACTCACCTTTAATTGTCCATCCGTCCGTCTGTCTGTCTGTCCGTCCATTCATCCATCTGTCCGTCTCACCTTTACTTCTCAAAGTAAATATTTTTCCTAAAGATGCCGTCTAAGGATGTTTCACTAAAGATAGATAGATGATAGATAGATAGTCTAACTTTTTCTTAATTTAGCTTTTTAATAATTGATATTGCCTTAAAGATTGTTAATATATTAAGGATATCAATATATAAGATGCATATATCGCAGTGTTGATCTTACTGGGGTCATATTGTACAATCTGCCAAGCAGAACTTATAATGGACAGAAAAAATACCCATTTTGAAATGCACGGCCAGTTTCGTATGCTTGTGTTGGCTTTGAGTCACAGATCATAAAGTCAAATACTGAAATTCACTCACACCCAAGTTCCGTCACAGAGCGGAGCAGCAGTCAGCTGGCATGCGGTCGGGGCGGATGCTTCATGTTCAATCTGTTTCCCAGTAATTTTATAGCAGAAGCTGATTAGGGTTGAAACAGCATTACGGGCCGTGATTGTGTTGTTTTTTTCTTAGGGGGGGCCGACTGTGATGAGTGGAGTCCTGAGGTGGATCTCATCATGGACGCATTATTGAATTACTGCAGTGGTGAGATGAGATTGGCCCGTGATTGGCTGAAATGGACTTGGAGGGTAATAACATATCAGTGGTGCTGTGGGTATTGACTACGAGACGGTGTCTTGCTGTTGCTTTCCTCCTTCATGAAGTGGAACTAAGAGAGGAAATGAAAAATAGTAAAAAATGCTGTTCATATTTGGTTGGTAAGGAAAGAACTCTATGTTTGAAGAATTTGATGTTGAACGGTGCTTAACAAGGTAAACCGAGTGCAGCTAAAACTTTTTATTTGCTTTTCTGAAGTTCTCTGGTTTGTCTTACGGGTAGATTGTTGTAGCTGTTATCAGACGGAGGGCAGACACATAATTACAGACTTTGTCTGGGCGAGCGTGTGTGTCTGTGTTTCACAACCTGTGCTAATTTTAATCAACGAGACCATCATCACCGTGGCTGTCACAGGCTTGTTTACCTTTCATTTGGGATTGGCGTGATTGAAGGAGAAGTGGTGGGGGGAGGGGGGGAGGGAGGAGAGGGAAAAAGGTGAAAGAGAGGACAGAGAACAAGGGTGATGATGATGATGATGATGATGATGTCTGGATGAGTGGAACAGCCTTTTAAACACAATCACAATCACTGGCTCTCTGATTCTAAATCAGTGGAGCTTGAGAGGGCAGCAGAGACCCGTCTCAAATCTTATGTTCCTGTCCTCCAATCACAATGAGACTCAACAGAGGTGGCCTATGGAAGAGAGAGAGAAAGAGATGGACAGATAGATAGACAACAATGGCAGAAATGGCTAAACAGGGTTAATATAATCCTGGGTTATCTGTTGCATGTTTCACACTGTACACTTTTATTTGAATGTTTACTAGGTGAATTGATTATGTTCGGTTATTGATAACTAGGTTATTGATAATTGATATATAATCGTATATTGTACGACCTGCTTTAATAATTGCTTGTCCATCTGCAGAAAAGTCTTCATGTAAATCTGCACGGAGGATATCCTGCTAAAATAACAGTACAGAACTGTTCAAATGTTTGTGGTCAGTAAGATTTGTTTATTTAAAAGTAAATAATACTTTTATTCATCAAGGATGCATTAAATTGATCAAGAGTGACCTTAAAACATTTATAATGTTACAAAATAATTATATTTCAAATAAATGCTGATCTTTTAAATGTTCTATTCATCAGTGAATCCTGTAAAAAAGTATCAGTTTCCACAAAATATTAAGCAGCATAACTGTTTTCAACATTGGCAATAATAAGAAATGTTTCTTGAGCAGCAAATCAGCAAATTAGATGATTTCTGAATGATCAACTTGACACTGAAGACAGGAGTTTTAAAATATGTATAAAAATATATATATTTTTAGCAATATTTCACAGTATTACTGTTTTACTGTATTTTTATCAAATACTGCTCTTTCTGACCTCAAACCTTTAAAACAGTCGAATGTATCTCTTCATCAGTCCAGTTAATATGCTTGGTATCACTATTTGACACTTTATTTTTTGTACCTCTACAAAACTGAAACTATACAAAGTATGAGTGTTTCTTAAAATTAGTATGATCAGTTATTGGTCATCTATTGCTAAACAATTTGCTGTTACATTCTAGCATGACATCAGCCTTTACACTGGGTTTAAAAAGAAGTTAACAGTGCAGTGTGAAAGCCTTAAAGAGACACAGACACAAAGGGAAAAGTGAACCATGTTCTTCTTCTTGACTTTATCTTTCGGACATTCACATCCACATACCAGATGAGGGGAAAGAAAGAAACTGGGCCAGGCGTTTTTCGACGGAGAGACAGACAGGCAGAATAAGAGGGTGTGTGGTATTATGGGCATGAGTGTCGGATTGGAAGTGGAGGGGTTGACTTTATTTTCTCTTTTGTAATGGAGTGAAATGAAGCAGTAGCGATGGCTCAGTAATCAGGGCTGTTAGACAGACACTAGACATACCATTATTTTTAGGGAGGAGCAGATCGTGGTCACTCTAATCAACAACTTGACTTTACTTCCTTCACTGCGTGGCGTTTTTGACCTTGGGAATACACCAGAGTTGTTTCAGTGAATGAATTTATAGCGAATTTATGGAATAGTTCAGGTAAAAGCAAGATTGTAACTGAACATTCAGGACTGGTGAGGCTAAATGTAAAAATGTTAAACTGAAGTGTGTGATTTGCATATGATTCAGACTGAATTCATCTCCTAAATGTGCATTACAGCTAAACTAGTCTTGTGCATGTGCACTAACCATTAGACTATGGATCCAACGAAAAACAGGTTGTTTTGCTAAGTGCAAAGATTCAGAGCTGTCGACCTGGCCTTATTAAAAATACATGTAATAATGCATTATATCCGAAGCGAGGGGAATTGCCCACCATGCCACAATTAATAATTTATCCAACTCTATTTCCACAATTACGTATTCATTCATTAATTTGTTTAATTGTCATCTGAGTGCATTGTCAACATACTGAGGTAGTGGTCTCGGCTCTCTCCTGGACGGAAATATTGGAATATTGTCCCCTCAAATGAGTTTTAATAATAGAGGAGTCTCATCAGAAGCCAATCAGACATGAAGACATGGCAGAGGAATTATAACCAGGCCAACTGGGAAGTCATGAATTATTGAAAATGGGCCTGTTCTTTTTCAAGTTCGAGGTTTCTGCCTGACAGCACTGATTGGCCACACACGCACACACCTGTCGATCTTCATTCCGATTAGTTGGGAGAAACCTGGCAGCTGGTATGGGTTTGTGCTGTGTAGACTGTCTGTCTGTGGCAGCTCAACTGATAACCAACCTGTGAAGACTAAGCCAGAGTACTGTACAAAAAGAGAATGGGCTGTGCCTTGTGTTTACGTGTATTTTCAAGTATGCGTTTATGTTTAATGAAGGCCTTACCCCATTAAAAAAAGTATTTGGACACTTAAGCCACACTTAAAAGTGTGCCAAGTGTCACTGGATTCGATAACAAAATATCAAAGCAAGTATGATTTTAAAGGAAGATAGCACACAGGTTTAAAAGTTAGGTTTTATTGTTTTATTTGTCATGTATGGAATAAGTATTACTTTAAAACAACAATGGCAACAACTATGCACTATATATATATACATACTAAATAGATAGAATGTTAAACATTTTATTGATTGACAAACTTTATTGTCAGACGGAATGCACTGCTACTTTTGAACGATTAATGGAGATTGATTAATTATAATTAAGTAATTACAAGAATGTACCTGCAGGGGCTAACAGGACCATGCTAACCATCTAAACCTCGAACCTTGAGATTTGACTACATAACATCCAGACAAAATGACTTTGGGTCCAGTAAGTAATTGCAAACCTAGAAGATACTTCTAAGGAGCTGAATTCTAACATGATTTGTTTGTTCATACATGTTTTTAGTGTGACTTAAGTGTCTGGATACTTTGGGGCCACACTACTTTATATTTGTCTTTGAATGAAAGTTTGAGTGTTATTTCTGCACGTTAACTGGTCTGACACGCACACACACACACACACACACACACACACACACACACACACACACTGGATCAGAGTTGACTGTTTGGGTCACACAAACAATGCTCCAATATTGACACTCATTGTAAATGAGTTGTCAATGTTTCTGCTGACACACACACACACATACACACACACACACACACACACACACACACACATTAGCTGGATCAGAGTTGACTGTTTGGGTTACACAAACAGTGCTCTAATATTGACACTCATTGTAAATGAGTGATCTCCGATCTGTTGTTCATGTTTCTGCTGTCACACACACACACACACACACACACACACACACACACACACACACACACACACACACACACACACACACACACACACACACTCCACAGCAGACTTTTCGGCCTGATTGCATGCCCTCACACATTGACATGCATTTGCTTCTTTCGCATACACATACACACATGCACGAATAGATCCACTGGGACGGCTGGTGTTAGTGAAGGCACTACACGTTTCTCTGCTGTAGATCCAGGCAGGGACAGAGTCTCAGATCAGACCATTTCTAATCAAACCCACGAAAGTGTAGCTAATGCAATTTCACTAAGTCACTGGCTGGCTTGATTACATGGGGGCTGACATGAGTGGGAGGTGTGCGTGTATGCGCAGTCACACATTTTTCACTCATCAGACTGACTTGCACAATACGTGCACTTTCATGTAAGTCGCTTTGGTAAGAGAGTGCCTGCCAATAATAGAAATGTAAATTTGATGTAAAGGCGCACCCCAATCCTAGATTAGCGGCATCCACAGGGGCCACCGGGCCAGGCTATAACACCTCTCGTACACACTCTTACGCGCACATAGATTATTAAAGGAAACACTCTTCAGCATAATAATAAACCACCAACAGATGTGGAGGGACATAATAATAAATTGGAGCAGCTAACTCGTCGTATTTATTCACATTTGTTTATTATTTGAATGTTGAAATAACTTGTTAAACTGTTGTTTATAAATGATATATTTAACTCAGCAGATGTTGGCCAGTTGCTTTTCCAGAGAAGTCTGTCGTGCTGACAACATTTTAATGGACCTTCATTAATATGTGCTAGAATCTGAATAATGATTTGAGTCAAGCCAGGCTGGCGTGGGATGACATTTTCTCCTCTGTCTGTGCCATTAAATGTAACCGCACAATCTGGATGCATAACTCTTTGACCTGCTGGCTGGCGCATCTTTCATTTATGTGTTTTTAATTAGTGATCAACTGTTTTGGGTTTTTTAATGGCTCATACTGATATAGAGAGCAAAGTGGTATATGAATGATACAATTTAATGACAGCAAATGAAAGCCGCTCAGAATTGTTCAAATTAAATGAGCACTTTTTTTTACACAATATGTACTGGGATTCCATTAAAAATATGTAAATGCAGTAACTAGTAAAGGTTAACAATAAGGATTTTTTTTTCAAATGCTCTGTCTTTTATTTTTAGCAACATTTGGATATTTTTTTCATGAAAAGTTGTATTTTTATAATAATAATAACTATTATTATTACAAATAATCATTTCCAATCAATACGCAATAAGGTGCTGAGACCTATATATCGAATTTAAAAATGCAAAGGTCTGCTCTCTAAAAAAGATATTGACAAACGTTTCGGCTCATTGCCTTCATCATTGTATGATTTTTATTTGAAATAATATCTAGCAAATGTACAGCTATATTGCACTTTAAAAATACTTTGTTCATAATTTAAAACCGATTCTTTCTGATGCTCCAAGTCATTCCGTCCCTTTTTTTGACAAAACCTGTCACTATTTTCAGTTGTTGTTTACCTATTTCCTCCCTTAAATAGTCTTTTTTTTATCATGCAACTTTTCTTTGTATCAGTTCTCTCTGTTTGTCTCTCCTCCTGTCACTTGTTTAGGTCAGAGTCAGTGTGTGCGTTTGCAGCTGTGTTTTCTTGTTTTGAAGTTGTAATTGAGTCTTAATTGAATTAGCAGTAGAGAGATTGGATAGATAGAGAGAAAAGGAGAAACAGGAAACTAAAGGAAGATGAGTTCCCTTTCCTGAGCAGCAACTTTAAAAAAAACCAGCCATAGCTCCAGCCAGAAAGCTTTTAGAGAGGATAAAGAATCCTCTTGTCTTTTTTTAATGAGAAAAAGTGGTGAAAATGAAATAAGAGAGAGAGAGAGCTAGAGAGCTTTTCATCAGAACGTGCTCCATGAAGAATGCCAGGAAGGTGGAAATGACAGGAACAGCAGCGGGAGGTGCGTGTGAATGCCGGACAGGTGCACCGCAGGGTTTTTAGCGCGGTAAAAGGTGAACGCGTTCTTCATTTGAAGCACGTCTTGCCTCTCAAAACCATGAACAAAGGAGAACTCTGATTTCTCGCAGACTGGCGATTAAACCCGTACCAGTGGGTCTGAGATTACAACGTTGGACACAAATCATGCAAGCGCACTCTTTTGCTTCACTTGTAATTCCATGGCAATCAAAACCCATCACAACACGTGATATACGTGCGTCACAGAAATCTTCCTGGACTCATTTCCCATCCCCTGGGCAAGAAATCTCCTGTAACAACTGACTGATAAAAGCAATTAAACTGATTCTTCGACGAGGGGCTTGTGTGTGTGATGTGCACACGAGTGTCTCGGATGCTTTTTCCTGCGTGGTGTTTGTTAGGATAGCGGTGCCCGGGCTTAGTGCTACGTAGTTACCGAAGTCTCTCCAGTGGCAAATCTCAAAGGGCTGTGAAATTTTAATGAATAACATTGTCACAGAGTGCGAGAGAGATGCCAGTGGCCCGCCGCGGTGGCACTTCCATTCATCGACCCATGAGGCCACGCACACACCTTCTGTCCGCCCGGGAATGTTCTTATTGATGGCAGACTTGATTCTCTTGTTGTCAATTATATTGATTACTTGTGGATGAGTGGAGCTAATAAGGATTGGAGCTCACTTCATTTTTTTGGGCCCTGTCTCATCATGAGAGAGTTACACAGCCATGATTTTCTTATTAACCCTGTTAGCGCAGGACTACGCACAGGCACAGAGGAGCAAATGGGAGAAAGAGGAGGGGGAGACTTGCATTTCTCTCTCCAGATTCTGGTAATTGCAATGATTTGATAACATGTTTTGCCTCACTTTGCATTGGTTTCTTTGCTTTGCTTTGTTTTTTTTGCTTTTTGTTTCGCTTTGTTTTGTTCTGTTTTTGGCTTTTGTTTTTTGCTTTTTGTTTTGATTCATTTTGTTTTGATTCATTTTGTTTAGTTTTTTTGTTTGCTTTTTATTTTGATTAGTTTTGATTCATTTTGTTTAGTTTTTTTGTTTGCTTTTTGTTTTGATTCGTTTTGTTTTGATTCATTTTGTTTAGTTTTTTTTTTTTTTGCTTTTTTTTTTTATTCGTTTTGTTTTATTTTGTTTTGAGATTTAGCGGTCCAAATTTGTTCTTTGTAATGACCACTAAGCTGTACAGTATTGACAATGGAAGCATTTTTTGTGTGTGTTATAAACACTTCTTTGATCATTGTGACATGCTTCACGTTTTCATTCAGCATTCTGTGCCGTTAGTGCTGTTTTTTTCTTTTTCTTCAAATTTAAAGATGTTTAACTTTCACCGATTTTCCTCAAAACACCTGCATTCTTTTCTATTCTGTTGCGCTGAACACAAGAATGCATCCCATGTGAAGGGTCCCGTATCAGTTGAGTTAGTTTTTGAGGAAAGTCTGTTTAATCTTTTCTTCCTGCTTCTTTCTGTCCAGGTGGAGCTGATGATAACCTGATTGAGGGAGGAGAGACTAAGTTCCTGTGTAAACCGGGAGCCAGAAACATCACGGTCATCTTTCAGCCATTGCTTAGGTAGGTCCTGTTCACAAATGTACGTGTCTGCTGAGCACGCTTTATAAAGCTGCATTTCAACAAGCTGTTTAAACTCTCCCCTGATTCATCCACCTATTTCGCCATTACATGTGATTGTTTTTTCCCATTCCTTTCATATTTTTCATGGCCGACGGCCATTACCGCGTCTTTACCGAGCCCCTGCCATTGATTTTGATTTGTTCTGACGGTATCAATTGGAGTGTTCCGTTTAGAACCGCTCCGCATTCAATTTTCCTTTCAATCTCCTAATCTATTGGATCATCGGCCCAACCCACTAATGCCCTGTCATATTACCTCTCTAATTCAGAGACATATCCCAAGCATGGTTGTCCTGCCCACAACGTGACTGGACTTCCCGATACTCCTCTTGCTCACAATTACTTTCGAGCCGTGGTGCATTGATTTTCTGTTTTTTTATTTATCTATTTCTTTTTTTCCAGAGATGGTCAGTGTCACTCTCAGAAGGCTTGTTTTTATGTCCTGGATGTAACGCCCTTTTCAGACACTCTTTTAAAAGATCCTTTGGCCTTAATGCACACTCTGTGGATGTACGGCTTTTGCCTTGCTATACCACAGAAGTATGGAAGCCTGATTCTAAAGCTTTATTGTAGACATTTTAACCCATGTCAAGTCTAGCATATGTTTTATAATAGAACAAACCTTTAAGCCTATTAAGTATTAGGCTTAAGAATGAGAAACTACAACATGAATGATATCTCCAATCATGTGACTTGTTCAACTCTGTTCTTCACATTTAGGGCCTGTTTACACCTGGTCACTTCATGCGTTTTCTCAGATTGGATAGCTATCCGATCGTGAAATGCCCTCCGAAACGCTTTCGAGACGGATTTAAATCTGATCGTTCACATCAGGAGGTGGTCTGGGCCGCATTCCAGATGAAACTGGACAAGTCTAAATGCATGCAAATTTTACTTCTCCCAAAATGTTAGAAAATAAGCGTGTGAGAGCGTGTTATAGGCTATATGACATATTATAGCCAGATATTACGGCGCTTTCCGCAACACGCATCGCCGCAGATGAATCTGTGTATCTCTTCAGCAAACCAACATGCAAACTGCTGCAAATCAAACGGAAAGTAAGGCGCAGACGCTCAAAACACAATCATCTTCATTAAAAGTAGTGAGAGTAACCAGTGCTGATGCCGCACTCTTTCCTATTACGGTCTTTAATCTTGAAATTACTGATGATAAATAAAATGCAGCTCATATCTGTTGCTTTCACTCTGTTAAATTTGCATATAGCGCGTAATGCATAAGTGTAGATGGAACCATTTTAACACATCAGATCAGTAAAATCTCAACAACCGGGTGTAAACAGGCCTTTAATGTCTCATAATGTCTCAGTTTTGTCGTAATGGTACCACATCCTCATTTTGTGTCATATCAGCTTAAATTCTTCTCATGTTCACATCACATTAGCAATCGCAACCTCAATAGTGATGAACTTGTTTTGAGTTTGCCAAACTTTTTGCCCATTTAGTCCATTACAAACTTGTCTTTCGGGATATAAAACATTAACCCTGTAGCTAAATGTCATTTGGGGAAAATACATCTTTTAGCCTGCTGTGATTCTGGCTGTATATTTTACAGTACGCCCACTATGAAGTGGAGGCACCTGCTGCACACTGATATGTTCTAGCCGCGTTCATTAATCTAAATGAGCTTCTATCAGTGTTCACGCGAGCTGGGCGACAGCAGCAGGGGATGGACAGAGGGAGTGTCAGACAGCTGTCCGTCTGAGATGAATGGCAGGCGGATCATCACTCCGACAGTATAGACAGCTCATCTGGTCCCTGCTGGGGTGACGGACCGAACAAATGAATGCATGAATAAACGAGTGACTGCACTCCACCTTTTGCCTGCCGCCACATAATGGCTGCTATCAGTCATAGTCCTCTGCGAGGAGCCTGACGTGTGGCCACCCGACCTTGGCTGCGCTCGTGGAGCTTAATTCTTTGCCGCATTGATACACGTTCAGCCCTATGAGGAAAAATATATCCTTGTAGCCGACTTTGCTTTTGGGAACACGGGCTAATATTGGTTTACCGTAAATTGCACGACTTATCGCTTATTGTCAAAATCATAGGTTTTATCTTTTGATGGATTGTCATATTGTCAGTCAACTAAAGTGACATGTTTTGGTTGACAGAAATAGCATTTTAGTTCATGATAATATGAAAAATAAGACAAATTTGTGCCAAACTGTAGCAGACTAATCTATACTAAACTACATTTTGAATACAATTTATAAAGACACATTATGATACATATTTTGCAGTCTTATTGTTCCTAATTTTTCCTTTATTGTTCCTAAGTATTTAAGTTTTTGTTTTTTTGTTTGGAACAAATTTATTGTTCCAAACTGTTTCAACTTTTTTTATATACCGGTATATATTTTGAGAAATGTGTTAAAGTATATTATAAGCATATTTTGCACACCAAGATTTTTTAATACGTAAAAAAATGGTTTTCACTTGTACTGTATGTCATAATAGGGAAGAAAATACTATCACAACTTCAGTTTCGTGCCAACTTTAAAAACTTTTTTATAGTTTGTTTAGAAAGTGATAAAAATTTATTATAAATATATATTATAACAAATATTTTGCAATTTCTTTGCAATATTTTTCTCATCAGTGTTTTAAATGCGTTTATTGATTATTTAATGTAATTTTTTGCATATTCGTTATTATTACCTTTCCGTGCCACTGTGTCAAAGGCAGCAGATAGACACAGATATAAGTTGTCCAGAAAAATCATACACATATTTGCAATTTATGTGTTGCTTGATTTTTTCAATTGACATCAATGGAAAAAGTTGTTTATTTGTCAACAGAATGCTGTAGTTACAGGGGACACTTGGCCCATGCTAAACCTTGACCCCTTTATTCAACCCTACGCAGCGATCGAACAGCACCTGTGCGGACCGATGCAGGAGTTTGTTTTATCAGTGACCGAGAAGAACCTAAACTTACGTCAAAATCAATACAGGCTCTTAATGTTACTGCCAATCAATTCGCCATGCAATTTGTGATCAATAGTCTCTGTGGAAGCGGCTGACGTTGAAGATCTCAAAGGTGTGGAGTTGATGCTTTTTTTGATTGATGCTGGGCAGGAGCAGTCCGAGGGGATCGATAATACCTTTGGGTAACTTCACACATCTCCAGACCCGCTCACTGTACGCTAATATATGGGTTCTGCTAGCACTGTACAGCTCAAAGTCTGAAAACACTCTGCTGTGTATCAAATCTCCCAATAGATCAATACGGTTGCTCCATAAAGGCCGCTTGTGTGCGTGTCTGTTTGTTTGTGTACGATTCCGTTGCTTTCAACTACCTGAGTCAGTCTGGAAGTACTTTCAGTGTTTTATGTTATGGCCTCACTCACTCATTTGTGGGTTTTTATATTTGTGTGTGTGTTTGGCTACGCATGCGAATTGGAGGCATGCTCACTACAGCGAGAGGGGAGACGGAGCAGGTAGGAGGTAATTTAGTTTGACTTGTGGGGCCTCGCACTGACATTTGAGTGGTATTTAAACCCTCCTGCCCTGACTGAAGTTGGCATTTTGAAAAGGGGGCAGTCTGCGGTTCGCCATAATCTCTCCCCTTGTATGTGTCCGTGCTCAAAGGTGATTAGGCCTGGCAGGGACCAGCGTCTGTGAGATCACACCCCTGCCGGAGAACAGATGTTAGAGCTGCCGGCGGCCCTGTTGCTGGGGTGGGGACGGGGTATATAAACAGAATATTCATATCTATTATTTAAATTAATTGTATTTGTATTATTAGTGATGATAATAATAGTAATACATGTTTCTTGAGCAGCAGATCAGCATATTAGAATGATTTCTGAAGAATCATGTGACACTGAAGACTTGGGTAATGATGCTAAAACAATTATTTTAAATTGTAATAATATTTCATAATATTTTCAGTTTTTACTGTATTTGTGATTGAATAAATACCGCCTTGGTGAGCAGAAGAGACTTCTTTCAAAAACATTGTAATGTTTCCAAACTTTTGACAGTTATTATTTTTTGAGGATGACTTCTGAGGAAACGTTTACCTATAAACCCATACACGAACTCAAACAAAACACTGTCACTGTATCCGTCTGTTCTCATATTTTTTTTTCTATTTTCTGTCCTCCTCTGCCTTGTATAGCTCTGTTTTACAGTCTCTTCCATCAGTTTCACACTTAGATCAAATTATATGTAATTGTGAAACTCGATTTTTATTCCTCGTTGTAGCACTTTTTTTTTTTTTGAGTTTGACATCTTTTTTCCATCCCCTCTTTTTGATCTCTCTCTCTTGCTCTCTTTAACACAAGGTATCAATTTCTTCAAAGGGATGGGAAAAAGCAATTCTGCAGATCACAGAGGATGCTATTTGAGAAGTGTCAAAACTTTTCGAGTTATTGATGGCTGGGGCCAATTTCCTGGACAGTTCTGTAGGTTTTTTCCCCCCACTGGTGGCGTAGAGTTAAATACGTTTTCTCTAATAGTGTGTCAGTTTGAGTGTTTTCAGTGTAGCAGCATTGTGTTTTGTATGTTTTACAATGGTCTAAAAATATACTCTCATGAACATTTTAAAAATATAACACATTCTACAAAGGGGCTTGTAGTCCAGGAAAAAATAATAAGAGGAGACTTGCAACAAGAAGTTTAGAAAGGTAGGTCAGAGTTATGTGCTTGGAGAGCAAATTAACATCTCCCTTGACGTCCATTGTTTTATGTTAGAAGAAGATGTTGTTAGTGGTAGTTCATTGTAAGTTGACAGTATAATCACATGACAGGTTCTTTTGTGCGTATAACCAAAATCCACTTTTATGTTTCTTTCAGGTGTTTATACACTGCAAAAAAAAAAAAATCCCCCTTGTTATCAAGTAAAGATATGTAAATATTTTTAAAGTAAAATACATTTTCTTTTCAAATCAAAACATAAATGAGAATAACGGATTTTCATAATATATAATATACATTTTCCATGGTGTGTGCATCGATGTAACCAAACCAAGATGGAGGCAAAAAAATTTGGGACACAGTCTCAGATCCTGCGTCAACCAAGCACCTGGAATTGAGATGAATGCAAATGCTATTGGATATCTTTTTGCAGGAATCCATCCACTCCTCCATCCTTTCATTCATCTACACTCTCATCCATCCAGTCTTGTCCGGGCATTATCTGGTCATGTCTTGCCCTACACAAGATTGAAAGACTGCCATGATAGGACAGTGCAGAAACAAAGAGCCACGATAAGAGAAAGTCTTTCCCGTTCTTCTACTGTCAGGAAATTCTACGCATATTAGGACCAAGTGACGGTAAAGGATCTAACTGATAGTTGTAGGATATCGTCCTCTAATATGATAAGCACACCCTCGAGGCTTCATCACTGTCATCTGATTGGCTCGTGATGACAGAAAGCTTTCCGCCTGTGAAACTGCAAAAGACATAACATGTTTTCACATTGTTAAACATCTTTTTAAAAGTCGCTATCACCTTCCAAAAGAACATGTCAGTTGTGTGTAGGAGGCTAGCTTTCCGTGGACCATCTGCCAGACATTTCCTGAAGAAAAAGTCAAACTTTAGTGTTATATAAACAAACTGTGCAATCGCAAACTGCCATTAGCCAGAATGGCCTCGCATGTCTCTAAATGACTCAATATGTCAGTTGACAAAGTCAGTTTTTGGTCCATACAAATGTGTTTACCTCTTAGTTTACTGGAGCATGAGGAAGTTCTGGTTCTTGTTGCTTGTTGTGATATGTGGACTGGTGTGAATTTGGTAATGGAGATTATATCAGTGTCATTGCAGATTGTATTAATCTTGTATTTTAGTAAATACATCTAAACCTCAAAAGATAAGCAATATGCATAAAATATTTAAATAAATCATTATCTAAATCTTTTTTTTTTTTTACCCCATTGGCAATTTCCTTTCTCATTTTAAGCCTAAATATAACATAATTTAGAAATTGTAACAAAACAAATGTTGTCAATTGACCGTTCGCAAAACCCCGCCCTCTAACGGTTCTCGTCCAATCCTAGATCAGCAACTGTAACTAAGGAGGAGGACCTCCGTCAAACATTCCGATTTCAGCAAGATAGTGCAATGATGCGCCTATGGCAGTGAGGTCTGCACGGGCTTAAAACTTGCTGTATTTTATGATTGCTTGCAACTATTATTAAAAAAATAGGCTACAAACACGTTTCACTACGGCACTGCGGCCCCTCATCAGTCAGCAAACAAGAGGGAAAAAAAAGAGAAAAAGCACGGACTTACTAATTACGAAACTTTGATGTGGTTGAACAGGTACACAGTCACAAATTCCTCTGGAACTCAAACATTAAACTTCAAAACAAAGTTCGCGCAGTTGCACAACTATTTACACAAATATATCCTTCTCAGTCGGCTACGAGTTATGAATGAAGAGAACAGCATTGAGAGTTGATGGTTTCAGCGCGTCCTCTGATTGCAGTGTTGTGACTGAAATAGCGCGCGCGGGAGCACATGCGCAAAACAGTTTTGTAAAATGATATATGATCAAATAAAAATTATTGATATATAATTTTACAAAACTGTTTTGTGCATGTGCTCCCGTGCGCTATTCTGTCTATACTTTCTGTCGTGCCCTGGAGGATATGTCTGCTGCATTACTCCAAAACCAATCACTTAATGTATGGATCTCAACCCAGCTATGCTATGGTTCTCAATTGTTTGACGGGCGTAGTAACAATAACTAAGGGGCGTGGCTTTTGCGAACGGTCAATTGAGCTTAATTTGTTTGAAATTGAACCTTAAAAATTAATTTAATTCATACAGGCCTATGTGTCACCGTGTGTCTATATCAGACAAAAACAGTATCGTTTCACCACATGTAGCACGAGATTTTTGTTGTGGCTTCTCATTCAGGTGTAGATGCAAATGCTGTTTTTTATGCATCTAACAGGACAAAAGACGCTGAATACTAGCATCAATTGCAATTATCAATGTGCTTTGATCGGAGAGGGATGGAGAGGGTTTGTTTAGCCTGCTTTTAGTGGCCCAGTTGGGGCTTTTGTCAGGCTGGAATAATCTTCTGTCAGTCGCTTTAGTTGTGCAACAAGCATTTTTCACACATATGTCTCTCTCTCTCTCTCTCTCTCTCTCTCTCTCTCTCTCTCTCTCTCTCTCTCTCTCTCTCTCTCTCTCTCTCTCTCTCTCACTCTCACTCTCACACTCTCTCTCACTCTCTCTCCTCTCTCTCTCTCTCTCTATCTCTCTCTCTCTCTCTCTCTCTCTCTCTCTCTCTCTCTCTCTCTCTCTCTCTCTCTCTCTCTCTCTCTCTCTCTCTGTCACTTTTCCTTCCCTCTGTGTTGACAGAGATTAGGGGTGAGCCATCGATCCACCGCTAGTATGTGCACCTTGCAGTGTCTCCAGCTGATTTGGTGTCCTTTCACAACGGAAAGGACAAACGTCGCTCGCACATTTACTTTAGACAGACCACCACAGTTAAAAGTTTCAGAATAAGAGCAAAAATAGTTTTAGTGGTATTTCCCAAGTGTTTAGAAGCCTACTGAAATCCTTTCTTTGTTAGTTGCGGGTTTTTGGCTTGTTCATATTGGGCTTTAAAGTTAACATGTAACAGAAATGGACTCTGTTTACTTATTCTAAAATAGTATTTTATTTTCCTAGTATTTTTTCAGTTTCCAATTAAAGCTACACTGTGTAGGATTTTCTCCCATCTAGTGGTGAAATTGTATATGACTATACCAACTGAATATTACTTTCTAGCCCCTCCCATTCCGAGGGCGTTTTAACTCCTACGGTGGCCATATTATTCCAAGATTAACATGGCTTCCAATTTGACTTCGTCCATGAGTGTTCCTTCAAATGATGAGGTTAACTAGACGTCGTTCTAGCATTATGCACAACTATGCTATAGCTAGCCAAGCAACTATAAAACTTTGAATTTACACAAATAGGCTGAATTACCTGTCGAGAAGAAAGCAGGCAACTTCGGCGTCCCTTTTAAAATCCTTGCTCCTCATGAGCTCTTTCCATCTTAGAAAAGCCACTCTATTGACTTTGGTCTTGTTGATTTGCCTGTCGCGTTGTCATTTTAATTCTCTCTTTCGCTTCTTTGGCCACTCTGTTACATGTCCTCGAGAATATCCTCCATCTTCAACAGGCTTTCAAATCTGCCGGCTGTCACGAGTAATCTCCCCCCCCGCATTCGTCGCGGTGCCACTGAGTGTAAAAGCGCGAAAGGCGAAGCTTGAATTTCCAGCTATGTCCCTCTTTGGCTAATGTATTTTCAAGATGGCTGCCGTCGTTCAAGCGACTCGCTCGTATGTATTATAAATGGCAGATTCTACGCTTACGAGAATACTTGATTAGTTGGTGGAAGTAAATACACATGAATGAGCACATATAATTTTTAAAGAACAAAGTGTTTTTTTGCTAAGAATCAACTTTAAAATACTGTATTTAAACATCACTGAAACAGTACATTTGGAAAAGAAGCAACCTTATGATAATAAGTAAACTTGTAAATAGTAAATTAAAGTTGATTAAATCAAGATTTTTGTTGAGTCCAAATAGACTACTTTCGTATTTGCAGTGTGTTTTATTATTATTGTGAATAATTCCTAGTTATTTCAAAGAAAAAAATTAGTTTGTCCTCAAAATCTTTCATCAAAATATAATAAATTCCCCCACCTCTGAAATTGCTTTCCATTTCAGCTGATGACAGTTCTTTGTCAACCAAATGTTGTGTAGGGACCAATCTTCACAATCCAATCAATTTCCAATAAATAAAATCAAGTCCCTCAAAAGTTTTTTTTATTAAACATCCTTTTTCATCCCTAGTTCACATTATGGAAGTGTATAAATACAGAAGTATATAATACATATATAATAAGTCTATAATACAGAAGTAAATTAGTTCACTCTAAAAAAAACTGCTGGACTGTTTCACTTTCAACCCATGTTTGGGTCAAATATGGACATAAGTATATGCCTCTCGATTTTTACTTCAGCACAATGTCCTTTTGTTCAAATCCAGCCTAAATTAGAATTCAGCACGAGTGTCTCAGCCGGCGTGCAGGTCTTAAGAGTATCCTCAGCTGGGCCTTTCCTTTCTTTTTTCCCCCCCAAATCTTTTCTCATATATCCAGGGATTTTCCTGAATAAATAACCCCTCTCGTATGTGCACAAACACTGTGAGGCGTAGCTGTGAATATTGCACTGCATTATACATCAAAGAGAAACAGAACAGCGAAGAGGAAGACAATGCATTTTTCGGTGGTAAAGGTTAGAAAACAGGCAGAGGGAGCAGCACAGCTATTTGTTTTGCTTGGCGGTGGCGAACATCCGCACTCTTTTTAAAGGAAGGGGGGGGGGGGATTGCTGCTTTGCTGTCTTTTCCTCCTCTTGTTTCCCCTCATCTATGGTATGGCTTTATCTTGCAGATGCCCTTTATCTCTCCCTCCTCTCTGCTGCGCTCCATGCATAAGTAAATACTAAAGAGCTGAGTATCGAACAAAGGAGTCGCCGTGAAAAAGTGCCACTTCAGCAAGTTGCCTCTGCGTCTCACTAACTTTCGAATTTGATAAAGCCACACGTGAGCTTCAGATTGTGGTTGAGATTTGACGGACCAGTGGAGGTCTAAGCCTTGTCTTTTCTTATGGAAAGCTTTCTAGGTTTATCTTTTTGAGTTGAAAGTCATTGTGTATTCCCATTGCTAAGATTTAATGAGAGTAACGCTGAGTGATCTAAACTCACCTAAAGGCACATTGGCTCAAATATCTCTCAAATAACCAGTGGGGGTTTTTTTTGGTTCATTTTTTTCTCAGATTGTGAGGACAGATTGTGGTTTGTTTGTTGGTTGTCTCTTTCATATTTTGTATAATTTTTTTCTTCCAAAGTGACAAAGCTTGGCTGTGTTCAGTATACTTCCATACTACTCTTTATGCAGTACATATTTTGTATACAGATGCTTGACAGCTTTGCCGTCATTGTAATAAATTACATTTTAAAATATATTGAAATAGAAATTTTAAATTATATCCTACAATACAATGCACTCGACTTGACCTTTCATTTTCAATGAATGAACTGGATGTAATACTGATGGACATCATTTTGAATCTGATTGAACGTGAAGGGTCAAGTGACAATACAGTAGCACAGTACACTTTGATAATATGTGTATTACTTTATATACTGATTTAAACTAGTAGGCACTAGGCAGTATATACTGCATATATTGGCTGCATATATACATCATCATTGGCTAGTATTCCAGCAGAAGCAGTAGAGCACCTTTTACTGGTGTCCTGTCTAGTATGAACACTCTCAACAAAAGTTTTATTTTGTAAGTTTCCAACTTCAGTTGCAGTTACTAAAGACACCCCGATTATCACGCTCTGGAATGCGAGCACTGACTCAATTACAACGTCCAGTGCTAAGAGATAGACAATGAGAGAGCTGTTGTCAAGGTGAGTGTCTGGAGACCAAAGAGGAATGGATGAATGCCTTGAATAGAAATGTATGGACGGCCACATACACACATAAAAGGGGATTCAAAAAGTCAGAGACCTCTACTGACAGTGCTTCTTTTTTGTAAGTTATATTAATTAGAAAAATTTGAGTAAACTTTTTTTCTGGGTTTGTTTTGTTTTTTTGTTTTGTTTGGTTTGGTTTGGTTTCATTTTGTTTTCGCGTTTATTTTCAAAAATTAAAAAAAAAATCACCAGCTTTAAAAAAAGCTCCAATGTGGCCTCAGACTTTTGGACTATACACTCACATACTTTTGTCTGCCTTTTGCTCACAGAGTTGGGATGAAACCCCCAAATTCGTACCTCATCAGTCAACAGCCGGCCAGTTGTCATACACACACACGTGCCCTGAGAAGAATAAGGACCACTGTCATGAAGATCTTAGGCAACTCATGAATCGTCCTATGTGTGTTATTAAAGATTAACGCAGCCCAGTGGCTTCTCTAATGCAGTGATAGTCATCACTGCGGCCCGGAATAGCCTCGGCGAGCTCCACACAGCCGGCCATGCATTAAACATGCCTCTCCTTTCTCTCTGTCTCTATCAGGACAGGCACTCTGACCAAAGCGTATCATATAAGCACAGTGCCCATACCACTACCGTTACTAATGACCTTTGACCCCAGCGGGATGGGGCTATCCCTCCTGTTGTCAAGCGAAACTACAGTCAGTGCGCCGCTGGACAGCACCCCATTAATAACTGCGCTCAGTGTTGTGGTCACTCACACACAATGACTTCTCACTATAATAACGGAACCGGTTCCTCGCACCTCTGTGCATCTGATTTTAACCTCCAGTGGTTGGATTATACCCCAGCCAGGAACTTTATGAATTATAGAGGATAGCTTGGAGTGGATTTGCAAAATCTTTTTTTTTTTCTCTGTGGTGCTATCTAGTGACCTTTGACCTTGATGTGGTTTGGCAAAGGGGAGCTGTAGAGGTGACCCAGTTCTTGCGGGATTATGGAATCATTTTCATTATTTTTCTGTTTTTAATAATTTCCCTACACATTTTCTGACCTTTTTGTTGCTTTGTGCCTTTTTTGCCACAACTGTTATCATTTCTACCTTGTTTTGATTATAAAGATCTTTTGTATTTTTTATAATTTTAGAGGTATGTTCTGGCACAGATGTGTATGTGTATGCTTCAGGCAAACATGCTCTCTTCTTTAATAAACAGTCCAGTTAGGTTTAGCTAAATAAATAGTGTCATGAGTGGTTTCGGGCCATTTTGGATTGATTTTTTATTTATTTATTGCAGCTATTTTATAGGCTTTATATTTGTCTATATAATGTTTATATAACGTTGATTTTCTTTTTTCTTTTTTGTATTCCACTGAAGAAAGAAAATCATACAGGGACACATTAGTTTAAATTTGAGTTAACTATCCCTTTAATAATTGGTTATATAATTTCACAGTACCTGTGCAAAACCAGCATACCAAAAAGGCAAGCTTCGCTACTGGTCTGAGGCCATATATAAATGCATTATCATAAGCATAGTCATTAGCATAGTGCTTTTGAAGACATCTAAAGAGCTTTACAGGAAATGGTGATTCACTGACTTGTTTGTGTGCATGTATGCTCCGGGGTTTCGAGGTCAGATGAATGTGGCTGTCTAGATAGCCGAATGGTCTATACCTTTCATCTTAACACCTCAATAAGTGTCCGTATGTGTGTGCGCGTGTTTGTGTGCGTATCGCCGCCTCTTTGAGTTTCACCTCCCAGAGCGGAGGGTAGGTGCCACTCTCTGTTAGCGCCGAGCCACAGAGCTCTGGCAGCTACATCACAGCGGCCTTTGATTCGCCAGCCTTTCCAGGTCGACGAGCTGATGCCTGATAATAATGTTGTTTGATTGCTGAAGTGAAGAAGTAATTGATTGATCCTTTGGCGTGTCTGGGGTCAGGCTTCAGAAGAAAAGCCGGTCTCTTGTGTTGATTCTGGGGACAGATTCCTCTTTCAATCCCCAGGAAGATGAGCAACGGAGGAAGAGAAGATGAAAAAAGAAGAGAGGAGAGTGGCCATTTCAGAGAGTTTCCTAAAAAAAAAAGGAACAAGCTTGTCTAAATGGAGGCCATCTTGTATTAGAGCAGGAGTCTTTTTGTCAGGCCGAGAACTCTTTTGTGGATAAAGAGATGGAGCAGGGACCCCATGTTACATATCAGAAGAAACTGTTCACCCAAAAATAACGTTTTTGTCCTTATAATGAAAATCAATGGGGTCCAAAACAACAACCCACTGGAGCCATTGATACATTCATACTGAGGCAATTTTAGCCTGGCCGATTATAATGTGTTATGTATCATATTAATGTATTAATTTAAATTATTTTTTTAAGATGTTTACATTGCAACCTCATTTGGAATAATACTTGTGCCGATCATAGACTTGTACATTACATTTAAATTTTGTAATCATTTTTTTATGTGGTAGCAGCAAAGAAACCATTAGCTTTTTCACTTTTTATGTAATTTTCACACAAATGAGTTTGAGATCAAATAATAAATGTTGGGACCCTGCGGTATTGTCTAAGAATCATGTATTTGAGATATATACTGTACATAGAGAGAGAGAGATGCACAGCGTTTAATGGCTAATAAACTTTAATTGGATTATTGGATTGGACAATCTATCTTTCTGCATTAATTAAGCTCTGGGTCAAACACTCTTCACTCCTTCTATAATCCACAAAGTGCTTTAGGGAAACTGCCTATTTAAAGGATACAAATTAGAGTTAAATGCAAATCAAAGCATATAATTGACAATTACTGATGATGACCTGTGCCTGTGTTCCTGGCCTGATCATCAGACAGTAACCGCATGCTTCCTGAGTGACCGACATGGGCACACGTCCTGTGCATGAAGAGTATATATCCGAGACTGTTATATTATTTAACAGGTAAAATACTGCACTAAATACAGAGGTTTAACGTTTTAACATTAATGTTTATAGAGCGTTTCTTGTGCACATGTTTGCAAAGCTTCTAATTCCTGTTCAAGCAATGGACTGAATGTGCAGAGCTGTGTTTTTAAACTGGAGATTGAGATGTTTCTAATGATGAATCCGAGTTCCTGGCTCAGGTGGTGTGCCTGCCATGCTGAGCAGGTAATAACCCCCGATTAGACTCTTTATATGAGAGAATGGATGCCGAATACCAGGCCCTCTCTGGAGGAGAAAGACACGAGGAGAAGAGGAGAGCAAATTAGAGAAGCTGAAAATAGGAATGGAGGTTGAAGACGGCTCACTAAGCTCGCATGCTGGTTAGATCCCCGCCAATGTTTACCTGTAAAAAACGATATGCCATCATTGAATCACTTGAATCGTTTTAGAAAAGTCAAAAAAAAAAAAAAAAAGTGTTTGGAAGGTACAAGACAATCAAAGCTTTTTGTTTGTTTGTTTGTTTTCTGTTTTTTTTCTTTCTGTTATGTGTCGTGTTGTGTTGTTATGATTTCTGGTTCCATTAATGATTATTTGTGCATTCACAGTGTTTCATAAAACATAAAACGTGTGTGTGTGTGTGTGTGTGTGTGTGTGTGTGTGTGTGTGTGTGTGTGTGTGTGTGTGTGTGTGTGTGTGTGTGTGTGTGTGTGTGTGTGTGTGTGTGTGTGTGTGTGTGTGTGTGTGTGTGTGTGTGTGTGTGTGTGTGTGTGTGTGTGTGTGTGTGTGTGTGTGTGTGTGTGTTTCCAATTAAAGTTTTTTTTTTTTTTAAAGAAAATATTTGTTTTCACTACCCTCAGCATTTTTTTCTTTAATAACAAATCAGTTGTATATTGATACTAGTATAGTAATGATATGATACTAGTTAATTTAATCAAATAATGATGATATATATTATATATATATATATAATGATTTTATATATATATATATATATATATATATATATATATATATATATATATATATATATATATATATATAATTCTGGGGATTTTTCAATTACCAATGCTAGTGGTTTTTGATTAATTCATAATGTTTCTAAAGGTAACTCTTCCATCTCCTTTATAAATGGTGCTTATTCATGAGTCTGTAGACGTTGGTGTCATAATGTTGCATTAGTGGAATCTGTTGTAGCTTTGGGCAAGCTGGCTGGAGAATCCCTAGTGAAGCCACAGGATTTGAATTTTATTTAAAACATGATTTAGTGCAGTTACTCCAGGCTACTCTCTCTCTCATATTGAAATGAATTCTCTGCTGCGTCGCCCTGGTTGCTCTGTGCAGGCTGTGTGAAGCTCTGGCTGGCAGCCTGATTGTGTTGGGCCACTGATACAGCTCACCTTGGCATCCTTCATTATCGTGGGTGGCTCGGTGTCCTCTCTGATGCCATTAATGGTACTTCTGGTAAGCGTTAGTTAAGGTAGTGCTGATCATTTTTTGTGCTAAAATATGCCAAAGAGGACAATTAAGGTGCAAGGCGGCATTTATTGCCGAACTGTGATTGCTTGTAAGTTGCTATCATCTGGATTTTTTTTCTTCTTTTTTTTCAGTTAATGGCTTTACAGGGCATCAGTGCCTTGTGCTGCCCTGGCTGGCTAAGCACATCTCTTTCTCTATCCTTATCATCTCAACCTCACTATTAGCAGAAACTAATGTTGGATAATAATTTCTCCCTTTTTTTTTTTTTTTTTTGCATAAATTAAATTACCGGTAAGCATAATTCCGACTCAAAATCTTTTAGGCATTTTATTTTTCAGGATTTTTCCTCCAATTATATTTCACATTAGATTCTAATTACTTTGTACAAATTGCCTTGTAACAGTAATCTGTTTCTTTTATAATTAAAATCAGCATAAATCATAAAACAAATGCTGCTTTTAGGTTAAAAATATGATGTACAAATACCGTAGTTAGAAGTAATATGTCGTTATTTTAATGAGAATGGAGTTTATTTTGGCATTACACTAATGAGAACTTGTTGGGACATTGCAGTGAACCTCAAATGTCTTAAAATATGCCTTATTTACTGTAGGCAAATTGTAATTCATTTTATTAAGTCTTTAGTAATTCAGATTTTGATTTAAGAATGAAATGTGAACCAGGCTTGTTCTTGACAGGTTGTGTGATTCACCCTAAAACAGACACTGTAATGTGCATATGGAAGTTTAGTAGTGTGCAGTGAACATAGAAGTTTTATTTTATTTTTATTTTTAAAGTGAACAGAACTTTACTGAGTGCTCATAGAAGTTTAGTTGAGTTTTTAGTTTAGTGCATAGTGCACACCGAAGTTTAGTTTTTAGTTTAGTTTGCTGCGCACATAAGAGTTTGGTTTTCCAAAAAGTGTTCGTAGAGCAGAATGGAGCACTTTATTGAATAAAGAAAGCATGCTACTTTTTTGCTGTAAAACCCATGTGTTTTACAGCACATAATGTATGGATTCCGTTGCAGCCGTTTTTTTTCTTTGTTAAATAGATCAGGTTGTCCACTGCCAGTGTTCACAGCATAATCTGATTCATGTAAATGTACACTGTTCTCCCCCACCCTGGATTGTGTTGTAATACTCCCAAATAATTTACATTTTACTCAGACATGAAGAAAATGAGGGAATGTTCAAGGAAACCGAAAAGATGGGAAGGAAATCTAACAGTCAGAGGAGACTATGAGGAGAAAAAAAATCCATTACGTGTGATGTTACTGTTTCACTCACGGCAGCCGAATTGGGTGAAATGATATTAGTTGTGTTGTAATGTGATTTCTGCGATGTGTGAATATGAGATTCTAATGGATTTGAGGACATTACAGCAGTCTTTATCTCTAGTATTTATTCCTGCTGGTTGCAAATGTAATTTACTAAGTATGAGGCATCAGTGGGGTTCTGCTTTATGCTCGGCAGGAGAGAGAGAGAGAGAGAGAGAGAGAGGGAGAGGAGAACCGGGGCGATTCTTCAGGGGGGAAATGCCATAACAGATGGTTATTGAGAGAGCTGGGGACATTTCAGATGCTGGAGAACTTACTTTGGTCTTGAGTGGAAAGAATAAGAGTGTGTGCGAGACTTGAAATGGAGTCTTTTCTTTGATGAAGAGCCATCAGAAGTCTTTGTTTTACAGGCCACATGGATCCCAGGTGCTGGGAGTCTGGGCAGCAAGATTTTTCCAATCAAACCAGGCAGACGACTGACAAGATCAAGATTGTTCTCTTTCAGTTTTTCTCCCTCTCACTCGCGCTCTCTTTTCACAGTGTTGCGGCAGAATATCTGCCATATTTGACTTTCGTTTTCATTTAGCTATGAATTGAGATTCATCAGATGAGCTCCTTTCATTTTCGTGCTCTTTTGGAAATGGAACGTATGTGAAGCCAATTTGAAAGAACGAGAAGACTCTCATTACAGAGAGTCACCCTACCCATAATGCCTTGCACTTAAAGAGTTCCCATACAGAACTTCACTTTTTCTTTTTTTTTACTCAAATCAAAGATCAAAATGAAACATAATAAAGAACGAAGAGAAGCATGTTGCAGTGTACCCAGTTGATTTCATTTATTTACATCCAACTACATCCAAGCGTTTGTCGTCATCCATCATGTTGCAAACACATGATACTAAAATGTAACTCTGATGAGAGAAAATCTATTCTTGATTAATATATTCCTGCTCATTGCAAAATGTTTCAATTATGATTCTCAGTGTCAGACTATGCATGCCAGTAGCAGAGGTAAAGAAATGCAAAGTTTTAAATGCAAGAAGCTTTTTTTAATAGTCAACATCAAATTGGCATTCACAAGCAATATGATGTCTGTAATTTTATGTAGTTTCGAGTGAAATAGGATATTCAGCATGAAACATATTTCGACAAGACTTGATTTTATCATCCACGGCCATCCATTTATTTATTAAAATGGACAAACACACTGTGCACTGTGTGTGTGTGCACTAAATATTGTAATATAATAACTGTTTTTAATGTACTATTTTTAAGCAGATATTTTTTTATATATCTGCTTAAAAATTATATAATGCTGACAGATCATGACCTAGTCAATCATGATTTACCCAAAAGTCATCATCATTGCCAGAGTTCTTTTCGTTTGTCTCATTTATGATCTTTAAAAGCACAATGCAAACTCTGATTGATATTTTTGTGCTTTGCTTGTTTACCACCTGCTGCTTGCCATAATATTTATATAGCATTCTCCAGCAAACACACTTCATCACTCACATAGACACTAATCACAGTGAGAGTACTGTCACGTATCACTGCTTTCTCCATCCATTCACGCGCACATTTCACTTCCTCTTGTTCCCAGTAGCCACAACTCCTGGTAGCCTGTGTTTCTCATTGATCTGGATTAGAACGGAGGAGAGCGCCGACAATCACACAGTGTCGCCCTCGGCAAAACTACCCAACTAGTTCAAGTCTCGCTCAAGGTTATTCCCTCATTCCAGAACCTCTCCGCATGTGCTCTCCAGGCCTTCGAAGATAGACGGCTTCGCATTCCAGCGGGAGGGTCACCTGACCTCATCCGCTTCCACCACATGCTCTACAGCCGCCTGCGTACCTGTGAACGTCTGCACCCCGCATACCTGCGAAAGCCAGACACGCCACTTATTTGCACGCTAATGTGAATCATATATATGACAGCTCGAAGCAGAGGTGATCTCGCCGGTCACAATTGAATCTCGCCCTGCGAAATATGAACCTTATTATTTTGCCTCAAGCAACAGCACATTCGATGATTGACTCGCCTCTTTCCGATGGAAAAAAACGCCACTGAATGCGATTTTAATAGGTCGCTTTTTTGAGCGGCTTCTTCTGAATTTAACCAAATCTTCTAGCTGCCCTCTGCCCCCCATGTGACCAAACAACACGGTATTTGTTTCAGAGCACTCAGATTCCCTCCCCCCCGCTCTGGCCCTCTTACTTCATTGTTTTCTTTTCACATCCAATCAACCGCCGGTACACCTCAAACCATTTCAATATACCACTCGTGCAGATATACGGCAGCAAATGCCTGCCGGGGGAATAACGCTCCGGCTTAGAAGAGAGGGAATTTGTTAAAAAGAGTTGTGGAGTGCGAAACTAAAGCGAGGGTGGTAAATATGATTTAGTGTTTTATTCCAATTTTGCAAATGGCTTCGTGAGCGCTATAAGACCAATAGTGACTCGTAGATTGGTTTCCGTTTTAAGTGCACCTGTGGGTGATGGAAGGAAAGGAAAGCATCCCATATTCCTATCAGAATGATCCCGGCGCTCAGTTCTCAGAGCTACGGAGCGACGCTGTAATGCAGTACAGTGTTGCGCAGCTTTAAGAGTCCATTGTATGATCTGACCACTATAATGATCTATTGCAGGGGTCGCTGGCAGATAACAGCTACCCTTACATGCTTTAAAGCCCCTTATCTGGCTCTGCTCTGCAATACATCCTCTGGTCTGGTGTGAGAAAGCACTTATTTTTAGTCTTGGTGTCTGCTGCAATGCAGTGTAGGGTCTTGGAGGGTGTTAAGTGTAGTTATGTACTGTAGTTTCTCTCTCTCTGTCTCTGAAAGGAAAGGACAGTTGCGTTTAGTGTCTGGGGTCTGTAGCAGTTTACACTTACTTTAGTGAGCCATACTGAATCATTCACTATCAATGTCCACAAAAGCTGTTTAAATGGCTTGACAGTTGAAAAGAAAGTTCTGTTCCATCTCTTGTTTATCAAAGAGCAAGAGTGTAAAGCCAGGGCTCTAGACTGTGTCTGAAATGGTCTAAAAAAATGAAAATTCATGATAATTTAATATCTTTTTAATATTGCAATGATGGCTGTCTGGAAAACTTTGTGCTTCCATCATGGCTATTATGATTTGATTCTTTTTAATGAGTCACAAAGTTACAAAGTGGTGTCAAACTTGCTGTGACTACGTTCACACTGTCAGTTTCTGGGATTGACAACCACATATACTTACTGGTGTGAGTCTAGAAATGCCCTTTTCACGAACTAACTTATAGTAGCGTCTGGAATACTGTTGTCTGTACGTAGAACACAAAATTGACGGAAGCAACTCCGTTCCTGTGTGTGTCCTTCAGATGACACACAGCTCCGTTGCTGTAAAGCCGGGAACACACTTAACGAATGTAATGCCGATTATGAATGTAATTTGATACTTACGACTGATCATCCCAAAACGCTCAGTCAGTCGGTGTTTAAAATCTGCTCCAGTCGTTGGAAACAGTCAAGTGTAATATTTGTCATATTTACAGTCATATTTGTAAGTGTGTTCAGTCCAGTCTAAGAATGAAGAATGCTTCAGCTAGTCGTTAAGTGTGTCCCTGGCATAAGTTACCGAAATCAAACACATGAAAACACGCAACACACAGTAGTAGACGCGTGTTTGTGCAGCGCAAAGCGGCTCTCGCGCACTGTTATGACATGACAGGCAACTAGTTGCCTAATTGGGTTTAGTTCACACAGTGCGGGTTTTCCAAGAATGCGATTGTGAGTCCTGAAGATTTACGGGTGTGAGTTTGGTTCTAGAATGCGGTTGTCACCGTCAATAACCATACTGTGTGTGAACGGGACCGTTTTAAGGTAACACTGCATTATGCTACTGTGTGAATATATACTCGCTCTGTGAATCATTCAGGGCTGTTAGCGTGTTTACATCAGACTCCTTCAGTTAATCATTTATTGTTTATATCAAAAAGATTTACGGAATTGTCTCAAAATTGCCGTGACTTCACGGTTCACAGTTAACTCCCTCACTGAGTCATTTTTGGTTATGTCTGATTCGAAATGAACCAGGAACCATAACTTATAATTAAAGACAACAGAGCTTTGTTGCAATAAATGGTATTTAAATGGTATTTGTTGCAATAAATGGTATTTAAAAGAAGCATTGTAATGTTTTACAAAAATATTATTGGTCAGTGTTTAGCATGGTGAGGTCCATTTGCAATTTTGAATCAAGTGCAACTGAAATTTTGTTTGGTTGTAAAACTAATGTGGGTGATATCGAATCATAATCAACATAATATTTAGATTACCGTAATCCGAAATGAATTTTAATTCAATTCAATTCATCATTTCAAAGCAGCTTTACAGAAAATCCATATTACGATTTATAGATAGACTAATTGAAAAAGTAATTGCCCCTTGGGGGACATACTGTAAATATAATGAAGGTGAAGTTGATTTAGAGTGGTCTAGTATCAGAGGTATAGGCTAACTGTCTAAGTTATGTATTTCAGAAATTTACATATGTACATATATTTTAGAAACCAATGGCTCTCTAGGTTTTTTTTCTTTCTTTCTTCAGTTAGGAGGAGCCATGAAAGGAATAGTTTAACTAGAAATAATGTTTCAATCCTGAATGCCTTTCTTTTTCTCTCTCCGTAAAACACAGATGGAGACCTTTTGACTGTAGCTGTAACCTGCTGTACTGTAGCTTGGTTATGAATGCGCATATAAACATACTTATCGCTGCCTGTAGTTGCCTGTAATGTGTGAACGACGACGGATGTTAGTAGAGGGCATTATTTGGGCTGCAAAGCAGTGCTAACGTCCTCCTGCCAAAAATCCTATGTTTGTACACCAACACCAGACGAGGTGTTCCTGAGCACACGCTTTCTAAAAGTTCAGCCAATCCTCCACGGAGAGCATTTCTTGGGCTCACGTGTTGGTTTGGTCTCTTCTGTCACCTCCGAGGATCAGCCTTCACTGTTTTCCACGGCCGACCCATAAATCATAAAGCTGGCCCTGGGCCGCGCTCTTTGGCGAAGCCTCTGTGATTTAATTAAGTCCTTCTCCTTCACAGAGCCCCGAGGAGCTGGAACACGGGAGCGCTTACCGGGTTCTTTCAGTAGGAGACGCCGAGCTCTAATTGAAGGCGCTCTAAAGTGCTTGGAGTCTGGTTCGCAAACTGAGATGCGATGATGACCTGCTCGCGCTATTGGCTTCATAAAACTCCTGAACCCCCTCTTGCACTGTTTAGTGAGCATTCGCAGCCTCTATTAAGAGGGAAGTTGAAACGGGCCCTAGCGATTCAGCCATTTTGTGGCCTGAAAGGGAGCTTGATTAGGCCAGATCCCGAGGGGGGTTGAATTGTTAAGCCGGTAGTGTGTCAATCAACACTTCTCGCCCTTTTAACCGCACAATCACTTGCCTTCCCTCCCTTTTTCTGGCTCGTACTCTCACACACGCTGTTATCGCCTTGTGCGTGATGCCGCTCGCCCATGCAGGGTCCCATTAAAGGCAATAATGCAGGCCACTCCCAACTCCTGCTCTAATGGCTCAATTTGCAGAGTTTCCTCCCTCGCTCACACCACGCAGGGTAATAACAGTCCTCCGCTGCTCTGAAAACAAATGCTTTCAGAGGCAAAAAGACTGACAGGTTATTATCCAGTCCAGATGTGTGGTGAGCTGCTTGGGGAGGCAGTGATGTGCGTTTGTAAAGGCCACATTAAGCATTCAGAGGTGGAATAATGTAGTGTGTTTTTTTCTGATTGTCAACATCTACAGTTGGCAAACAGAATGTTTAAGCAAATACCACAAACGACGATGGATTTAAAAATTTTTTATTGAAAGCACCTAATAGATCAGTTCTCGGCATCTCCAAAAAGCCAAGCCCATGTTGATTCTCGTTTTATTACATGCTCTGTCACGTTCTCTTTTTGCCAGCAGAAGCTCCTTTGTTAGGTTTTTTTTTTTTTTTTTTTACAAAAATATATATCGTACAGTATACCTTTAAGCGGTATTCTTGAGATTTTTTATCCAAACTGCTTTCTTCAAAGCATTATAACAGAAAAAGGGCGCAGAGGATGAGAAACTAGGCGAAGACGGTGGGAGGGAAAGATGTTGAGAGGGAGAGGGAACGTGAAAGTGAATCAGGGAGGGTAATTTGTCAACACGGGGACATGTCAGCCAAATGAGCTGATCTCATTTCCTGTTGACTGCAGGAATCCAAGCCCCTGGTCTTCTTCGTGTGATAGATTTCACCTATTTTAATTGGCCTAAAACACCACTTTTCCCTCACATACATTTTCGCATCTCATATAGCCGAAGTGGTCGGCACCTAAACAACATTTCATAATTTCCACCAGAAATGCAGCTCATTACAAACTGCTCTCTTTGGTTTGCGGCTTTTGTTTGCGTAAATAATGATGCTGTAAGAAAGAAGAGAGGGGGAGGGGGGATACAGACAAAATTATGAGAAAGAGAAGGATGGAGAAAAGTGAACTTCTTTGAGAATCTGCCAGTGTATGGGGTTCGCTCTCGGATTTCCGCCTCCATGTGTTTTAATTAGCGTGCCGGTCCTTTGGTTTCCAATAAGGCATTTCTGTCCTACACATATTGCACTACCTTAAGTGAGAGTGTGTGTGTGTGTGCATGTGTGTAAGATCTGCAGCAGACAGCAGGAGGTCTCGGAGCTAGTGGGTGTATGTGTGGGTTGGCCACATTCATTTACCTCACCGCTGTCTTTGTAGGAACGCAAAGAAAGCTAAATACATCGCACGGCGAAGTCGGTTTCAATAGTAACCCAGTAAATGCAATCTTAATGCTTTTTAAAGACAGTTTCCCTTCATTAAGGAGGCTGGAGAACTGACTGCACACATACTGTATGTACAGAGAGAACTGACACACTGCCATCTAGTGGTGTGTTTTTTTTTTTTTGTGGTTTGCTCTTCATGCTCATTTAAAAATAGTCTTTACATAGATTTAACCATGTGAGACCTATAGAATTAAACTCTCTTTTTTGACTAATACATTATTGGATTTTTAATTGAATGAGGCATCAGCTATTAAAAACCTTCTTTTGAAGTGATATTATATTGAAATAAAACAAATTAATTATGGTCTATAAATTCCATAAAATCATCCCACACAGCAATATTTTTTTACGATCATTGAAAGGTGACTTTTCATTGTCGTTGTGGTGAATATCCTCTGCTTGTTATATTATGACAAGGTTAAAAATGCTGATAAAATAATATAAAAGGTAGGCTTTGTTGTTTGTGTGGCTGTTGTTTAGGTTTACAAATTTTACTGGAATGAAAATACATATGATCGTAAAAACATGCTGAAGGCAGGGCAGATGTGAAATGAAAATATTAGGTTTCTTATATAATTAAAGTTTTTTATTGAATAAATGATGTTATGCTGGTTAATTAATTGTACATATTTGCTAAAAATATTTACTGAGGAAAACAACAAAGTATTCTAAAAGTTGCTTTCAGTATATATTATGTATATATATATATATATATTTTTTTTTAATGTCCATATTATTGAGCATAAATCTATTACTGGCCTACAGTCCCCAGCAATCCATTTTGCAGAGTCCGTCACCGTTTTCTTTTTTTCTTTTTTATGATAGATGGACTTTCTTTTTCAAGTTCAACTATTTTTCAACCAAATGCATTTTTTTAGTTTTGCACTCCGAGATAATTTTGGGCTGCTTTGCGTTTCAGGGTTACTTAGTAGCATAATATACACTACCATTCCTAAGTTTGGGGTCAATCTGATTGAAGTTTTATTTAAATTAATACTACTTTTTTTTTTTTGTATGGAAGCATTTAATTGATCAAAAGTTGCAGTAAATACATTTATAAAGTCACAAAAGATTTCTTTCAAATAAATGCTGTTCTTTTGAACTTTCTATTCATCAATGATTTATCATGAGTTTCCACAAAAATATAAAGCAGCACAACTGTTTTCAATATTGATGATAATAAGAAGAAATATTTCCTAAGCACCAAAGCAGCATATTAGAATGATTTCAGAAGGATCATGTGTAATTACTGAAAATTCAGCTTTGCATTACAGGAATAAATTACATTTTAAAATATATTAAACTAAAAACTGTTATTTTAAATTGGATGCATGGATGCATGGATGGATGCATGGATGGATGCATGGATGGATGGATGGATGGATGGATGGATGGATGGATGGATGGATGGATGGATGGATGGATGGATGGATGCATGGATGCATGGATGGATGGATGGATGGATGCATGGATGGATGGATGGATGGATGGATGCATGGATGCTAAATTAACATTGAATTCACAAAAATAATTCAAACTTTAAGAAGTGCTGAAGTTCCCTGAAGGAATCCAAAAGCCTAAAATCTGTTTAGACTTTTATGTCTAAATCTAAAATCTAGTAGAAAACCGGAAAAGTTTGTAAAGCACCCGGTGAGTCTGGCGGCTTGTACGCGTTTCGGAGTGTCAGCACTCTGTTTATATCCTCAGCGTTCTCGCTCTGATCGCATAAAGCTCTCTGTCAGTCTTCAGAAGTGAATATTACACCAGACTGCGGCATGTCCGTTACACAAGCCAACCTGCCCAGCTGCAGTGACAGACAGCAAACCTCAGGGCACTTTACTCTTATTAAAAACGACTCGGCTACACTATCCTTCATGGCCTCCCTCACCCTTCTGTTCAGTAGTCTTCAATAATACACAAATACATATTTATACTACAAGGATGGTTTAATTACTGAGCTTGTAATTGGTTTGGAGGAGAGAAGTACAGGAAGTGGTTGACATACCTTCTTTTGCACGTGTGTGTGTGTGTGTGTGTGTGTGTGTGTTCACAGGCAGGGCGCTTCTCACACAATAATCCTGTGAAGGCCTTGGGCACAGACATCTGCTTTCTAATGACAGTTAATTAGATGCTGTTGAGCGCAATCAGAGGCAGTCGGCGCTAATAAACTGGGACTCAGTGTGTGTGCAGTGTTTCTCTGTCTGTGTATGTATGCGAGAGAGTCTACAAGACGACGGCTTTGATTTAGAAGAGTCACTCTATGAGTCAGTGGTGCTTTAGACTTCAGCCAGAGGATTCAGGCCAACGCACTGCAGTGGAAAGACTACTGAAGAACTTGTGCGTTCTTATGAGTGGTTAAGTTGTTGCTATGCGATTGCTAAATTGTTTTGGTTTTTTTTACAGTGATATGCGGTTTCTAGGGTGGTTATTGCTTACAAACGGGTCTCAAATATGCACATCTACTGTAAGATTAATGCTTAGGGTTAGAGTTTATTCATATCCCTAATCCTGTGTGAGCATTAGAAGTGATCAATCTTGTGGCCACACACAGGCTAAAACCTCTGTTTATTCACAGAAGAGTTATAATCATTATTCCTAGTCTTCCGGACCCTCATCAAATGTTCATTGTGTTTCATTTCTGTTATCCTCTGGATGGATTGCGATCATCCGTCAAGGAACGGTTATGTCCCGATCACACGGCAGTAATTGTATTTCAGTGAAGAACGTAAAGGACCTCAGCTTTGATTACATGCCATAATCCCCTTATTAGCTGTGAGTTATGCTTATAGACATCTCATTCTGTACGGAGACTGTTCCTGCTCTGATCCCACATCAGTTTCATCCGCACGACGCCGACTCGTAAACACATAAACAATGCTGTTATAAAAGTCTTTCTTTCTTTCTTATCATATTAACTATTATGTTTGGCTTATTTCATAATTATCCATCCTGCACAAGTCGCATGTGTTTACATAAAAAAAATTTGTATACAAATGAATGATTGATAATTCTCATGTCACACTTTTTGTTGAAGTACATTACATCTTGTCCAAAAAATGTTTTTACTCTATTTTAATACACCCTTCAAAAATCCCTCATAGAGAATCAGAACTCTGTGACTCTCCATTGGAAATGAAGGACTTCTCTGGCCTATAGATGGTCTATCATCTGCCGGTTATCGTAAGCAGTGAAAATGTGTGGCTTAGGTGTTCAAAATTAATTTTGATTGAATGTTTACTACTAATGCACATGTTTAAGACAGTGTGATGAGCATGTGGCGTTTCTACATGAATTCCTCTGTCTGCTGTGCTGCTGTCGTAGAGAACAATGTGGCTATTTTCAGCAGGGCGTCTGGTGAGCCCATGTGACCGTGAGACTGATTGATCCACAGCACTGAGTTTTGCCTTCTTTTTTCACCCTTGGATTATCCACACTCTCTTTTTCCATCCTCCAAAGAAGTCTTCTTCATCTTGTTTTCAAACATCTCTCAGCACATTCAAGTCTGGTTACACACCCACATGCTGTTTACACATTATATGAGGAGCGCCATCTTCTCCACACCTGCCTAATGCAGCGTAACACAGATCAAACGCAAAAGAAGAGTGTGTTATTTCTTCTGTCCCAGTAAGATTCATATTTTTAATTGTGTGTGGTTCCTCTAAAGGCTAGCGGTTAAGCAGGGCTCCAGATAGCAACTACAATTTTTGTTTGATGAAGTGAAAAACGTAAAATGTGGGACAATGTTTCAAAATTATTTAGCTATTGGCGACAGTTGTGAAATATGGTTCTCAGATATCATCTTGTTGGAACAACAAACACAGAGTCGAGAACAAATTACTCTTATGAATCAATTCAGAAATGAGTCATTTAAAAAGATTCATTAAACAAATGTCAGTCAGTGAATCGTTAAGATGCATTATAGTTAGAAACGTTTTTTTGTTTTGTTATGTCTGATATGAAGCACCAAAAACTAAACATTAAAACGACCTATAATACTTAAAGTTAAGTGTCTGTGACATTATACTTCACTACTTTAAACTTGAGGTGTCTTCACAGTTAAAAAGCATCTTTTACTGTCTTTTTCCTGTAGTAAACGGTGTCTTTTGTTATTGGCTTTTTTTTACAGGCTGTTCTGTGTCTCTTCCTTTAACAGCCACTTCTGTCATGACGGTCAATGTGGTCACGCTCACGATGTCCCTGATGCGTTTTCCTTCTCTGAATTTCGGACGAAGCAAAACTCGATTAGCTGAGAGAGCCAATGAGCCTGTAGAGCAGCTGTCACCTTCCATTTACCTCATAAGATCATTGATCAGACAGACTTATGGAATGAAATATTAACACAGCAAGATGATCACATGAAGACAGCGCCCAAGATACGCTTTTGTGTGTCTCTGTGTGCACAAATATCTGTGTGTCTATTAGACGGTTGAGAGCGAAAGTAAGAGACACCATCTGGTGTGAATAATTCTTATAGAGGACATTTATATTGGTGACATAATGAAGAGGAGATTGAGCTATTATCTTTGTCTGTATTTCTAAACCATGCCAAATTATTCAAGAGGGTCCTGAGAATATAACCGTATATTATATACAGTCCCGGCTGCAGAGCTCCGCTATTATACGATACACTGCGACACCATACAATTGTCTGCACTTTTCATTCTGGAAGTTCATTTCTCATTCAAAGTGTTTGAGCTTAACCAAATGATCATTTTTGTTAATAAATTGTTATACTGATTTGGAATACATACGTTTTAAAGTTTCATTGGGTTAGGAATGAATGACGAATATCAAGATTAATTTATAGTGAGCATTAAATGACAGAAAAGGTCATCTACAGTAAATGTAAAAAATCGGATAAACGAGCATGCAGAATTAAATATCCAATATCGTCCGATACAGATCACTTCAAAATGATATGGAACCGATAAATTGTGCTTTATTAACCCTGTTTATTATTGTTACCAAGGTGATATTATTATCACTTATCTAGGACCCATGTGCATCAGTGGTTCAATCAGACAATGAAATAATTGACAATTGCCACAGGTATGACGAAAACCATGAAAAAGTTTTTAGGTTTATAGCAGTGTGTTACTTAAAGAAGTGGTAGAGTTGTTGCTTACTGAGGGCTGAGCCAGGCTTCCACTGTTAATGTCTCACACACACACATACATAAACGTGCACATGTGTGTATGGGCTCCCCTCTGCTGGGTTGACTAATTGGCTGTGCAGTGCTGAGGGAGGTGTTTAGTGTCGGGGGGTTGTGCAGCTGTAGTCTCGTAGTGATAAATCAGTGTTCCTGCTGATCTATGAGCCTCTGTCTGCTCGTACGCAACGGCCCATCCCTGCTCAACACCTGTCTTGTTCCCTCTCCGACACACATGGTGTGTGTGCAGTATTTAAGAGCCAGAAATGGTGCTCATATTTGTTTTTTATTTGTTTTGTTTTTTTAAACAAGTCTGACACCTCATTGAAAATCGGAGATTCAAAATCTAATCTAAACATGGAACGGGACCAGAAAATTATGATTTTGACATTTAAAACAAACAAACAAAAACCAGAAATTAAATTATTTTAATATACACATTATTTAAAAATCTCATATTTATTTTCTTTATCTTGTATCTCAAATTGCTATTTGCTAATAATATAACTTGAAATTTGTATTATGTAATTTTTTTTTATAAAATGCAACAATAAAAAGTGGAGATATGGTAGAAAATGATTGGGACACAATGTAGGTTGGATTCGAACCCACTTTTCCCATATCAGCACCACTGCACAATGTGCTAACCGTTAGGCCTCAGCTCTGACATGTGCAAACTTAGTCAAACCTCGCGTAGACGTGTCTCTTTTGTGTAATTCAACTTTTAAATGCATGAATGTTTCTCCAATCATTATTACATATTTGGGTCTCTACCTGTCGGGATAATATAAAGCTCGCCTGATGTTAGAGTAACAATTGCAGAAGAATAAAATAAAGCATATTTAGTTTCCTTCTGGAGTACAGCATCTGGCTCATATTCGCAATCTCATGCTTGTCATTTTCAACATCTTCAAACACACTTATATTTGATTGTGTTCAGTACTTGCTCTGCATTAAATCCATTTCAAGTTTTGCTGATGATACTTCCTATTCTATTGTTTTCTGCCTGCTGTAACTGTGAGTGAAACATAACTTCTTCATTGTGCATCAGACATTGCCACCTTGTGGAATAAAGATGAATTGCACTTCCTTTTCTTGTTGTGCAGAAAAAATATACTCACACTGTTACGCAAATCGGGTGGTTAGCGACCCTATACAATTATTACAAAAAATAATGGGAAAATAGGCATTCTTTTATAATAACATTTTCCTGTTATATTGTTTATAATGAATTTTTTTTTGCGGAATACTAAAAAGGTTGATGTCTAACTTGAATTTGAATGACGAGGAGGGTGGTGAATGATGTCCCGGGTCATGCTTTTTAAGGTTACTGAATATGACTTGTTTTCTGTGTGTCATCAGGTTCATTCAGGAGATCGAGTCTCGTATGGGTCCCGCTCAGGCCAAGCAATGTCAGCTACGCACCTTCCTCACCTACTACATCAACGACCTGTTCCTCAGCCAGGTCCGCACCGAGACCAATAAGGAGATTGAGGCTGTGACCAAAGTGTCCGACCCGCTCAAGATCCTGGCCAGCGCTGACACTATGAAAAACCTGGGAGTTCAAAGACCTCTTCTACAGGTATCTTTTTCACTTGTTTGTTTGTAAATGATCCCAAAAGAAGCTTTTTTCAGACATTTTTCAATAAATGTTTGACAATATAAGTACACACGCAATCACATACTGTATATAGAAAGATAATATTTATTTATTTCATTAGTCGATCCGTTTATTAGATTGACTGCTCAAACAGCATTTGCCTGCCGGTCAAGTGTACAAAAGCCCGGTCTGATTGTTTTCTGTGTTCTGAATTGCACCGAAGAGGAAGGTTATTTTTTTTTTCTCGTCCTGTCTCTTCTCCTTCTCTCTCCCATGAGTGTCAATAAAGGCCACCTACCCCCCTATCACCCTGCATCATAATTGGAGCTGAAATTGTGTTTGATCCTGGCTGACCTGGAATCAGCAGTTAAGTGCAGCTTATATAACACACAGCACTGCGCCTTGGTGACCAGCTGCCAGCTGTCCATCTCTCCAAGGGCTTCTTCCTGTCAGCACAGGAAGTACAACCTTTTATTGCCGTTGAGACCTCTATATGTGCTTAGTTCATCAGCAAAGGGATTTAGTACTCGCTCTTCTCACCTTTCCAGTATTTGCTTGTTATAGTTCCCATAACAACAACAAATTAAGAATCATTGTAAAATGAGAGATATTATATTGATAATTAAGTTATATTATATTATTTGAATATTTAATTTCATTATTTTAGTACTGCCCTGAAAAAGTTTTAAACAAAACCGAGGATATAGGAGCACATTTTCAGTCTTTCTACTTCAAAAAATCTAATTTAAAACAGTTATCGTTTATATGTGAAATCTACTAGCAATTTCTACGTTAAAAAATAGTTTCAAAGTAAATCCTACACTAAGTCAGTGTGACAGATATTGTCTTCTATGTTTGCCTGCATGCTTCTGTTTGTTCCTGAGTGTACGCTTGTGCAATTGTGCATGTACAACGGAGTTATTTCAATGTCTTTCTGCGTTCGGGAATCCATGATCTGGTCAATTAACTTCATGAGAAGCTCTCTTTGCAAATATATGAGGGCAAGAATGCCGTTGTGATGAGTTTTAGCGCTCTGATATCACTCAGATGAGAGCCGTTATGGTCCCCTTTTACTCTTTAAACTGAGACCTGTCATCACAAGTCTCTCCGAGTTGTGTGTTCATGTGTGTACGTACGTCTTAGCATTGCTTTCATTTTGAGAACAGTGGCAGTTCATTACAGAGGGGAAGACATCAAAAGCTCACAGCCATTTGTTTATGATTATGATTTCTCCTTAACGAGGACTGCGGCATCTTGCTAATTACCCTGCTGGGCTAATGAGCGACTCTCTGGATAGCGGGAGCTCCATAAAATGCTCTTTTGTTGTGTTTTTTTTTTTTTAGTTTTAATTACCTTAAATCAAAGGTGCTGCAGCTTTGCTCCTGACAGCCCGTGTGGCACGTCCCATCCTGGCCTTTTGCTTTGTTCTGTTGTAGAACCGTGTCATGGGTTTGTGTGTTAGAGAGACGCACTGAGGGAACGAGAGTTTGCTCTTCAAGGAGGCGTTTAATGAACTCTTTTATGAAGAGCTGCATTAGTATGTGAAGTTATTTGTGTTCTCAAGCATGTGTGTGTATTTATTTGTGTGCCTTTGAAAATTGCCTGTCAATTTTGAACTCAGCAGAGGAAAGAAAATCAGCAACAGCGTTTGGAAAGCATTTGCTTTACGTCCATCTGCATCAGGCTCCAAACTGAGCATTTGCCAAGCACTAAATGTGAGTCAAATTTGGCTTTAACGTGTAAATATAATTTTACTCAGCAAATGGCCTGTTACATTTCAAGCAAGTTTACAAGTTGTGAAACTGATGGAAAAATTTACCAAAGAAACTTCTGCCAAAGGTCTGACTCCGGTATTGGCTCTGGCTATTCCTAGACAACTTTCCTGTTGTAAAATTTGTATTTGCATTTGTCAAAAACATCAGTGTCACATGATATTTTCTGAAATCATTCTAATATGCTGATTTGGTGCTCAAGAAACATTTCCTAGTATTAGCCATGTTGAAAACAGTTTTGCTTCTTAATATTTTTGTGGAAACCATAATAGTTTTTTTTGGGGGGGGGGGGATAAACAGTCCTATTGATACACAATTAAATAATTAGTAGAATATAATGAAAACATTTAAAAAAAAAAAATGTATTGACTCTCCATTGGCAGGTTTAGTAAACAATTTATTTCGGACCCTAATGTGCACCGATATTCAACAGTGACTAACAAGGCCAAAGAGAAAGTGCCAGTGATGAAGTGATGAAATGACACCTTTTGTTGCTTCACACTATTTTGCTGTTGGATTGGAAAGAGTTAATCTCCAAGACCTCCTATCCATTTGATCTGCTACCATTGGTCCGATCAGAGAATTGAACCCCGCCCTCTTTGCCTCATTAGCATGTGATCCCCTGAACTGGTGCAGAGCCAGACTGTAAGAGCATTTGACAGCACTTCTGTTCTGTTTCTGACAACAAAATACATGGAAAAGTCTCATTTCATCTGAAGTTATGAAACAAAAGTTTAGTTTTCCACCTCCCAGAATTCAATGCAGTGTGTCATTGAGAAGGTGCAAGAACTGTGCACTGACCCTCTTCTCAGACTGAACAGCCATCCATCCTGCGAGAAGCCATGAAGTTGAGTGAGGCTTCTCTCCAGATTGTCTATTGCCTCTCTGATGCATTTTAGACCAAATGGAGGAGGCAAATGATGCTTAAAGTAGTGCTCTCCTGTGGTCAAGGAAATGATGACAAAGAGATGTGGGTGTGTGTTTATGGGTGCATGTCTGTGTATTCCAGGTGCCGTGGCTCGGATGTTACAGCAGGTGTTTTATGAGAAATCAGCCCGGGAGAAGTGGAGCATTGATCCGTAGGGAAAGGGGGCTTTCTTTTAGTTTCACAACATTAAATATACTGCACTTTGCCATCAGGAACCATGTTAACACACACACACACGATTTTATGTCAGTTGTTGTCAGCTTTTTTTAAAGCTAACCAACTTTTTGTCACCTTTCACTTTTTAAAATCCTTTTTGGACAACCACCGTATATATTAATATATATATGGCTAGATGTGTTGTATTTCAATGTGTTGTACGTTCCCTTTACCGGAAATATATATTTTTTTTTTTACACGTTTTATATGTTGAATAATCAACAGAAAGGTAGACAGTATGACTTATTGAATAGATTGTACTTCTATTTACAGCCTCGCTTAAAATTAAATATGAGTGACCATATACGGACTATTTGGACAAGGTTGTTTTTCAAAGGCTGTCTTAATAGAAAGCAGACACTTAGTTAGCCTAATTGTTAAACTTAATTGAAAACAATATAATTGTTTCTGTTTGTAATGAAAAGTTGGAGAATGGTTTCTTGGCACCCATGGAAGTTGACAGCCGTGTGCTCTGGCAGAGAGAGGTGTTACTGCATTAGTATTACAAGCACAAGGATCGCTCAAATACGAACAGCCCCTGCCATCAGCACCTCCGTCCTGGAAGCTCAAGTTGGCTGTCCTCACTCTGTCTAGCATGACAACAAGGCCAGTGATATCAGAAGGCCTGGCCATCCATGTTCTGCCTGCTCTCGTTCTTAAACTGCTCTCCATTTCTTTCTCTGTGCCGATCTGTTCCACTGATGCTATCTGCAGGTCCAGGCCTCACTGATGGATTCATTTCATTAGAAATGTTTTGGGGGGTCACTGTGTGGCTTGTTTGGAGATTGGCTCTATTAATCTTCCCCACCACGGGATCTATGGTGCTGCTTACATGGGCCATATGTCCAGACACCTCTTACAGGAACGCTTATACTCACACACTTCATTTTTGCTGACGTTGGTGGAAAATGGCAATCTTGGCCAAAAAATTTGAAAATTTGTATTTGGTTACTGGTTATATTGTTATTCATACACACATATAGAAATAATACTAAAATAACACTGGTGATTGCTGAACCAGATATTTTAGGCCTAAAAAGTTTGACATCTTAATTGGCGAAATATTTGGCCCCTTGTTTTCCAGGACTCTACAAATGTCCAATATTATTTTTAATATTAAGTTATTTCAGACATAGAGGATCTCGGAGCTATAACGTTCTCCGAATGTTCAGGGCTGTGTTTGATTTACAAGTCTGTTTTTAGAGACGTGATTTACTGTCTGTCTTTGCCATTCAGTCAAAGCTCATTCTGAAATGTGGACTTGAGCTGCCACCAGCGCTTTGCTAATGAAGCTGACCTTTTTAATCACACTGTATTCGCCATCAACACACACAAACGAACCCCTGCACATCAGTCTCGAGTTGAACTAATGAGAGTGACCTTTTTGTTTGTAGGGTCTGTGTTGTGTGTGGGTGTATATTTGGGGGTCTCTCTCTCTCTCTCTCTCTCTCTCTCTCTCTCTCTCTCTCTCTCTCTCTCTCTCTCTCTCTCTCTCTCTCTCTCTCTCTCTCTCTTTCTCTCTCTCTCTCTCTCTCTCTCTCTGTGTGTATGGTTCTGTGTGATATCTGTTGATTGGCATCTTGTAGTGCTCGGCTCCATTAGAGGAGCACAGCTTGGTTTGGCACAGGCGGTGTGTGCCTTTATTAAGGACTTCTCATCACCACAAAAACACCCAATCACAGAACGATTCAGGTTTGAATGGTGTTGTCCATTATTTTTAATCCATTATATAGATAGAATGGGATTGGGAAATCTTTTTCAACTGAATATTGAAGGTGTCTTTTCTCAAAGGTCACAGATGCATATACTGTAACGTGTCTGAATAGAGAACGCCTATGTCACCATGGATGACTTCATGTTCGATCAAGTGACATTATTATATAAAGTTACAGGAAATGCGGACATCAGAATCCATAGAATAATTTAGTGTTTAATGAATTATTGATTTCTAACACTTCTGCTAATACGCTATATAAGTATATAGAGTCATTTTTCCATGATGACAATAAATCATTTTCCACGACCCCTTCTAACCTTTCTTCACACCCTGCCGTTTGAGAACATTCGCCTCAAAGTGTTGGTCAGCCAACTCAAGACCTGAACCAGATTAATGTGGTGAATTCATGTTATTAATTCAAAAGACCGCAGTCCTTTCAATTCAACTGATGAAATTTATCAAGATTCAGCTGACAGTGATGCAGTGTGCACTCTTTCTTCTGTCCTTTAGGGCACCGTCACCTTCTCCTGTTTTTTCCCCTGCTTTTTCTTTTATGTCGTTACCTCAGAAACTCCTCTGTTCTGACTTGGGTTCCTCCCTGAGGCCAGCATTATTGTTTTGGGCCTCGACTGCACCAAAGTTGCCTTCTGAGTGTTTCTTCACCTGTGGGCCGAACACAGTCCCCCTTTCCACCAATGGTCTTCTCCCACCGACACTGGCCTAAACTTGGGCTACATGCCTACCTGAACTGACTGTGTGGAAGAGCTAATCTCTGCCTATAGGGGCTAAAACAAGAAAGAAGTTCAAATGCAGCCAAATATGCTGTAAAGCAGGCCAAGTGAAGAAAAGCAGGCATTTCTTTAGGCCTTCTTTGAATTTGAAGAGAACTGCTCAGAGTGCAGACTTTGGTTTAAGTCATTTTAATATATTTCCATATATTTCCAGTGCATTGGGGTGTTTCTGCAGGGTTTCAGCGTGCGTATGTGTGTACACAAACATCCGTTCCATAATGATAATGTGTATATCATTGCCTTCTGTTTGTTCCCCTCTCTGCACCATTAGCCCCATATGGCTCTATTTCAGGGGGTGTATGTGAGCATGTGTGCGTTATTGAGAAATAAGCATAAAGTTGAATCTCAATGCTGCTACATTTATGATGGATTTATGTGTGGTCCTATTATTATGCTGAAGTGAGACTGTCAGACTTTAAGGAACTCCGAAAAAGAAGTTAGAGATAGTAAGTGGTGTTTGGAGGAACGATGTTAGAGGTGGATACACAATGTTTTTCTTGTCAAAGATTGTGCGTTCAATCATAACTTATGGTATTTTGGCGCAAATTCTCTCTTGATTTGGTAGAAGCTCGCACTGAACCCAATGCACACGCACATACCCATGAACACACTGTTTATGGCCTTAGATTGATCCTCAGTTGTGATGAATGTGGATTTACATTTGGATTGAACACTGTTGTATTCATTTGTTCGGTAATCAGCTCTCCTCCAGAGCCGGTGTACCTTTATTTAAATCACTTCTAATAAAACAGGCTTAATCCTTCTGCCAGCGGATTTACGGCAGGAAGTGCAGTCGTGGCGCTTTTGTGCCGCTCAGTTTGTTTTGCTGGTCGAGTCTGTCACTCACACACCGCGCGCTTTAGAAGAAATGACAGGTTTACATTTAGTTGTTACGCACGTCATGCATGTTTGCGGTTCGCGCTTGTGTGTTTGGCCTGTACTTCACCTCAGTCTGACTCAAACGATGTCAGACGTAGAATGCTGAGAGCTACTGTATAATAGAGACGTGAAAGAATAGTTCACTATTATGAAAGACTCATTCACCATGTTCCTGTATAACAGATTTTCAGCAAAAAAATGTAACCTGCTCTTTTTCTTACAATAATGAATACTGAAAAATAAAAATGGTTAACCTTATATACATTTTTCACTTTATAAAATGTAATAATAAATATTTAAAAATGTAATCTTAAAAAAAAAAAAGAATAAAATAGAATCTAATAAATTGTGTAAAAGAATACAATTTATTCCCCTTATTCTTTCCCTCTACAATAGCTCTCATATTTAAATATGTGAATATTTAAATGTTTAAATATTTCGTATGGCTTCAAAACACTTGAAATATAGTGCATAAGTTATATGGGACACTTTAATGGTGCTTGTTGTCCTTTTTGGAGCTTCACAGTCCCAGTATCCATTCACTTACATTGTATAGAAAAATGTGACATAAACATTCTGTTGAAGAATTGAAGAAAGTAAGTCTGGAACGAGATGAGATTGAATACATTGTGACAGCGTTTTCTTTTTGTATGAACTAACCCTTTAAAGAGCAACAGAAGAAACCATCTGCATCTGTCCATACAGTTGCGTTGCGGTTGAGTGGCAGGGTCATGTTGGCATGTGTGTGCATGTCTGTGGGTCTCAGTGGTGTACGGTCACACTGACAGTGATGAATGAACTGTCGCACCGCTGCCCTTCTCATGCATTACACTCCTTTACCCTGGAGAGGCTTGTGTGTTTCTGCATGTTTTTTCACCTCTACAACCAAAAGAAATTGCTCTTCCAAATGCATTTACTAAGCATTCTGCCAGTCTTTGCATATGCACACCATTGTATAAATGTTTGTGTGTGTGTGTGTGTGTGTGTGTGTGTGTGTGTGTGTGTGTGTGTGTGTGTGTGTGTGTGTGTGTGTGTGTGTGTGTGTGTGTGTGTGTGTGTGTGTGTGTGTGTGTGTGTGTGTGTGTGTGTGTGTGTGTGTGTGTGTGTGTGTGTGTGTGTGTGTGTGTGTGTGTGTGTGTGTGTGTGTGTGTGTGTGTGTGTGTGTGTATTGTGGTGTAATTGAAGTGCCGGAACGGTTCGGGTTAAATGCTCTGAACTCTGTGCTATGGGGTCAAAACTGGATTAATGGAGAAAACCCATGGCCCGTGAACCTTCTTTACACACACACACACACACACACACACACACACACACACACACAGACTCATCTCAACATCTGTCCACCTGCTTGTCATCCATTCTGAATAGGAAAACAAAGTAATTTTAAAATGTGACTTCCAAGCATGAAGTCATGAAAATTAATACAATATTAATTGATTGTGGTGCTCAATCATTCTTTAAATTAAAGGTTATATACAGTATACATTAAATTGACTGGTGAAATATGTACTTTGAAGATGTAAAATAATTATTATTTGGGATCACAGCCCATTCTCTTCTTGCATTACAATACATTACATATTTATATGTATATTATCTTATTACGTATGTGTAATACATTTTCAATAGAATAAATTACATCAATCAGTTATTTAATATTTAAGGCAGAGTTTAAAATAAGGATAATTATTTCTTGGTGGTTTGTTTCAAAGGTGTGTGTGAATCCTGTATTCTTCCAGTATCTCAGTGCATCAGCTGGAACTGTATAAAGAGATCTCTGCTTACGCTGCATGCGTGTAAAACGTTTTTCTGTCTAAATTTTACTCAATTAAAAGTCAAAGTATCTAGTCAAAACTTTCCTCATTTAATTGAAAGTCAAAAAGACAGCTTTTCACATTGACTGATTATATCAAGAGACGGTGGAAATTGTCTCATTAAAGTAACTTTGAAGCACAAACTGTGTAAAGAAGCTTTTTAACCACAAGTTTCCTCAATGGCGTGACTATGTAGGATTCTAGGGTACCAGATCTTGAAATCTATTAAATTGTTACATTTTATACAGTAGCTAGTTTGACATTTACATATAGTTATTTAAACCTTGATCACTGACCATGTTCAAGTTTGACTACAGTTGTAACATAATTAAAATGCATTCTTTCAGGTCAAAGACTCTCTAGACAAGGACAAAGTTACATACAGAAAGCTAATTATACTTCACATTATAATTTGTGTCTACTTTAAATAAAAGTGAAGTAAACTGAATAAAATGAACGAAACAAGAAACAGGTTTAGTGCATTAATCAAACAATGAATAACCATGGCAACTAATACTAACACAGGAAACAGAACAGGGAAGTAGTATTATTGTCTATATTAATACTATCTTCATGTCCATAAATCAATATGTTGTGCTGAATCTACTCATCTTGTTGAGAAAAGCTGCCTGCGAGTGATTTAGATACTATTGGCAGCCATTATGAAGAGCTCTGCCATTTCTGCTGCGACTCTCACGGTTCTTACTTAGCATTCTGTGAGAGAGAGTGTGTGATTTGTGTGTGTATACACACACACTCAGGCCTCTGAGTGTCCCTAAGCATGTGCGTTAAGTTCTCTCTGCTCCACTGCGTGTTGTGTTTCCCTCTCATTGACGCTCACCAGTCGAGTCCCACTGCACGCTGAGCGTTCATTATTATGACTCTCTTCATTTATACTGCGCTAAACCTCGTGCCATTAGCAAACACTCCCTCCAGCAGCTCTGCTCATTTTCGGAGGACTGTAATCAAGGCTGGCGTGGCTGGACGCACTCCAGGAAGAATTCAAAGGTGCTCTGTAAGAATGGGTCAGGAGATGCAGAAATTTCCAGCAACAGATCTTAAACCTCCCATGGCACCCTGTGATATTTAAGTAGAAAGGAAGGATTTTGCTAGCGATGAGACAAGAGAACCTCTGCTGGTTTGATTTTTCTCCAAAGCTCTCGCCGTCTGTCTGTCTGTTTCGCTTGTGAGGCTTCTATCCATCCTTTTACTCTATTTTCCTCTCCTTCTCGTTTTCTCTCTCTCTCTCTGGAGCTTGATTACTTTTTAATGATTTCTGGGGCTAAGACGAATGAGTGTGTTAAATGAGGAGAATTAGACATGTGCCGCAGAGCACTGGGGCATTTGTTACTTGAATAATGGAGCTTAGAGACTTTGTTTACTGGGAAATATTGAGCTTCATAAATGAGAGGGGGAAAGAGAGACCGAATATTGCAGCTTGTATGATATTTCTCTGGTCATTCACTGTAGCTTTTATTAGGTAAGAATGTCGAAAATGCATGATCAATTCAATATTATGTTGGCAATGTAAAATTAGCGAACATCATAAACACTGACTGATTTTAATGCACTTTTTTATTTGACTATTGACTTGCCACAGTAGTTTCACAATCCCCTTGTGTCATGACCACCCAGACTTGTGTATATGAGATCGCTAAGACTTATTTACTCATTTAAACCTCATTAACATGAGGTAGTTTTGGAATGTTTGAGTCTGATTCATAAATCGGTTAGGCCATTACTCATAAATGCCCATAGAAGTCTCTCTCTCTCCATAGAAGTGTTGCATTTTAAAATGATACAAGTAAAAAATATATGTAGGTAAAATTGTGCATATATTGTTATATTGGTACCAGCATATAAATAATATATTAAAATATATATATAAATCCTCCTTACATTTATTTTGTGAAAAAGTGTTCAAAACAAGCATTATTATATGAAATATTACAAATATGGAGATATGCATGTGTACTATATATGATGGCATAATTTCTTATATGTATTTGTGTCTATATATATGATAGTATTCAAAATACGCAAAAAAATGTGTACAGTATACTTTTTCAGCATTTTAAAACCATCACATACTGTATATACACACATATACAGTTTAAATACTATGTCACTATGTTTCTCCATTTGGATAAATATATCGATTATAATCAAAATGCTGAACATTTCGGAGAGATCTGTTCTATTCTCAGTTCCCAGTCACCATGCCAACCTTTCGTAGACGCTCGTTCACACACATAATCGGATACACTATGGCGTTGATGGACTTGTTCCAGTGTGACCAGGGGCATAGCTTTGAAGGCTAGCGTTCCCCCGCTGAGTCGTTTCTCTCCCACCCCCCTTCGGTTCCCTGGTGCAGTTTACTGCTAGAGAGCTTGATGGGCCAGGGCAGTGCCACGGATCATTACCTCGCTCTCCGCCCCTGGGGCTCAGGCAGGGGGCGCAAGCAGCAGGCAGTGATATGTGTATTAGCAGATTGTACGCCAAATGTACAGCAATGCGCTAATAAGAACAAACTACTCGGGGCTCTCGCCGCTGCCCCCTGCTGTGCAGGATGGCTCATGATGTGGTCGGATTGAGTTAGTGCTAAGTCCAATTACAACAGTGCATTTGTGCCAGTGCCACAAGTAAACTACGATTCGGTGCAGTAGGCAACACCGTTACTATCCTCCTGCCAATGGCGTGCTAACACTCGCTGTCACTTTCAGTCAGTCACTACTGGCGTTAGAAATGCAGCCAAATGTTGGTGGCTATGCTCTTTTGTTTTGGCCGTTCATCGTGTTAAAATGTGGTTCTGTTCTGTGCCCGGGCTTCTGTTTTGTTTGAGCGGATAGTTCTTCAGCTATTAGCATCATTAGCTTTGATGGCAGGGTGCAATCGTTAAATGGTAGAGAGGAAGTCGCAGTGCCTGAAGGATGATGTGGACAAGTGGAGGTTTGTCATTGCCACACGTATAAAGTGATATCCCTGGCCATATGTTTCTGCATCGTGGTGCTTCTTTTACCGTAGCAGGGTTGTCCGGCTCTGACAGGCGAATGGAGGGTTTTGATCGTGCTTGTTTTTCGGTCTATTTGACTTGTTTGCTCAAAAGCGAGCAATTGAGCAGATAGACTGCAGCATTCTGTAGTCTATCACGGTCCTTTATGGAGGGCGCCTGCACTGGTCATCCTTAAACTCAACCCTGACCTCAGACCTGAACCTCCCCCGCACCTTAACAACAGCGACATTTAGAGTTTCTAAAGCAATCGTCTGATTCATAGAAACGAATAGAGGTGATGCCCTGACTTCAGAGTGTATTAGATTGAGTGTGTGTGTTTGTGTGTGTTTTCAGAGCACTGTGGTTGTGGAGAAGTCAATTCAGGATCTAATGAGTCTGATGCAGGATCTCAGTGCGTACTCTAACCAGTTCCTGGAGATGGTCTGTGACAAGCTCAAGGAGTACAAGGAGATCTGCAATTCTGCTTACAGGTAATACTACTATGTGACACACACAATCGTATTTGAGAATGCGAGTTTGTAGTCTGTATTGAATGTGATGCAATAAAAAGATACTAAAACATAATAGCAAGAAATGTCTTTCTGTTGGGTTGACCTGGCAGGCTGCCGGCAATAACATACAACGCGACCAGTGTTGTTCTGTTTCATGAATTAATGACTCTTATGAAGTGGTTCTTAGTGAATCAAAAACATACGCAGGACCAGTTGTGTCTGATTTCGTAAATGTATATCTCTTATGAGACTTTTTAGCATATCAAAAACATACAGCGTGACCAGTGTAGTCTAATTCCTGAAATAATGACTCTTATGAAGTTCTTTTTAGTCAATCTAAAACATCCTTAACATGCTGTTCATATGATATGTCTAGTATAGTCGAGTTCATGAACAAATGAATCTCATAAAGTGGTTCTTTTTAGTGAATTAAAAACATACTGCCCGCCAGTGTAGTTTCCTGAACAAATGACTCTTATGTGCTGGTTATTTTAATGAATAGTTCAAAAAGACAAGTATCTGTTTTAAATTAGTCTGACGGATGGAAATTTGCTCTGTAATGTTAAATAATTATAAAGAACATTATATAACATTGTTAAATTACATAATGCCTTTGATCATTCATTAATGTTCATTCAAATAGTTCGACATTTCTTTAAAATCAAGGTAAACCTGTCTTCTCAATGTACTCCCTGCAGTACCAGTATCTCGGATGTCTGGAAAACCTCGGTATTAGAAACACTGGATGATTGGTCTGCTCATGTGTTTAAGTGAAGTGTGTGTGTGTGTGTGTGTGTGTGTGTGTGTGTGTGTGTGTGTGTGTGTGTGTGTGTGTGTGTGTGTGTGTGTGTGTGTGTGTGTGTGTGTGTGTGTGTGTGTGTGTGTGTGTGTGTGTGTGTGTGTGTGTGTGTGTGTGTGTGTGTGTGTGTGTGTGTGTGTGTGTGTGTGTGTGTGTGTGTGTGTGTGTGTGTGTGTGTGTGTGTGTGTGTGTGTGTGTGTGTGTGTGTGTGTGTGTGTGTGTGTGTGTGTGTGTGTGTGTGTGTGTGTGTGTGTGTGTGTGTGTGTGTGTCCGATCACATATGTGTAAGTCAGCAGGGATCTGGACTGAGCTCAATCATGGGTAGAAAGTGCAGAGGCAGCCGTTTCCTCACACAATAATCACATGCTACCAATCTGTCCCTCTCTTTGTCTCCTCCTCTGTCTTTCTTTTGTTCTATCTCCCTCGTTCTCAGCCATAAGATGAGTGAAACGCACTGCATTTCGTTCTACATGATCTGTTCAATCATTTTACACATCGCAGACAATAACAGTTTATTCATCCGCGCTCTTGTCTGCCTGTCTGTATACTCTTCTGTGGAACCGTGTTCGGCTGTCACCCAGTGCACACTTTTAATGAACTGCTTATGCAATACTGGAGAGATTTATCTGAACTTATGGTTCATTTACATATTTTAGAATTTTTTTGAGACGGAGTGAAATGGAGCTTGTTTAATCCCTCAGCCAATCACAGACTTTGTTCCTAATTTAGCTACTTACGCAGTGTTTCATAACACTTTATGATATCTTCCATTTACAAGTAATTAACAAATCATTATATAGCACTTAACAAATCATTCAATTAATTTCATAATATTTTTAGCTATTGCTGTGTACATTAACATCTGAGTATTATATAATGTCTTTAGCACGTTTACAAACACATTGAATTGTGGAGCTAGTATAATATAAAAAATTTCCTGTAATAATATAATATAATATTTTTATTATAGACGAATCTAGCTGTATTCCTGTAATAATATAATATAATACAATATAATATAATATAATAAATATTTTTGATTTTGTGATTTATAATATACATTTTTATATTATAAATATATCTTACATTATATTTAATATTTATTAAAAATATATATTTTTAAATCTAATGTTCAATGTTTACAGACTTAAAAAATAAATGGCACTCACAAATGTTCCCAAAGTTTAATTAAAACAGTTTATTTTAATCCTGTTGTTGAGATTATTGTGTGGTGTGTGTGTGTGTTGTAGGGGTATCGTACAGTGCGAGGAGAAGCTGACCATCAGTGCATCCTGGGCTAAAGATGAAGACATCAGCCGTTTGCTACAGTCTCTGCCCAACTGGGCCAGCATGACCCAACCCAGACAGCTCAGACAGAAGAGAGAAGAGGAAGAGGACTTCACACGGTGAGAGCACACGCTAATATACACATACATAATACAAATACACACTGTCCCCAATGTGAGCTCTCCACACAGATTCATCACAGAGCACACAGTATATACAAACACACTCGGACAACTCCTATCAGCTCACATCCGAGCAGGTTAGCGCACAGACGGCGGTCATGTGCTGTGTAACACAGATCTGCGGGCCTTTACGTCCTGTAAATAGATCAATAAACACACTTATGTACTCGATCCATTTCAAGTCCAAAAATTGCACTTCGTCGAAAATGAAGGTTATTTTTTTGTTTGCCAGACGCCACTGCAATTTGGTATTCTGCTTGGGTCCTGTGTTACAGAGGGTGACATCTAGCCCTTATAGCTTCAGCTGACATCTTTGAACAAGAACAAATTCAACTGCAGGCAATCACACTATCTGCCGTAACATTCCAGCATCCCAAACACACACGCAATTCTGTTTTGGATTCACTTGCTCACTCTATCTCCCTCCCTTTCTCTCTTTTCCTCTCAAGTGCACACTTGAATTAAAGAAGACACAAGTATGAGGAAAACTGTGATTGGACGAGATGGAGGGGGGAGGGGGGGGGGGGTTCCATTTTTATCAAAATTGCCCTCAAAGTGTTCTCCCGTCGGTTTGGATGTGCCATGGCCTGCAATTGTACAATAAATAAATGAACTGGTTATGTGGGGCAGAAAAATCCAATCTAGCCGACCTGTTGAAGCTAAACGCAGACGGCGAGCAGGAGGCTTTTATCATATAAATGACCCTGACAGTTTCATCAGCTAAAGAGGGATTACGCCACATGTATGGCAATGCTATACAGAGTGATAAAAGCTTGTTAAAAAGTCTTCCGTTCAATAGACGCTGCGTTTAATCTTAAAGTATTTCACAGCGTTCAGAAATGAGCCATGTGGATTTTTTTCTCCCACATTCATCACAGACCTGTAGAAGAGGAGGTCTAAGAAAACACTGACTTTATATATTTGCGTCAGCGTCATCCGTTGAAGCTGAGCATCAACTGCTGCTGTGGTTATGAGAATGAGAGTAAGGGAAAGCCTTTTTTAAGTACACATTAGCACCGGTGTGAGCATCTGGCCAGTGTTGAGGCTGCGCCAACAGTGGTGCCCAGAACACTAAGATATTTTCATCGCTCCTTCCCACCAGGACATGCAACATCTCTTTTCCCCTTTAGACGTCTTCTGCCCCCTGTCCACCTTAATTCTCCTTTCAGTAGACTGTCTGCTTAATATCTGCTTACACTTTATTGTGATGGTCCCCCAACAGTTATTACATTACTAATATACAATACTATAGGTAACTTTGCAAGTACGTCAACCTATTCTAACCCTAACCCTACCAGTCTACTAATACTCTACTGACACTCTAATGAGAGTTAGACATGTGTGAGTAGACATGTACTGTAGGTGCAACGTTACTTTTAGTCAACTGAATGTAAAAGAGGCCATCAAAATAAAGTGAAACCTTTTTTTGCAAAAAACGTATTTGCAAAACTATAAATAAAATAATAATAATTGCAATAAAAAGTGCACAATTTTTTTTGAAAAATGTCGACCTATTCATTTTCAGTTTAGTTTCGCAAGTTATGTGAATTAAAGGGGTAATGGGTAAGAGGTTCAAAAAAAATTATTTTGCAACTTCGGGTGTTTCAATTAAATTAAAAACAAACTTTAATAAAGAAAAAGAAAATAATTGCAAAAAAATATTTTCACCTATTATTTTTCAGTTTAGCTCATTCATGTACCTCTTTTTTAAAGTATCATTTAGAGGTGTAATATAATTTATGTAATAAATGTGTAATATCGCAAATATTATAATAAGAAAAATAATAAATCCAAACTAGTTTACCAAATACTTCTGCTGGCCATCCGTTTGGACAAACAGGTTTTCCTACCCCATACTTGTGGAGTCAAAACTGGACAAGTCTCCAAAAACAGCTATTTATTTACGCTTTTGAAAGTGACTCAATAAACTGGTCTATAAATATATTAACATGAAAAAAAGACATGCTTCACCTTTACCGATCTTTTTCACTTCTAAGCACTGGTTTAATTAACGTCCACCACAGACAGTTCCGTTGTGCTGAGCTGTTATTAAAATCAATCTGTATCGACGCCATGGCCACATTCAGCAGACCATACGGAATAATGATTAAACACGAGTGAGGCTTTTTTTTAACGCTGGAAATGTTTTCTGTCTCTCACAGGGCGGCGTTTGCCAAGGAGTCTGAGGTTTTGACAGGGAATCTGGGTGATAAGTTAATTCCTCAGAATGAGATTCTGCGGGACGTCAGTGATCTGAAGGCTCTCGCTAACCTGCAGGAGAGCATGGAGTGGCTCGCCACCCGCCTCAGGGGTTTCTTCAGCAACCTGCCCCGGAGCTGCAGTGAGTGTGTTTACTGTATATGTTTGGCTGGAGCCTGGAGGTTTGTGTATTGAGTATGTGTCGCCATGTATTGAGTCAAAAACGTTTTCACATTTTTTATTTTTCCTTTACAGAATAAATGATCATGCAAACGTTTTAGTGATAATTTGAATCGAAATACTGACAAATTTGAGTAATCTCAGCGTTTGCGACGTCTCGCTGTGCATTTCCAGGTTTAAATTAGATTTAAATCCCTGTGTCTCCAACTTCTGAACCTCTTTATCAGAACTGAATAAATACATTGCATTACTTCATCAGAAGAACTGATTGAGCCTCATGAAAGATAAGCAGGAAAACGTCTGTGTAAATCATGTTTTAAATTATTCTTACATACTGTCACATTGACTTGAAATATATTGAGAATATTGAGCTTTACTCCTAGACTTCAATGAAACTTCAGCGCTGGTTGTTTGACGTCACATCGGTGAAACTTCACACAATACCTTCCGAATTTCCTCCACTTCTTTCACTGAAATCTGTAAATAAGCTATTTTAAAACTATTGTTATTTCTGTTTTTTGGGTAAAGACTGCTTCGGAGCGACTCGCGTCCAGAGCAGATAAAAATTCAATAAGAGCGCGGTGGAGGACGTGGTGTAATTACCATTAGTTCTGTGCAGAAGCCGTAATGGAGTGTTTTATCATGGTGGGACAGCTTCAGCATTGTTCATTATTTAGTGTTTGCTGAGCTGATGGGACCGTCGCCGACGGAAACCCTTATCTCTGTAACCCCCCCTTAAATTGGATTTTATATTATGGAGCCAGTCAGGTATGAACAAGTCATTTTCTCCTGTCTTGTCTTGCAGACTAAAACACGTTTGCCAGTGTAATGTGGGGGAGATTAAACAGCGTCTCACCACCAGAGACTATGCTTTGAAGTGGATAGAGTGAAGAGAGTTCCTAAAGAGGGAGAGTGAGAGAAAGAGCTCTTTTGCCCTTGTCTTTTCTAAAACGCAGGCCCACCGTGCTCAGGAAGAGACATCCTTTATGCACCTGTGACCACCCTGATGTGGCGTTTGTGTGCTAGAAGTATTCCACTAAGAATGTCCGGCGGTTTGTCAGACTGACAATGGGGCCTTGTCCTTGTCTCAGTGAGTTTAATCCGTGGCATTGCTCAATCTCCGTCCCTCCAACCTCTGCTAAAACAAACACTCGGACCTCTGCGATAAGATGCGTGAGATAATCCTGCTCTTTAGCGTCATGGTGTTGAATCTTAATGTAATCTAAATTTGATTTGGCACTAGGACACGTTCCTGCACCGACTGTTTGGGTAGAAATCGATGGGCTTTGATTGGTCATGAAGACAGTTTGTGTCTCATCGCTCATCTGGGATCTTTTCAATAACATGAAATCTTCCCTAAATCTATCTGGGCCCAGAGCCCAGTTTCCTCAGGACATGTGTGTGTTTCTGTATGTTCTTCCTTGTGTGCGTCTGTCTGGGGTTTTTGTACACTATTAACACCATTTGTATTTTTTTGCCCTCTCAGACTTTAGTGTAGTAAAGATGGCGCTTGGATGGATGTGAGGAGATCTTCAGTACATTCAGATTAAATATTAGAGAGGCGGTTTACATGCAAGTTATAAATTTGATTTGCAGTGTGTGAATGCTGTAAATGAAAATCTGAATATCACAACAACAGTTCGCAAATACCGCAGCATTTCCATCCCATGTCCAAATAGGAAATTGCAAATTGGTATAAAATAGAAATGGATGTTGTTGCCACTGTGGAAGCCACTATGGCTTTTTTTATTTTTTTATTATAGATAGTAAATTATTTGCAGTTTAGAGCTTGCGGATAAAACACTCTTTTTTGCTAGCTATCAGCAGTAGATGCCTTACGTCTGGAGCGACAACGTGTCTGAAGGTAATAGCGGCCAATCATTTTGATGACAGGCTTTTGCTCCGGCATTTCAGAATGAATTTGAGATGCTGTGAGATGATACTGATCCAATGATTTTCTTTTCTGAACGATTTCTTTGGTCACGTGTTTTCTGCCTCAAGCAAATGTATGCATTTTTATGTGCATTTCACATGAAATTATGTGGATGGAAGCCCGCAGCTACAGATAGATTCCAACTCTCACTAACATCACTCCTCTCGTGAAGCAAAAAAAAAACAGTAGTAGTAGAGTAGGAGTAGTATCAGCATTAGCAGGAAGAAAGAGACCATTTGTAGAGAGTTGAATGGGGAAAACTGCACCGCTCACTATGTTCTGATGGCAACCTTCCACTTTGAGTTAAAAGAGCCAACCTCCTTAATGATAGAGGCATGGCAATAAAGAGGTTCGACTAAATTTAGAGCTTATCTAGATCCCATTCTCCTTAGATTGTATTTCTGATTCCATACACATACACAGTCTGTATTTGAAGTTTCAACCATTCTCTATTCATGTAAACGGGAGCTATACTCGCATGACTAGAAAATAGCTGCCCGAGATAGCTGCCAAGTGAACCGACTTTCTTTGGCCCCAGGTTGAGTTTTATCTCAGGAGTTTTTCTCTGACCATTACCTTCGTGCCTTTGAGCAAGACCTTTAACCACCTTTTACCTACCTAGGCTTGGCAGACAAAAGGCAGAACTGTTGTCCAAACAACCCTCTTCCTTTCACATGCTTCCAAATCCAGCTTCCTATAGCTCTCGGGAGATTCAGCGCTCTCATATCGCTGAACAGACGCAGAGCTTTTGAGCCTTCATAGCCTTTAGTGCCAAAGAAAGAGTAACTCTTGGGTCAAGCGATCTGTTCATTTTTGGAGTTTTAAAAAGTACCTTTATCGCCGACAGTAAAGGTCTGCTTTCCATCTATTAGCATAATGTCTGTGGATACACACTGACACACTTTAATTTCTGGAATAGCTTTTACCGAAGACACCTACTCAATTTTCTTTTTTTTTCTTTTTTCTCCCTCCTCTCAAGTTCTGTCCTGAAGGCTTAGCCAGCGAGTCAAAGTGCTGATGCAGTGAGGTCAAAGGTCGTCCGCAGACAGAGCTTGGCTCTCCCCATGCAGATGTCACTGCTGTTACCGCAGCCGAATAATTAACGCTCTCAGCCAATCACATGCATCATTCATGAGGCTTCGGTCTCTCTTTTTATCTCTCTTCGTCTCCCTCTTCTCTCTTTGCTGCCGCAGAGGTCAGGTATCTTGTTTATTAGAGCGCTGTGTTTAACAGCCTGTGGGAGGTGTGCGGCGAGATGATGCAGTTTTTGGGTTTAAGCTTCACCCTGACTGCCAGTGGGATGTGGTCGTGGAGAAGGGTATCAGTTTGATCTCCGCTCTCTCTGTCTTTACGAGTGCCACCCTCTCACAGATGGCATCGAACAGACGCTTAGGCGAGATAGGATTTGAAAATAATTGGATGAGCCCAACTCACGCACACGGCACACATCTACGCAGCGTACAGCCTCCGATAAAAGACATTTAAGTTAAAGGAAGACAGAAGAAGACATTCAGCGGTCTGTTTGTGACTCGAAATTGGCGGCCCCATGTGGCGCGACCTTGATCACACCATCGTGGCGGGGTGAGCTCAGAGGCGATGGACATCAGGCCCCATCTCTCTCTCTCTCTCGCACCCCCAGTGGGGGTCTGGGGCAGGGGGTCCTGGCACACTCAGACTTTAAACAGAGCAGCCATGCTTTGCCACATGCCGCTGCACTCACTCGTTCACCGACAGTTGGTATGTGTATACATGAGCACACTTGTGTTAACAAACACACAACTTGACAACCAGCTCTACACATGGATGGAATTCAGACTAACTGCATAATTCAAACTTGCAGGTTAATTGGCGTGCAACATCGGTTTCCATTGGATTTGCAGTACACTGAATGTCTGGATCATGCTGTTCATGAAAGGCTCAGTTCCAAATTCACTAAAATATACAGCTTTTTTCTAATTGCAGCCAAACTGGTAAAACAGCTTTACTTTGGCTGGCTGTGCAAAAGCAGATAATGATTGAAAGTTATATAGAGGTGAGGAATATAAAATAATTCATGTTCGCTTTGTTTGAAAATATTATTTAATATTCTTAAATATATTGCATATTATAAATGATATATTAAAAAAATAATTTTAATTTTATGATGTATATATATTATTTTATTTAAAAATATATATTATATGAAATAATAAATAAAGAGAGAGGAGAGAGAGATTATATATATATATATATATATATATATATATATATATATATAAATATAAATCCACAGGCAATATATTTAATATTAATTTAATTATAATAAACAATCAAGGTTTATATGTACATATATACAAATGTATTCAAATTTATTTATTCGGCTTAATGTCAGGGTTCTGTCACTTTCCTTGGTTCTGTTTATTCATGGGTTGGTGACACTGCTATCGTTTTGTCATGGTGAGTGTGCGGTTTCGAGTTCGCTTGGGCCGTGCGCTCTTCTGTCCACAACATGCGAGTTGTTTTGTGTGCAGAGCGTGGTGTTCGGATCCTGGCACTTCTGCCTATTTTGATTTGGTTTTGTGTCGGGATTCGGACATGTATGTGTTTGTCTTCTGTTGTGATAGCACGGGATGAGCATTCGCTGTGTTGTTGTGTGAGTGAGCGAGTTTGCTCGTTGTGTTGTGTCGCACGCAGCTTGTGTTTTCATCGGCCACGTGCTTTCATGTTATGTTTTGTCTTGTGTTTCGCAGCACATGCTTTGTTGTATTTGTGTCATGTTTGGTGTGAGCACATGGCATGTCATGTTTGTTTCTTTGTATTATGTGCTCTTCTGTCTATTGTCTTAACCCCGTCCATCTTGTTATCTGATTATTGGTTCAGTTGCCCCACCTGCTCTGTGTTCAAAATTGCCCCCTATATCCTCGTTCACTATTCCCTACATTACATTGAAGGAGTGAATGAAATTCTGACACTGAGTGTGCTTTAAAGGGCTGCCTCGTTTGCATAGTTTGTGCTTGCTGTTTAATAATCATTTCAAACTTAGCAAACTAGCAGCTCCAGTAGTAAGATGAAAAGATTTATCTTGAACTCTTAACCTTAATTTAATAGGAATTAAATAGGAATTTATACCTGTATGATATTACGTTGTAAACTTGTTATTGCGGTGCAATGTAGGATTGAATGAGTGCACTTGATAATGTCCACTATGGTTTCGGACACCATCACAAAAGGCTATCTCCCTATAGGGGGCGATTTCGGACACAGCCCAGCTCTCCCTCGTTACCTGCCTTGTTTGCTCCCTATTTATTCTGCTTGTGTTTGCAGTCCTGTGCCAGTTCATTGTCTAATGTTTCTCGTTATGTGTTGTCAGTGTGCCTGGCCTTTTCCAGCCCTGCCTTGTTCTGCCCAGTTCAGTCCATCTGCTGGTTATGATTTTTCCCCAACTGGGTAGTTTCTGTTGTTTGTTTTATTTTTATTAAAAATAATAAAAAAACAAATAAACTCTGCACAATTGAGTCCTCGCTTCATCCATTTACCCTCATCCTGACATCTGCATGCTATATTTTATATATTTTGAAGCTAAATGATTTTTGTGAGGAACTAAATGACATTTCAAGTCATTTTCACTTATATTCTTAGCCTCTGCCGTTTCTGTTAAACCTCATTCTTGTATATTTGCCTCTACAAATTCAACTTTGGTTATGAGACCGTCAAGAACCAATGTCATTTGGCATCATAAGCATCAAACCTGGTGTGACATGTCTTCAAATACCATATCTCTGTCTGCCTTCATTGTATGAAAAAGAGCAGCATGCTCATTCTTTAAAACATCTCCTTTTGTGTTCCACAAAATAAATAAGGCCATACAGGTTTAAAAGGACATGAGGGCGAGTAAATGATGGTTGAACTTAATTTGTAGGTGAGTTCATCTCTTTAAATGTAATGTACTGTAATTGCTTATTTGGTACTCAGTTTTAATTTCCCTGCCATATAAAACCTTTTCTTGTTACACTGCCCTGACAGTTCTGTTATCCGCGGGACGTCACATCAGGGGAATTTTCTATGCTCTTGCAGATCAGTCCTTGGTGGCCCAGTGCCTCTAATCTACCGCCTGGTCATCACTGCTCTATTTGTACTTCTTGTCTTCAAGCATTTTTAATCATTCCATGCCAAACACATACGCTTATCTCCCACAAACCTTTTTCCTGCTAAGAGTTATAGAAAGACAGCAATTAACTACCAAATGTCTTTTGACTGTGGTCTGTGTGTGTATATATAATTGCTCAATGTTCGGTGGCCATTTTCCTGAACAAACACAAGGGACCCAGGGCCATGTGAGCAAACCGGCGTCTGTCATCAAAGCAAACACGTCCACACACACACATGCTTCTTCTCTGCACACCGTTATATGTGTGTGTGCGAATGTGACCTTCAGAAGTGCAGACATGCCACAGAGAGTTACAGGAAGTCAGTGTCCATCGCCATCTCTCGTGCCTTATTGATCGCCTAGTGTCGTACACGCACACACTTTTCTGTTTGATAGTCGTCCTGTGGCCGTATGTGGGCTTGCGTATCATAGAGTACACTGTTGTAAATAAAACGACGAGTTTTGAAGTATTTTACAAGAAATGTACTTCAAAATTAAAAATGTGATGTTTAATTCATTGTTACTTGCCATCTCTTTGTAATTATTTGTGAAGTCAGTTTCGGAGTGAAAACACTTTAAAAGTAAATCCTACACCTATTATTTAATTTTTTTTCAGTGTACAAAGACTGGTTGTCGGCTTATTGATTTATGATTTTCATGATTTATTCCAAGTATTTATGAATTATGCAAGTGGCTTGGCATTTTTAAAAATAAAAGTTATTTATTAGCGTCCGACGAACAATTGCATAAAGATTCTTTATAGTGGAAAAAGGTTCTTTAGATTGTTAAATTGTTCTTCACACTAAGAACTGTTCACTGAAGGAGTTTTTAATGGACCCAAAATGGTTCTTCTGCGAAAACCACTTCTTGGAGCCTTTAATATTTGTGGAAACCCAAATACCACATCTACATGTGCTTGTTGAACTTGTTGGAATTACTTATAAGGAAGTCTGGGAAGTCTTTCCACTTGTTGGTATAATGGCTATAAATGTTTTTCTGGTTTGTTTTATTACTCAGACTATCTTTTATTTTGTCTTTTTCTAGGTCTATCCCCAGGCTCAGATGCTCAAGTGAACACAGAGAATGTCCGCAGTCGAGAACAGATACTCCAGACGTTGACTGACCTCTCCAGATCCTTCCAGGACATTGCTGACCGCTGCTTGCTGGTGTTGCATCTGGAGGTCAGGTAGGTCCCACCTTATCATCTCAATCTGAGAAGACTCCAAAGGCACACCTTAAGGTATCTTCACACAAACGATGACAGATTTGCAGATTGATTATACACAGCTACAAACTATCATCTCCATCAGTGTTAAACGGCTTGTATTTTTAGGCCTTCCAAAGAGCCTGCCTGGCAAAAGAGCATCAATGGTTCATTCACTCTCCGTACCCTCCTCCACAGGCACTCCCTCCCGCTCGCCCGATTATTCTCTGATATCATTTAGCTTATGTGATCCTGTTTATGATTTGGAAACAATAACTCGCGGCTCCCATGCTACGCGTTATTGACTTTTTCCATCAAGCAAATTTCCCTTGACAGTGCTTGAGGGTAAATTAAGCCATAAGAGAAGGTAAGAAGAAGAAGATGCAGGCTTTTTGCGGGCGTCTTCGCTTAAAGCTTTTCTAATGGTGAATAATAAAAAAGGGAGGTTTATTGCAGGTCTGTTGGAGGCCATTATGGAAACCTTTCCATCTCACCTTCTCTCTCAGAAACACTCTTTATCTGTGCACCTATTCGCAGGTTTATTAGGCCATGAACACCCCATATTGTAGATTGTAGCCACAAACAAACACACATTCACCTGCTCACAGGACATTCCATCATCCCAGTTCATTCAGCCTTTATAGATCTTCACCTCCAGCATCTGGCGTTTCTCTGATGACAGTCTAGAGTACTATTAACACTACTTGCATAATAACAATAACACACACGTTCAACAATTGTTTCAGGTTTTTGTTTGTGTAAAATGTATATTAGCATTTTGATTTAATGATAGTTTAAATTATGAAGAATTTTTCTTGAGGATGAATTTTCCAACAGAACATGTGGAGATGTACTCATTTGGAAAACTTAATAAAAACTATGTATAAAAGTACAAAAACACAAAATTACTAAATCTTTAACTAAAATGAAAAAAGAAAATCTAAAATTCAAAATATTGATGCTAAAATAACACTGATACAAACTCCCGTTTAAAATGATACCAACTCCCTTTTAAAATAAGTGTGTCAAAATATACCAATTTTGAAAATAATTAGTTCACATGATCTAAGATATCTTAATTGAGGTTTCCCAGGAATGTCAGACGAAAAAGACTACTTTGTGTGAAAAATATTCATTTTGAGGTGAAATCCTGTGTGGGTTAAAAGTCATATCTCAAGCTTCAGGAAAGTTCTTATCTTACTCAACTCATAATTGTCATTCCGTGCCTGTCGTCTGTGCTCCATCAGGGTCCACTGTTTCCATTATCTGATCCCTCTGGCAAAACAAGGCAACTACGCCATCGTGGCTAATGCAGCCAGCATGGACTACGACCCCCTGGTGGTGAAGCTGAATAAGGACATCAGTGCCATAGAGGAAGTGATGGGAGCCGCCCTGCAGCAGCACAAGTTTCAGTATATCTTTGAGGGTGAGAGTGACCTCTTGCCTCAACAGGAAGCTGATGCCTGAAGGAGTTCTTCTTTTCTGACTGTCTTCCTGTCTCTGTGCAGGTCTGGGTCACCTGATCTCCTGCATTCTGATTAATGGAGCTCAGTACTTCAAGCGCATCAGTGAGTCCGGCATCAAGAAGATGTGCAGAAATATATTTGTGCTCCAGCAGAACCTGACCAACATCACCATGTCACGCGAGGCTGATCTGGATTTCGCCAGGTAGAATGCACACCCACCCACCCCCCCACACCCACCCACCCACTGTTGCGCTTAAACAGTCAAATGCACACAAAATAATGTCAAAAAGCATGTATTCACGTAAACATAGTCTTTAAGTGATTGTAAACAGTTAAGAAAAAAACGCATGTGTAACAGTATAATGGATCCGTGTGTCAGGTCTTAAAGTGACAGCAGCCTAATATACGTGCTACATGGCAGTTTTTCCCCATGATACCATCGGTACAGTATATATATACATACACACACTTTTATATACTTTATACTTTACAGTGTAACCTTAAATTACTTTGTTGTTCAATTCACATTTATTTGTATGGCGCATTTCACAATACATTTAGTTTCAAAGCAGCTTTACAGAAAAGGGATCAGTTAATAAATATCATCTTTCTCCAGTCTGTATATAATTAACAGGATGTTTCTACATTTTTGTGTGAAGATCACTGTCAGAGCTGTGAAATTAGATAGAGTAATGTGAATCTTTCTATACAAACAATGCAAATCAATACCCGGCAGATTTCTTGCATGATTATTACAGCGCTGGCTTATTGACCCCTCACTCTCTCATACATGATATCACGTGACGCATGGGTGGTACAGGTGGTGATTGGAATTACAGTGCATTGTTTACTCTATCAAGGCTCCTCTGATTAACCCCTCCTACACACACACACACACACGGCAGAGAGTGCGTCTCTCTGTAAACCCCGTTATGAATACATTGGCATTATCCTCATAAACCGCTTGGAAAACAAGATAATAAAGGAGCACTATAGCACTAGTCTCCTGCAGCTGTACCCCTGTCATTTACATCCTGCTTTGAGTGTGTATAAATGCCTGTGTGTTGAGGGATTCATTGAGAGAGATGGAAGCATATATGTGGATGCTAGGAGATGGAGCTAGGCCCATGAGGAAAAAGGGGAATCGTTGGCCGCCCTCCCATTTGAATGCTTGCTGTGGGCGACTGGGCCAAGGACACAGTAATAACCATCGATTTGAGTTAAAGCTGAGCAGTGCAGTGGCCAAACTCAGTGGCTCTCCTCTCTTGCGGCAGGCTTTGGTCACAGTGCCATCTAGTGAGGAGAAACATGCCGTCAGCGGAGGAACACTGCAGAGCTTGTCTAAAAACGTGAATATGAGCACATTGATTTATTTAACCCAGTACAAACAGTGTAATTTGATTGCACAAGGCTACTGCCAGAGGTTTTGCTGTTTAAATCAGGAGTAAACAACTTCACTAGTAGTTTTTCATTGAAATGACCTTGCGTCTGGTTGTTGGTCCTGTCCCCAAGCAAAACCAGAGTGCTTTTACTCTCGCTACATGCTCACACACGTACACATACACACACCATCTGCTCACAGCCTTAGACTGAGCCAGGCCATGTCCCAGAGTCCTGCAGGTGCCTCAGTAATGTCTTATCAACGTCACCAAAACCTGGCAAGAGACTAATGTGTTCTTCATCATGGATTGATCAAGTTGAGGACAAATTGTTCCAAAACCTCTCCTTACATCTGTATGAACCCAGTTCATCCGCATATTCAATCACTACATAGGTACACTACCATTCAAAAGTTTGGGGTCTGTAGGATCAAAAGTGAGAATAGAGATATATTCATAATGTTTTCATCAAAGAAGCCAGTTTTGACAAAAAAATGTTTTAACATTGATTATAATAAAATGTTTCTTGAGCAGCAAATCAGCCTATTAGAACAATTTCTGAAGGATCATGTGTCACTGAAGAAAAATTCAGCTCTGATATCACAAGAAAAAAATATATTTTTAAATATATTAAAAAAGAAAGTTATTTTGAATTTGAATTGTGTTTTCGATGGTGAGCAAAAGAGACTTGAAGAATCATGAAGAATCAAAACATGAAGAATCTTGCTATACCCAAACTTTTGCATTTTAGTGTAGATGCGTAGACAAAGATAAATAGCATTTTAACTTTATGCAAATGAGCAATGATGTAATGTGGCAGCTACCAATGGGAGTGCAGAGAGTAAAGCCCTACCTGGTGGAGTTGGGTAGGAATGTCTACTTTCAAATAGTAAGTTCATCTGTTGTCTAATGTACACAAAATGGCAAGTAATAGCTGAAATCATTAGTTATAATCTGATTAGCTGGATTTACATGAATTCAGTTCTGCTTTAGAATTTAGAAGTTCTGAATTTAATTTTCCATGCAGAAAATCCCATCTACTATTTTGGAATAATCTATTTTGGATAAACCCGCCCCTGAGCGACACAAAACACTGAAAGTTCTTAAAAAAGTACTGTTGTTTGTCACATTGCATCTGGGTCAGACAGTCTCTTTCTTTCTAATTGGCAAATTACGCTGCAGTGAAGACCAGACAAAAAAAAAATATTAAAAAAAAATCAGCGATGCTGATCACACTCTCTCTTCCAGTGTGAAATATAAAACATGCTCTCTGATTCAGGAAGGAAAGAATATTTGTAAGAAAATTCACAGTTCGGAGACTGGCTGACTGACATGCATGGGTCAGAGGTCAAGCTGTTGGAAAAGCACCTGTCTTGTGAGGCCATTTGTAAAGGCTTCTGGAAAAACGACATTTAGCTAGCATGTCAGGGTGACGGCCTGGACTGTTTACACCACGGCTGCTCTGTGCTCCCGATAACCACAAAACAAACCGGCAGCTGCACTTGACAGCACATTGGTCTTTCTGTGTATGTGTGTGCGAGTAACATGAGGCTTTTCTCCATATCCGTTTATTATGTTCATCTAGATATATCTAGATATACAGATATTATTATATTATCTAGATATTATGTTTATCTCCTCTATATATTTTTTTCACATTTTCTTTCTGAAATAATACTTATTTATTTACTTACTGTGTTTTAGAGCTTTATTTCCATCCACTTAAAAAATATCTTATATATATTTTGAATCATTTTGACAATGCTGTTTTTGACCAAAAATTATGGTTCTTATAATTGAAAACTGTAAAATATTGTCCAGATCAATACAGTTTCAGAAGTCAATCAACAGTGTATGCACCATTTATGAGCCTATTCCACCTGCTATCCCAGGACTGCTATCCTGTCCAGTTGTTCTCTCATATGTAAACCAGGTCAAACCATCCTCAAAGCCTCACCTCACTTAAAAACAGAGCCGCTGATGAAAGAGCAGCTTGTCTGCAAAATGTTCCCATTAAATTGAAAGTCAGGCGGGAACGTCCGGGAAGCCTGATATGCACTTTTGCATGGAAAGCATTGGCATTTGTAACTGTGGTGACGACCATGCGTGTTCTGTTTGATGTTCTCTCTCTCTCTCTCTCTCTCTCTCTCTCTCTCTCTCTCTCTCTCTCTCTCTCTCTCTCTCTCTCTCTATCTCTCTCTATCTCTCTCTCTCTCTCTCTCTCTCTCTCTCTCTCTCTCTCTCTCTCTCTCTCTCTCTCTCTCTCTCTCTCTCTCTCACTCTCACTAACTAATGTGTTGCTGAGAATGCGCTGACAGAAGCAGCCCTTAATGGCTTTAATATTGTACATGCTGGAAATGGGAGGAAACGAATTGTGCTGATTTGAGTTTTTTTTTTCTTCACTGTCTCCCTTCGCGCCAACATACATCTCCCAGCGTCCTTCGCCGTATGCATCATAAATTTGCTTAATACTCCTTGTATGCACTACTGTACACACAGAACCTGACTAATTAAAACTTAATGGCACTCAGAAAAACACACACACACACACACACACACAGGTGCAGGTTCTATGTGTGTGAGGAGTTCCTGCTCTTTATTATCTTCTAATGGGAGAGAGGATTGGGAGAGGAAAGGAAAGGAGATGGTCTTAAAAGCCAAGAGTTAATCAGATTAGCAACTCGCCACGGTTTTGCTAAATGCTTTTAAATGTGTGCGAAATGAAGTGTGGAGAATGACATAGTTGGCCCATCAAGCAAACAAACAAACATACAGAAGCACACAAATAGCCAGCCAAACTTTTTATGTTGACTTAAAAACCCATGAAATTGCTTGATGAGCAAGTTATATTATATTATATTATTATATTGTATTATACAGATTGGCCTTAAGTGGGGTTGTGTTTACTTTAAAATCTTCATTTAAGTCTTCCATGCTAGTAAGGCGGCTGTTTTATGTCAAATGAAGCGTGCAGTATCTGAGATTGTCTTCTCCAGTGTCCTGCTTTGAGCCCTAATGAGCAGACAGCACAGGTCTGCTGGATTAACGCCCTGGCACAGTAAGGGTTACTGGGACACTGTACTGTCAGGCCTGTTATAAATGGCTGTGTTTTTTCCAGTGTCAGAGATGAATAGGGGTTAATGGAACTGCCCTCGCTCTGTCCTGCAGGTGCACTTGTGCTCACATTCACACTTTTTGGCACGCTTTTCAGAATCTGTACTTTTTTACCGGCTGAATGAATATGCTTTGATCATTCGATTTTCCATGTTAGTGTTAATCTGTAGCATTAAAGCTCAGCGGTTTATAGGCGTAAGGGCAACACCATTATTTCTTCTCGGTGAATTCTTCACCGAGGTTTAGTAGAAGAAAGCTGATCTGTGAGATGTTTGTTTCTGTCTGTCATTTAGCACTCTCTCTTCAGGAAGTGGACTGTCTTGTGGTGTCAAAAACATCAATTTATTTATGCAGCCAGTTATTTAAACAGTCAGTACACTGTAAAAGTGAAGTTGGTCTAATTTCAGATAGTTCCCAGTTCGTTCTTTGCTTGAAGTATATCAGAGCCTCTGAAGAAAAGATTGTATTCATTTTATGGATTTAGTTTGAAATAATTGAGTTTTTTTTTTTTAATCAAATTATGAATTAAACAGCTTTATCACTAGAAAAAAAAACATGAAAGTATTGTGCAATTTTTTAAGATATTTATCCTTATATAGATCCTTTTGACATAAAGTGTCCTTTAAAATGGACTCAAGAATGTTAGGGTTATGTATAGAACCTCATTGAACTTTTGTTTCTAATACTGTATATTCTCTGCACTTTCACAAACAATTAAAGCAACAGCAAGTGCATGTGAAATTTTGAAATTAGAAAGGCTAATTTGAAGTAAGTATGTACTTATTTGAAGTATGTGCTTATTTTACAACATCAAAAAAAATCATTTAAAGTGCATTTATGGTAAAGATCCCAGCCACAAAGCATCTAGATACGTAGCTGCATGTTCTCCAGAAGTTCATCACCTCAAGCCCATGATGTCTGGCATGGCTTTAAAATTTGCATGTGCTCCATCATGAAAAGACTCAAATTGGCCATTTCTTCCACTGTTTGCTCTGTACGGAGCACCTCTAAAGTGAGAGGTAAAATGGGCTCTTGGGCTCATTTAGAGTGCAGCCAGAAGTCTCTGAGCACCTGGAGGAGTGTGCCTGCTTGATAGGGGAGTTAGAGAGAGTCCTGCTGGCTAAGGCCTTTCTGTGCGAGAGAGAGAGAGAGTGTGAGAGAGCGGGAGAGAGAGAGAGAGATTTGGAGGAGTCATCTGCTCTGATGGGGTCAAAACACATTCAGCTCTTATCACCCCTGTTACAAATGTGCCTCTGCTGCAGAAATAGAAGTTGTAAGCCCTTTTTGTGTGGGTGTGTGTATGCATACTCATGTGTAAGTGTCTCCTTGAACTATATGTCTAATGTTTAATGTATGTTTTCCCATCCTGCTGGTCAACAGCATGTTTAGGCCAAAAGGTCTGTGTAATGGTCTGATGTTCTCAACAAGTTTTGTGAATGCAGGGATTCACAATAAAGAAAAGTGTGAGAGAGTTTCGGCCCAGTTGACAGAACTATCATTTCATTTGATAATTACTTTCATGCTTATATTGTGACATTTTAACATTTGATTATACTTTATTTTAAGGTAATGTAGTTATATTGTGCTTACTCACATAAGTACTGCGTAATATTAATTAACATGTACTTACTATGGAGTTACGGTCATGGTTTGGTTTAGGGTCAGTTACTTGTAATTATGCATCATTTACTGTTATTACTATAGTAAGTACATGTAGTAACGTGGACCTACGTCACCTTAAAATAAAGTTTGTCATACATACATGTGTTTTCGTTTGAAATGTTTTGAGCAACTTTTTTTTAGTTTAGAATAACTTCTATATATTTTTTTTTTTTTACTATTTTTATTTAATCTTTATTTTCTTATTTTTACAAACTCCAATGCGAGATTCTTTCTGGTTAAATGAAAATGTTTTACACCATATGCCATAATTTTCAGGTAAAGTGTTTATGAATTTATATTGCTCTCACAGAGTTATGATAAAGCTGTTATACTTTCATTAAAAAAAACTTTTGCAAATGCAAAAACGTGTGAATTTATCCTTGAATAAAGATCCGCTACACTTTCATATGAAGTAACACGAACTCTTTGGTTCTGTTTCTCCGCAGGCAGTACTACGAGATGCTGTACAACACAGCGGACGAGCTGCTAAACCTGGTGGTTGATCAAGGGGTGCGCTACACAGAGCTGGAGTACATCAATGCTTTGAGTCTCCTCCACCGCAGCCAGACAGGCGTGGGAGACCTGACCGTGCAGAACATGCGGCTGCAGCGCCTCAAAGAGATCATATGCGAACAGGCTGCTATTAAACAGGCTACCAAGGATAAGAAGATCACTACGGTCTAGACTCGCACGTTTAAACTTCAATCCACCAATGCTCTGAAAAGGGACTTCCGTTCGTTACTGTCACAAGCTTTGAGTCAATCACACTTTCAAGCAAACATTATAGTGGTCATTTGATATCGGTTTCATTTCGTCTTGCTGCTTTCCTATTTTTTTTATACATATATATATATAGAATTTTGTAAAGTTCATTTCTAACTAGGGCTTTTCGCACACCAATACACACACAGACACACACACACACACACAGAAGGAACACTCTAATAAATGAATCCCATGTATTGGTCTGGTTAGACCAGGCAACACCTTTCAGACTGAGAGGAAGGATTCTCTCGCTGTGGCTTGGGGACATTTTCGTCTCATTTTCTTACTTTATCAAACCGCTGCTCTCAATTATAGAATCTTCCTGCGCTCCGTCTCCCTGCCCGGCCCGCAGCCTGTGTCTGGAATAACAGATGCCAGATTAGAATGCTAGGCTTTTTTATCAGGCAAAAAAGAAACCCCTCACCCGGCGCTTGTTGATTTGTTCTTCTTTCTCAAGAGAAGGAAATGGGAATTGCTAAACCCATTTAGCATTTCTTACATTGCTCCCTACCCGTTGTATGTGTGTGTGTGTTTGTTGATTCCGTATCAGCCCGTCATCATTATGACACAGGCATTGATTGTGACATTATAAAGTTTTGATGACACTTTCATCATTGGATCTGTGGATTCTTTGGCTGTTTATACAGATAGGTTTCTAAGAGTTGATATAAGACTATGTTTAGTAAAACTCATATTTTGGATCTGATCTTTTTGTCTTATTCACAGCTCCTTGCTCAAACTTGCACACAAAAAAACACAGATCACTCATACTCTGTGTTCTAGGCTATTTTTAGTTCATTAATTATGAATAATAGAACGAGAGAGAAAGCCATCGATACAGAACACAGGCGTTAAGCAGGAAGCCAACCGAGCAATCCATCAAAATGACTCAACCACTTGAATCAATAATTGCCACCAGGTTGCCAAAGAAAGAAACACAGCAACGATCTTTCATATTCTTACGCCATAAAACTCCTGTTTGGATGTTGAAGATGTGTTACAGGATTGGTTAGGCATTAGAAATGTCATGTCTGCCTTGTTTTGTTATGCCTGTAATGTGTCTAGTATAAAAGGAGTCATACTAAAGACATAGAAGTGTGTGTTTTAAGTGCTATTATTGGGTTCCCAATGTTGACTTAAGCGCTCATGTTAACATTATACTGTACATGCATCCTCAACTATAATATTCATTTAGACCTCACTGCAACAGAATCTAATGAGGTTTGCACAATATTGTGGTGAATCAACACTATTTCATGCCTTTGTGTTTTGTTTTGTTTTGTTTTTAAGTAATGCATTTTGTTGTGTAGCAATAACATTTGAAATGTTCACTAAAGGGATTGTACATGCTTGTAAATTTCAATTGATTCCTTAAAAGTCTTTCATCCTGAGGAGCCTTTCACAGCCCTGGACTACTGGATTTGAACTGAAGTTTGCCTATGTTAATGTCAAAATGAAAATAAAGGAATATAACAGAAAAAAAATCTTGAACATTACTTTGCCAAGTTTTAACTTGTTTGATCATACTATCAAAGTTCTTTGTATATTATCAGGCATGCCAGAAGATAACATCATCTGTATTTTTCACAAGTGGGGAGTTTCATTTCATTTAACCCTTTGAATTTACTAATTTAGGTCTTCAGATCTATTTATAGACAAAATGTCACTTAATGAATGTGCTGGGATTCACATATAGGCTACATGCATACATACACACATACATGCATTCAGATGTACACACACACACTATATACTACATATATGTATATTTATATACTACATATAGGTAGATATATATATATATATATATATATATATATAAGTATATATACTAATCAAATATATACATACATTTTTGTATTAAATGTAAGCTATAACTTACGTAGGCCATTTTAAATGATTAAATGTAAGTATTCTATAACTTATATAGGCCTATACAATTTACAAGTTATGACTGTATAATAGTAACAAATAGATCTAATCTTATGAATTCCTGTATTTATATTATCATGTTTTGACAACATGAGTCAGAGAACTGAGTCGTAGCGTTCCATTGATGCGCATGTGCAAAACGCTTGCGCTGCTTTTAGTTTATGCATGGTTACCAGGCAACCGATGCGCGTGCAAATTAGTTCAACCTTGACTTGCTCCTCACAGAAAGTCCGGATTTACTTGCATCCATTTAGAAGGAAAAAATGAAACTGTTTTAGTCATTAATGGCGTCAAATATTCCATCTTTGGCGTTTGTGTTAAGCTGAACATGTTAGATTCCTTCCTTCCTCTAGATTCTCTAGAACTAACGTTAAGCGGTGCTCTCTGGAGACAGGAAACCATAGAGACCGCAAAAGAAGAGAGGTGACACAAACAACAATGGAGGTAACAGCCCTCAAATATGGTTATTTAACGTTACTTATATATTCTATACTTAACTCTTTGTATCCATGATTAAAATCTTTATGGTTTGCTTCAATCGTTCTTTTCTATTGGAGAATGATGGTGAACTGACAGAGGACGAGGTGTTTAAATGCCTGTCCAACTTGGGACAGTCTGCTACAGGACTCCAGCACACTTACCTATGCCTATCTGTGCCAGTGAGTGATCAACACGCACACATACACACATTCATATTTGTTTTGTGGGATTTCCATTGCCTTGTAATGTTATTATACTGACTTGACATAATAACATAACCTTTATGCATTTGTACAATGTTGATTTTTGTCATGGCTTTCGTAACAGTCAAATGACCACACACACACACACACACACACACACACACACACACACACACACACACATATATATTATATTATATTAATTCTTGTTCTGTAATTGAGCAGTTTTTTATAGTTTTTGATAGGTATAAATCACAGTTTTGACTGTTAAATGGGTTAAGACATTATTTAGTATGTTTACTATTGGTTGGTCACCACAATATAAGTGGTTTTATTGTCCGTTTGGGAATAGGCTATTTGCTCCCCACAATCTGATCTACACACACACACTGAGACTGTTACATCACTATGCATCAATTGATATTTTCCATAATGAAATTTCCCAGGCTTACTCGACAGAGCTCTGGGGTAGAATATTAATATATTTTTCTGGAAGCACTGATATTGTTTAGTTGCATGACTTTGAGAGAAACAGAAGTGGCCTCCAAATTAGTTTACATCCTTTTTAATGCGCCATACTCTCCTCTAGTTTCAGGGTTTTACCGGATGACATTTTATTGCCACCTTAACTGAATTTCTGATTGTGTTTGGCCACAGGGGCGAGACTTGAAAAATGTCTCCATTTTATGCAATTACATCTATCTACAAAAGCTAGAGCTTCCCTACAATAAAATCAAAGGTAGGTTTACACCAGCTTAATGTTTATGTTAAAAGCAAACAATATGGTGAATTGAAATTTGCTGTCATGTTTCGGACCTGCTCATATTTGTCTTCCGCTAATGCAGATAATATCCTCTTGTTGAAAATGTTTGCCGGAATTTCCTTCATCCGTGCCCTTCATGGTTGCTTGGTAGCGGGACAAATAATCTCAGCTGTGCAGATGCTTGTCATCCATCTTTCTCTTGCTCTTTCTGCCTAATGTTTTGTGACTGGTAGATCTATCCTGCGTGAGTCACATGCCACACCTCATCATACTGGATGCTTCCCACAACCAACTCACTGATTTCTTTGGATTCCAGCCGCCAAAAAATCTCAAGGTGATTCAATTCAGTACAGAGCATTCTGATGTCATGTGAGGTTCACTTTTCCCATGCATCGCTGAATGAAGAATAACTTAACAATTTCCTTTTGTAATTTCTTGCTTTTTGTATGATCATCTTTCATACTGTTATTTTCCTCTTTTTTATTTTTTGCAGGAAGTGAATTTTTCACACAACCAGATCACAGTTATGAAGGATCTTTCTGCATATTCTTCTTTGAACAAACTGATTCTCGACTGTATCCTTTTTAAGGTTGCAGAGCATGATACAACATTTGCAATTCATTTTACTTCAGTAATGTATTTCCAAAGTGAATATAATATAGGGCGGGGTAAGGGTTACACTTTATTTCGATGGTCCATTTAAAAAATTCAACTAAACGTAAGTAAATTTGCAACTACATGTCAACTAACTCTCATTAGAATATTAGTAGACTGTTAGAGTTAGGTGTTAGGGTTCGGGTAAGTAGAATAAGTTGACATACTTGCAAAGTCACTTATAGTGAATAGAATGTCTTTTGGGGAGCATCAAAATAAAGTGTTAGAAGATAATAAGCAGACAGTCTACTAATACTCATGAGACTGGTAGTTGACATGTAGTTGCAAAGTTACTTAGTTACAGTTTTTCTCGATTGCTTAAACACTATAACCAGGCTTTTGAACTAAAATTTCAAAACCATAATGCCATTTATCAAAAAGCACACCCATTTCACTAAACTATAAACACAAATCCCTTCATTTCCCATTGCCTACACCATGTGGTCATTTAGAAAGCACTAGTATTCAGTATTGTTCACTCAAGTCAGCACAGCTTCAGCTCAGTTAGCACACAATTGCCCAGGTGAAAACACTAAGAGTCAAAATTTAACACACATCAATCAGATCCTTCAATAGATAGATAAAAGGGCCCGAATCAGTTTATTGAGTTTTGGAACAATAGATCCAGAAAGACATGAAGAAAGAAGTCGAGGAGGGATAGGAGGAGGAGGAAAGGTACGGGGAAGGCCAAGAAGACAAGTGGTCTCGGATGAAATTCAAGCCACTTTAGTTGACCATGTCCTTGTCCATGGTATGACTATGAGGGAGGCTGGGCTATGAGAAAGGCAGAATTTGAGACACTTCATCGTCACCTCTATCATCAGAAGCTTCAGGGAGGTGTGCTGGCAAACAAAATTCTATCACTGAATAAGAGGCAAACATTTCCCATTGTCTTTGATGAGGTTTATTTTCTAGCAAGAAAAGGCCAGCAGTCGTACAGTCACACAGAGTGTCTGCAGAGTGTGACAGTGAAGGGAGAGCATCCTTCCTCCTTTATAGTCTTGACTCCCAGACTGTTATCTTTCTAGGCCAATGATGGTTTTTCAACCATAGGTGGAACATTCTTAGACTTGTTCATCATATTTTATCCTTTAGTGGAGGCCCTCCTGTCACGACCAACACTCTTTACCCAATTCATCCATATTTGAATAAGGTTTGTGTGTGCTCTATTACTGTCATATGATGGTCACACACATATCTTACGCAAGTAAATATAAAAAAATAAAATTAGAGGACAGAGTAAAAAAAAAAAAAAGTATTTTTACAAGAGTACATGAATGAATAAAAATATGCCAATGTATCCATTGGTTGTGTTTTTGTGTTCATCAAGTGAAAATGTTTGTGAGGGGGGTAACCACAAGCAACATAACTTACCAGTTTTGGAAATGTTGTTTTGAATTTATTACACCAGTGTGTAAGACTATGTTGTAGTGTGTGTGATTTTGATGGCTTGTGTGTCCAGTTGAGTGTAGAGCTTCATTTTGACCTGAAAATAGGATGTTTGGGGAATTGGGTGAGACGTTATGGATTTGTGTTTACTGTTTTGAGAATATGAGGCATAGTTTCAAGAAATGTGTTTAAGCAATCGAGAAAAACTGTAATAGAATGTCTAAAGTGGACCATTGAAATATCCATCGGGAATTGATTGGATAGGGAAAAGTGGGTGTCACATACCAAAATGGAGGACATTGATGAACTTTTAGGTTTTTTTTAGCATGCACTGATAAATTACAATCACAATAAGACCTGGAATGTGTAATTAAAAAGTAACTAAGATTATTCATCTTGACTTTAAACTATGGATTTGTTCAAAAGAAAGCATTCCTTGACCATTCATCGCTGTTCAGATAATTCATTTAGTGCCATCAGCGGACTGGAAAAGTGCAAAAGGCTCTCACACCTCAGCCTGGCCCATAACAACATCTCCCGCATTAGGGGTCTGGACCATCTGCCCCTCAGAGTGCTCTGTCTGGTACCATCAGCCCTCTTAAACACACACACACACTACAGACATTTATACCATAACAGCAACACCAATTTAACACAGCAAATTTATTCCTGATGATTAATAAGTGCAGAGAGGTATAAAATATGAGTGTAATTTGTAAAATATTTACTTAAGAGCAGGTTTGCAGATTAATTAATGTGTGTTTTGAGGATGGAAATTAACATTGGCAAGGCAAGGACAGGTACTGAATATGAAACTCTAAAATGTTAATTTCTGCTTGGGAAAATATGTCACCGTCTTCATGATAGGGCGATAAATAAATATAATCACGCTTGATTTTAATTTCAGATTGGAATAGAGAAATGTGAGGTCTTCCTTGTCTTTCCCCGAAGTGTTACGAGTCTCTGTTGGATTAATTAGCGTCAGACCGCATAACCTGTTGACATATTTTCTGCTCCCCCCATAGTATCTCCCCGTCACCTGTCATCCTCTTCCAGATTATGTTGTTGTGTCAACACTTTTAGAAAGGTTGCCATGCTCGCTGTCTGCGATAGTGTGGGCAACACTACAGCCTCTTGTGTTGGCACGTCCTTCTACCATTTTGATATCGTTGACAGTTACTGTTTTTTCCCAGAACCATCCCCTAACTGTGTGTTTTTCAGACAGTATGCATGATTAAGCTCCAGCCTTTTCAGAAAATAAAACAAAGCCTGGTGTTGAAGCCCACCATATGGCAGGCCAGCGTGCCACCAGACCTTTGCCACTCAGCTGAAGGATGTTTATGCTGTCCTTTATCAAAGAGATTCTTCATCGTCAGCAGCGCCACGTCCTTTGGTGTCCATGTCCCCATGAGGCCAAGCTGCTGGCGTGAGAGAGCCTGGACCCCGTTCAAAAAAAAGCCTCGCCCGTACACACCCTCCCACGCGCTGAACCTGTCCGCCCCCTGTTGCTCTGAGACCCTGAACAGCGTGCGCCTGTCAGCCTGTTCCTCTTACACCCATCACACTTTGGATCTGTAGCTTCCAGAGCCTCTCATGGTCATGTCTCCTGCTGTTCGGTGCCAGGCATGGGGGTATTGTAAGGCCAGGGCTTTGGAAGCTGGAATATTTTTGGTCCTCGTATTATGTTGCGGGTCAATTTGACCCGTTTCCATTAAATAACCAAAATATGGTTACGTTTTGCTGGTTTTACCAGATGTTTTGTTGTTTGTCAGAGTGTGATTTTGGGGAATTTGTACTGAAATCCTAACCATTTACAAACCTAATACGAAGGCTAGGAAAATGGAGGTGAGACGGGCGTTAGGTGTACGGAAAGTCTCTCGTTCATTGATATGCACTCGCTACATCTTACCAGATGTTCACCTGTCAGTCCTTAACCATCAGCCTTGAATTAACTGAGCTCACCTGTCAATCACACAGTCACAGCCATACAGAAATAGCACATGACCGTGCAGATCATGTGCAGAGCATTTTATTTACTGTTCTTTGCAATATTGAAATGATAATTGTATACGTGTGTGTTTTAAGAGGGCGAATGTGATACACAAGATTGAGAATCTCCAGACTCTCCGCAACCTCCAAGTTCTGGATTTGTCCTGTAACCGGATTCAAAGCCTCTCGGGTCTCCAGAACATCCATCTCCTGGGAACTGTCAACCTTGAGAGCAATCTGGTAAAGGAGCTGTCACATTCCTGTCATATTATATTATGCAAATGGCTCTAATGTTATACCTCAGAACTTTACCAACCAAAAGGAACCAGTCTGACCAAGTGAAAATGGTTAGGAAGTCTAAACTAAAATGTGAGAATTGCAACTAAAAGTCTGTCAGAAAATAAATGTTAATTTTATTTACCTTTACAACAGCTTGTCACTGGAGCATTACCCTTAAAGGGACAACTTTGTTCCTTATCTACTCCTAAAAGATTCATAGTAGTACTTTAAAGATACATGTTACGACTCAAAGGTACTAATATCCATCTTTTAGATCTAGAACGTTGTACAATCTTTGCACATATTTTTCTTCAAGTGTATATGTGGCACTAATATTAGGGGTAAATAATGTACAAAAGTGTACCTTTTGAAAAGGTATTTTTGATATCTGAGAGTGAGCTTGTTTCACTCAACAAATTACTCAAAACTTTTTTTGTTTTTTGTTCCTTGTATATCAGATCAGTGAGATAAAGGAGGCTGCACATTTGCATGACCTGATTTTGTTGAGAGAAATTAATCTCCTGAGAAACCCAGTGCAGGTAAGGCCACAAAAACATCTCAACAGCATAGGTAACAATTGTCCTAAAGTCATAATTACCTTATACTCAAAGCCATTTGGCTTCTTGCAGAACCAAGATGACTATAGACTGGCTGTGATCTTCCTCCTCCAACACCTCATACTTCTGGACCAACACACTGTAACTGCAGAGGAGAAGGTGATCTAGTTTCTAAAAAGTGAAGTGCTGTTTATGGCTTTGAGATGGAGGAAGCCTATTATTGTATATATATATATATATATATATTTGAATAGCATATGCTTGCTGGTTGGAGTCCAGAGCTCAGGGTTCAAGGATCTGAATTGAACAGAAAAGAACTGGAAAGTAACTTGAAAGCTCTGAAAGTTTGTTGTAAAATAAAGCATGTATTTGAACGATTATGGCAAGGTTGAATAGGGAGTCACATTGCTGTTGTCTTTTTATTTTCAGGTGTCTGCTGTGAACAAGTACGACCCTCCTATGGAGGTGATCGCAGCCAGAGATCACATGACCCACTTGATGTACCAGCTCATGCAACCGCAGGTTATTTTTGACAGGTGCGACTTTTCGATCCGCTTTCCTCTTCATTTTATGGGCCTGTCTAGTCCACAAAGGACACTTTCCTCAAGCAGAAAGCCCTTCAAACTACTCACAGAGCTCTGATCTGAGCTAAAATGGATCTGGAGCTATGTAGTGAGGCTATTTGAAGTCACACAGTTGGTTATAAACTACATGGTTGAACTCACAGGAAGTTCAATAGCATGGTTCACTACAACAGCATTAAGCTAATATGCATTTTTGCATGTTATTTCACAAGCACTCTCCCCAGTCTGGATGCTCCGTACCCCATGCTGGTCCTAACTGGCCCGCAGGCCTGTGGGAAGAGGGAACTTGCCCATAAGCTGTGCCAGGAATTCAGAGACTATTTTGCTTATGGGTAAGTGTCAGTTTAGAGTGCATTATAAAAGCCACTAAAATGTGTTTTTTTCGAACGAATAAAATATTAATCTGTATTTTATTCGACTGTATAATGCGATGTAATTGTGTTTATCTTAGAGCTTAGAAAAATTGACATTGCAATATTTAGTTTTTCTGCGTATATATTGTGACATGAAAGAATACAGGACTTTTTTTCCAAGATGACATGAATAGTTATACTTGGAAAGAATGAATGATTCTAGTTTCTTTAATCGATTTGTTTGTTGTAGAGCCTGCCACACCACCAGGGGGCCCTATTATGGGGAAGAGGATGGATCAGACTATCACTTTGTCACCGAGGAAGAATTTCAGAACATGATTCAAATGGTAAAGTCTTCAGTCAGACAGCCAGACTTTTATCATATTCTGATCTGCTTTTGCCCAATTTTACTCATAACTGTGAACTATTGTGTTACAGTTTTCATGCCCATTCATCTGCAGAAACAGACTCCCAGAGGCCATATTGGTCTATAAAGCAATGACATGCCAAAAATGTGAAGAGGGGAAAGAATTCACCCTAGATTCTCTCTTTCCCCAGGCCCCTCGGGTGCTTCTGAGAGAGCGCACACCTAGTGTGTGCCGCCACTATCTCGTTTAGCTCTGAAGTGTTGCTATATAAGTCCAGTGTTATTGATTGATAGAGGCTGGAAGGAAGCCTTTTGATGTGCGATTATAACCTTATGCCGGCAGCGCGGAGGAAGAAGAGACAGAGTCGAGTTTTACAGACTAACCTCTCCTACCTATATCACACAAACACAGATGTGTGTCGGCATTCTGCAGGCGCAAACGCTCCTCTGCTTTTTCTTGCTTGGTGCTTCTCTCTGGGCCCGTTAAAGCAAAAAGAGGGTAGGATTAGAGCACGGTTGGTATTTGTACTGATGTTTTAAAGCCACCTTGACCAGAGACGTAGAAACATGTGTTTGAGAATTGCTTTCTGCGGGTAAAAGCTTGACTACAGCGTTGCTGCTGGTAAATAGACCCAGGTGCAGTTGGACACTGGGGTCAGAGGTTTGTCTGTGTGGGAAGAACGATGTTCCCTTGCAGCCCAAAGGTCAAGAGTTCAGGTCATTCTGCAGTGAATCCGTCCTGAACATCCATGATGACGCCAATTCAGAAATTAATTTGAGTTCTATGACAGTCATGTTCCAATTACAGTGTCTTTTTCGGTTTTATTCTCCTACTTTCAGGGTCAGTTTGTCCAGACGATGCAATATGGAGGACATTGGTATGGCCTGTCTCGGGAGTCTATTGAGCATGTGGCTCGTGAAGGTCTGGCCTGCTGTGTGCATATGGAACTAGAGGTATGGCATCAAGAAAACATGTTCCACCATGTTAACATTCATTGACCAAGCACAAAATTGGGTCAAATGCCACCGTAGTTAATTATACCAGACGTTTTGTGTGTTTGTTGACCAGGGAGTGTATAGCTTGAAGAACTCATGTTTTGAGCCCCGTTACGTCTTGCTGATCCCCACTGTTGTTGATAATTACGTCTGCTTTCTGAAAGCAAGAGGATTCTACAGCAACGCTCAAATGGAAACAGCCGTGTCTCGCATTGATTTGTATGCCAAGATCAACAGAGAAAAGCCTGGCTTCTTTGATAACATCATCCCTTGTGGTAACAACATTTTATTAACCCATTGTTACGCATTGTCTTTCTATTGAAATATACTTTTTATTTCCCTTTGTGAATTGTAAGAAAGTGACAATTAAGCAAAACTGCCATAGCAAGACATAAAAAAAAAATCCATTCAGATTTTTATGGAAAATCGATTGCTCTCTTCTACCAAGTGGTGCAGATATGACGTGTTTTTGTAAGCCAACCCAGACGTTAGCATCACCCTGGTTCCCTTGACAATCCAAAAGCCGATGGAAAAATCCTATTGTTTTTTTTATTGCAGAAAATAAGGTCTGTGACTAACACAAGCTTATGATTCTTACACATTTTGTGAACACAATGAACACAACTTTCATGAATTTTGAAGCGTAAATATAATCTGAAGAAGTCAAAAGCTAAACAAACTACACCACAGTGGTGTACCGGTAGTTTGTTTATAGTCTGCGCTTCCAACAATTCTTTCAGCTTTTGTTAGAAAACATTTTCCCTGAAAGTTCGAGTAATAATAGTTTTCAAGAGCGCGATTATAAGCACAACGATGCTGTGAAAGCGGACTTGAATATCACCAACAAGTCCTATTTAGCCACTTGTATTCCAACCTTTTACAAGACAAGCAAAAGCTTTTAAAAAAATCACAAGAGGGTATTAGTAGTAGTAGTAGTAGTAGTAGTAGATTTTTATTGTCATTGTGCAGTAGTACCACACAACGAAATTTGCTTGTGCATCCTCTAAAAACAATGCTCACATTCATATACACATTCACACAATAAATATAGTTAAAATAACAGGGTATTAAACATTACACGTAAGCTCCATTGCATAAAGTCCATTTCTATAAAGTGCAACTGTGCTGACTGGAAGATAGAGGTGCATAATTGTTCAGTTCTACGATGGCCCTTGAGATAAAACGGTTCTGCAGCCTAGAAGTGCGTGCTCTAAGAGCTGCTCTTAGCTCTATTACTGATGTATTTCATATTGTAGAATAAAACATAAACATATCTTGAGATAACTTATGTTCACAGACCTTATTACAAGCATTTAACCAAAAACACATTGACTTCAGGATTATGGAACCGGAAGTGCTAAAAATGCTAACTTGTTTCCGGGTCTGGCCCCTGCACCACTCTATTATGCTCATCAGATGATCGTGCTGAGGCCTACCAGACACTAAAACAGCTGGTGAAAGAGTACCTGGGTCTAGAGGAGCAGGGAGGAGGAGATGACAGCAGCTCAGTAACACCTGACAACACCTCCACAAGTGAGCTATCACAGTCCAACTTTGCCATACACTTAAAGACCCAATGAAATCACTGACAAGCATATTTCACAGTTGGAAGAGAATTAAAAAATGTACATTAAAAACATGCATTTTAACATTAGATGTTAGATTTTTATGTTAATTCCAGATTCCACTATTGTTTTATATAGAATTTTTTATAGTCTATACAGTATTTAATGCAATTACATCAGAAGTAACTGTAATTAAATTACAGAAAAATGAATCCATGACTTAATCCTTGACTAAGACATGTATTTACACTTATTTAATACTAGATGTTGATAGGGAATTAATCCAAAGGTGATGATAAATGTATTTAATAGCAATTCATATATGATTTACTCACTCATTAATGAATGGTTTACTTCTTCATGAGTCATTCATTAACTTCATGAGACATACAGTAGATAAACGAATGCATGTTAGTGCACCCGTATTGTAAAGTGATACCAAAATAACAGACATGGACTAAAGGCCACAAAACTCTTAATTTGTTTTCATGGGGTCTTTACATATAGTCAGTTTTGTCTGTGGGGTGCTTAGCCAGGATTATAAAGGAAATAGTTGTACTCAGTGTGAGGCTGTGGCACTTCACTGCTACAGCCACAGCAGACATCTGTTCACGATGGCCGAGTGCCCTAACCATAACGCTGTTGTAGACGCAACTGGTGAGTTACTGGCAGCCAACACGACAGAGGCCACTGACCTCATGGACTCCTACAGCAGAAACTACCAGAACAAAATCCAGGCCAAGATGACCCCTCAGCAGACCCCTGCAGTAAGTGAGAGCATGTCTAGTTTTATTGATTCTGCTTATATTACATAATTATTGGTTCGATATAATCCACAGAAGCTCATTGGCTTGGGAATAGCTGAACACTTAAGTGAGCACAATATATTTCTGTGAACTTCATAGGAAATGGCTTCCAATCACAGACGCCAGCAGCTGATTCGGGAAGCTTTGAGTGGGAAGAGTCTTGGTGCTTACGCCGAGCTGTTTCAGAGGTAACATAACACTGTCTATACATTACTCAAAGACTGTGACTGATGAGATAGAACATCACTGTTCCGTCCCCAAAACATTGGCTCAATCCAAAATTTAGCGAGCTGCCTTGCTGTCTGCTAAGACATCATGCTAACTCAACTAGAACCTCAAAAAGTGACTGATTTGAAATGTTTTTCATAAGGAACAGCTCTGCACACCACAGAAATAATGATTCCAATAGAGTTTAGTGTTAGCAGGTGGCAAAGCTAATGATGCAACATTAATACTAGATAAATACTACATTTATCATTAAACTGCATGCACAAATGCAAGCAACATGCCATATTTGAATAAGCTCATTTAAACAGAACTATAATTTATGCTACTGTACAAAAGTTTGGGGTCAGTAAGATTTGTGAAAGAAATTAATACTTTTATTCAGCAACGATGCAATAAATTGATCAAAAGTGACAGTGAAGGCATTTATACTGTTAAAAAAGTTTCTTGAACTGTCTATTAATTAACGAATCCTGATGTATCACAGTTTCCACAGAAATATTAAGCAGCACAACTGTTTTCAACATTGATAATAATAATAAGAAATGTTTCTTAAGCACCAAATCAGCATATTAGAATGATTTCTGAAGGATCATGTGACACTGAAGAATGGAATAATGGCTGCTGAAATTCAGCTTTCCCGTCACAGGGATAAATTACATGATAAATTATATTAAAATAGAAAATGGTAATTATATTTCACAATATTACAGTTTTTACTGTAGTTTTTAATCAAATAAAAATTTTAAATATCAAAAAAATTAAAACATTGTTTTGTACCCAAACTTGAATAATAGTGTTGGTTGAAATAGTAGATTTTTAATTAGCTGAATTTTTTTTTGTTATTTAAATGATGTTTTATTGATAATTCGTTTTTATATACTGTTTTTAGTTGTACATGGCTACAATTACATGGCCTGGATTTGTAACAAGCTATTGTGGTTGTATAAAATGCAAAAAAGTTGTCTCCTCTGCACAAAGCACCACCACAGGCTGAGGCTGGTGTGTGTAAACAGTGTTTAACTGACACTGTATGTGTGTTTATGTGTGTGTCACAGGAGTGCACCAACAGCTCCATCATCATTAGCCTCTCACTCCCTGCCTCAACCAGGCCCCTCTTCCTCCTCAGTGCGTCCTGTTGGCCTCGGCGGTCATGACCTCGATGAGGACAGCAGGTATGTCACACACACCTTCACTTTTCACCTCTGGCCTCTGACCTGAGCGCGGCAAGACAATTAACCTTTCCCCAAAGTCCTCTCCTTGTGTACATCATTTCCCAGGACCTGTTTTATCTTGTAGCCTCTCCCTTTATGTTTATAACCTCCATCTCCATTTTACACACATCCAGGCTCAAATATCAAAGTTTTCATCCCCAGCTCAAAGTTAAAGCATTCAGGTACCTGACATGCCGCAGGCCATCTGGAAGATGTATGTGTTGGAGCACGTAAATGCAGATTTATGACTATCGGTGCTTTTGCCTCTCCCGTGTGTGAGCTCGGGGACTTTAACCATGCGAGGAAATACAAGACTACTCCTGTGAAATATGCATGTCCCCAAGATATTTAAATACACTGTAATTTAGCTCATTAAGAGGAATCCTGGGAGACTTACAGAGCCGCCCGGTCTGCGTGGTGCACCAGCGTTTGCTTATTAGCTTGAAGGAAAAAAAGGACAAAACTAATGTGCTACTCCAAATTGTGTTAAACAGTGACTTTTTGTTTCCCCTCCACCAGGGAAAAGCAATATGCAATTGGAGTTTGTTACTTCGCAATCTAGTTATGAATTTTACTGTGGTCTTTATGAAATCAATTGAAAATGCAGCCTGCATAATCTTGGGAGATCTGTGAGGGGAGGGACCATTGCCAACTCTATATTAAAAAAAGAATCTGATGCTAATCAAAACTTCTTAAAACCTGTTTTTAATGGGTGTCTTGAGATGTTTATTTATTCAGCCCTTCAGTGTGTGTGTGTGTGTGTGTACATGTGCGCGCATGTACATGTGAGTGTGTTTTTTAACTCAATCCTATAGAGAATTAACCATTTCCATATTGTTGTTGCTTTTTGGATTTAGTTTCCAATCGAACTGAGGATTGTGGCATAAGGAGACCTTAAAAGTTGGGCTGTCAGTCAAATTAATCACACTCCCAATGAAATGTTTGGGTCAGTAAGAATTGTTTTATTTTTTTTTCAAAGAAATTAATACTTTTATTCAGCTAGGATGCATTAAATTAATCAAGTGATAGTAAAGAGATGTAAAATGTTATTAAATATTTCTGTAAATACTATAATACTTCTATAAATTACATTTTTAAATATGTACAGTATATGTGTGTATATATATATATATATATATATATATAGTATATAATATATACTGTAAATAATACTATTATTTATTTATTTATTTTCAGCCATGGTGAGCATTAGAGACCTCTTTCAAAAACATAAAAAATCTTACCGACCCTAAACATTTGATTAGTAATGTATATATGTTGATTAATTTATAAAATGAATGTATTAATATATCAGTATTTGCTGAGAAAAGACTTTAAATGAAGATCATTAAAGACATTACATTATTGTGGCAGGGGAGTGAAGTATGGAATAGACAAAAAGTAAAAAGCCAATCACTGACCTACTGTATAGTATACAGCAAACTGTTTTGATGTTATAACTCTGTCTTTACCTTTCTTAATCTCTCTCTCTCTCTCTCTCTCTCTCTCTCTCTCTCTCTCTCTCTCTCTCTCTCTCTCTCTCTCTCTCTCTCTCTCTCTCTCTCTCTCTCTCTCTCTCTCTCTCTCTCTCTCTCTCTCTCTCTCTCTCTCTCTCTCTCTCTCTCTCTCTCTCTCTCTCTCTCTCTCTCTCTCTCTCTCTCTCTCTCTCTCTCTCTCTCTCTCTCTCTCTCTCTCTCTCTCTCTCTCTCTCTCTCCATCTCCTCTATCTCAGTTCTGAGGAATCTCGTGCCAGTTCTGGCCTGTCCATGAGGAGCTCAGCAGGGGCGCTCTCAGCTGAGAGCCCGGCCCGGGGATCAGACTCTGGGTCAGGGCCCAATGTAGAGCCTTTGGATATATCTATGTTGGGGCAGGACCGGGACTCTCTTAGAGGTCAAGAGCTCATGTTCCTTTCTGTGCTCATTCTTTATACATTTTAGTATCTAGTTTGTACTTTCCCATTGTTTTTCAATGTAAACATAGGCTAGACAGATCTCTTTGCTCACATCTTGCGTCTTTTGCAGAGTCTCATGCATGAAACTGCAATGTAAAAACTCGGTGCTCACGTTAAAAGAAGTTAAAATTTTAAAAAACATGTCTCTAGACCTTGCACTTCTTTCTGTTCTACTGACCTGCGTGTCTGCATTCTGTTTGAACGGGCCCATTATACTTTTACATTTTAGAAGGTGTTCACATAGATATTGTATAAGTGTAATTTGTTTAAATACATATGACTACTCATGCAATCACTTTAGATTGTCAGTTTATGTGACTAATGGATGTCTGTTTGATCTCTCACATGTCACATGGACTCAGGTCTGACCCCTGATGCTCCTCGCTCTGAACGTGTCTCTCCAACACTCCCCTCCTCCCCGGGCCGGCCAGGTGCCAACGTTAAACCAGTCCTGCCGCCCATCCCATCTGGAAGGAAGACCAGTGAATCCGGCTCAAAGCAGTGACTGACAGGACAGAGAGCTGGAGAGGGTATAGATTGTGAGATATTAGAGTGTTAGCAACAAAAATAGGTTGTTGAAATAAGTTTAATTAAGCCCTGAAGCCCTGAGCCAGCCATTCAATAAATGTCAATGAAAGGAACAGCTGTGGTCAGTGCTGAGAGGCATCGGTAAATATGGAGATTCCCATCCTTCATCTGTGTCCTCCAGTGTGAGGGATCTGAGAGTCATCTGCAGATCTAAGCTCTGGAAGGTCTCAAATCCCTAAACACAGGTAACGAGGCAAAAAGGTGTGCAATGGAGGTCACACTTTACATTACAATGTTACAATATATCGTCATATAAAATATATTTATTTATTTTTAAAGAAATTAATACTTTTATTCTGCAAAGGTGCATTAAACTGATCGAAAGCGACTGTCAAGTCACAAATGCAGCCTTGGTGAGCATAAGAGACCTTCAAAAACATTTTTAAAAAGCTTACCAACCACAAACTTTTTTAATGGTAGCCTACTTAAATTCATTGCAAGGGACTTTGGATGCCAAATGCATAAATGATAGAATATTTTTGCATAAACAGAGTTATGTTACCATAATATACGTATGTGTGTCATGAACTTCAGTGGAACAGGAGAGGTTGAAGAGACTCCTCCTGTAATGAATGTATCTTATGGCTCAATCTGACACACTCAGACTGAGTAAATATATTGAGACTGCTATTTAGGTATCTCGTGACACAAGTTGCATTTCATTTCCGCTTTCATTTGTCATCGGTGTGAGCTCGTGTGTACATTTTGCACACACACACACACCTGGCCGTCCATCAGCGTCGGTCCCTCTAACCGGCAGATGTTGCAATGATCTCATAATTCAGAGGCAGTTTCAGACAAGACGGCTGTGAGAACCCTCGGGCATAACCTACTTACAGAGACAGTCTTCACACTTTTGCTACTTTATCACTCTCATCTAGATCTCACGACCCCAGTGTTGCTCTATATGCACAGCTGTGTTTAACAGCATTTGAGTCGAGATAGCAACTCTTGGTTTCAGTGTGAAAGTACTTGAATCCTGGTGACCTCAATGTAGTTCAATAAATGAATATGTGAAGAAGAAAAAAATTTGCAAGAAAGACCCTTAACTCAAAATGAAACACGATGTCAGACATTTTGATATAAAATAATATTACAATAAGATATAATTTATTAACATTGGTTAATGTATCAACTTACATGAACTAACTGTGAGCAATGTATTTTTTACAAGATGTAATCATCTTTATCAACGTTAGATAATAAAACACAGTTGTTCATTGTTTGTTCATGTTAGTTCACAGTGCATTGACTAATTAGAACAAATACAACATTCAAAAATTATTTAGTAAATAATACACGCTGTGAACTTATTATTCATTGATAGTTCTTGGTAAGTAATGTAGTTACTTAATGTTGAAAAATTACACCTGATTGTAAAGTGTTACCAAATCAGTTTTGTAATAAAAAAAGACGTTTTAAAAAAACTATATTTACAAGATGATCTTCCAATTTATCATTCAACTCGTAAAGGTAACCAATCGGACACCGCCGGCACACTTTCGTAAGATGACAGAGAATCATAATCATGCTGACCTGACTCATAATTTCCTTCTTTCTACCTTTTCTCAGGACATCTGAAAACCAAGATCATATCTCAAAGAAAGACAAACCGGTCCACATTATATTATACAGAGTAGTGCTGGGAGACAAAAAAACTGGCATAAATCATCTTTTCCACACAGAGACGTGAGAGAGGGAGGGGTAAATCATAGGAGGGCTGCTGTATTTTACCCTTATAGCCGCAGAAACTGTTTGTCAGCTCAAGCCCACAGGGGTCACATTCTGTTCTGCTGTTTGCTGGTGAAAGAAAGAAAATCGCTCCGAGCGATCTTGGAGTGATCGAAAATACTGATGCTCCAGTTTTCAAAAACCTTGAAGAAAATGTTAATAATCATTTCTGTAATATGAATGTGTAGTTTGAACTTTACAGTTCCAGAAAGTTGTGTACGAACTTGCAATAAATGATTTTGCACTATTCATTCTGTGTCCTTTGAGTGCTTATGAATGTAAACAGGCATCACTTTATTAGACATATGATACAACTATATCACTTTAATCAAAGAATCATTTTAATTTTATATCAAGACATGCAGATATCTAGCCCCATGGGAAACATTCACCTTTTTCAAATTTGCAGCCCTGTTTGTTGCGACCGTTAAACTTTTATTATTTTATTTCATATTTTGTGTAATTTGTCTAAATAATTATGCTTTTAGTAGCCAAGTATTTTCTACTACTCTTACTCAGTTTTGGGGGTAACGCATTACAAGTTACATGAGTTACATAATCAGATTATTTTTTTCAAGTAACTAAAGTAACGCATTACTTTTAAATTTAAAATGTAATATCTGGGTTACTTTTCCAAATAGGTAACTCAAGTTACTTTGTTTTCCCATGTAATGACAGACAGCTCTCCTGTCTCCATGTTGAGAGAAATCAGGAGTTAGTGCAGACAGAGGTGTTGTGTGCACTGTGTGAATATGATGGATATTGTAGTTCTAGACTAAATGTGAACATGCATTTACTCATCTCACCTGCACAAAAACAGATTCAGTTTTCCTCAGTGTATAAAAAAACAATGAAATGCAAACTCAGAATATTACACAAACTTGCAATAATTAAACGTTGAATTACACAAATAAATTTTTTGACTTTGCTGCTGACCTTCAATGAACCAATTCAACCATAGGCCTACTAAAAAGCAAAAACTATTCTTCTGCAACTCAGAAAATGGCCGCACAGCTGAAAGTTTTGTTTGAGCGGCGCCCTCTACTGTACACGCTTGAATTTGTATTTCCTTCAGCCTGACTGAGGCTCATTTATTTCACTTTTGGTGTGCAAGAGTCTTTACATTTGCTAAAAAAAAAAACTTGAACTTTTTTTGGTTATTAAAAACAGACAAGCAAGCCCAGCTCAGGTGAGAAAAAGTAACGCAAAGTAACGTGACGCATTACGTTCCATAAAAAAATCACGCAATTCGTTACTTTTTTTAGGGAGAAACCAACTACCATTTAGTAAAATATTACCAGCATTTAAATCCATCATGGAGAGTGTTCTTCCAGATTCAGTGCAGATAATGTAACGATTCTGCAGATTCCATCTGAGCGTTTAGGTAACTAAAATAGTAAATAAATAAAAAATAGTAAATCAGTGCGTTTACAGAGGGATGTATAGGCCTACTCTGCCTCTCCTTTGGGAACAGGACAGTTTCCTGCACTTAAAGTGAATCAGCTGCTGGGGCTCACTGACAGAAGCCTTTGAACTGGATACAGTATTAGAGGCTTTGGAAAATGGTCCATCTGCCCGGAATAAGGTGTGTGGAAACTTCTGGAAACTCCAGGCAGAGAAATTATTATATGATATGCTGTTGACTGAGGCGTATCTACGGTTCACCAGAAATGAAAAACGTTATTTGTATCTTCAAATCAATGTCCTCCACAAATTATTTTAGAAAGTGCTAATTTATCATTTAAAATGTATCGTTTTATGTCATTCGATTCCAATGAAGGAATGTACGTGCGGTGAAGGTTAAACTTGTGATTATTTCTAACCATGTAAGTTTCTTATGTTTCTTGGGTTTGCTGCTGTGTTGTTGTGTCGAGTCAACGTTTAATCTTTAAAGGTGTAGTTAGATTCACCCCTGAGAATTCAGAAGTGCTTCTGCTTGGAATCCATGCAGCTCAGTTGTTGTTACCAAGGCAACAGGCTCTCTGCAATGCACCTCCTGTTTGCCTATTTGGAGACAGGAAGCCTGAAGCATTGACTTCATGTGCCAACAGCCCCACATTAATTCCCCCTCATGCTGATGGAAGAAGATTTCTAATACTTTTAATTAAGGGTTACGCTCTCTCTCTCTCTCTCTCTCTCTCTCTCTCTCTCTCTCTCTCTCTCTCTCTCTCTCTCTCTCTCTCATTCTGTCTCTCATTTTTGCATTGTCAGATAAACTATAAAAGTTTTGCAACGTGTTAAAATACTTGTTAAAAGAAAGCTGCACAATGAGGGTTCGGTTTATATTTAAAGCTCCTCTCCATTAGGCAGTGCTTGTACTTTAAAAGTGGCATGTTGGCACGCACATTTGGCACTCTCCCTGAATATGCTACACTTTGGTCTCCCAGGACTTTTTTTTTTTTAAGAAAATGCCATGTTTTTTTTTTATTTTTTTATATTTGATTATGTTGTTTATTAGATACGTTTGAGTAACTAATACAAGTATTAAACGCATCAAATGTCTGTATCCCTCCTTAAATATTATTTTGGCCTGTCCCACCTCAGGGATTGTGAACCTCCCAACAATTAAATTCAATAAAATCCACGCAATGGTATCATTGTATTAAGTAGCAGTAAAAATTTGGTCCCAAGTATATTTATTTATTTATTTAACTGTTTACAGTATGCTTAATGTTTTTTTTAAATTATGTTATTCTTACCATGTTCTATTTTTGGTGTTTTATATTATATTTTATTACATAAATTGTTTTCAGTATGCTTTATATTTTTTAAACAATGTTTACTCTTACCATGTTTTTTTTAAATGTTTTTTTAATGTATTTAATGATTATTGAATACATTGTTTACGGTATGTAAAGATATACTGTAAAAATCTTACATACATATATATACTGTAAAAGTCTTACATACATAAATCTTACATATATATATATATATATATATATATATATATATATATATATATATATATATATATTGTGTGTGTGTGCGTGTGTAATACTTTTGCAGTATTTACAGTATTTCTTTATAAACTTTATAAACCTTTTGGTTGACAGTTAATGTTTTCTGAAGCTTAAGCACATACATTGTCCGAAATGTCTGATCCAGACCCTAATACTGTATGTATCATATTTGTGGAAAGTGCACTTGCTTTGCACGCTGACTCAGAGCAAAGAAAACTTCGGATGAAGTTCGTTGTTCATCTGTCTCTCTCATTCACTCTTCCTGTCTGTATTTGCATCTGTTCTGCTAACCCACAGCAGATCTCATGTGGAGCAGGACGCCAGCTGGCCGAAGCGTTTCCCTTCATCCTGGGCAAAGGCTTTACTACAGCTCATAAATGCAGTGCCGCTTTTTAAACGCAGCATTTAATGTCTGATGGAGAGCAGCTCTGCCGATGTTATCAGGCTTGTTTAACAGGTTTATTAATCATCCTTTCATGGTGCAGCCAGTATCGCTGTTTCTCAGCTCTCTATGTCCTCTAAACACAAGCAAATGTGGAATCAGGCATCTAAGCCCAGCATGCCTTTCCAGATCATCCGCACTCTGCCTTTAAGTTGAGGGATCGTGTATCTAGAGCACATGGGCATTCATAAATTATACTTTGAGTATAGTTACAATTAAATCAGGGGCTCAGAGGCAAAACTTTATCATTCCAGTATTCTAAAGACAGTGTATGAATAAAACCACAAAAGAAAAATATATACTGTATTTGCATTGCTCAAATCTTATGTAATCTCTCCTGTACAGTATCCCTCAGGCCCAAACCCCATCAGATGTGACTCCACAGGCCTCAGCGTGCCGTTCAGCACACCAAACCCTGCCTGTGAACTGAAGCTCTTTGTGGGATGATCACTTGCACCGACCCTGCAGACACACAGATAAGTGACATTTGACATTCCTCTCCATACACACTGTTTACATTCCTTTTGAGCGAATGGGGGTGATGACAGCACATAGTTACAGTATCTGGGTGTTTGTGTTTGAGTGATTATAGCCTCTGTTAATAGTGGGGGTGTGATTGTTGTTTATTGGGCTTTTGATGAAGGATGAAGAGGAAGGAGTTATGTACAGTAGGTAGATTAGTACATGAGATGGGTGGTGTGTGAGACTTTCACATCTCAACACTCAAAAACGGCTGCAAACTTACTTAATTATGTGGTAGCATTCTTAAATAAAGGCTAAAAGAGGCCTTTAGTTGTAACCATCATTACTAGCTCAATTTACTGCCATGCTAGAAACCCAAAAAATGAAAATTCTGACATCTTTCTTCTGCTGAACACAAAGAAGATATTTTGAAGAATGTCGGTAACCAAACAGTTGACGCCCATTGACTTCCATAGTATGTTTTTTCAATGTCAATGGGGCCCGTCAACTGTATTGGTTTCCCATATTCTTCAAAATATCAGCAGTTCAGCACTATTAGTTAAACCTTGCCTCATCACTGAATATTGTCAAACTTGGGCGCACAGGAGTTTTTTCAAGCCGTCTTCTAAGCATTCCTCAGGTCTGTGTTTCTCCTCTCCCGGGCGGCTGGTTAGGCCATCAGTGGCTCCTTCTGGTACACCGATTTCTGCTTTCTTTCATCTGTAACTCTGCATTATGGCTTGTTATGGTCCATCCTCTCTCTACTTACCCATTGTTTTCCTCATTGCTCCTCCTCTTCCTCTTGAGATTCATCATTGGATACTTTTCAGAAGCTGAACGAGTGTGGGAGGCGCAGACATTGGCGGGTCGAGCGGTATGTTTTCCGAATGGATCTGGCCATGTGTGCATCTCTAAACCATATGGAGACTTTACCTCCCCCCGTGAGACAGACGCTGATTCTTACCTACACTCTGTCTTTAGTGGAGAAATGTAAACCTATACTCCGGGGCTCAATGATAATGATTTGTTTCTGTCGGCCCAGTCAGGCCAGTAAATGTTATATATGAGGCTTTCAGTTTGCAATCATACAGCTATAATTTTATATACAATTTATTTAATTATATTTATTATATTTGATTAATTATAAGAATTTAGATATAATAATAATATAGATGGATGGATGGATGGATGGATGGATGGATGGATGGATGGATGGATGGATGGATAGATAGATAGATAGATAGATAGATAGATAGATAGATAGATAGATAGATAGATAGATAGATAGATAGATAGATAGATAGATAGATAGATAGATAGATAGATAGATAGATTGATAACATTAATTTGCTAAAATGCGTTTGCTAAAATGCTAAATGCACATATTTTATGCCCATCAGATAAATTAAATATTTAGACTTTTAATTTCAGTTTAAAAATGGCTTGGTTTTAGTTTTTTTTATTTGCAATACATGAAGTTGTTCCTCCATGAAATCTTTGAACTCATAGCTGTGTTAGCCAACTAGATAACTTTATCTGAGTGACATTTAAATCAATAGAATTCACAAAAGCGTTGTTCAAAACACCACACAAAATTAGATTTACATTTACAAGCTGACCTGAAACACTCTCACATTGGTCCTGGTGCATTCTTGTTGAGCCCTGTGCTCGTATATTCTTTATCACTGCATATGGATATCAGCGGTGTAGTAGATACAGTGTATATGAGTGTATGCTTGCTTATGTAGGGAGAAGAAGACACTGGATTTCGCTGTTAGGGCTTGTCCCTGCTTGTGGTTTTCTACTCATTGCCTGAGTGAATGAGAGATGGCTGCATTCCTGCTATAATAAATTTGTGCATGGTTTTGATATTCAGTAAAGCATAAATCAAGCCCGAGTTCAAAGGCTGGCCTCATTAGACATCTGACTGTCTGAGGGCCTGTAGCTTGCAGACTGGAGCGTGTGTGTGTGTGTGTGTGTGTGTGTGTGTGTGTGTGTGTGTGTGTGTGTGTGTGTGTGTGTGTGTGTGGTTGCTCTTGCTTGCTTGCTTGCGTGTGTGTGTGGATATGCAATTTAATTGTAAATATAACCAAAAAGCTGTAAAGTGTGGACTGAGGTGTTTAACAGATTTGACTCTTCGACTTCAGGTTCTGTCAGTGTGTGTTTGGCCTATATTTTCTGACATTCATCAGACTCAGTGGCTTCTTTGCCTTATAGAATAATAGCTAATGGAAAGGATGGGCTTCTGGATCAGGTCCAAAAGAGGCACCCTAACCTGCCTGGACCATGTGCAACTAGATACTCTTGGTTTCAGGTGTTCTTTTATGGCCCTACTGGTGGCCGTATAGTATTTTATGATCAACATACTGTAAAACAAAATAGTCTTAGCAGCACATAAGGATTAATTACATATTCATGAAGCACCCCAGCAAGGTATGAAAGAAACTAGTGTAAGAGTCTCAAACTACTGGGCCAAATGTGGTCCTTAACGTTTATCTTTAAATCTGGGATGCAATTTGATGTAACCAGAAAATCCATTGGTTTTCAAACTAGAGTCCAAGAACCTCCACAGTGTCTCAAAAGGGTGCTAGGGGATGCATCTATCCATCCACCCATCCATCCATCCATTCATCCATCCATCCACCCATCTACCCATCCATCCATCCATCCATCCACTCATCCATCAACTCATCCATCCATCCATCCATCCATCCATCCATCCACCCACCCATCTATCCATCCACCCATCTACCCATCCATCCATCCATCCATCCATCCACTCATCCATCCATCCATTCATTTTGCTTTTTTTCTGATTAAAATGTATTAATATCAAATATTTTATTTGAGTTAAAAGATAATATTTTATAGCATATCTATAAAAACATACATACATACATACATACAACAAATTATATTTTACTATAATACTAAAGTGACAATATAAAAGGTAAATTCTTTAATTAGGAAACAATATGTTGTCTATGTCACATTAAAAAAAAATTCATTTTATATATTTAAAAATATATTTTTAAATATATACCTACAAATAAGTAACTGCCATTATATTAGTGACAGTGTCCCTCACAAGTTTTTATCTACCATATATGTGAATAAATTGCTATTTATTTCTGGTTTTTATCCATTCAAATAACATCTGAGCATCACATCAAAGCCGTATCGTGATGTTTCTGGTCTCTTAATGAGGCGGATACCTGCCGGATCTGCAAGGAGTAAATTACATTGCAGAAATACAATCTCAGGCATCATTAGTCCACTAAGCATGCAGAGCAGTGCACTACTTGTAAAGAAGAGATGAGTGGCTCAGCTCCAAAAAGATCAGTCCATGCACCAATATCTGTATTTAGTTAAAGTGCATGATTGGACTTAAAAACAATTATATATTTTTTTACTCAGTCAACTGGCCCCTGATGGAGAATATAATTTGGGTTGAAGACCCCTATTACAATGCTGTGTGTGTGTCTGTGTGTGTGTGTGCGTGCGTGCGTGCGTGCGCGTTCCAAACCTCTTATATACTGTCTATGTTCCAAACAGACAGACAAAGGGCACATATTTTTGTGTTGGTTTTAAGTGTCAATTGGAGGTAGTGGGTGTGTTTTGTGTTGCCGATGAGCACATACTTTAGGCCTTGTGGATTGAGGTGGGCACTGTGCCAAATATCTAGCAGCAGGGGATACGTATCTTTCTGATTGCCGTGGGCAACAAGTCCTTGATTTCCTGGATAAAGACAACTTGCCAGTTGTGCCAGAGACCACAGACATCCACACGCACAACTTTAATATCATATTCATATTACTACTCCACAGCTCTCCTTATTTCTTCTCTCTGTTGACACACTTCCATAACTTTAAATGAGGCACTTGTGTTTATATTACATCAATCAATACTTTTCCCCCCCAAAAGCAAAACTCAGGCAGGCGCATTATTTAAACATGGACTTTAAACTCATTCCATGTCAAAAACACAATTAAAGTGGAGTCGGAATGGCCCTGCAGGGCAGAATAATGAACTGTTTGAGCCATCGGAGCACAGAAAATGAACTTATAATTAAGATTTCAGCATTGCATTAAATCTATACATCATCCAATTGGATTGTATTTCTCCCAGGAGCATGTGAAGCAATAGCTATTTATTATTCATAACTGCTGAAAACATGAAAACAAGTCTTTTGTGGTGACGCGAAGTCTATGATGGAATCGTGGTACAGACACAAAAGGTGACAGCCAATGAAGAGAGGCCTCAACTAACATGCCTGTAAAAACAGGCGAACGTACCAAAGGAGCAATTACCCATCATGTCAGTGATGTTTTTACAACACCGTGTCAGAAACTCAGCCCAGCCCTGTGAATTCCTAATGTATGACCGACAGGAGAGATTTCTTTGGCTTTCGCCGTTTCTCTCATACTCGTCCCTGCGTACGTTGTTGTTTTTACTCAAGCCTAAAGCTCGAATTTAATCAAAGCGCACTTCAGCTGCAGTATGAACCACTTTGGGGTTTCGTATGCAGTCAAAAAAACAGAAATTAGCTGCTAGTTTTAAAAGACAAGCCATGGTTAATATTTGTCAGGCTGATTAGCCATTATCAGCTTTGTTCAACATGTATTCCTCAATGCATTTAACTGCTTGATAATGCAGTAACAGCACCATTATCGTACGGTAAGTTTTCCTATTGTGAAACTGGTCTAAAACAATCCAACACAGAGCTGACCTTGCTAAAATAGTTCTTGAAAATATTAGGTCTCGAATGTTATTTGCTGGTGGGCATTTCTATTACTTCCCCTCATTTCTCTGTAGCACCGTCTGCATTGTGTGAGTTCAATCAGTCAATCAGGTATAATGTACAGTCAGTCGGTTATTATTGCAAAATGAACGCAGGCAGAGAGATCAGGGTCTGGATTTAACACGTGTGGGTCTTTATCGTCCAGAACGGGTTTATTTTCGTGATGATGGCCAGCTGACTGTGCATTATTTGTCTTATTACATGCCTACTTACCAAATAAATACAGAATTGGCATGAGCTATTGGTTTAAGATAAAGTTATATTATGGGAGAGGAGGAAGAAAAATTAGCATGAAAATTATTTGCCAGAAACTTCAATCAATTACACGCATTAGTGTTCATATATAAAAATATTTTATCACAGAATGCTGCAACTGACCAATCAGAATCAAGGATTTCAGAGAAACACGTAAATATCAAGGTTGGAGCATGCAGGTCTGCTTGATACGAAATCTGTTTTTTAGACTTTAGACTTTAGATGGCACAGACTACGTTGTAAATGTTGGGGTCGGTAAGGTTTATTACATTTTTTTAAAGAAAACGGTTATGCTCCTCAAAGCTGCATTTATGTGATCAAAATACATAAAAACAGTAATATTGTGAAATATTATTAAAATAACTGCTTTCTATTTAAATATATTTTCAAATGTAATATATTCCTGTGATAGCAGAACTGAATTTTCAGCATCATTACTTCAGTGTCACATGATCCTTCAGAATTCATTCTAATATGATTTTCTGCCTAAGAAACTTTAGTTATTGTTATCAGTGTTGAAAACAGTACTGTTTAATATTTTATTAGTATTAATTTCTTTTCTTTTTTAAAAAATCTTACTTGCACCAAACATTTGAAATGGGTGCACAAGGTTTTAAGTGCAAGTATTCTTCAAGCCTGGAAATCTTATGATTGTTATGTAAAGTGGTCTAAAAAGCTTTCTGATGTGATGAAAAAGCTCCCAAAGCCAGTTTACACAAATCTAATCTACAATCTCTTTTTTCTTTCAGTCTGCTCATCCCTCTTTTTCGTTGGTTCTTCGCCTCTTCATCCCTGCAGACACCCACAGTCATGAGGATTTATGGCTCTCTTGGCGTCCTATAGATAGAGCTGACCCAGTGGCCAGAGAGGTCCTGAGACATGAAAGCCTGACCTTACTGTGCCCAGCAGGCCTCTGCACACCTGCGGGTCAGCCATGAGGACACTGGGAATCAATTTCTCTCTCTCTCTGTCCTTCCACTCATTCAATACCTTCTTCATCTGTAACTTTAATACTCGCCTTTGTAGCATCTCCATAGGGCTAGCTGAGGGATTGTCCATTACACAGGTGTGTCACACTGTTTTTCACAACTCTGAGATTTTGTTTTGGACTCTAGGTAACTCCATAAATTGTGCTATCATCCTTGGCCAATATGAGATCAAATGGAAGATTTAGTGCAATATTATTATTTAGGCCTATGCATATTAATTAATTTAATTTATTATTGATATTTGATTTATATCAAATATAATATATAAATAATAAATAAAATATATAAATATTTTATATCCAAAAATATGTTTTATTATATACAACAAATATATGTATGCCATTCTTTTTATAGCCTCTTGAGTGGTTTTTTTCCCCTTTTTTCTCTCATTTTTTTCTCTCAATGCCTGACCTTTGACCTAGTTTTTCAGCTTGTCAGGTCTGTGTATGTGAATGGGGCTTGCTGAATTATAGTGTGTCATGAGTGACAGCTGGCAAGAACCAATAAACTCCATCCCGGCATTCCTGCAGAAGACCATTAAAGACCTGTCCCATCGCTTTCTCTGTTCACAGTTGCTGTGTTTTACGCTGCTGTTCTAACGCTGCTCTTTGGGAAGGCATGTGACCAGCTCTGAGGTCTGGCTGTTTTATTTGTAAGATCTAAAAACCCTGGTGCTACATGCTCTCCACCTTTTCGACCCCAACTTCTGCTGCTGCTTTTCAAAAGTCACATTTGGGAGGTCTCACGTACTTCCACAATAATCAGGAATGATTTTTTTAAGTACCTAATTTTGTCCCGAGAGATTTTACATATGAAAAACTTAAGGAAGGTTACATAATAAATCAGAAACAAAGGACATAATCAGAAACCAAGGAAACCAAGCAAACAGAAACTAAACACAGGGAGGAATCCAAAGGAAGCTCAACATAAGAGTCCATAACAGAACAAAAACCTGACAATTTGTGGATTGTCTGTATTCTGGCCTTTAGTTTTTTATAATGCAGTGATTTTAATAACTTGCTACAGTACTTTTTAATGCCATGATGATGCTCAGGTGACTTTGATGCACATAATAATTGTGCAAGACCTCAGAACATAACAATATAGTAAATAATGTAAATTACCATGGATAATGTTGCATATAGTTTATATGAATTCTGCAACAAACGTTTAACCGCTGAAGAAACATTTAAAATTCAGAATGAATTTAAAAAAAAAAAAAAAACAGAGAAACTTTTTTTCATCCAAATGTCTTTAACTCAGTTTGTGCCTAAAAACATTAAATGGAATTATCTTCATTTTCTTAGTTGCTGCTCTCTCTTTCTTACTTTTTTTCTCTCTCCCCATCCATCTTCTTGCTGTAACTGTGAGCCAACCTGTTGTAGCTCTTCCACACCCCCTAAACTTTCCCCTCTAGAGGTATTTGCTTCATTCATTCACTCTCTCTTTCCCCTCACACACCCTTTTGCTCTCTTGGATTCTCACACCCCTCGTCCTGGGACAGTGTACTACAGCGTGTGGAGTCCCTTAACCTGTGCTTGGATTGTATTATTACCTGACGGATCTCCAGTGGACTGGGTCTGTTTCCCGTGGACAGCAGTTTTGCATTCGAGAGGAGGATCATGGTGCAGGGGACAGTGGGACAGTGGGAAAGGTGAGAGAGTGCCTCTGTACGAACTTTGCAGCCCAATGCCTCACAATGCAGAAAGCTGTATATCTATCTAGCTCACTGCCAAGTTCCTTTCTCTCGTTTTCTTTTTCTCGCACACTCTGGACGTGGGCCATTCTCTCAGAGTTTCTAAGCCAGTAGTTCTCAACTAGTTTTGCTTCAGGATTTAGACTTTCTTGGACATCAAGTGGCAATCCATCTCAGTAGAATTAATATTTAATGAGTATTTTTACCCTGTGTAGTTTGGTGCATGGTTTTTGAGGATGAAGCAATGTGTTGTTAGTATTCGTCCAATTTGTCTAGCTTCAACAGAATGAGTTCTGTGAGTTCAACATGAGTTCGATTGGGTTCATAATGTTTACTCATCCTTTAAATAGATGAGATCTTTCCCACTCACCGCGACCCAATAAAAACAGACCTGCGGCCCATTTTAGGGTCATGACCCTTCAGTCGAGAACCACGGGTCTAAGCTACTGCAATTTTGCGTTTTGAAGTTCATTTCCTCAAACATCTACTGATTAGAACTGGTATAATTTGACCCAAGTTCATTTATTTGTTTAATGCGTTTTTTGATTAGGTAATTGTGGAACAAAATCCGAGGCTCAATCCACCATGTGCCGTTCCACTCCATTTACCACTGCGTCTGACGGCTTCAATAGCCCTGCTAATGCAACTAAAAAGCCTTGAACAAAATAATAGAGTGTGTCTGTGATGCCTCCAGTCTGATAGCTTATTCCTTCACGCACAGGCTTTTACACGCCCCTCGAAGTTGAACGGCACTCCGGCTTTAGTCGTACGTACTGCCATAGATGAGCCGCATAAAGTCACTTCATCACTGCACGTCGGCGGCTTGCCTCTTCCTGACGCTGATAAGCCTTCACAAACAGCGTCCTTTCCGGCTTTTATTGTGAGCGAGCGAGTACTGAGAGTATGCGTATGGACATTTGCACTACAAACAGATGTTTGTGAGGACTTTCCTCTCAGTATCTTAAAAACATTCATCGCTGAAGCGTCATTTAAGGATGTTTGGCTCATCTCATGAATGGCCGCTATTGAACTTTGTGTTCATGTTTGATTTTGTGCATTCACCATTGCGCTCCATGCAACAATTGCGTGGACTGTTTGGATTGGCGTCTCTCCATGTGTGCGCTGGTGCGTTTTTGGACGCTCTTAAGAAATGCGCTTAACTCTTAATTTAGAGCTACACATATAATCTCCTGTGAAGTGACCGTACCCAGGAACGGCTAACAAACAGCAGGGCTTGTAGAGAGAGGAAGAAGGAGAATTGGGTCGGCTCCTGTACCTTTACAATCCTTTAAAGTGGGCAATCCAGCTGCACACTCACCTCTCCGGTCGGCCTGCGCTTGTGAGATTACATTCTCTGTATGGTGTATGCAAGTTGCTGTGCGGCAGACATCAAAAAAAATATAGCTTGAGTCACGGCGGTCGCACCTTCCTGTCTGTACGTGAGCGCAAATAATCGCTCGTTCAATCAGATTCATTCATAAATCGCACAATCAGACGGCAGTTTCCAAAGTGCAGCATTTCAAAAAGTCTTATCTGCCCCGTCCAGAGAACCGGAGTCCATGTAAAGTCGTGTAAACTGACTGTGGTACAGAAGTGCTTGAGGTTACATGCTCGAACAGGACTGAGTTTGAGTGGTATGTGCAGAGTTCATGGCCACACAGTTTTTTGATGAGCAATCTGACAGCGTTCCACTGCGTCTGATAGGAAAACGTGCTTTCGGTGCTAACTTTGTATGCTAAGGGCTGCTTAGAAGTGTCTTTCGTGATAACATAAAGTTTTAGCACTACTGTACGTAACAATGCTTTATAGACTCTTCTGCACCCCAGAGAAGTTTGTAAAAGTCGGCGAACCCTCGCAGCTGCATTAATTTTGTGGACTGTCAGAGTCGTTCCCTGCACATAAGAAGTGGCAGTTGTGCAGTAAACCATTGCATTTGGATGGCGGTGGTTTCTGCACAGCTTGACAGTGCTGTCTGTTGGTTGAACAGAGACTCGCTAGTCGTAAATATTCCCTACTGATGTAACCTGACAAAGCCATAGCGGTTCTGTGCGAGATCATCGATTCCATATGGTATGTAGTTAGTTAGCACAGTATTTGGAATGACAGTATTTATTTGGAGAGGAAGCTGTTCACCTGTCTGATGCCTCTGGATTTTGTATGCTTTTACAGTTTGGGATTAGTCCTGATTTCAAAGAGATTTTGCCATAGTTAAGCCAGGAGGCGATTGGGGGTTAGATGCCTTACTCATGGGCATCTTAGTCGTTTCCCGCCGGTACTTAGAATCAAACTCGCGACCTTCGCGTTAAAAGTCCAACTCTCTAACCATTAGGCCACAACTGCCCCGAATTGTGACATATAGATATTTACAGTAAATTCACAATCACAAGAAATATAGTTGCAATTATGACCTACAAAGTCACATTGTGAGATATTAAGTCAACTTTATGACCGTCACACTGTGAGATATCAAATAACAATTATGACATTGACCCCTGGTTTCACAGACAAGGCTTAAGCCTAGTCCCAGACTAAAATGCATGTTTTATATATTTAATATATTTTAAGATATGTCAGTGCAAGTTGCTTTCAGTTAAAACAGCTGAAACGTGCCTTTTAGTCTGGGACTATAGGCTTAAGCCTTGTCTGTGAAACCGGGGGATAAACATACATAGGTAAAAACCTAATTTTACTGGCAGATAAGTGAGGATTTTAGGGTTAATGGAGAAGTTACATCAATGAATTGGTGTCCTTGAGGGGAAACTCTAGAACCTTCTGTCCTAAAGGCAGATTGTACAGTATTTTCGCTGCAGTTCTCACCTTACTCTCTAGACCACACACAGACATAAGTAATAATGAGCAGTCTTGGTGTCTTTCACAAAGGTCAAGTTTGTTGTGAAACTTTGACCTCAATGTCAACTTCCATGTGTGATGTAACCTGCTAGTGTCAATTCACTTTGTTCTCTTGGGAACAACAATGTGTGAAGATATACATATAAACATATAAAAAAATAACCAGTTTTATTAATGCTGTTGCCTAGATGCTTAAGGTTATATTACAGTTCACAGAGATAACACATAGAAGGTAGCCTATTGTCATAATAACCATATTGCAAAAAAGTCCAACTCAGCAAACTTACCAGGAAAACTTAGCTGGTAAAGCTGGCCGAACAAGGAAGACTTGCTAGTTAAGCTAGTTCATTAGCATCCCATGTTGAAGACCAGAATCCAAAACACTATAAATGATGATGGGCAGCTGGTGTTTGTCATTATTTACTTGTTTCAAACCAGTTTGACTTTCTTTCTTGAATATAGAACTAAAAAAAATAGTTTTCTTTTCCATACATTGTTCGTGAAAAATGACCACGGCAGTGGCCTAAAATGACACAAAATCACCATAAAAGCATAATGGTCCCTATGACATACATACGCACGTGTTATAATACAGTTTTCTGAAGACATCCAACAGCTTTTTTAAGGAACAAAGTGCAATACTGTTTAAAAGTTTGGGGTCAATGTTTTTGCACAAAGTCTCACCAAGACTGCATTTATTTTAATAATAAATAATAAAATATTTTAAAATGTAATTTATTCCTGTGATGATAAAGCTGAATTTTCAGCATCATTCAGTGTCACATGATCCAACTGAAATTAGTCTGATATGCTGATTTGCTGCTTAAGAAACATTTCTTCTTATTATTATCAATGTTAAAAACAGTTGTGCTGCTTAATATTTTTGTGGAAAATGAAATAAATGTTCTGATAAATAGAAAGTTCAAAAGAACAGCATTTATTTGCGATATAAATATTTTGTAACATTATAATTTACTGTCCCTTTTGTAATGTTGCAAATAATTTTTGGGACCTTCCATTATATGGAAGAACAACATGTACATTTTTATACAATTATCATTCTTTTTACTGTACAGATTATTATTGTATTGCTATTTTATTATTGTCCTCTGTTGAATTTAATCCTGACACCCTGATACGAATAAACTTAAAAGAATATCATTGTGCAGTACCCCAGTTCCTTAACCTTAAACAATTCTCTTTTATTTGAATAATACCTGTCTCCATCTGAGAGCTATTCATTTCTTAACCGGCGCTCAGCGGGCCTGCACCGCCATATCTGACAGGATAAATGTGGCGGATTATACAGGCGATTTTCAGCGAAGATTCAGCGATTACATTGACTCTGCTAACAGAATAGATCAAAGTGATTATTCTGGATGTGTGTATATGCATATGTATGACGATACCGATCTCTCTCTTCCTCTGTCTTACAGATAAAAGGGAGAGAGCATAGCAGCTAAATAAAGTGGAGAACAAGCCCGTCTCAGGACATCAGTCCAAGGAAGAGGATCTGCCGGCAGAGAGATAAGAGGGGGAGGACAGGGAACGAAAGAGAAAATCAGAGGACGAGAGAGAGAGAATGGGACATTGCGGCATATGGATCTTCCTCTTGTCCCTGTCTCTCTCCCATCAAAGCACCACTGCAGAGGCTGAAGGTATAGACTGCTGACTCATACTTTATCTACATGCGATAGGGCTTCTTCAGTCCCCAGTGAACTGCCAATATCACGCCCTTCAATCAATCACGCTCTGAAAAAGGTTGCAGGCAAGGTACAAAATGGACATTTGCCAAGCATTAAATGCTCAAGCTAAAAAAAAAAAAATAAAGTTAGGTGAGTAACTACAAATGAGTGACTCTCAATACGCAAGAATGGCATTTAACTCTTTGCTTTGGATGTGAATGATTTTAATTAAGTCAGGGGTGTCCGTTCCTGCTCCTGGAGGGCCACTGTCCTGCAAAGTTTAGCCCCAACCCAAATGAAACATCTGAGCTAATCAAGGTCGTATTATAGGCATACTAGTAACTTCCTGGCAGGTGTGTTGAGGCAAGTTGAAGCTAAACTCTTCAGGACAAAAAGAAAGAAAACTTCCAAAAGAATGAAAGAAACTTTAGACTTCCAATTCATGATTTGACTAGCATCTAAAAAAAAGTGTTTTGCATACATTGCGATTTCTTTTACTTTCGCACTCTATTTTTAATATTTGATTAAATATTTTTAAAACAATATATTAGTTGATATGTATAGATGCTAGGTAATAAGTTGCAAATGCTGATGCATAACTATTATGTTATTAAAGCGAGACAGTAGAAAGTAAAAAAGTGAACACAATTAATTAATTTATTGTTATTAGTTGAATACATTCATTAATACTCAGTTTTAAATAATCATATTTATTTATTTATTTATTGAACAATTAATAAGTTACTTCAATGTTGGTGCTTTTTGCCTATTTTTTATTGTATTTATTGTTTTGTTTTTTTATTGTTTATTAGTTGGTGAAATAAACAAATATTAATATTAAATAAATATTATTTATTCTAATATATGTTGGTGCTTTTTTGCCTAATTTATTTATTTATATGTAATTTAATTTTCACTCTTTTTTCAATTTACGTATCTTATTGTTTTCTAGGACAAATAATCGAGATATTAAAGAGATACTGTACTAATTGAACATCATCTATCTTGCTGATAGTTTCCTGTCACCGTTCTGTCCCAAAAATATAAATGTCCTTGATGAGCCCACAGTTCAAATCCTTACAAATGTCCTGTTGTATGAGATTCTTTTGCAATAGTGTTTCAGGGAAGTTTACTTTTAATCATTCCCGTGTGTATCAGTTCACCTGAAGAGTACAGGTGTAGTTTTTTCCACGTGTCCTGCTGAGTCAGCAGGTTCTGCTGCGGCACATATGCAGACGTCCTGCAGCTTGATACCTCTGGGTTGAGCCTTTTAAGATAAATCATTGTAACCCTCTCTGATTTCCATCAGCTTAGAACTGTCTACAAAAAAAAAAAAATCAGTGTGTGTGTTTCTGTTTCACCTTGAGCTGTGTGTGTGAGGGGGGAGAGAGCGAGAAAGAGCAAGAATGTGAAACATATTGAATTCACGCAGGATGGTTTTTAGAGGAGTCTGTCAGGACCAATTACCGACTGAGGCACTAATGCCCCGAAACACTGTAATTTTCCACACCTCTTCAAAATGGCTGTTTGCAGTGACAGACACTTGACTATGAAATGGAAAGAATGTGCTTTCTGAGGTCATGTCCTTGTACTCTTTCACCATCTCTTCCTGCTTTATGTCGAAGCCCTGTTAAATGTAAAAGCAAAAGCAACTTACCCAGTAATCAACCCTTACATCTGTAAATACAAAGGTAGTCACTTCTCATTGCCTTCAGGGCCTTGTTGTCATGTTAATAGTCTGTTGCTTTTAAAGTAAGTAAGTTACCTTATTTCTTTACTGACTTTATGACTCAGCACTGAATGCAGCTCTTTTATGTTGTATCGTGTTAAACTACATCGTCTTCACAGGCGGATGATTTTAATCTAGCAGCAGATTATTTTAGTTGTAATCCTCTTTGCACACAACTGCACAGTCTGCAAGCAGCAGCTGAGATGTATCTAGAGATGTATCTAGAAAGTAAGACTGGAGAGATCTGTTTAAGCGTTGTATGCGATGAAGAGTCTCTCCTGACTGTGGCAGTGCTGTATTGTGGTGCTTTTGAGGGTCGCAGGTATTACTGTGAATGCTAATGGATTTGAGATAGTGAGGGAAAAAATTATAATGATGGAGTGAACTCTGAATCAATCACTGAATTAATCAATGAACAAATGAATGAATGATTGAGTGAATGAACGAGTGAATGAACGAATGAATGAATGAACGAATGAATGAATGAATGAATGAATGAATGAATGAATGAATGAATGAATGAATGAATGAATGAATGAATGAATGAATGAAGGGATAGGGTTTGTTTCATGGTTTAATAATTGATTGTATTATAAAAAACTTAAAATGGCGTGTACATGGCAGATCTTGATTTCACCAAATGCAACATGTTTCTGGATTAACATCTTTGTTGATCCTTGAACAACATTCCAATCAACCAATCAGATTTGAGGGACAAGTTTACAGTTTGTGTCAAGTTTAGGCTTACAACCAGGGTTAGGTGCTTCTACATCAGTGTTATTCACCTATCATTTCCCTCTGATTTTAGGAATAACTTATGGGTAGGGTTAGGTTTAGGGGTGGGGTGGGGTGGGGATAGGCTAAGACAAAATTATCAGACCGGAAGTGGTTCCAGCGCGTCTAACTTGGCAAAATCAGGATGTGCCGTATACTGAAAGTTTTCACCTGAATTAAGATGCCTGAGCTGAGAGAACATCTGCCAAATTCACATTTTGTCCAGTCTGTCTGTCCTCGTCTCTTCCACTGGTTGAATGCCTCTGGACCATCAGCACTGACCGGACCGCTAAAGTTTACTTTTGATGAACTTCCCCATTGCACGAAAGCATTTTTCTCGCTTAGAATGCTGTATGTGAGTGATAAATCACTACAGCCTGCAGTGTTTGTTCCCTTCTGATGTGGGTGGCACAGATTTTCCCAACTCTTGTGAAGCAACTTTTCTGGAAATGAGACTTTTTTTATGTAGTTCCTGCCAGATGATCAATAACGCCATGGCGTTTAATGCAAATACTATTGTTTCCAGAGCTCTATTGTGTTTTGATTTTATAATAGCGTCTGTCATCTTGTGGTTGTTTTGGGGGGGAGAACATTTTCAGGGCATTCTGTGAGCTAGAGCCTTTGAAAAGCCTGGGATGTACTGTACTTGTCTCCTTCGGGGTTTTTTGTATTTCAGATGTGGGTGTGTAAAACTACCTTCTCTGATCTCTGAGATCTGGATGTACATTGTCCGCTACTATTAAGTCTAATCTAGTACTGATTAGCCTCGTCTTCAGAGAGTTGTCAGACTCGACATCTGCAGTCCACTTAGTGCCAGCCGGGACAAGTGTCACAATGATTGTGTAATCACCTCACAAGCAAGGCCACATTCGCACCGATCAAAGACAGATATAAATCATTACTTGGACCTTTTTTCAGGATGCACACTACTGGAAAAGAAGCTCAGAAAACGTCCTGAAAATGCAGGTCATATCATACCACAACACTAGCATTGGATGACTGGACTTTAGGCTACTTGTATTCTGATCAGGTCTAATTCTGTGTCTGTAGTTGCTGTTCCTGTTTAATGTGGTTTCTAAAGTGCAAATCACTAGGCATAAATTAAATTGCTCTGAAAATCTGGTGTGTTTTTTTCCGAGACTACACTGCCATCTCATGGTGAATGCGCACTTTGTGGCTGGGTGTGAACGAGGAAGCCTTGAGTAAAGTGAGGTTGGACCCTTCTATTATTATGGTTCAAAATTGAACTGAGAATGTTTAGTCAGTTTTATTGAAAAATGACGCAAAACTGCAATATAGTAAAACTGCAGTTAAAAAATTAAAAGAAATTCTAATGTTGATAGAATTAAATACTGTTTGATTAAAAAAATAGCATCGTATTTTATAATAGCTTCAAAGAACACTTCATTTTCCAGATTGCTCTACCTTCAAAACAAAGCCAAAGAACATCAGACTTGCAATAGACAAATCTTTTTGTTGGACTAATAAAATACCTGTTGCTTGTGATCTTCTATGAATTTAAATCTGGCTGTCAATTCGATTCAGCTTTCTGTGGGGTGTGTGTCCAATTCCTCTAAATTGTGCCCAACTTTCTTAATATGAACTCTTAGCTATCTTTTAGAACATTTTCACTTATAAAACAGTCTCAGCCATTGTAAAAGAGGAACATTAGTCAAAAATCAATCTCCCTTGTTCTTTTTCAGTATGCCGTACAGCCATGCCTGCAGATATTGTGTTCCTGGTGGATGATTCCTGGTCAGTGGGTCCGACCAGCTTCCAGCAGATCAAAGAGTTCATTGCGGACATCATCCGAGCCTTCCAGGGAAGTGTGGTTGGACAGGAAGGCGTTCGCTTTGGAGTGACTGTCTATTCAGACCTGCCTAGGTCCGTATGCATATTGTATGCTGCATGTGTGAATACTATATGCTCGACCTTGTATCTTAGTAAGCACGAATAAACTGCTTGAATGTGTCCTTGTTCAGGATGCGTATAGCTGTGACGGATTATTCGACTCTGGAGGAAGTGCTGAGAGCCGTGGAGGAGTTGTCGTACGAGGGAGGCAGCAGCCGCACCGGCCTGGCATTGGAATTCCTCGTGGAGTCAGTGTTCAGTCCTTCTATCATCAGAGACAACTCCCCGAAGGTGTGACGCTTCAATCACAATCACTCCAAAACACCTTCTTGCCTAACCCATCTGTGAGATAAAAAAGACCAACTTTACACTGCAAAGGTGGCACAGAAGCTGCATCTAAAGCGCTACATATATATATAAAAAAGACAAGTTCACACACAACCAAAGCCACGTTGGAGCCACAATGGATTTTTAAAATGGCTTTTATGCTGTATTGCATATTTACTCTTAATTAATTAATTAATTTTAGGGCCTCTCAAGTTCACAATTAAAGATTCGAAACTGCTGCATGGTATGATACAGCCAATCAAAATATGTTTGATGTTTATTGTACAGTTAGGAGGATCAGGATTATAGACCAATGACATTTCATAGTGGGTGGGACTACACTCTTAAAAATAAAGGATCCCCCCCCAAAACATTTTTTTTGCAGTGATGATGCCATAGAAGAACCATTTTTGGTTCCACAAAACACCTTTCACTGAACAGTTATTAAAAGAACCATTTTTTCTTGGTGTGACGAATATTTGAAAATAATAACCTTTATCTACTATAAGAACCTTTTGTGCAATGGAAAGGTTCCATGGATGTTAAAGTCACCATGAAATCAAAATGGACAATTCTTCTTTTTTTATGGTATAATGCAGTATTTATTATAAATTATTTATCCTTGCACATCATGATTTTTCAGTGTATATTCCGCGAAAGCAATTCAAAAGCACACTGAGCCGTCTGGACAAAATGAAGTCAAGCTCTACATTTTTTCTTGTTTGAGAAGCCGTTTCACTCAAATATAGGCTACATCAAAATAGGGAAGAAAAGACAATCGCAACTTCCATTTAATCCCGACTTTAAAGCTTCTTCATGGATCTATAGATTCCAATAAAGCACATTTGTTTTGAAGAGTGTAGCTACCCAGCATGAAGGCACATAAATGGAAACCAATCAATGTCACGTTCTTGCTCACAGCTTGCATTGTTTGGCACCTCATTTGGTTAGGACACAGTCTAAATACAGAATACTGAACCGTAATCATATCTGGAATGTATTGAAATGCAAAATTTCCAAATGAAACGTCCTGTCACATACACACAGAACAACCTTCTAATTATATCTCAAAGAGCTGCACCTGCAGTCACTTCATTGATTCTGTCAGGACATCACGTCCTGCGCTGCAGTGCACACACTCTGCTCCGCAGTGTCCCACCCATCCTAATTTAGGGCTCGATTAGGATTCCAAACTGCACAGAGCTGCTGGTCTTGCTGTGCATGGTGCACCTGGTGTGAAGAAACGAGCTGGCGTTTATAATGAACTGCAGAGATTTACCCCTTTTTAAAACTCTCTTTAACATACAGTAATGGCATACTAGTGTAAGGCGCATAAAGATGAACACGGACTCGGCTCGGCCAATGCGGTGAACTTTAGGTGACCCAGGAGATGTTTCTTTTTCAGAATACTCATTTGTGAGTCAGTGTAAGCGACTTTGCAAGTTTGGATCTGCTGCGGTAGGGGAATTATGTATGCAATGAGATGATAATTCATGCTGTGTGCTTTCAAGGGCATCAGTATCAGCGTGATACTCTTAATGGCAGATTGAGTCCCTTAATACAAATTCACACTTTTGGGTGGATTTCATGAAAGCTGTTAAGACAGTTCTCAATTGTGTTTCTTATTACTGTAATGTGAAAGATAAATATATATTTCAGTTGTAAAGTATACATAACCTTTATGATGATTTCAATAAAAAACGAATTATATAACATCATTGTTTTTCTGTAGTGCAGTATAATGAGAATTCTTGTTGAGAATAATGGGAATGGTAAAAGTGCATGATGACTCATTACAGTAATGAAAATTAGAGTGTTAACAATGCTTAATTGTCCTAAAAAATGTCACAATGCAAAATAATAATAATTAAAATATTCCTAAATGTAGGCCTTATTTTCTTTCCTGGTAGCACTTTATTTTACAGCCCTGTTTTACATCTAAGTCCTGTGTATTTACTATAATAACTAGTTGCTAACACTAAACCTAACCTTAACCCATATAATTAACTTATATTACTTTCTCATGTAAGTACACTGTAAATGCACACGCTGTAAAATAAAGTACTATCTTTTTTCTTTGTGGTTAAATATAAGCAGGACCTTTCTCGATAGTCTTTGTGAGATTTACTCTTTAATATATTTTTGTACATCTTTGAAATGTAATGCCTGTGGCATGTCTAAGGGGGATCTACAAGTATATGACCCAGTTTTATTACTTTGTGCGTTGACTGGCTTTATATTTCTGATGTTATAAAAAGTCTCACAATAGACATGTGTTTCACTCTAAAAATTACATGGAAGAAAGGAAAACTGTTTTCCAAAAAGGTTTGCATTGTGGCATCATTTTAATTACAATTAAGCTAATTTTTGAGTGTTCGTCAGGTTTTGTGAGATTCACCCTTTTGCATGTTGGGATATAAAGCATCACATTATGTTTCTTTCTGGCATCAGATTGCTGTTCTGATCACTAATGGCCAATCGGATGATCCAGTGGACGGTCCAGCTAAAGCTGTTACAGACAGTGGGATTTCACTGTTTGCTGTGGGTGAGTTTTCAGACTTGGTGCTATTCATGTCAAATTATTCATTGTGTGTGCGTGCGCATGCTTGTGTGTGCGTTTGTGCGTGCGTGTGTGTGTGTGTGTGTGTGTGTGTGTGTGTGTGTGTGCATGCCTGTGTGTGTGTGCACTCCTTTATGTTTTGACGTGTGACTCAGAGTAACTATAGTGGAGTGATTTACACTGAATGGTAGTATTGGTGAACGTGCCAAGCCATAAAACGTGTATGTTTGTGTGTGTCAGCCTTGTTTCCTTGACTTTCTGACGCTCTTTCTGTTTTGACGCCCAGAGTGCTGAAATAATTATGGCTCATTACCCGGTGGCCAACTAATTGCTGTAATTTTTCATCAAGCTCATTCCTCCTTGCTCCCCTTCAACACACACACACACACACGCACACACACACACACACACACACACCGTGTCCTGCCTTTCTAATCAGTTTTCCCAGAGAGATCTGGCCGTTTGACACATGTACAGCAAGGCGACATGGCGTGACGTTCTCCCATCATCACTCTACAGCTGATAACACTGCAGACGGGTCTGGGAAATATGAGGGTCACTCATGTACACACACACACACCTACACACACCTGTTAAGAATTGACTGCACCTTACAGGCCTCCATGCTATATTTTGTTTAAAATAAAGTCACTTTGGAGCTGTGGTATAGTGACAAGTGAATAGCCTTGGTGATCATATGGGTGATGAAGGTTCGAGTTTGGCCTGCAACGTGCTCTGATCCCATAATCTGTTAGAAATTATGTAGATCTGTGTTGAAGCTAATCTGTGCCTGGGCGATGTGTGTTGCGTGTTCTTCAGGAGTGAGGAACGCCGATCAGTCTGAGCTGAAGAAGATTGTTACAGAACCCCATGAAGAACACCTAATGCTCAGCCCAGATTTCTCCTTCCTCGAGCACCTGCTGCCCAAACTCTCCCGCCGCATCTGCTTCACTGCTTCAGAACCTCCCCGACCTGTGAAACAAAAGCCACCTGGTAAAATGACCATGAGTTTTGCTTATGGAACTTGAGGCTTATCTTTTTAGTATTTATTGCATTTCAAGCTTGTCTAAACACAGTTGGCCCGCTTGTTAAACTGCCCTCCTTGGTTACCATGTATACAGAAATACATGGGAGATTTACATGAACACTTTCATTTAAAAACTCATTATTTATATAGGTTTATTTTTACTTGGCCTGTGATATATTTATTTATTTTTAAAAAAAGAGCAAAATTACACAAAAAATGGCCAAATTACAAATAATTTCACAAATGACAATTATAGAGTTCAGTTCAGCTCTACACAAGGCAATAGCGTCATTATTCGGATCAAGTCAGTTCAATGTTGATTCAATTCAGTTCACTAAAAGTGTCTGCAATGTTAGTATCATTCCAGCTCAATTCCTTTCAAATTTAGTTCTCATCCAATAGTGTCAGTGCAGTTAAATCAATAATATAACTATATATTAATTGTCTTATTAACCCCTTTCTTTTAATAGTGATTAAACGTGACAACATCAATGTAACAGTTAAAACCTTCATTATGATACTGTGATATCGTTTTGCTTATTTATGACCTAAATGTAAATATAAATAAACATTCATTTTAATGACAAAATTTGAGTTATATTACTAATGTCGTAGCACTAACACAGGACGTCTTAATGATTTCATATGTGTTTGTTTGGGAATGATAGCTTGACCTCAAGATTTATCATAAAGGTATCTACCTCAAAATAAAGATCTTAAAAGAAAAAGAAAAAACACCCGATCCTCTCACTTGTGTCACTATTATTAAGTGAAATAAATTACAGCATCTATGAACACTTTTCATATCTACACAAACAGACAGATCTTTTGTAGTAGTAAAGAGCAAAAGTTCAGTTGCTAGGTAGAACTGGTCAGCAACATTAGGACGGCTAGGCTCAGCGAAGAGCTAATTCTATCATGTTTATCCTGTGTGCTGTTCTGTCTGCTGTAGTGCTGGAGAGGATAGTAGGACCTAAAGATCTGCAAGTGAGTGAGCTGAGTTACAGCTCTCTGCAGCTGACCTGGAGTCAGGCCACAGGAGACGTTACCGGCTACCGGCTGCTCATCACCCCAGTGTCTCCAAAGGGCCATCTGCTCCCAGCACAGCAGAGACAGGTGAGACACACTCACCTGTCCATATGCACACCCCATGCAGCACAGCAGATGGACAACTTTTGTTTATGTGGCAACGTTGATTATGTGTTTGCAAGTGTTTGTGTGTATGGTTTCAGAATATATTCTCTTCTTTTTCTCTATCTCAGATTGATCTGAAGGGAGATATTAGTAGTACTCCAGTAACCGGGTTGAGTGCTAGGACTGAGTACTCTCTCACTGTGTACGCCATCTACCCCGGACGCATTGGAGAATCTGCCACTATTATCACAGAAACCAGTGCGTGTCAAACTGTATACACTCTTAGAAGAAAAGGTTCTATATATAACCTTAAATGATTCTGGGTCACTGTGATTTTGCCAAGTAAGACATATTTTGTTGATCCTGGAACAACATTCCTGTCTGAAAATGTTGTCCTAACCCTATAAGGGAAATGATAGGTGAAAAACACTGATGTAGAAGCACCTAACCCTGGTTGTAAGCCTAAACTTGACATAAACTGTAAACTTGTCCCTCAAATCTGATTGGTTGATTGGAATGTTGTTCCAGGATCAACAGAGATGTTAATCCAGAAACATGTTGCATTTGGTGAAATCACGTTCACCAAGGATTCTTTCAAGTGCTTCATACATTGAATTTTTTTAGGCATTTTTCATGAATTTAGTTCATTAATCATTAATTAGAAAAAAATAATAACCCATTAGACATGAGAGTAATTTGCTATTATCTAGCAATTTAAGACATTTCTCCTTATATAGAACCTCACTTAACCTTTTTTTCCTAAGAGTGTACACCAAAAATGTCTCTAAACATGATAAATGCATGCATATATATATTTAGAAATGAATAATGATTATTTATTTGTACGCAAGCTTTCCCATCGTCTGAATGCAATATCCCAGCATGCATACGTACGCTTTCTTTTCAGCTGTTGTGCCACCGGTTGCGAACTTCCGTGTGATTGAAGAAGGACTTTTCTTTTTGCGCCTGGGATGGACGCCTCCGCTTGGAAAAGTGGATGGATATAAAATCAATGTTCCAAGAAGTGGGTAACCAGCAGACATTCTCAAACTGTCTATGAGATACTTTACAGATGTTGTTTTTATTCTCATATATCTTTTCCTCCTCAGCGGACAGACCCGGGCTTATTTATGAGCAGATGCTGACGGGCGACACCTCCTCTCACGTGATTGACACTTTAGAAGAGAATAAAGATTACAAGGTCAACATCTACGCCATCTACCCAGAGGGCACCAGTGAGCCTGTATCTATCACCGGGAAAACTTGTTAGTCTATTTCCTCTTTCTTTCTTCCCCTCATATTTTCACCTCACTCCTCATGCATAAGTCCAAAATAATAAGTGTCATTATGATGGTATCAGAAGAATCCATGCTACAGTTACAGTGTTACTGTTACAGGGCCCTATTTTAACGATCTGAAACGCAAGTGTCAAAGTGCAAAGCGCAAGTAACTTTGTGGGCGGATCCCGGCGCTGTTGCTATTTTCCCAGCGGGATAAAAGACTCTTGCGCCCGACGCAAATGTAAAAGGGGTTGGTCTGAAGTAGCTTCATTATTCATAGGTGTGGTTTGGGCGTAACGTGAAATAAACCAATCAGAGCGCCATCTCACATTCCCTTTAAGAGCCGGCGCGCTTGTTCCATGGCGGATTGCTATTATAACGGCGGATTTGCCGGCGCACGCCAGGAGCGGTTCACAGCCGAGGAAACCGACGTTCTCGTCAGGGCTGTAAAACACAGAGAAGTGACATTGGGGATGATGGGAGAAACCCACCCAAATTAGGTTCGGTTAAACAGGCGTATAATTTGGGTAAATGTGTAGCCTAATCTAGATTTTTTTATTTTATTATCTAGATAGATCTTTTTCACATCTTCACGGACACAACAATGATTTCCCTCGTGTGTTAATATTTTTCCTTGTAATAATGTATGATTTGCAAAAATGAAAACTGCTGCATCTGTTTATATTAGAGAATCAAAGTGGATGCGCGTTAACATTATGGCCAAGCACGCGCCCTTAAAATACCATATCACTAACGCGCAACGCGCCACTGTCTTTAGACTGTTTTTTTCCTGATCAATGGCGCAATTGCTTTCTAAAACTGGAAAATAGCACCATGGAAGTTTTGCGCCGGAACACGCCTTCTCTTTGCGCTGAACCTCCCCCGCGAGCGCAAGTTCATTCCCTAATTTACCGACGTGCGTCTGTGGAGGGAAAAGTCCGCTGTGCGCGGGTGCAAAATAGGAATGATACATGCGTCGGTGTTCAAAGTCAATTGCGCTGGGTGCAAGATAGGGCCCACAGTGTTGCATGTCCAAAAACATGGTATTATGGTAAGCATAAACATTTCAGTCCTCCTGTATATAGGCTATACGTAGAGGAGGACTCTGTCGAAAAATTTGAATATCGTGCAAAAGTTCCTTTATTTCAGTAATTCAACTTAAAAGGTGAAACTAATATTAAGTTTGAATAATTTTTGATGATTATGGCTTACAGTTTATGAAAACCCCAAATTCAAAATTAGAATATTGTAAAAATGTTTTCATAGCTGTAAGCCATAATCATCAAAATTATAACAAATAAATGCTTGAAATACCTCACTTGCATGTAATGAGTCTATATAATATATTAGTTTCACCTTTTAAGTTGAATTACTGAAATAAATGAACTTTTGCACGATATTCAAATTTTTTCGAGGGTCACCTGTTTATACTTTATAATTATAGGACTATGAATAATAATTAAATTGTATATGAAATAGTTTGGCTTGGAATTGTTGTGTGTTGCTGGTTTAGCCACTAGATGGCAGTTTAACACATTTCTTCATGAAAAATCCTGCAGTAAATACTTTGTGATTCTTGTCATGCATCATCATCCCACTCAAAACGCTGTGCACTTCTCCTTCTCTGGATGTTGCAGTGAAACTGGTCCCAGTTGATCAACTGCTGGTGCAGAACGCCACTACAGACACAGTTCAGGCCCGCTGGTCGTCTGTCAGAGGTGCCACAGGGTACAGACTCACATGGTCATCGCCAGGTAACAAGCACTGAGCTGCTTTGATAATAAATGCAGCCTGCTTACAAACATAAATATAAATGCAAATCTCTGCTTGCCTTTTCCCGCAGAGGGACACATAGAAAATGTGAACCTAGGAGACAACTTTAATTTCTACATGGTGCAGGGCCTGCATGCTGGCACAGAGTACACCGTCACTATCAACCCTATCTTTGTGGACATTGAAGGGCCTATTACCTCTGCCAAAGCCAAGACATGTGAGTGCTGCACGTGCACTATAAGGGGCCGTTCACACAGGACGCATGCTTGCTTTGAAAGACAGATAGACGGAGCCAACAGAATGAAACGGGTCTTAAGGTGTTATTTAACTTGACACAGTTTATTAAAAACAGAAAGACTACATAAAGCAAGAAGATACAATGCTGATAATAAATCATCCCAACTAGCAAAAATATATTTAGTTTTGCTGACGTTTCCCATTAAGTTATGTAAATGTTTTTTTTTTATAAATGTTCTCTAAATGTTTAAACACACATATATTTATATATTTACATATATATATATATTTAAAGTCCTCCTGTAGTCAATAATTGTATGTTTGATCCTGGCTTCTCTTGAGACTCCCATCCTGCTTCGCTTTATTTAATGATGTGCTAAAGGTCGCACGGTGACGGGATTGGTTACAAGGTAGTTGGTGACGTACGAAACACCAGCGATTTCAAACCTTGTTTTTGTGACTTTTTTTTCACTGCAGTTTTTTTCACTGCAGCAATACTCAGCAATGGAGTTGTTGACTTATAAATGTGCACCTGGTTTGTCTTAAAGCATATTAAAAACACCACATAGAGATATAAAACAACATTAAAAGCTTGATTTTGGTTTTGTGAACATTAAGGAAACATTCCAATTTATCATTTTGCAAACATTTGGGGAATGTTACTTTTGAATGTTCTCTGTTAACATTTTAAAACCGTTTGAAAAAACGTCCTAATAAAATGTTTCAGAAATAAAATGTCCCATGAGTAATAATGTTTTTGTGCTAACGTTTTGAGAACATCAATAAAGACCAGAGAACATTACTGTAAGTATGTTTGTTCATAACTTTGAGAGAACCTAGTTAGAATGTTAGCCAAAGTTCCAAGAATGTTTCCTGTTAGCTGGGATACCACGTAGAAAGATTATGATGCTCTCTCTCTCTCTCTCTCTCTGTCTCAGTGGAAAGCAGTGCAGTACAGACCCTGAGAGCATCTGCGGTGAGCACTAGCAGCGCTGTTATCTTGTGGAACGGTGTACCTGGAGCCACAGGCTATAGACTGGCTTGGGGTCCTACTGCAGGTACCCCAAAAAGTACCTTTGCTGTTCTCCTAGGATCACATTGTCCTGAACTTGGCCATTCTCCACTTTCCAACTTCACTTTGTAGTCTGCTTCTCTTTTTTGTCTCTACTTTTCTTTCATTTCCTCTCCCTTCTCTCTCTCTCTCTCTCTCTCTCTCTCTCTCTCTCTCTCTCTCTCAGTAGGAGATTTATAGTCTCTTTTTCATGGAAGCGACAGGTTGGTGACAACATGAGGTGTTGCTGTGCCGCCTCATGACTCATGCCGTCAACTTTATCTGTGTGTTTAGGAGAATTTGTGTGTGTGTGTTTGTTCGGGGCTCTGTGTGGAAGAAATGAATTGATGTCACCTCTGAGCACCCCCAAAAGAAGAGTCTTTGAAAGTGACACCTTTCTGTCACTGTGATGGGCTGCAGGCCCCTGCTTTAAAAGAGCGACCTGGAAGAACATTCTGAGGAAGAAGTGCTCTGTGACTCATACCACACGCTCTGACACATATAGATGAGGCTGAGGATGAGTTTATGGAGAAAAGGAAGATAAATGAAGGGCGAGAGAGGCTAAATTAGGTGTTCGATGTTTAGTATTAAAAAAAAAAGATCACGTGTGTGTGTGTGTGTGTGTTTTGTGAGTGTGTGTGTGTGTGTGTGTGTGTGTGTATACTGTATACTATGCAAGTACATATATATTTTTACATATATATTTTTGATGCTGTACATACCTCTTTTATCCGTTTATGTGTGTTTTATATATGTATTTATGTGTGTTTATGTGAAGAGTTCACAGGGAGAGATCGTCCCAGACAGCTGGCTCTGAATGGCAGCACTACTAAGTACGTTTTGAAGAATCTGGCCCATGACACGGAGTATGTGCTCTCTCTTTACGTGCTCTTTGGTTCTGTGGTTGGGCCGGGCATCCCCGCTACATTCAGAACCTGTGAGTGACCTGAAACCTTCTCCTGTTTTCTTGATAAACACATTCTGACAGTTAGCAGTGACTGCAGCTGCTTATCGGTCGAGTCTTATGTCATGCGTTCTGCTCCCCAGCGCCTCTCGGATACGTGTCAAATTTTAAAGTGACCTCATACACCAGCTCGTCCATCAATGTGGAATGGAGTCCTATTGTAGGGGCCACAGAGTACAAACTCACCTGGAGTTCAGGTAAAAACTGTTCATCTACAAAATCTAAATCACTGGCATGTGTCCAGTCTGTTTTAATAAGGCCCGTACAATTATAATTCCTTATTTTGATTTGTGTTGTGCATGTGTGTGTGCTTTTGCTCCCAGAATTTGTGCGTCCTCAGAGTCGTTATCTTGACCGCAGTGTTTTACAGCACAGCATAACTGGTCTTCAGCCACACACGCTTTATTCTGTCAGCATTCACGCTCTCTACAGCAACACAGAAGGGCCAGAAATCACCCTCTCGCAGCAAACAGGTACTTTTTACAACAATAAACTCATTCACAGAAATATTTTTTTGTCATGGAAGAATAACGACAGTATTTGATTAAACCTTTTTTGGATTTTTTTTCTTCTGGATTTATTAACTGTCCTTCTGTCTCAAGACACCCAAACGCTCATTTAAAGGAATATCCTGAGTTCGGTACAAGTTAAGTTTGTGATTACAACAAAAATTAATAGCAAATTGTCTCACATTTTCTTTAAAAAACGTAAACATTTAGGTCACAGTGAAGCATTTACAATGCGGGAAATTTGCAAATGTTAAAATACTGTTTCAATAATATAGACATTGGAAAAACAATATATGTGTAAAAAGTAAATTACTAACATTGTATGTATAAAGTGATATCTGATTTTACATATTTGTTGCCATTACAATGTAACTCCATAAACCCTAAATCGTAAATTAAATCTAGATTTAAAGTGATAACCTTCACATTTCTGCTTTTAAATCCTCCAAAAATTGGCGCCATACTTAGACTGTAGGAAAGCTGTGCCAACAGTTCTTGATCTATTCGGTTTGGTTTGACTGCTCAGTTTGGCTCTGTATCTTCTTTCAATGACAACTGGTTGACAGTCATTTATCAGAGCCATGAGAAGAAAACTCTGCTCAGTTAATTAAACACTTCAGACAGTCAGGGTTCGGGGATATGGAGATGTTCCGCCCATTGTTCCAGTGGGATTGTGGGATATCAGGAGATTGATTGACAGCTCCTGTGTTTGAGCCCCCAGCTTTAGGACAACAGTTATATATAGAGCAGTGTTTTTTCTGAAGCTCTGTGTGTGTGCGTGCATGCATGTTTGCATGTGTGTGTGCGCGTGTGCGTGTGTTTCACTGCTGTCAGCCTGACTGTTATCAGCACATCTTCACAGCAAAACGGCTACAGTACACTTAACACAACGCAAAAACTAATGTATAAGTCTTTGTTTGACCTGTTTTGACTTAAACGTGTCTTACATATTGGACTATAATCCTTCAAGGGGCTTCTAGATTTAATACCTTAAAAATATTAAATAAATAAAAAATATATTTGAATGAATTTCAAATGTGAATGAATTATAATTGAATAATCTTTAAATAATAAATATATTTCTTGGACTTTTATCAAACTTGGTGTCAATAATAGTTGTGCCATATTGTTTTGCAGCTTCTTTAACTGACTCTGAGCTGATTGAGACAGTTCGGGATGTACAAGTTGTGGATATTGGCGCCAGCTCTTTTAATCTGGCCTGGAAGAAAACTCCAGGGGTCACCGGGTACAAGATCACCTGGAGCCCCTTTCATGGTGGGCACCGGCAGTCCTCATTACACTCCATTATCATTGCATTTCATTATAATCCATCCATCATCTTCACTGTTCTGTGTATTTTCTCTTAGGTGGAGAGAAGAAGAGTGAGGTTGTATCTTCTTCCGTCACATCCTTCACCATCACTGATCTGCCTGCAAGTTCTGCCTACAAAATCCAGGTTTCTGCAGTGGTCAAAAGCAAAGAGGGAAGCCCAGTAATGGTGACCGCCCGCACCTGTGAGTCTGCTTGTGTTCGTGTAAATGTACAACGGTAAGCATGCAAATGTACGTATTTTGAAGAATAATTGCTGTTGTGTTACAGTGGATCTGCCCAAAGTGACCGGATTTAGTGCTCTGAACACCACCGACAACAGCACTGTACTGAACTGGACCAGAGTGACCGGAGTGTCTGGATACCTGCTGTCCTGGAGACACATTTCAGGTCCATATGCATCCACATTTACTCAAAAATCCTAAATGTGCACACAGAAATATTTCTGTAGAGATAAAGGATAGCGTATGAACATGCAAACACATGACGTCAGAGTGAAAGATATAGTTGTATAGATATGGCATAGGCCTACTCTATATTGGTATTTAAATTTCATTTTTTTTTAATCCATGTTAAAAATTGTCCACATTGGCTGAATTTTTTTAATAAAATAAAATAAAATTATAGATTATTTAAATATCATATATTTTATCATATAATATATAGAGGTGATTATCCTGGCTCTAGGCTCTAACACAGAACAAGGAGAATGGCCGTTTATTTGTTAATGAGTGTTGCTAAATGGCAGGGCAAAACTAATTTCAGATAAGCTCTTGTAATAAGAGTTCCTCCCACAAAAGCCATTTTGTCTGATATGAGACATAAAAAAAGAAGAGAATAGACAACGTAGATAATGTCATGATGAGATCTGTGATTCATTCCTGTTATGGCGATGACGTCAACGAAGCCTTCTAATGAGGGTGTCCTTTGCTTGAACATGAAGGTTATGAGGGGTTTGAAGGTGGCTTTTATTCTGAAGCTTTTGACTCTTACAAGACCGTCGTCCTGAGAATGCTTACATTTTGATGTTTTTTTGAAGTGATTAAACTGGTATAAAAGATTTATGACGTATCTCAAGTATTTTGAGTCATTTATTGGATCATTTTGCAGACAATAGCCTCTCCCAGATGTTCCAGTTTTCAGTTTCCTACTCCTGTTTAGTCACATTGATGGTGACGTTATTCTGTCCTAATGCAAATGCCTCTCTTTATGTTCTGTGTAGAGGTGGACTTCTCCTCTGATCTGCTGAGCTCTGGCTTCACCTCCTATAAGATCCGAGATCTCCAGTACGGCAGAACCTACATCTTTTCCATCAGACCACTTTATGGGGAAGTGGAGGGTCCAGTCACAACCATCACTAAAAGGATCTGTAAGGCCTTATCTCTGCAAATATCATTAGCATTTTACATTTTTAAATGCTAATCACTTATATTGTAAGGCATGAACGATGTGCTAGACACATCAGGTGTAAATTATGTTCTCTGTTCATGTCATTATGTAGTATCACAACTCATCATTTAGAAAAGTGTATGTATCTTTAAAACACACTACCGTTCGAAATTTTGAGGTCAGTACGTTTTTTTTTATTTGTTAATCAAATATGACAGTAAAGACATTTATAATACAGCAAATAATTTCAATTTCAAATAAATGCTGTTCTTCTGAACTTTCTATTCATCAAATAATCCTGAAAAACAAAAATATTAATCAGCACAACTGTTTTCAACATTGATAATAAAAATAAATGTTTTTGAGCACCAAATCATATTAGAATGATTTCTGAAGGATCATATGACACTGAAGTAATAACTGTTGAAAACTCAGCTTTGCCATCACAGAAATAAATAACGTTTTAAATTGTGTAAAATATAAAACAGTTTAAATTGTAATAATATTAATGTTTTACTGTATTTTTGATCAAATAATTGCAGCCTCTGTGAGACTTCTTTTAAAAACATTTAAAAATCTGGTAACTCTTTACAACCACATGTCAACTGATTTTAACCCTAGTCTACTAATACTCTACTAATGAGAGTTAGTTGACTTGTACTGTTGGTGCAACATTACTTATATAATGGTGTTAAAGGGACCATCAAAATAAAGTGAAACCAAAAATCTTACCGACTGCAAACTTTTGAATGGTAGTGTATACTAAAAGTAAACACTGGTTTATTTGAGCTCAGGACTTTTTTTTATGCTCATCTTACAGTGGGAGCTCCTTATCTCATTCCTGTCCAGAGCTTCACGCCGGCCTCTGTCTCCACTAACACCAAGAACAACGACATGCACCTCCACACCACAACCAGAAACACTCGCACCCCAGTGGTCAAAGCCCCCAGCACACCCACTACCACTCAGAGACTCGCTGCGAGGCCTCAGATCACAATCGGCCAAACGGCCTCAGCACTGACCAGAATTACTACAGTAAATGACCAAACCACCCTGTCTGTCGAGACGCCCCCACCTGGACCAGGTCATTCAAATTAAATGTTGTCTTAATCAGTTTAAATCTATATTTTGCACTTAAAATGTTTACATTTCTGCTAATTTCTGCTTTAATTTTTTTTTAATTATTGATTATTATGCACCCAAAGCAATAATTTGCTAGTTATTCATGACTTTTTCCCACCCTCTCAGTGACCCTCAGAAGAAAACAGGCTTTTTTTTTTTCTTGCTTTTCCTTTTTAGACTTGTAAATGTCCCTCTTGCATGTGAAATTTTAAACAAGAACCCTTTCTAACAGGCACCTTTAAATATACTGCTCAGTTTGCTGAAATATACCACAAAAATAGACTATTAATCATTGTTTTCCCATGGTTTGAAGCTTATAAGAAGTGCAATTTCCCAGGAATTACCCAAAACAAAGCAAAAACAAAAAAAACGTATTATTTGATGTTTCAGTCATTAAACATTTAAAGGGCCGGTTCACACAAAAATAAAAATTATGTCATCCTTTACTCATCCTCATGTTGTACCTGTTTGACTAAAGATATTTAGATTTTTTTTTTTGAAAAATGACCATTTTGGCATCGTATAGACAAAAACACAGAAGAAAGAAAGTCATACAGGTTTGGAACATGAGAGTGAGGAAATGATGACAGAATCATTTTTGGGTGAATAATCATTTTAACTGAATCTTCAAAAGCAGACATTTTACTACACTGTCTACCCACTCTAAACAGTGTGTGAATGAATTGTGTGCATCTGTCTGTTAGTGTGTGGCAGGGTGAAAGCAGATATTGTGTTTCTGGTCGATGAATCCTGGAGCATTGGTACTAATAACTTTGGCAAACTGAAGGATTTCCTGTTCAGATCCGTCACCTACTTCCCCACTATAGGACCTAAAGGAACACAGGTAGGACATGTTAATGCTCTAGCATATATTAAGTGAAGAACTTTACACCTCATTCGGTATCATTCTGTGTCTTAGTCATTGAATCAATAGTCTCAATCATTTGCTCTGATCAAACATCTAATGCTTTGAGTGTGGAGTGAACCGTCTCATTAACTTGCCTTAGATAGCAGTAGTCCACTACAGTGATCAGCCCAGGATCGAGTTCAACTTTAACTCTCACAAAGACCGTAGCTCCGTTTTGAGAGCACTCCGAGAAGTCCACTATGGAGGAGGGAACACAAAAACAGGTTTATGTGCACATTTAAAGATCAAAAATAGTTGATGACACATATTAGGGTCCAATCTGATCTGAAATTTGACGATTGTGAATGTGTGTGTGTGTAGGTCGTGGGATCAGCTATGTCCTAAGGGAGATGTTTCAGGAGTCTTTGGGTATGAGACAGGAAGTCCCTCACGTTTTAGTGTTGCTGACAGATGGAAGAGCTCAGGATGATGTAGAGCCACCGTCCAGAATAGCGCATGCTCTGGGTGAGTAATATAAACTGCAATACAGGAATAGCCAAACATTCATATATGACTAAATATACACTATTGTTCAAAAAAAAAAAGTAAAATGTTTTTGAAAGAAATCTCTTTTGCTGACCAAGGCTGCATTTATTTGATCAAAAATACAGTGAACAGTAATATTGTAAAATATTATTACCATTTTTCAAATAACTGTTTTCTATTTTAATCTATTTTTGAATGTAATTTATTCCTGTGATGACAAAGCTGTATTTTCAGCATCATTAGCCCAGTCTTCAGTGTCACATGATCCTTCAGAAATCATTCTAATATGTTACTCTCATTGTTGAAAACTGCTTAATATTTCTGTGAAAACCATGATACTTTTTTTTTCAGGATTCTTTGATTCTTAGAAAGTTCAGAAGAGCGTTTCTTTGAAGAGGAGATTTTGTTTTTTTAATGATTTTTATTGTCACTTTTGATCAATGTAATGTGTCCTTGCCTAATAAATGTATCGATTTCTTAATAAATAAAAAATCGCACTGATCCTAAACCATAAAGTATGGTAGCATACTTTATAACTCTTTAGTATAAGGCCGAACTTCAGTTTTTGGTATATTTGTGTTTTAGGTGTCAGTGTTTTGGCCATCGGCATCGCTCACGCAGACATTGAGGAGCTGAGGAAAATCGCCTCCCCCACCACTTACAAGAACATCTTCTTCGCCAGTGATTTTGACGATCTTCCGTCCATCGAGAGAGAGTTTATCAGCAGCATCTGTAGCGAGGCCTTACTATCAGAGTTCAAACAACAGGACGAGGTGGGTCGTGCTGATCAGAGTGGAATTATGGGTAAAATTTTCACAATACATAGGCTACTGCACAAGTCAAAATTGTATATGTCTTTGTCGTAGTCTGCTCAACTGGACACACCTACAGATGACCCAGAAGCTTTCGCTAAACCAGAAGGGCCCAGCTGTCCTCTTAGCTGCAAGGTAAACGCTTCCTCTACATCCTCATTACAGCGGTCACACCATGTCTTATATGAAACCTCATTCCCAGTTTGTTGTTGTTCACAGGGTCAGAAAGGAGAGAAGGTAAGCGGCTACCATGTTACTGTGTGCGATTCGATCATAGAATTATAAGTGATGACATGATAATATCTCATTTCTCCGCTGCAGGGCGATGGAGTTGGTCATGGCGGCTTGGTATGTTCGACAGTTTCAGCTCTTTCCTTCTTTCTTTCTCTCTAATCTCAGTGGCTCACTTCATAATTCTGTTTGAACTCTGACAGACAGTCTTTCTCACTTTGGTAGAGGCCTTTACTAATGTAACATCACTATTGTTATTGCTCATACTCAGAAATAGGAGTTTGAACAAACCCTCAACCCTAAAGGCCTGTTCACACCAAGAATGATAACTATATACTAAGTATTTAACTTATTTAGCTTATTGAGTAGAGGTGTGCTATAACTTTTCTTAGCAATAAGACTAGGATATTTGCCTTACATATGATCAATTGGACTAAAACTTCCCATAGACTTACATTGAAAGAGTAATTTTTAGGGACCAAAGTATCACAGACACTTACAGTGGGCCCTTTTGACTTTGCTAAAATAAAATAAAACAAAATATAAATATTAGATAAACTTGCATTTAAGCCTATTTCAATTAATTAGAATAGCCTTAGTTTTAGTTCACGATAACAACATTGGTTTTGCCCACACAATTTCTTCAGAAAATATAAAAATGTAGTGTCTTGCAGTATATATATATTTTAAGTGTGTTTCTGGTAACATTTTAGTTTAGGGTCCAACTCTCACTATTAACTAGTCGCTTACTAGCTTGCATATTACTAGGATATTCTCTGTTTATTAGTACTTATAAAGCACATATTAATGACTTACTCAATTTCTGCGTGACCATATTCCACATCCCTTAATCCTACCCAATACCTAAACTTAACAACTCCCTTACTAACTATTAATAAGCAGTAATTAGGAGTTTATTGAGGCAAAAGTTGTAGGTAATAGTTAGGTAATAGTGAGAATCGGACCCTAATCTGTGACCGTGTTTCTTTTTCAAATATTTTTCTGTTGACACAGCGACTCAAGCAAGGCCCGGGGCATTATGACTCATTCTCTCTAAAGGTCAAAGGGGAGAAGGGTGAGCGGGTGAGTACATCCAACATCCGAAGCACTCATGCCGTTCCACAGCGCAAACTTAAATAAACATAAATAAAACACCCCAGTCCTCTCCGTAATTACACGCTTATGTTTGTTCATTACTGGAGCATAAACCGAGCCGTTCTGTTAATGATGAGATTGTTTTTGTGGCTCGGTTGTTGTTTTAGTAGATTAAAGGATTAAATATAATTAATAATATCACAGTTCTTTCTCTATGCGGGGTGCTATTCATACTTTCATTTTTTCTCTCTTCCTGTTATCTCTTTGAGAAGGCGACACATGAAAGTGCTTGTCATATCAAAGCGACTCTTATGAATAACAAACGAAATGTGACAGGTCTTGCTAACAAGATCAGCATTGTTCTAGATGTTTCCTTATTTATTTTTGTGATATGTATCCATGCGAATGCGTGGATTTTATATCGCTCTATATTTGATTTCAAAGCAATAAATGCACTGAAGATGTTCTGATGTGTTATATTTGAGCAGCATCAAACAATTTCTGTATTTGTGTATGTTTTGTTTTGTTTGTTTGTTATTTTTATCTGTATTATTCCCAATCCACACCCATTTATCAGGGTCTTCCCGGAACGGATGGCATCCCAGGGTTACCAGGACGACCCGGTAGAACCGGACCCCCTGGTTCTCCTGGACAAAGGGTAATGGATGAATTCAAATTCAAGCATCAGTTTAGTACTGCAAAATATGTAATGAATGTAACTTATTGAGAAGATGTTGTTGATTAAATGTGTAAATGTGCCTAAACAATCTCATAATCTGATTTAGGGATCAACTGGAGTTCCTGGTGACATGGTAAGTGTCTCATTAAATCTCACAATATAAAGACAATATTGGTGGTGGTATTTAAATCGGTATATTCTGGAAATTGTAGGTAGTTCACTAAATTAAAGCATGTACGCAATGTCCTACATATCATGCATATCTTAGTAGGAGAATTGGGAAATATGCAATTATGTTAGAGTGAAGTAATGAGGAATGATTATGACAAGTCAGTAATAGTATAGAGTATTTGCCCCTATTTTCTCTTAAAGTTTTACCCTTTTTTATTAGATGTTTTAGACAAGTTGATTATTCTCTGTGTAATTGTGACATCGATTGTGTTTGTGCGATCACTCTTTTTTCCACAATCTTAGGGGCCTCTTGGTAATACTGGACCTAAAGGGCAGAGAGGAGAGAGAGTAAGTTTAGACATTGATAAGCATTTCATATGTTTATTTTTTATTTTATTTTATTTTTTATTTTTTAATAAATACATTTAAATCAAGTTGACCTATATTGACTTTATCTTTTCGTGTAGGGTGAGCCAGGCTATGTGATGGGAGGTATGGAGGTTATTCCAGGGCGTAAAGGAGAACCTGGATCTTCGGTAAGTGATGTTATCATGCTAAAAAGCTGTTTATAAAATGAAATAGATTTTTTCAAGGTTTTCATCGTTTCTCTCTTGATTAAAAGGGCCCTCCAGGTGCTCCAGGGGTCCCAGGGGTATCAGGTCCTCCGGGACTCCCTGCTCTGCCTGGGCCTCCGGGGTCTCCTGGACTCTCTGTTAAGGTTAGTATGAAATATTCTGAGGATGCACACATGAAGTAATCTATATTATAACCGGTAACACTTTATTTCGATAGTCCACTTTAGACATTATGCTAACTATAACTTGTAACATGTCAGCTAACTCCCATTATGAATAGACTGTCCATTATCTGCTAACAATTTATTTTGATGCTTCCCCTACAAGACATTCTACATGCAACAACATGTCAACTTATTCTACTTACCCAAACCCTAACACCTAACCCTTACCTGAATACAGTATAATAATATTATAGTCTATATTATAATCTCATGTTAGTTGTGTTGAGTGTGGCTTTTTAAATTACAACTTAAGGCTATGCATATAAAATGGCTCGAAATGAGTTTCAGTTGGTTGTTGTTGTTGTTGTTTTTTTACTTCCTCTTAGGGCGAGACTGGAGAATCTGGTCCTAAAGTAAGACATCCACTGCACAAGCAACATTTTACCATTAAAATATACATGTAAAATACAATGTGTGATTATAATGCTTCTCACACTCTCTAGGGTCCACGTGGAAAACCAGGTGCCAAAGGAGAAAAAGGGGAACATGGGAATAACGTTAGTGCATGTTAGAGTTACTCTCTTAAAGCTACAGTGTGTATTATTATTATTATTATTAGATTTAAAATATTTTCTCCTATATGCAAGAACTAGCTCTATAAGTAAGCCATTTAATAGGTTGATTGAAATAACGAAACAAGTAATTGAATTTGAACTTGTGGATGTGTTTGTCTAGGGTCTAGCGGGTTTACCAGGGCCAGTAGGAGTGGATGGACTTCCAGGACTTCCTGGTCAGAAAGGGGAGAAGGTGGGTGATATCTAAATATCTAAAACAGCTTCACGTTTCATTTTGTATTTTCAGCAGTGATGTAAAAGTTATTTTAAGCAATGGCTTCCTACAGCTTGCACAGGATAGTTGAAATGCATAAATTAAATCTCTCGGCTCATCTGCCTACTATCGTTTTGGAAGTCTCATTGTTCGGACGGAGTGCTGTAAAAAATTGCCCTTCCTCTCTGTCAGAACTGCACAAAGCTAAAATTAGAGCAGCTGGTTGTTTGATTGAATTTCTTTTGTGTTAATCATAAAGGGAGAGGAAGGTATCGGAATTCAAGGTGTCCAAGGTCCTCCTGGGCCAGCTGGAGAGAAGGTACATATCTCTTATATACACAAACCACATTTATTATTTATCATTTATTTAACTTATGTATGTTCTGCTGTTAACAAATCTTAAGAGTATTTAACGGTAATCATTTTTCAGGGTAATACAGGGATACAAGGCCCAAAGGTAAGCATGTTGGTTGTAAAATCAATGGAGAATGACAGATGATTGTCTCTTGCAGTGTGTAATTTGTCGTTTCCATATTCATCCAAAGGGCGAAGTAGGAATCCAAGGAGTCCAGGGAATCGCAGGCCCTCGGGTTTGTCAGACTATACACAACCATTTCACCATCAGAGTGTTTTATCTGTCAATTCATGCTGTTAATCATATCTGTCTTCCACTGTGAATCAGCATGCATCTTTTAACAGATGTCAGCCTTAGATGCAATCTTGTTTAATACATGTTAAGTGCTTCATAATGACGGAGGTGTTTCACTGTTGTTGTGTTTTTAGGGGAAAAAGGGTCTTAAAGGAGATCAAGGAGACAAGGTATGAATTTTCTCAGGCACATAAACGATTAGCTTTTCCACCATGAAAAAATCTATCACGTCATGTCAGTGCTTTTGTCTAGTGCTGCTGCTGCTCTGTATTTAATTTAATCCTACATACAAAGGTTTCAACAAGTTCAAAATAATGGAATGTGAACTTTAAAAAAAAAGCACTAAACATCATAATGAGAACCTATATTGTTCATTAAAAGATGCTCTCTGAGATTCTCTGGATTTTGATTGGCCAATTATGTTATTCTTTGGTCTTTTGTATTATGATGCTTAAAGGACAAGTTCGGTATTTTACACTTAAAGCCCTGTTTACAGATCGTATCTGATGAAATAGAACGGTTAAGATTAAAATTTGGACACATGCTGCTGTCGCGAGAATTTTAGGTTTATTTAGGACCTATTTTGCCAAACGTGTCACACCCGTGATTCTTCCGTTGAGAGCTTGAATAATAGACACTCAAGCGGCGGAGTAATACCGCACCTCACACAGCACATTCAATACAAGTCATGGAGTTGGACAAAAACTACGATAAAACCTGTTGGAATGCATCTTTTTCAGCGATTTTTTTTGGGACCGTATCAGTGAACACCCCTGACCACTCGGTGAGTTTCACGTCTTTGTAAACGAAAGTTTAATGTGTTTTAGGAAGGAATCTTCCAGTGGCCATAGACAACCATTGTGGGGGTGAGGGGGGAAAGCGATATAAACCTAAAATTCTCGCGACAGCAGCATCTGTCCAAAGTTTAATCTTAACCGTTCTATTTCATCAGATACGATCTGTAAACAGGACTTTAAGTGTAAAATACCGAACTTGTCCTTTAATACTTTTGTATTATGATGCTTAAGTGTATATTTTACTGTTTGGCAACCTTGACAAGCTACTACATGATAGTTTACAATCTCTTGTATCACTCCTCTGGCTCTTTCCTCTCACATAATAGAATATTTTCATCTCAAATTGATTTGTTTATTTGGTAAACAATCATGTTCTAAGTTGCAGAATGTATAGTCAGCTGGTCATAAGACCTGACCACCCTCTCAAGTGTATTTTGTAATAACCATCTGATTTTAGAGACATGTTTTGACACCTGACCTTTGTTATCAACTACATAAACTACAAATGTTAAATCCTTCAATGTAATCAACAACTGCATTTATTTGACAGGGTGAACGTGGGGAATTCGGGCCAATCGGGCCTCCAGGAATTGCAGTAAGTTTATCAATTTTACCTGTTCACATCCCTGAAAAATATAAAATGGCGACTGCAGGAAAGGTCAGATGTGTGAGATGAACCAGTTAATGGATTTAAATCACTTCCCTGCACTTGAACATTTAAAAAAAAGCTTTGTTAAAAAGTTAAATCCTTATTTGTTTGTTCGCTCTTCAAACTTTTCCACTCTGTATGGTTCTGTTGAAGTTCTATTAAAAGCAAGAACGAGCGGTAAATCTCTGGGGAAATTAAAGGAGTCGATTAAGAAATAGGAAAACCGCCTCCTCTCTGCTCTCTAGCCAGTGATGGACTCCAAAATCCACGTCAGAGCTCCAGATCCACATTATCGACCTGATTAAAAAAGGAAACACCTGGATGGAGTTTCCACCTAATAATGAGAGAATGACACGTGCGAAACATTACGAACTACTATATTATTATATCCTTCACATGCAACCTTGTCACTGTGTGTCCATCTCTGGCAATTCCGACTTTCAGTTACTTTCAAATTAAACTTACGCAGTCATTATTAAACCCAAGCCTTCAGAGAGGAGATCAAGGAAACATTTCTAACTCTTCGACTCCTCATTATCGCTCGGTTCTCTCAGAAACAGTGCGGCATGATAAAACGTTTGGTTTGGAGCTCTACCGCAGCTCACAGAGAACCAATACTCCTCTCAAAGCACCTGAGGTCATTCATATTTGCTGAATACTAATTTCATAATTCTTGCAATGATTAGAGGGAAAGCTTACTTTCTCTTTTTTAAACTGTAGGGCTTCCCTGGAGCTGCTGGACGAAAGGGTGATGAGGTGAATCTAAACTCTTTTCTTCATTTAATCAGATTTAATACTTCTACATTACACTGCCCAAACTATGAGGACATCCTCTTCTAAATAACAGTTTTACTTACACCCTACAATATAATCAAATACATAGCAATGTAGTCATTGACTTTCAATGTTTCAAAACCTTCACAGGATGCCATCATTTAATTGTCCCTGTTGTGTAAGTTTGTGTCCGCGAGTGAAAGTGGCTTCTTCTCACATTAAGTGTCTGTAGTAAATGAATACATGTAAATCTATGACATAAGCACTTATAGAAGTGTACAGTTGTGTGATTTATATTTCTGTGCTTGATTCACAGGGGCAGCGCGGTGCTCCCGGTGACCCAGCTAAAGGGGTAGAAATGATGCCTTGGCTTAGTGTCTCCTCTAACACATTGTGTTTTTACTTAAAAATACACTATTGCTAACATTTCCCCTCACGTTTCACAGATACTTGGTCCTCCAGGGAAAAAGGGCGCCAGGGTAAGATAATCAAAAATCAGTTTCATATATATATATATATATATATATATATATATAAATGTGAACAATTGTTTACACCAAACCTGGTAATCTTTGGGTCCCACAAACAGATGCTGTCTTGTTGTTGTTTTATTGTTTTGTTTTTTGAGCTCATGACTCAAGTCAGAGATTTATTTCCCTTTGGGTTCCCTTCATCTCCATTGATGAAAACAAGCAGTGCATCCAGCGCTTGGGCAACTTAAACACGGTTAATTAGTGCCGTGAGCATCGATATGAATCCAAGAGCTCCTCCAGGTCTGCGTGTCAATGAACAAACAAAGCAAAAAAGGACAGTTTTATAAACTACAAAGTTTTGATGCAAGTCCCCAAACACTCCAGGGGTAAAATCTGTGATTCGCGCATTTCATTAAAGGGTTTAGGTGATAACCCATATTGGCCAGTCGGTGATGTTTGTTGGTTGGTTACATGTTGTTTGAAATGGTCAATAGTAGAGAGATTTAAGCTAGGTTATTTTTTTCTCCCTGAACTGGATATAAAGGGGGACGTCGGACAAGTTGGGCCATTAGGACCACAAGGAATGAAAGGAGATCAGGGTGATAAAGGTGAAAAGGTAGGTGTGGGTTTGTTGTTTTGGATGTTAAAGAACAATTAATTGCATTTATTGATTAGCTGCCAATCTGAATGTATTGATTTATTGTCTTCTGGGATTTTAAAGGGCAACCCTGGATTTGGAATCCCCGGTCAGCCTGGTCCCAAGGGAGAGAGTGGAGAAAGAGTGAGTGTTTATGAGAGGTTAGCTTTTAGAAAAGCTAATATGACACAATGCAGAAAACTGGAAAAAATGTCCACACACTTATTTTATTTCTTTAGATTTTATTCAACAACAATCTTTTAACTTCTCAGATCTTCAGAAGGAAATTGGAATATATGAATTAACCCTAGTTATATATACTACCATTTGGGGTCGATACGATTTTTTTACTGTTTTTGAGAGTCTCTTATGCTTACAATGGCTGCATAAAAAAAAAAACCCAGTTAAAACAGTAATGTTGTGAAATATTATTACAATTCAAAATAGCTGTTTTCTATTTTAATGTATTTTAAAATGTAATTTATTCCTATGATGTCAAAAAAATTTGCGTCAGTCTTCAGTGTCACATGATCCTTCAGAAATCATTCTAATATGCTAAATTATTATATTATTATTTCTTCATTATTATTGAAAAAATTGTGCTGCTTTATATATTTTTTTCAGGATTCTTTGATGAATATAAAGTTCAAAAATAGCTTCTTTTTTTATTGAACTCTTTTGTAATATTTATATGTCTGTACTGTAATTTTTGATCAATTGAATGCATCCTAGCTGAATAAAAGTATTAATAAATAATCTTTCAGAAAGAAAAATCGTACTGAAACCAAACTTTTGAACGGTAGTGTAGATAATGACATCATCAGCCCACGGGAAGTCACATTATTTATTAACATACACTATACGGAAACTTTATTTTCATATTCTTAGTGTCATGTATGAAGATAACATTTAATCTTGGTCAAAATGACTTGTTTTTCCCCCCACATCAATCACATATTTAGTGTCTTCTAAAACATATATATACTGTGTATATATATATATATTGACAGGTATGTTTTAGAAGACACAAAAGATTAAAAAAACAAACATTAAACAATATTTAGACTGTTCTGTCTCACTTCTTTTTTTATGCACAGGGTAATGTTGGATTATCAGGGAAACCAGGGCCAAAAGTAAGTTTGTTATATGCTCTTGATTTTAATACCTGTGACATTCTGTCAGACTACAAAAGTGATTGTGAATCATTGGCAAAGAGAAGGCATAAAATATTACATGAAACAGAACAATCACATGAACACTTCCTTTGGTTGTGTCCAGGGCAATGATGGGTTCAAAGGAGAGAAAGGGGAGGTGGGTGCAGGCAACCCTGGTTCTCCAGGACTAAGAGGTAAAGATGTAAGTAAATCGAGAGCCCAGAGTGACTAATGCAAGAAGCGTGTGAGTGTGTATTTGCGAGCACGTGTGTACGTCCGCTTTGCATCATTGCGTTAAGGATATTAGAGATTTTGAAGGGTTATTTAGTCATAAAATCCCTATTGTTCGCTTTTTAATTAATCCTTCGTTCATTCATATTTAATTAAATGTTCTGCTTTCATGGATTTCAGGGTGTGCCAGGACCGAAAGGGGAGGTGGGATCAAGGGTGAGACTACACAACAAACAGCACAGAGAAACCCACACCTTCACACACTATCATGTTTTTATAGTATGGTGGAGATTTCCACTGACTTATATTGTTTTTATTCTGAGCTAATGATATTTTATGTCCCCTAAATCACACATTAGCCTTTTTGCATGTTTATTAAGCTGTTTGTGTCTTTAAAGTGTAGATGTTTATTTATTGTTATATTTTTTGTTATATTTATTAACTTTTTTGTCACAGGGAGAGTCTGGTTCACCAGGAGAGCCCGGAGAGAGAGGTGTCAAGGTATTGTCTCTTCTAAATCAATTTTTTTTTTTTCATGCATTCTTGATCTAATGTCTCTCTTTGTTCAAATCAGATTTTCTGTATTGGCCTGTTTGTAATAATATCACCCTCCCCTCTCTATATATAACACTAGTTGTTTTTGTTGCTCAAAACATTAAGCCTAGCACTCACACTTCTCCTCATCTCCAATGTCAGGGCCCTCTCGGTCTTCCAGGACGACCCGGTGACCCTGGGGGAATAGGCGAACCTGGAAAATTAGGGTTTCCAGTAAGCAGCTTGCTTTATTTTACCATTTGTATTCAATCATTGAACAGATGCTCTCGTGAAGCACGTTCAGAGCGCCACTGAATAATGAACCATACCAGCACAGAATAGTCAATACTATGAATGTCCATATTTTTCAGGGTCCAGAAGGACACAAAGGAGAGAGGGGCGAGCCGGTACGTGCTGTTAAAAAGCACAAGAATAACTTCATTTTGAATACTTGAATTCAATATTTCATTGGCCGGTCATGCTCTGTGCTCGCATAACAGAATCTCAGTTTGTCTTGTCATGCTGGGGCTCTCTGGTGATAAATTAAAGAGCAGGAGTCTCCATATTAATATTGTATTCTCTGCAGGGGCTGCCGGGACCACCGGGAGATACTCAAGTGAGTTTTACTGTCCTTACTGGGTATTTATAATCAAGCTATTTAACATAAATTAATATTAATGTGATCATGTTGTTTTCGGTTGGTTGATTTCAAATATTTGTTTGTTACACATGTCAAAAGCTGTCAAGATAGTATTGCTCTTTTGTTTTGTCACTGTTTGAGGTGTTAGGTCACTTTTTTGTCATTTATTTGATTGGCCGTTTCATTGTTATCTCTGTTAATACTTCAGTTTCTCATAATTCTTCTTCCCTAGTTCACCACGTCAGGCAACACCATTCTCACCAGGGCCATTAAGGTAAAGTAAGGCATTTAGAAATTCATACAAATTTACACAATCTAGGAACCTTCAGTCAATTGTGATTGTGTGTGTTTGGTGTCATTAAAGGGTGAACCCGGTGAGCCGGGACTCCCAGGACTCCAAGGGGAGATAGGACGTCCTGGACCACCTGTAAGTGACGTTTTAAAACACATTAAAAACAAAATGATATAGGTTACATTTTGCTTTTATTCTGTTTTAGGGTCCTGAAGGTAAACCAGGATCTCCAGGGAATTCATTGGTGAGTCACTACAGTCATAAATAAACTTCATTTCTGCATATTTTTTGCATTTAGTCAGTTTTTCAAATGGCATGTCTTTTAATTATTGGAGGATGAAAGACTTCATTTAATGAAGCTCAATTTTCTTTCTCTTCTAGTTTGGATCTAGTACAGGAAGAGATGGCCTGGATGGTCTATCAGGAAGGCCTGGATCTAAGGTTCGACTACTTCCTGTTTCAATATTTCTGGAATATAGTGACGGCTAATCATTCTCTTTCGTATGTACTGTTGTAATTATTTTCAGTTATAAGTAACCATGTGGTTGTGTATGCGCAGGGTGAACCAGGACAAAAAGGGGACCCAGGACCAGTGAGTAGGCCTAATAACAATTATTTTGTGATCATGTATCATGTGATTCATATTTTACATTTCAGTGACATTAACTGAATTGCAGGGTGTGCGACAGGTGTACAGTATTAAAGTGCGTCAAAATACACAATGTCTGCTAATGAGTCTGTATAGGACCCTTTTAATGTGTCATTTTGCTGAATGGAAATGGAGAATTTAGCTAAAATGGTCCAATCTGTCACATATATGCACTTTCCTAAAGGTTATCTTTTGTTCTTGAAGAACAGATTATTATTATAATTATAGTTAATGCTGTTCTGTGTGTGCGTGCGTGCATGCGTGTGTGATCCAAATCTCCCCAAAAGGATTCAGTAAAACCTGATTTTTTTTATATTTTGGGGACAACCGTAAAAAATATTTTTTTTTATTAAACAGAAAGGAGAGAAAGGAGATGGACGTGCTGGGATAACTGGTATGCCTGGTTTACCGGGAACTCCTGTGAGTGTATATAGTACTAGTAATATTTACAGCAGATATAAGCCATAATATCTCTATAATAAAGCTATTAATTTCCTTTCTTGTCTTTTCTTATGTTCTGTTCTCTCCTCTATCAGGGCAAACCTGGTGTTGATGGGAAACGTGGAGTAGCCGGAAAAGATGTACGTTTTATATATTGTTGTAGCTCTAAATGCTTTTGTTAAAAACTTTTATTTTTATAAAACTAAACCATTTTTTTCCCCCAGGGAGAACAAGGTTTAAAGGGTGATGAAGGAACAAAGGTGGGAAAACAGACTGATATGAACTATTCCATTGTTCCATTATCCCATTAAACCCTATTAAAGATTAAATGTATTTGGCTAACATAATTTTTTTATTTAAATGCATAGGGTGAAAAAGGTGAACCTGGTGCAAATGTAAGATATCCAAAATCAACCGTTTTAAGCAAACTGTGGTATAATTCAATGATTTGTTTATATCTATTATATGTTAGGTATGTTTGACATTTTAACTGCTTTAGGGAAATGAAGGCCAAAAAGGAGAGCAAGGATCTCCAGGGTTGCCAGGTCCTCCCATTGTTCTCCAAGAGGTAAAAGTTTGTTTTGTTTAAGCTTAGACAACATTGCATTTGCAGCCATTACTATTGCTAAATTATATTCTTTTTTTCTTCTTCACAGGGTATGTCCATTGAGGACATCAAAAAAGCATTTCCAATACCAATGGGTCCCCCTGGTGCGGCGGTGAGTGTCTCACATTGATAACCTTGTGAATACCAACTGCTTTACCAAATACTGTAATCAACACGTATATGAACATGTGACTGCAGACCATTGAGACATTTGGATGCAAAGACTGTTATTTTTTTAAATCATGAGTTTGAGGTACTTTTTTAGCCCTTACGTGTGTTTCTGTGTGTAGGGTCCTCCTGGGATGAAGGTAAAGTATAAATTGCCAAAAAAAACCTTGAAGAAATTAAAATATTCTGAGGCTATATGTAATTTTTCTCCTTTGGTTGGCAGGGAGAGAAAGGAGAGATGGGTTTGAAAGGAGAGCAGGTACCAAACCTTCTACATCTCATTGATTGCATTGAAGTTATCCTTTCATGTCTATGTTGCAGAAGGTATGATAGTGGACACTGTATTATTTAACAGGGCGATGCTGGCCCACCTGGGAGAGCTGTTGAAATGAAGGTCTTCTCAATGCCTATACATAATTTACTTCATCACAAAAACTAATCTTACGTGGTGTAAACATATTGTTTTGTTCTATTTCAGGACATTGAAGGCTTGTTTGATTCATATGGTATTAAAGTAAGTGTGCTGTATTTAAACCGCTTGATTTTAACCCTGCGGGAATTTTGAAAGCACAGTGTTTCATTTTCTTACATAGATGGACTTCATTACTCATTTAAAAACACATTTTTAAAAATAGTATTTGGGGGATGAGGGTTCTTTTTAGGCATGATGCCTGGAAGTAATGCTATGGAAATATATAAATAAAATGATTTTGTTATATTTAAATATTTGTAGCTAGATTGAATGAATGTCTATTTTTACTAATATCAAAATACTAAATGCTAAAAACTGAATGACACTATATATTTGTGCAATTGGTGTTTTACTAACTAATAACAAAATCTAATATAATTAGCCCCTAGATTAACCTTTACTTCAGTTTTGATCAAATATTAGGTTTTAATATTAAAATTAAGATTTACTATTTCATTTTGATATTAAGCTTTTGCTTTAATATTTAATATACTACTGAAAACATGCTTTTATAAACAAAATATAAATAATTGTAAAACATTATGAATATGACAACTGCTATATTCTCAATTGAGAAATTCATTACATCCATAACATATCAATAATTGAAATTACTTTTTTGTTTTGAAAATCAAATTACTCATTAACAAATGTGAATAGGCCAGAAATGATTTTAAGCTTTTTAATGGTTTATAAAAGTCCCTCCTACATTGTTAACCATTATATTGCCATCTTATCCATTATTTATTTATATGAATTCTAACCATTTTGACTTGCGTTACACTACAATAAAACAGAATCACATTTGCAATAAATAAAAACACACTTCCCAGCTCTCGCTGCTGAAGGCCTTGATTGACAGGCTGCTTCAGGATGGAATGGAGGAGCTTCTTCACGAGATCGGCACCAGCAGAAGAGTGAAAGGAGACAGACAAGAGCCTGACTCCAACGTCATCACCGAATACACCGTGAGTAGCCTCCTAAACATACAAAACATCTCAGGAAAACGAATGAATATGTGACTTCTAGTCAGATTCACCATCATACCTACCATCAGCAATAATCTTATGGCTATATTAGGCTTATTGAATCATGAGATCTCACTCTAATCCACAGAGCTCAGTAAAGTACAGTCACCCACAAGAGATATTACCTGATACGGATTTGATTGATGAAGAGTCTGACCTTGAAGAGGGGCAGACACCCGAACCCAGTCCTGTAAGAAAACATTTGTTCCTCCGTCAGTATTTACAGCACTGTTATTCATAATCCATTTCTAACCTAAAATCAACACTTTCCGTTTTTCAGATTTAGGACTTGATTGATTTGCTCTGATGTAATGTAATCTTGCTTTTTCAAAGAGTAATGTGATATTGTCCCCCTCATGTGCTGATTGAGTTCAAGATCATTTAATCATTTAAACATTTAATGAAAGCTGTTGTTGTTGTTGTTGTTGTTGTTGTTGTTGTTTTTAATGTGGCTTGTGTTGTCTTTAAAGGAGCCTGTGACTGAAACAGAGGTGGGTCCTACCCTTTGGACCATCTCTACTATTCACAAAAAGACTGACCTCAGTAAAACAAAGGACAAGCTGGTAGATGTCGAAGAAAAGAAACTCGTGGAGACCAACTTCAGTGATGTAACACCTTTGAAATTTATCCAAACCAACACTTCCTCTGAGAAGGTATGATCAGTAGTGATATTAAATGTTGTTTATTGCACTGAAGCTCATTAGAGTGTGTTGTTATTGTTGTTTATAGACAAAATGCACTCCATCTAAAGGATAACGTTAGACATACACCTCAGCACTTAAGCATTTATACATTTTAAATCAATCTAAATTAAATTTGCAGTATTTAGAATGTTAAAATGATTGGATTTTGATTTGGGATGTCTTTTTTCTGATTTACTTTAACATAATACCAGAATGGCTACTTTTAACACAAGGTTCGTTTTGGTTTTTTTGACAGCTGAGTTCTGGGAAGGTAGAGGTAAGTATGGAGACAGTTTTCCACAGCCATGAGGACACAGGGAAAAAATCATCTGGAGAGAAGAAGAAAGGCAGAGAGAGGGGGAAGGTAAAGTGATCTCAATGTGTTGTAAATGAGTTTCAGTCACAGTTCTGTGTTGTACTTACTGTAAATTGACAGGACATCACTTAATAAAAAAGTCAAATTAGCCATAAACATGTTTTGGCTATTAACCCTGTAATGCCTGACATGTGAAATAATTAGACAAAATCTGATAATAATAATAATTAATTAGAAATAATTAGAGAAAATCTAAACAAAAAGTTTTAGGTTGAGTATCATATTTGATACATCAGGCTTTCATGGCTCATATTGAATGATATTTGTGTATCAAATATGATACAGTAGGCTTTATAGGGTTAAACAGACACATATCTTTATACTGGTGAAAATTTTGCGCAGTACTAGTAAAAGCCTAACCAGATATAACTAGAACTAAACATTACAATTAAATATAATAAAAAATCATGGCTGCTAACCCCTTAAGTGTCTCTAAATATGTCTGATGATTGTTATTTAAAGCCTTCTTATGAATTATGATGCTTCTCAACTGCTAAACTCTCAACCAGGGCAAAGGAAATAAAGGACGGCAAAAACGGCAAAGGAAACGTTTGGTAAATGTTTCATCATCGCATCTAACCTGACATGCACACATCATTCACATCTAAAGGAGCATAACATTGCTAAATAATGGCCTTTTTTCTATTATGTTGAGCTTTATTTTTGTGATTACTTAAATGTTCTGATGCTAGTGATATTATAGACCTGTCTAAATATGCCTAAATATTTAATTAAAAAAGCATAAACCCTAAATAAATGTTAAACATACTCTTAAATCGAACATTAAATGCACAGGTTTGGCCATAATCATAATGCATTAATAATTTAACAAATATGCCACACATTTCACAGGATTACTATTTTAACTAAAAGAATAATTCACCCAAAAATGAAAATATGGTTTTAATGGAATTACAAATTTTGGGTGGTTTATAAAGACTTAAATTCTCCTAATATGTAAATGTATTACTAATCTATTCTCTCTCAGTTTTGTTTGTTAGTTTGCTTGTTCATTAGCATCAAAACAAACCTATTTAGCTAATCATGTTCTATACTTATAATTAGAAGGCAGAAATCATTTCTCTTTCTATGTTAAATTACAGGAAGGCCAAGACAACATGGAAGAGGAGGTTGAGGAAGCATCGTATGATGATGAGGAATACAGTCTTGAATACGAGGTAATTCTAGTCTATACAGTCGCTATAGTATAGTGAATACGAGGTAAGTCTATAAAGTAGGCTTTTATAGGGTTAAACAGACAAATGTATGATCACATGATCATACAGCATGATGTAAAATCTAATGTAAGACACCTTGATGAATGCAAATACACTGATGTGATTCATAAACTCGGAAGATATCACACAGTACATCAGATTTGATCTATAATGTGTCTGTTAGTATTCACACATGCATAATTAGCTGAATGGGACCTGACATATCAGCCTACACTAATAAGTTTACCTCATATCTTCCTCACCCACACACACACTGGAGAGTCCAATCACAACGTTCACGTCGCAATTTAAAAGACTTTAATATATTACTCCCACTCCCCAGCCTAAATAAGAAACCGTAATTTCACAACATTTCTAATTAATGTTGATTCATTATTCTCATAATCTCTCAGCTTTCTGTTCATGTCTTCAAAACAAATGGTTTACACACTGTAGGGATTTTTCATGAACTTTTCACATTTTTAAATGTTTTGTGTGTATCATGTCAGGACGAGCTGCCCACAAAAGAGCCTTTTCCCTCTCGAGAGGAGGAGGACGGAGAGGAGGAGGTGAGCGTTATCAAAACCAAATCAAATCACAATATACTCATAAATTTACAAGTGAAAGCACTATTGCAGACACAGTCACAATTTAGATAAATGCATGTTACAGTGCAATCCTTTTTCCTCAATACTATACGGTTGTATGATATGCAATGAGCTAAAGTGTTTTTCTCCTGGAACCTGTTTTTTCCTCAGCTAAAATTCTCAGCAACAACAGCTTTATACACACAAGAAAATGAGGTAAGAGTCTCTGCTTAACCTTTCTTTTTAATACTATTAATCATTTCAAATGTTAATGGTTGCGTAGGAGCAGGGCATTTTTATGATGTTCCAAAAATGTTACAAATTCACACAGGGTGAGACAGAAACAATTCCTCGGATTACACAGTCCCCAGAGGAGATCAGACTGGTAAGAGTATACACTACCTTTCAAAAGATGTATTATGTTTCTGAAAGAAGTCTCTAATGCTCACCAAGGCTGCATTTATTTGATGCAAATAAAATACAGAAAATTGCAATATTGTGAAATATTACCATTTAGAATAACTGATGCGTTTGAATATATTTTAAATATAATTTATTCGACAGCAAAGCTGAATTTTCAGCATCATTTCTACAGTTTTCGGTGTCACATGATCCTTCAGAAATCATTTTAATATGCTGATTTTGCTGCTCAAGAAACATTTCTTATTATTATCAATGTTGAAAACAGTCTGGAATGCATTTTGAACAGTAGTGAATGCATATTTTAAATAGACACTTTTTTAGGATCTTTTTAATGTACTATAATTTAATTGATATAATTCCCTTTATGACAACAATGATAGAAAAATGTCATCTCAATTAGTTTCAGACGGCTCACACAACACCAGCGGGTCCCCTGCTTTCATCAAGAGTAACAGAGCAGGTACTTGTTCGCATTTCAGCAGCTTAATGTATATGATACACACATTAACTTATTTTTTGTGTGTTTCACAGAAGCCGCCTGAAACCACATTATTATCAGCGATAAATACAACACAAACTGCAGAGGAGGTAAAAGTTTGTCTGTGATTTTGCTTTCTGTCATCCTTCTGTTAAACCCCCCCCTTTTGCTCTGTTTTATTCCACAGCTCAGTCTTGCATGTTGCTTTTGTTTGAAGCATGAACTAACCACAGCTTTGGGAATCTTTCCTTTAGCATGTTTGTTGGACGCTTTAGCTTGTAACTGATGAACACATTTGAGTTTAGCATGCACTTTAATTTTAGCAATTAGCTCTTTATTTTTTGCATGACAAAATCAATGAATTTCACCAGTGCAAACAACATTTTGCGCAAGTTCATATGCATTTTAAACAGTCAACTTCTATGTATAAGTACAAAGGGTGAGTTTCAAGAACATAAAATATCATGAAGTAACACACTGACATCCAAGCATGATTCCTCTGGTTTGTGTACTTGCAGAATGAAACATTAAACACGCTTCATAGTCGCTTTTACAGATTAGCTACAGGTTTTCTTTTAATATATTTATTTTCTTAACACAGGAGCTCCCCTAAAATCTGTAAGAGAGACATTCAAGTGTGTAGAAACTGTGAAGGGTAAAAGAGGGGGAGGATCTCACTGGCCGGCATTACTTTGGGAGAGCCTCCTGTCCCGTCGCACAATGATGATGTCATTCATCCATGCCGCCTCCACCGCGTGTAGCGTTCAGTACGCTGCAGTGCCTTTGATAGATTGAGAAGAACCACCAGCACTCTCTGAAGAGATACCAGCCCAGTATAAACATCTTTACTGAACTTTACTGAGCTAAATAATTCATATAATTCATATAAATATGACAACACAAAAACGCTGTCTTAACGTTGTTTTAATAACTTGCTTAGAGTTTCAAATCATTTGCTCTGTCAGCTCATCCATTTGTTCATCAGTTCCTTATTTATTGATAAGACTGAAAAAGGATTGTATTTTGTTTGTTTGCATATTTACTTTTTTTCTTTTGCGGTAACATGATGTGCTACCTGTTTTCACTGGTGAAATTCAAAGACATATTGCTTTTCTTTTTGTATTTAATCTGTTTGTGCATGTCTGTCAGTAAATGTGTTCTTCCTAAACCAGTCTTAACCAGTTTCTGAGTCTTTATTGTGTGTTATGTGTCTTTAATTCTTTTCACAATCATGAAAAATGTTTGCTTCATAAGTTCATAACATTTTTAAATAAAGACGTCCACTATATTGGTACCATATCAGTTATTGGCCGATATTATAGGTTTTATTTAATTTATCGGTATCAGTTTATATTCTACATGTCATTGTGCATGCTCATTTCCCCTATTTTTAATTTTCGATTTCCTTTGCCGTCATCGAAGTTAATCTTTTAAAACACTATTAATTCAATAACACTGTTAAATGTCATTTCAAAGTGCATACACTCAGAAAAAAAGGTACAAAAGCTGTCAGTAGGTTGACACCCTTTCGAAAGCTACACCTTTGTACCTTATTTACACCTAAAGTGTGCTTATTAATGCATAAATTGTAAAAAAAAAAAAAAAAAAATCTGAAAGTGCACAGTATGAGTATATTATAATGTTATGCTGGCTAAATACACATCCAGTGTTTAAAACAATTGATTTAGTAAGTAAATATAGTAAAGTAGTGGAGTAAATGTACATGAGTAAGAGAAAGATGTTTATAAGACTGTTTGGGTGTAAACAGGGGTACTTGTCCCACAATAGTGGCCTGGATGGGGCAAGATCTAAAGTGAAGAGGAGCGCCCCCTCGTCTGAGTACATGGTAAAACAACTTGTTCATAACAGTCCGGCTAATGTTTCGTTAGGAGAATTTCAATTTGTACATAGAATAAGCATCTCAATGAAGCACAAATCAAGTGTGTCACCCGTAGGCCTACATGCCTGGAGCGCCAGGAGGACACAACCGTTACAGACAAGGATATAAGGTGATGTGCTTCTGATTTGATAAGCTCATTATGGAGAGCTGCAGATGTGATTTCCATGATGTAATGGAGGGAAGAAAGTAAAATTGTGTTATCTCATCTTCTTTTAGCGTTCCACCTCCTCAGGAGCAGGAGGCAAAAAGAAGCTAAATGTGAGTGAGTTTAATCTGCCTAAAAGAGATGTTGGAAATCATAGAAGATGGAAAAGAAAAGGGAACTCAGATATGCCATGCAAGGAGTTTTTCTTAGATTTGTAATTAAACTTGAAGAAGATTCTTACATTGAATCAATTAAATAAAAAGTAGTTTAAATAGAGGAGCAAACTCATCTCGGCATCATAAGACGACAAGTCAAAATTATAACCACATTAATAATTGTAGTTATTTGAACTGTTAGACACATAAAACTGTTAGTATTTTAATAGAAAACTGTGTTGAGATGCATTATGTTCCTTAAAATTGTTAACATTTTGGAATAGTAAGTAAACAAAAATAAATAAATCAAATTAATGTTTGATTATTTTATTGATTATTTACTTAGTGCAATAAAAGGGGAATCTTACATGATATAAAGCTCTCACACTTTATTTTTCTGTCCCTTTTGTAGAAAAAGAAGCAAGAAACTGAGACTGAGCCTGTTGCAGAGATGTACACTGAAGGAGGGAGGGATGAAGAGGGCGAGAGAGAAGACGAAGTCTATCTTAAGAACAAGGAAAGAATGATTGAAGAGGAAACCGAGGCACAGTGGGACATGGAGGAAGAGGATGGTGCGACTGAGACCAAAGAATACAGTTCAGGTGATGGTGACAAGGAGACAGGCAGCGAGGAGACAGAGGAAGAATTCGAGCTAAAGAGGGAGAGAGAAAGACAGGAGATGGAAAAAGAAAAGATGGAGATGGAACGAGAAAGGGCAGAAGAACTTGAAAGGGAGAGAGAGCTAGAGAGGGAGACAGAGATGGAGGAAGAGGAAAATGAGGAGAGAGAGAGACAGTTGCAGAGACAACGAATGGAATGGGAGAGACAAAGAGAAAAGATGGAGAGAGAGAGGATGGGAGAGACAAACGGAGAGGAAGACATGGGGCCCCGTATTTCCCACTGTGATTATCTGAAGGTAAGAATGTGCTTTAAAATGACAGTTTTGAACAAAAATACTAATATTCCACATATCCACAACATATATGTAATAAAGAATACAATATCTATTACCTTTGAGCCAATGGAAAACATATAATTATAAAATATATGTTTGTAAATATATAAATAAACATTATATTATATGATATTATATATTCCATGGTTATTATTTAGGACAGACTCTAATTTATTAACTGTAATATGGCGTACTGTATGTGTGTTTTTCCTCGAATGAACAGGGACCTCCAGGGGAAAACGGAAAACCAGGCCCTAAGGTCAGGCAAGCTTTTTCATTCTAAGTCAGAACGATCTGTTCTTAGTAATAAGCATGACAAGTCCCATCCTGATAAATAATGTTATTTCAGCAATGTTCTCGCCGGCTCTTATTACTGAATAAGCTCTGCGTGTTCCCAAACCAAAGTCTGTTAGATAATCATCCCTGCTTCCTGATTGGTCTGCACCCCACCCACACACATGACATCCCCGCCTCCTCATTCACAATGTTGAAATGATTACTGTCAATCAAACCTGGTGGGTGGAATTTCAGCAGTCCCCTTCCGCTTGCTTTGATGCCCCCAGAGCTGCATTTTTACTCCTGCGAGCCTGAAATGGGTTTAATTGGTCTTGGTTAATATTGTAGAGCTGATGGAGAACTTCTGAGCTCTTTGTTATTTGCCCTGTAAAAATTGTGGTTGCGAGTGGCTGATCATTTGTGAATTTGCGCAGGGGGAGATTGGAGAAAAAGGCCAGAAGGTACACTCATTTTCAGCCTGGTGTCAATAACTGTTTATCCCATAATGCTTTAGCCTCCTATGATTTGTTTATGTGTTCTGTTTCAGGGAGAACCTGGAACTGGTCACCGTGGGCCAATTGGTCAGGCCGGTCCACCAGGACAAAAGGTGCGTCCATTATCAATACTGTGAAATTAACTGTCATTCCCAGTTGGGCTGTTTAATGGTTGATATATAGGAAATAATACCAGCATAAACCCAAACACAGCTAATAATAGATGTCTTGTTGCCGATGTGTTATGTGCTTAGGGTGAGCCTGGCGAACCAGGACCGACTGGAGCACAGGGCATTCAGGGCATCCGTGGCAATCCTGGCATCCCTGGGTCACCAGGCCAAAGAGGTCAGCCAGGTGACCCTGGAGAGCCAGGTAGAAAGGTAATGATCAACCCATTCTATATGTTAAATAATTTCCTTGTTATGACTATGTTGAATCACATTTTGCTATTTGAAAGCGAAAAATGTCACTGATGAATGAATTGTTGTTGTTTTTTTAATGTTTTTACAGGGTGATAGAGGGAGACGAGGAAAGAATGGGTCATCTGGCACTCCAGGTGCAATTGGTCCTCTTGGACAGCAGGTACCACTGCTGCATTTACTGTGCATTTCAATACATTTACTCTGGATTTTAATTTAGAGAGTGAAAAGTGAAGAGCTAGAATGAACTGAGAACTTGCTGGTCTTTTTACAGGGTCCTCCTGGCCTCTCCGGGGTTAAAGGTGAAAAGGTAAGTCATTGCATGTTATGTTGATGCTCAACATGAACAGGTTAGGTTGAAATTCCCCACAAACAGACATAAACATAAACATTTATGAAAAGTTTGATCTGCTATCACCAGGGAGACACTATCCCAGGGGAACCAGGTGACAGGGGAAATGCCGGGCTCCCAGGTCGCCGGGTAATATTATGATAAATGTTCCTTCAGATAGATTGTAGGTGTTTATTCTGTAATAGCATATTAGTTTATTGTCATTTTGGAAATAAATAAATGAGAAATTAAATTAGTGTTGAAAACAGTTGCATGTTGTTGTTTTTTTCTGTTTATTAATATCTTCTCATTATTACAAGGGAGCCAAAGGCACTATCGGTGTTAGAGGGCTTCCAGGTCTCATGGTGAGTCATGTGTCATTCCTATCACAAGGAACTTCCTCTGCTTTATATTGATTGATTTGTTACCTGATCTGCATTGGAGTTTGTGAATAACATGTTCCATATTTTAGTGATAAAGAATCTCTTCCTATCAACCTCACATGCTTGTAGGGCACGACAACAACAGCTCAAGTGTCATGTTTATCAAAAGCTTAACCAAATCACACTCTCTCATCTCTGTTTCTTTGCATCTGCTCTCACTGTCATGGGAAAATAACACTTCTCACCAATATCTCGTTGTAGTCCTGTCCTCTCTTCAACTGTACTGAAAAAAAGGCAAAAATGCCCCAAAATAAATATTTTGATACACAATACCTGGCAAAACTTGAAATGATCGAAGTGCCGCAGCTGTCGTGATTCTATCAATGTGTTAAGTTCTTGTGACCTTTCTCTTTAATTTAGGGTCCCAAAGGCCTGACTGGTGTGAAAGGAGACAAGGTGAGCTTCCATTTTTAACCCATCTTGGTTTACAACATGTTTGCAACATTGGGGGTGACCAAAGTTTTTTTATTTGGGGGGTGAACGCAAAACGTTTCTTTGTCTCGTCACATTCATGTATGAATTACATGATTCGTGTAAATGATAACATATTTTTATTCAGCGAGCACACAGTCTCCTCCGGTCCAAAAGACACGATAGCACTGAGCAGATTATATGTACGATTCGAATTTTACACCGAATGCTAGATTTTAAAGCGACATGGAGTAGATTAGGAGGAAACTGCGGCTTTGCAGAACTCAACGGCTTTGGCCGAGCTGTGATATAAACTAAACGCTGTTTTTAAAAAAGGGGAGGAGCTGTTCGATATGTCCCGCCCTGTCTTCCTGTTTCAGTGGAAATTACGTCAGCACATTAAATAATGCTGTGCGTTTCAAGGCATTCAGTGGGCCTTTAAAACTAAAGTATTGCGTTGGAATTCGCACTTGTTTTCTGTGAACAGCAAGGCCCGCCTCCTTTGATTTGAATGGCCAACTCAGCCATTTTGACATTGACGAGCACTGTTCAAACAGAGTGCAATGTAATGGAGTGCAGCAGAGCAGCATCAAGAATATTCTATTCCGTTTCTAACTATTGGGGACTTGTCCCCCTCAATATATATGGTGGTTATGGCCAAGCATTGAAGGGCTTTGAATGTTAATAGCCAAGCCAACTCTGCCAGAGTCATTCTCTGTAGCTCAAAGATTTATAGGCAGCTTTGACAGCACTACTGTGCTCACAGAGCCTCTCTTCTCTCTGTATTGACTTGCCAGTGCCTTCTCTTCAACTCTTTCTCAGCTCAAGCCAATCTTTGTATGTTTGAAACTGCTGTGAACAGCACTTTCTTCTCACAGACATACACACACACACTCACACCAACGTCACAATCTGCGTCAGTTGTGAATAAATGTATTTTCTTCAACGCATGACAGGTTAAAATTTACAACAGTGTTTGTAGAAACCTTTAACAGTCTATATGACGTACCACGTTTAGACTCAATTGTTTAGAATATAAACCAGACAAAATTAACAAAGACAAAACGTTTTGACCGACAGGGTGACAAAGGTGTGACTGGTCACAGAGGAGACAAGGTAAGGACAGCATATAAGCATACATGGATGGCGTTTATTTAGATGTATTTACCGACTACCTTATTGTTTTCCTGGTTTTATAGGGTAGCCCTCTCTCCATGCCAGGACCCAGAGGATATAAGGGTCTAAAAGGAGAGACGGTAAGATTTCTGTATTTATGTCACTCATTTTTTCTACTTGAATCATGATTGACTGTGCAAACTCATAACACTTCACAACACTTGTGAGCCATTTGAATTTTTTGTTTTTGTTTCAATAAGGTTTAATTTGTTAACGTTAGTTTGAACTAACAATGAACAATACAGAATTTATTTGTCTTAGCTTATGTATAACTCAACATTTAAGACATTTTTAAAGTCAATATATGTATCTGTTAACACTGTGCACATCGAACTAACATGAACATGAACATTTGATTAATTAACATTAACAAAGGTTAATAAAATCTGTAAAAATGTATTGCTCATTATTAGTTCATGTTCATTATGTTAAAAAATGAGACTTTAATGTAAACTCTTACCTTTTTGAAGTAGAAAGGACATATACAGGTCAATGTATATTGATATGTACGTCAATGTCTGAATTTTATATGGCAGGGTGAACGTGGGCTTCCAGGATTTGATGGAGATAAAGGAGAGAAGGGTGAAGATGGTCCACCTGGTGCGAAGGTATTTTACACACCGCACTGAGTGAAATATACATTACTTTTCAAATGTTTGGGGTCATGATTTCTGAAGGATCATGTGACTGGAGTAATAATTCAGCTTTGCCATCAGAGGAATAAATTACATTTTAAAATAAATTAAAATCGGAAACAGTGTTTTTAAATTGTAATATTTCACATTACTACTGTTTTACTGTATTAAAATAAGTGAATCCTTGGTGAGCAAGAGACTTCTTTTAAAAACATTAGAACAGTAACGTGAACAGTACATTCATGATGGACCATGTAAAGTGAATTTCCAATGCTTGTTTGATATCATTTCAGGGACTGAAGGGTGAGGCTGGTACCAAAGGAGGCATGGGGACTTTTGGCGCACGTGGTCCAGTAGGACAAAAGGTCAGAATTAGCACTACTATGACGCTTTTGCACTATATTGCTACTGTATATAAAACTGCCTTTTTAGTATGGGTTATATTGTTTTGTTAAATGTTTTTTACTGTGGAAAGTAAAAATGTTTCCTTAGGGAGATCCAGGGGAGCCCGGCGCCAATGGAGAAAAGGTAGCACGAGTGGATGTGATTGTTTCATAAACCAAGTTTGAGATGTTTGCCTTTTTAAGAATTATACTTTTATAAAACATACTGATTGGCTGAGATTTGTTACAGGGCCGAAATGGAGAACATGGATTGGATGGTGAAAAAGGCGATAAGGGAGACATGGGTCTGCAGGGCAAAAAGGGGGATCAGGTAAGAATATGAACCATCTGAAGAAAATATTAATTATGAAGAAAATCCTCTGAGCAACAGAGGCAACTGAGAGGGAGAACACTGTTCCGTAACCTTTCTTACAACTACATTATTTAGATGAATGATTAAATATTTAAGTAGGTAGTCCTTTTAGATTTTTTTTGTTTAAAAGATCACACACTTTATTAAGGGATATAGACTGCAAGCACAATGGTTTTTGTGTTCAGGGTGAGACAGGCGAGCCTGGTTTACCTGGAGATACAGGAATTAAAGGAGAGAAGGTAAGAAGTGTCAATCTGAACTTATTGATTTCTTTTTGTGTTCTCACCTGTCTGTAACCATTGCGTTGTTCTCCTGCAGGGCTTCAGAGGTTTCCCTGGTCGAATAGGGAACCCAGGACTGGATGGAGAACAGGTGTTTTTGTCTACATTTCATCTTAAATAAAATAACTGGATTAAATAAACCACTAATAACATTTCTTTTGACTGTAAAACACAGGGTGAATCTGGAGACCCTGGCAGGCATGGCATTCCAGGTCTAAACGGTATCCCGGGACGAAAGGTGAGTTACTACACAAACACATATCATCATCATCATGTAAAGTTAAGTATAATGTATTGTTTTTGTTAATGTTTAGGGTGAAAAGGGTGATAGTGGATTGAATGGTCTTGATGGAGCTCCTGGACAGAAAGGAGAGAAGGTATACTGACACTGTAAAAATTACAGCACCACTGTTAATTGAAATAATAATAATAATTATTATTATTATTTTATCTTTTTATTAAAGGAATAGTTATTTTTTCATATAATGAAAGCATATTGCAATCAAGAGCTGTCAAAAAGCACTAAAAAGCACCATAAAAGTATCTTACAACTAGACCATATGACTCATGCGCTACATTCAAAGCCTTCTGAGGTGATATGATCAATTTGTGTGAGAAACTAAATGTATGTTATTATATAACTAAACTAAAAAAAGCTCATTCAAAATGTTAATTAAAAAATTATAGTCTATAAATAGTATTAAAATATCACTGCTATCGTGTCACGGTCATGCCCAATTGCCAGTGCCCTTACTAAAAATTATTTTGTATGTTACTAGACATACAAAAACTATGATTTTTCACATCATTGTGTCAAATTTTAATTTGAGCAATCTTTTTCTCTGTCCTTTTAACCAAAGCCAATATGTTAATTTTCACATTTTCATTTATTTAACCCATTCTCGTGCAGGGTGCAACTGGTTTCCCAGGTTTCTCAGGTTTTAAGGGATCTGCTGGTATACCAGGAACTAATGGGGTATCGGGTCGGCCTGGTCCAGTTGGACCCAAAGGTGAAGTGGGACCGAAGGTACGACCAAAAACAATAATATAGCTGAATTCATTATTCCTATCTGTGTGTGTGATTCATCAGACCTTGCAGATGGATAAATAGTCAAACCATTGTAATTATGGTCATCTTCATACCACACTCAATCTCATGTGGAGGAACCGTGTAGGAGGACAAGTCCCTAATTAACTCACTAGAAGGAGAGGATGAGAGGGATGGGGGGGTGAGCTATTTCTGCTGGGATGAAGATTTGAGCTATCAAACCAAACACTGCACTAAGGCCGCCTTTAGCCACAATTAAGCATCTCTTGATGTGGATAGGAATGGAGAGGGTTCGGCAAACTGCTCTCACAGACAGAGTCTCTTTGGTGAAGGTGAACTGCACTCCAGCACAGAATCAGCAGACTTGCTTAAAACATGAGGCCGTTTCTGTGAGTTAGATAGAAGCGGTCAAGGTTGCTGAAGCGGTCAAGGTTTCTCAATAGTTTTATATTTGACAAGTTTCAACAGTAATAGTGAAACCCTGGTAAACCATTATGAGGACAAAATATCCCCACAAAGATGGAAATGATGTCGAGACATATTTTTTGTCCCCATGAGGAAACAGCTTATAAATCACACTTTGAAAATGTAAAAATGCTGAAAGTTTTTGTGTGATGGGCAGGTTTAGGGGTAAGGTTAGTGTAAGGGGATATAATAAAAAATCATTATGTCTTTGAAAAGTCCCCAACGTGTGTGTGTGTGTGTGTGTGTGTGTGTGTGTGTGTGTGTGTGTGTGTGTGTGTGTGTGTGTGTGTGTGTGTGGTTGCAGTGTGTTGTTGTTGTTAATAATAATAATAATCATATGACTATTATTAATAATTATAAAATACTATTACCGTTTTATCCCTAAACTTTAACTGTATAAATAAATTAATGTTTATTCATAATACATTAAATGTAAATTTGTAAATGTGTTTTTTTTTTATAAGAAAATTTATGAAAATAATAATTATTATTATTTATTTTATTATTATGATTATATAAATGTATATTTTATAACCCTTTTAGCTCATAAGTACATCAAACAGGTACAATATGATGTACACTTTGAAAACCAACTTTCATTTAAAAAAAAATGAGTCGGGCACATAAAAAAAAAGTTCATAATAAAAATATGCATCTGCATGTGTCTGACCCAACAGCACTGTAAAAAGTGATCAGTTAAAAAAGTGAGGAAGCCCGTTGCCTTAAAATGAAGTCAAATTAAAGTACGGTAATGTGAATTCCACATCACTATTTCTTTTTAATTTAAGAAGACGTTAATGTTAACCAAAATGAACAAATATGGATGTACCCGTGACAGTACTGTAGTAATGTTTATCAATTACACATTATTGTAAATGTGCTACTCTGGTGTTTTTCCATTCTAAAACAGGCCAAATACATTTTTATACTCATATACCATGTCAGTTGAAACTAAAGTAGGAAATTCCTTGGTTTGGTTATGTGTAGCCTTAAGCTCAAAGATTGGTCCAGGGTTAGTGGCTGTTTTGTGCTGACATGAGGCTTTTACAGTGCTATGCATAAGTTTAGACACCAATGCTAAAGTTGACTAAAAAGAGGAATAAAAAATCATCTTTTGGAAATTGAACTTAATGCCTTAATTTAAAAAAATAGGAAAAATCCAACCTTTAAGGACACCAATTTTCTTTGTGAATGAATAATGTATCGTAAATAAATAAATGTTCTTCCTTAAAATACAGGGTGCATAAGTTTGGACAACCCTATGTTAAATTCCCATAGAGGCAGGCAGATTTTTATTTTTAAAGGCCAGTTACTTCATGGATCCAGGATACTCTGCATCCTGATAAAGTTCCCTTGGCCTCTGGAATTAAAATATCCCCACATCATCACACACCCTTCACCATACCTAGAGATTGGCATGGTTTTATTTCAGTTAGCCTAACAGCTGGTTTGATTTGCATTGAGGGATGATCTTATGGAAAGTACTCCATGCCAATCTCCAGGTATGGTGAAGGGTGTGTGATGATGTGGGGATATTTTAATTCCAAAGGCCAGGGGAAATTTATCAGGATGCATAGTATCCTGGATCCATATAGTAACTGGCCTTTAAAAATAAAAATCTGCCTGCCTCTATGGGAATTTAACATAGGGGTGTCCAAACTTATGCACCCTGTATTTTAAGGAAGAACATTTATTTATTTACGATACATTATTCATTCACAAAGAAAATTGGTGTCCTTAAAGGTTGGATTTTTCCTATTTTTTTAAATTAAGGCAGTAAGTTCAATTTCCAAAAGATGATTTTTTATTCCTCTTTTTAGTCAACTTTAGCATGGGTGTCTAAACTTATGCATAGCACTGTATGTATTATACAGTATGTGTTTTACTGTATCTTCCCAGGGAGAGAAGGGGAGGAGAGGCAGAGGAAAAGCCTGTCAACGGGGACCCCCTGGAATTCCTGGCCTCGCAGGCCTGGATGTAATAAGGAATCTGCACACAAATAACTGTATCCTTCACTCTATTAGGACTTTGTCCATTCACAAACATGTTCAGTCTAAAGTTATGTATATCTTCTATTGCAGGGGGAGATGGGAAGCTTGGGCATGAAAGGAGAAAAAGGGGAGCGAGGACTCAGTGTATGTTGACAATGCCCTCTTTCTATGATATATTTATCATTATGGATTACAGATACTATTTCTGTGTGACTTTTAAATATTGTCCTTTCGGTCAGGTGGAGGAAGTGAAGGATCTAGTGTCAAAGGAGGTGGTTGAGAAGTGTGGTGAGTATATGTGTGTATGCTCATTTGTATTCTTAAACACACAATGGATCTTAGTGGGGACTTCATATTGAAATTACTGCAAATGAAAACAAAACTGTGAGGATATCTAAGGTATTTATGTCTTGTTTTCCATTACAAATATTACAACTTTTACATCAAGATACATTTAGGCTACTTGAGAAGGAAAATGACTTCAGATTGTAAGTTAATGCTTGTAAAAAATCTGTCAGTGGGGTAAAAAAAACAAAAGCATAAAGGATAAACTGACTTAATTTTGATCATTTTTCAGAAAACAGGACTTAAATATCTTAAGTAATTTTGCTTCTCAAGTAAATGCATCTCAATTTAAACATTTTAAGATATTTGTACAGAAAACAAGACAAAAATACTGAGTGAGAAAGTCATTTTTCTGCAGTAAATACAATCTTAATGTATCAGATCACCTCTAATTTATACATCTAGATGTTGTTTCTAGATGTTTCTGTCCACTGGAAATGTTTTGAAATTATGTCTTTTAAGTATTTTATCGGCTATACAATTACGGCCAAGATATAGAACACTACAACCCACTGAGTAAACTTGTCTATTCATGTAAAATTAAATATGCCGTCTACCCGCACTAAAATCTATTCAGTTGTGCAGTGTCCATTGAAGTGAAATTGAACTGAATAACAGAGCTTGGTTAACACATTTATTTGTTGGTGCTTAGGAGTGTGTGATTTTGTGTATTTGTGTGAGTTTGTGTCTCTCAGTATATGTGTTTGGAGGCCCCTGTTGTGGAGACCTCTGGACCCCACGGGTTCCACCATCTGTTGTGTTCTAGTGGGCTCTCTTGCTGAAGAAAAACTATGAAGAACTCCATGTTCAGAAGTCATTCATTAATGCGAAAACCAAATTAACAAAAAACTGGGACTCTTTCAGAATTTTATTGAAGTAATGACTTCTCTGGTTTAAAAAAAAGAAGATTGAATTACTTTCCATTTGTGTGAAATTAAATGAATTAAGGATGTTGATGCCTAATGAAATTTGCATAAAGCACGGTCCCTTTCTTAACCAAAGGAAAGGAAATACTCCTGATGGTGAACACCAATGATCCAGATGATGGGAGTATCCTAAGGGAAGACGGAAGAGCGGATTCTGCCTCTCGGTTCTTGCTCACCCGGCCCAAAGTGTGGGATGAAGAGGTGGAGGACGGGACCACTACAGTTCGTCCTGCTGTTTCAGAGTCTGAGCCAACATTAGCATATGGCAACATTACAAGTAGGTATATTCCTGCTTTGAACCAATATGTTAGAACATGGCTTCTCTCTTATGATATCATGCCTATATTTTGTCCTTGGGCCTGGAAGCGTTCGGATGGGGAAACTCTAATTTGATATAATCAGTTTTATATTCGAGTGTTGATTAACTGTACATTTTGGTCTTCTGCACTGTCTTATGAACATTAGTCCAGGAAGCCAATCCTATTATGTTGAGATCTGGCATCTTTGTAGATGTGTTCATTCATTCATCCATAAACACCATTTAGTTCTTTTTAATGAGCGAGTCATTGAATCATTAATTCAAGTGATTCGTTCAAAAACAATGATTCATTCATGACCTAAGGCCAATGCTGAGACTGTGTTGCTCAGTGATGCACAAAGATGAGGTGTCTTTCTTCTCATTTAATAAAAACAGGTCAAATAAAATTAGAATTGTATGTACATTTATTTATAGTAAATAATCAATAGGGTGATTTATTTTGCAATATTATCCTAATGATTTCCAGATGTCGTCCCATAATACACACATCTATGTGATTATGTTTGTGGGATGACTCTGCACACATGGTGTTAACTGAAAAATGTGGATATAATATAAGCTTTTCTGTTGCACTCAGGAGCCAGTACCGAGAGAGATGGAGAGCAGAGAGAAAAGAGACGTGCACTCAAACTCCACTCAGGTGTGTGTAGAGTAAAAGAGGAGAACATCGTCCTCTGCTGACTGCTGCTCCAAGTGCTTTTAACCAGTTAATACATCTACAAATACAGCTTGCATAAGCAATGTAGTCCGATTTCCTGCACAAATCAAACCTGGTCCTCGAATTAAAAGCATTTGCAGTGGTAATGTTGGGTTTATATCCAGGATAGGAGTCCGAAGAAGTACGCATTAATGGTCCCGGCACCAAAAGTGCAAGGCATTACACTTAGCCAAGATTATTTTATCTGTCTTTTTTCTACGGTCTATTTCTGTCACATCCACAGTGCAATATGAGACACGGGGAACAGAAACAGACAATAATTAAACCATTGATAATACTAGTAACACTCAAATCATCCCTCCACAAGTTTACATGTGCATATATGTGAGACAGAAGATAGAACATTTGATTTACAGAGAAATACAAGATAACATTTTTATAAAAAGAGGCATAATGACCATTTATTGATTCTTGTATCCTTGCAGTGATATATAGACAGCTTAGATCCATTATTTCATATTTTTATTTTAAATATAGGTATCATTAAAAAATACATAAATAGCATAAAGTTATTGTTTCATGCATATATATTCATAGTTTAATACATTTAATTTCAAAAATCTATATGGTTTTTTTTTTTCATCATTTTAATTTGAAAACATTATTTTCATATATAACAGTGTGAATGCATTATTTATTTAATTGAAACTGATTATGTAATGCTACCTCCACTGAACGCAGACCCGGACGCTGATATGTGCCTTGCACCCATGTCTGAGGGCCACTGCACTGAATACGTCCTGCTCTGGTACTACTACGCCGTCTCAGGGAAATGCCGTCCTTTTGTGTACGGTGGCTGCGGAGGAAATAGAAACCGCTTCAGCTCCAAACAGGATTGTCAGAGTAAATGCATTCTGGGAAGGAGAGGTAAAGAGCCAATCAGAACTCAAACCTCAGGTGCCAATATAAATGGTTATAGATGATTATTTGAAAGATGCTCTCCCTAAGACGTGCGATTTTTGTCAGAAGTTAACTTTTCTTGTCCCCTTTTCTTGTTTTACAGATTCTGGATCCTGAGGAAGAACATTTAGCTATTTTTAACAGCTAAACTGATGTTTATCTCACAAAAAAATACTAGTTTTGTACATTTTTGTCATCCCATATGTATATTAGTTTATCACAGCTGTACTGTATATGTTAAGAAAAAAAGTGTTCATAACTTGTTTATTCTACATCATGTTTGCGTTTCTATAGCACCACACATTGTTGCACTGTTATAGTGATACATGCTTACCTACGAATTTCTAACCAATATACCACAATCTTATTTAAAACCTAGTTTGATGTTTATTAACGGAGGTCATGATTCTAAGAGTAAATGCACTATTAATATAATCAACTGTGTTTATGAACTGTTTACCATAAGGTTCGCCATTTTGCACTAATGGTTGTGTTTGTAAAATGTTCTTACTCTGACTGCTTTTAAAATAATATGTGAGACAATAAAACAACGAACTGTATATATTTTTGAATGAGCTATATAGTCGTAGGGGTTCACTGTAGGTGGGTGGGTGTGTGCGTGAGAACATTTTTACATCGTGACCTCTGATTTTTGGACCGTGTTCTCTAAGCTTGGCCCTGTGTTGTGTATACATGTAAATGCTGCCATATTGGCTTTTCTTCAACAATGTTTGTCGAGTCGTGTCTGGACGGTGTCTCCTGGGGGCAGGCAGAGAAAGTGTGTGCGCAGACTAGCTGCATTTGTGGGTGGCTTTATTCAGTACAGTACGTGTACATTTGTGCATGTATTTGTATGCGTTTCCTTCCTCATTATTTTTACCCCTCCGTATCTTTTTCACATCTTACAAGCTTTACCTTCCGCTGACATTGACTCTGTTCTGTCTTATATAATCTCTCAACTAAGCTGCTCCCTGTTGCATCCCTAGGTTTCTAGCTTTTTACATATGTCCCAGCTGCAGGGGGGAGCGTGTAGCAGGCTGTAGTCCAATTTAGAGCACATTGAGAAGACCGTGGTACAAGTCAGAAGACAGGACGCCCTTTACAGTGTGTCTAAGGGGATCCCTGAGTGAACTTCATTGAGCACACAACAGAGCACAGATGCCCTTTACACCTGCTTTAAAATGTAGTTTTTAAGGTTTAATGAGCTTCCTTTAACTTCATGTGGAATAAAAGTATTATCATTCAGTCCAATGCACAATGTTTACAGCGTTTAAAGGTAATCATTAATGAAGCCTCCAAACTTTAGAGCCCTTTATAGCAAAGCAATCAATCATTAAAGGGAGGTGGGAAGAAAACTAATTAAACTTATGAGCATGAACTGCACAGCAATTAACTCACAGGGACGTCTAAAAAAAGGAACACAAACATTTTATAGTCATTGACCCTGACAACTGAAAACTCAAAATTCCTGTTTTATGAATGGCTCAATACACATGCAGAGTAAGTAAACTGCTGCGCTATCCATGGTGCTGAATGCCTTTAGACGAGTTGGTAAGTTATCAGTATGCCAGCTTAATTATAAGTCGTATAACCTTTTTATTCTAAAGTTTTATGGATAATTATGTCCAGTCATGACATTGATTGGTAGGTTATTTTATTTTGTATAATGACAAATAAATTGTAAATGGAAAAAAAAAAGTTGAAAGATTTTTTTTTTAATTAGCTAAATATATTAGTTATAACCAGAGTTAAGTTAAAAAGCTTATTGCTAACCATTTTTCCTAAAAATCTTATGTTTTCGTACAACGAATTCATGGCAAAAATAGCTAAAAATCAGTGATAAACTAAAATATTCAATCAAATAAAGTTGTAATTAATTCACCTGTAAATGATAAATTATGTTATTAATTATAATGTATAAATTATTACATTATGTTCGTTACCCGTCTAATCGTGTATGTTTATGCTAAAATATAATTCAATAATAGTTTGTATTTAAAAAGAAATCGCATATCACTATGTGTTGAGTTGGCTCACATAATGTTTCGCACTTCAGAACTTTTATTAATCAAAAGATTAAAAATGCTGCTTTCGGAGGATGCATTCCAAGGTAGGAAGGCATCAAGGCACGTCCGAATCCAAAGTTAGCTTCGCTTCCTGTATCCTGAGATACCTTCATCACTGCGTCCAAAATCTAATCCTTCCCTACTATATAATATAGTATGTGAAAAACAGTACGCCAATAGAGTGGTATGCACTGATCTATATATACTACTGTCATATAGATCAGTGGTGGTATGTCCAAATACTAGTATTCGAAAAACAGTATAGGCGAAAAGTCCCCCGATGACTTACTACTTCCGGCGATCGATTCGATCGACATCCCATTAGGCAATGGGAGAGGATTTATGAATGGAAGTGAAGCGACGCAATTAGGTCACATGACCGTAGAACATGGGGGATGTATTACATCCAAAGGGGTAATCCATCCACCGGAAACTAAAGCTTCCCCGAGGCCGCCATTGTAGCAGTTATTTTGTCAATTATTTATTTAGAAAGAAACACAACAATGTATAAAGGCACCATTACCTTGTATCTTATATGGCCTCAAAGCAGTTTTTGTAAAAAAATAGGCTAACGATTGCATCATAACCACTCGACTCTCTGTCGCACAGTCGAGAAATTACCGTATATACAGGTGGAGAAGCTCGAAGCTATCGGGGGGACGTGGAGGCATAAAGTCCGAAAAAGTCAAGGGAGAAGCCCATAGAGAGTCATAAAGTTGATCCTGCTGCTAGCTCATGGACAGCTATACTCACGCTCTCCGTCTCTGCGAGATTCGGAAGGGAATGATTCAGATTTCTCTCGGCACAGCTACTAGAAGACTTACAGCTGTCAGACAGGTTGCTCACGTCACATCTATGTCATCAAGCTCAGTTTGATGCTGGCAGTACACCCAGCCATCAGGAAGTGTGTGCTTCTAATTGGCTTCACTTTTCTCCATGGAAACCTATGGGGTCGCTGTATCTTATATACTGTCTATGATTACATCCGGATTACATTCATATACAGAATGTACTTTTTTAACGGTGGCGAAGTAAGTTCAAATTCAAATGTAGTACCAACTCAGACAGTAGGCTACGCGATTTAGGACGCACTGCATCTGATCGATTTTTGAAGACAACATATATCCAATCAGTCGCTGCCTTTGATAATCCACAATCCTGTGCTTTGTATTCTGTGACAGTTGAGGTAAAGAAAATAAAGATGGTATTAAAAAGCCTACAAAGTGATGGTAGGGACTACACTTCCTTCCCGGGTTAGTGACATCACCAACCCTAAAATTTACATAAACCGCGACCATTACCTGATAAGGCACAGGAATCAGCTGCCTAAGTTTTCGGATGCAGCCATTGTGAGCACCGATGCACCCTTGTTTTCACGTTGTAGCTACTAGTATGGGACTTTTTAGGGAGCGAACGTTTCAGTGCACTAGTATGATTTTACGATTGAGACAGCCCTTAAAACTGAAGTAGGGAGCAGATTCAAATTTTTATTTTGGTTATAATTAGCCTACAGGAAGTCTGTACATATCTCGTGGCGTTTATCAAATATTAAGCACACACGGTCGGCTATCTCTTTTATATGGTGACGATAAAAGCGCCTCACAAGCGCATTAATCATCGCCTCATTTTACTGGGAGGATCCCAATAAATGACGTTATTGCTGGCGTACGACTGCAGCGTAAATGGGCTTATACTAAATGAATGCACATCCAATGGGCAAACAGTCCAAACGGATATTATCACCAGCCAGGGAGATATCAAACCCACAAAATCACTCTTATTTAAGTTGACGTTGAGTTGTTGACTTGCTCACCTTTTTAATAACACTTTGGATTTACGATCCAAAAGTTCTGCTTGACAAACACTGCTTCACTTCAGAAGACTCTTCTCATCCAAACAGTGCAGGTGAGTACTTTTGCAGTCCTGTGTGAGATTCAAGGGAACTGTTCATCTAAAAGAGACCAAATTCTTCCATAATTTACCCAAAGGTTGTTCTAAACCTGTATGACTTTCTGGATCTGAAAGGGTGACAGCTTCACTCTTCAGTGCATCTTTTTATTCAATGAAAATAAATGGTGACGAGCTGTCATTCTGTCCAGCGACAGCTTTTGTGTTCAACAGAAGAAAGAAGTTCATACCGGGTTGGAACAACATGAGGGTGAGTAAATAATGACAGTTTTTGGTTGAACTGTTCCTTTATAGGCGCAATGCCATCTGCCACTTTTTATGCAAAGTTTCTTTCTGGAAGTTTTAAATAATCAGTACGCAAGAAATATTAATCCAAATGCAATCTGATAGTGCCTCACATTCTCACGCACCTCCGTTCAACAGGGCAAAACAATGTGGTTCGCGCGGACCCTCCTCGCTCTAGCACTTCTTTGCGCACCGGTTTCCAGCCTCTGCTTACCAACGTACAACCCAGAGTCCAACTTTCTTTGCAACAACGAGATGTTCTCCGAGGCGAATGATAACGGGAAACCGTCGAATTCTCTGCTGGACAGTGTAAACCTCCTGTACAAATCAGCGCACGCGCTTTCCTCTGAGGAGCCGCGCGAGAGGAGGACTGTACCCGCGTCCAAATACAGATACTTGAGCCAGACGCAGCTCAGGAGTAAACTGTACCGCAACAGTGCGAAGAGCGACCGACGCAACCAGGTCACTCTTTCCCTCGACGTGCCAACCAACATTATGAACATCCTCTTCAACATTGCCAAAGCCAAGAACCTGCGCGCAAAGGCGGATGACAACGCGCGCCTGCTGGCGCAGATTGGAAAGAGGAAATGAATTCTTATTCCTGACTTTAACATTTGTTTTTGTAACCAACTGAGGCATGTTATATCTAATTTAATAATGTAATAAAAGGTTTTTTTCAGTTGCATAAAACAATTTAGCAATACTGAAAATTAATGGAATTTGTTAGCAGGTGATATAAATGTCTTTAAGGGTTTTGAATTATTAGCCTACCCACTAACACTGGTCACTCTTCTTAGATTGTAGGCTACAGGAAGTGTTTAAAATGGGCTTACTAATAGCAGTGAGACTATGACATTTTTAATAAAAACAATTGTTTGGTAGGTCAAATTGTATGCTCAAGCTTAAAAGAGACATGTTTGGAGTATCATATTGGGTCTCAAAGGAAAGTAGCCTACGACATAGTTTGCCAATCCTCTGTTATATTCACACAATTTATCTGTATACAAATCAATGAAAGGTGAACTGATTATTATTGAAAATACGTACCGCTCTAGGCTATAGGCTATATATAAAGTGGGTTGATCAAACCGACAGTCGAATATTTTTGTACTGAAAATAATTATTTTTTTCGTTAAATAAATAAATAAATGCAAATGAAAACAAAGCGTCCATTGGAAACATATTATTTCGAAGGGGATTTTCTCTGTGTTACGTACGCATCTTTCAATAGTCTGTTTTCACAGGTTTAACCCTTTTAGGCCCAACGTTATTGATCACAGGACACGCAGAAAAGAGAAAACATAGAAGATGATCAATTAAGTCAGTTGATTATATGTTCATATTTTAATATGCCTATTACGCTATCGAAATACCGATGGCCAGGGTACTTGTTGTTTTTTCTAATAATGAAAAAAATAGGCATACATAAAGCAAAGTCAATGTATAGCCTAGATGTTTGTAAGTCAAGGATTTGAAAATAAAATAATAATATAGCAACTTGATTCACTTAGCTAGCACATTTATAGGCCTATCATAGCTCCACATTCACAACTTTTTGTAACATCATTCCAAACAGACTAGTCAACACAATTATAATACAGGGCAGGCTAACAGTTTTTGATTCAAAATATCAATTTGATCACTACATTTTGGTGAAGGCAAAAAATGTTGATTCATTTTTCAAAGTCTGGTCTCCGAACAAATGATAAAGGTTAATATTATATTTAAATAATTATAAATATTTAAAATATGACAATATGTTACAAATACTGTACATAGGCCTATTATAATTCACAAACACATAGTCTTTTAATGGTGTGTAAATTAAATATAAATATAGGCCTAAATGATAAATGAGAGAGTGTGTGTGCGTGCGTGCGTGCGTGCGTGCGTGCGTACGCACACACACACACACACACACACACACACACACACACACACACACACACACACACACACACACACAATCATTTATATTTAATTTACACACCATTAAAAGACTATGTGTTTGTTATTTATAATATTATAACATATTGTCATATTTTAAATGTGTATATAAATGCACATATTTATATTCATTTTATATTTATTGTATATGTGTCTGGAATACGTATCTGGAACGTACTAAGAAAACCAACCTATTCATCGTCATCTCGACTTTTAAGCGTAGACCTTTATTTTGAAGTGTGAACTCAGTGGACTCCACCTCCGCCAGCTCACAATACACGTCACTCTGGTTGACGTGGAGGAAAAGAGCGTGAATGACTGTCTGATCATCTCGTTTACTGCTCCTAAACATTCAGCAAAATGATCAAGAAATTCGACAAGAAGGACGAGGAGTCTGGTAAGATCATTATTAAATCAATGCTGACACATGATACAATCTGTATCATATGATAAACAGCTTATTTCAGTCACCGAAATGATGTCGGTTGTTTTGCTAAGGAAGAGCGTCTCTGCAGGCCACAGCACATCTGCAACTGGAAACAAAATTACACTTGTTTAACACAAACGATTTATGTACATGTTTCAGTTTCATACTTAATTTGAGTGGTTGATTAACTAGTAGTAGCGGCTAACGTTATGTGATTTTTGCTGTATCCTACAGTAAGAGTTTAATCTTTGTTGAGGAAGCTAATGTGCTAGCAGTAGCCTTTAGTTATCTATATTCGTTTTGCAAGCTTGTCAACGAAGAATATCTAACATTTGCTTCGTGTTTTTTCTCCATAAGCTTTGTATTGCGTATATTTAAAGGGAATTTCTTATTGAAGTTGATTAAAGGGCTGCAAAGGAGCTACATATAGCTAGATGCTATTCTCTCTTGTCGTAACAACTTTTATTTATAAAGGGACTATAATCTTTTGACAGTTAAGATTCAGAACATCCAAATCTTTGGGTTTGGTTTACTATGGTTAATAAATGTAACTAATATAGCTGTTTTGCAGTGGCAAAGAGCCACATATAGATGCTATTCGTTCTCTCATCACTTATTCTATGAGCACATTTCTTGAAGAAATGGCATTTATAACTTAAAGGTTATTACCCTAAATTAAACTATTACCTAATATTGTATCTGAATGAATTGAAGGCACAAACTATTAGTTGATTGACAGATCTGTTATGCGTTTAGGAAGTGGCTCAAACCCCTTTCAGCATCTGGAGAAAAGCGCTGTACTACAGGAGGTGAGTTTGATGCATTTGAATCTTAAAATGTATCTGAACTTCCCTTTAGTACTGTACATTACATTGCATGTTTGTTTCAAAGGCTCGGATCTTCAACGAGACACCCATCAATCCGAGAAGATGTCTGCACATCCTGACGAAGATTATCTACCTGCTCAACCAGGTATGTGATTATATATTACTTTTTCAGCAGTTTTACACTACAGCATCTCTCTTTCTCTATGGACTGATTCATCTCTAAACTCTTTTTTTCAGGGTGAGCACTTTGGAACCACAGAAGCCACTGAAGCTTTCTTTGCCATGACTAGGCTGTTCCAGTCTAATGATGTAAGACACTGTATTTGCAGCCCTATTTACTTTTTACCATACGTTTAAAAAAAAAAAAAAAGGCTAAGCCTAGATCAAGGAAGCAGTATGGACAATATATACATATTGCATTATATAATAATATAATTAATGTCAGTAAATATAATTAATGACACCAATAAAATTATACACAATTTTGAACCCTCTAAAGAAATATTAAAGTAAAATGACAAAAACAAAGAACAAAATTACTAAAAATTTAAATAAAAACTGGAAAAATAATAATTAAAAAAAAAATACTAATCGAAACTATAATAGTATCCTATATAATGAATAATAAATATACATTTACACTAATACTTATTTTAGTTGAGTTGCAGCAATTAATAATTGAATGCAAATAATGAGCTGCTCTTGCCATAGAGCTGATTTTAAAGTGAAAATTTCTCTCGTTTTTGCCCCAAAAAATTTAGCAAACCCTGAGAAGAATGTGTTACCTGACCATAAAGGAGATGGCCAACATCTCAGAGGATGTGATCATCGTTACAAGCAGGTGAGCAGTTATTTTTGTCATAGCAGTGTATTTCTTAGTTGTTGTTGAGTGTTTCTTGAGTAAAAAAAAAGCGATGTACTCATTCAAAGAACCAGTCCTTTATTTACCCTTTCACTGCAAACAAGCAGACACGGTCCAAACTGCGTGCAGCACTTCATTCACGATAGAGGCAGGGTGAAGTTATGAGGTTTTACAGGCAGTTTGAGGATCCAATGGAGATAGAAGGTTTAGTCGCGTACTTTTTAATACTTTTCATTGGCTAAATATTTGCAAAACCCACAGACATTAAAGGGTAACCAATAGTAATGATTTATTAATGGTTAAAGGTTTCCTCCCGACGATATACTTTTTATAATATGTGTAGGTAGTAGTGTAAAACATTGTTATTTGATGAGGAATGGAAATCTTTGCACATGCCGCCGATATTACCTGAAAACTGCTGATTTAATGCTTTGTTTGTGTCTCAGCTTGACAAAGGACATGACTGGTAAAGAGGATGTTTACAGAGGCCCGGCGATCAGAGCTCTCTGCAGGATCACTGATGTGAGTCTCAACCGTTTGAAAACTCATTTCGTAACAGACTTTATTTGCTATCAGTGAGAAAGAAACTACATGGGAACTGATGTAAATGATCATTTCAATTGTGCTTCTTCCATCTTGTCCACCAGACCACCATGCTGCAGGCTATTGAACGATACATGAAACAGGCCATCGTGGACAAAGTGCCCAGCGTGTCCAGCTCTGCTCTCGTCTCCTCACTGGTAAGACCACAACCTACTAGTGCCCAGTGTTCTTTATGCACTATTATAGTATTCATCAATATTTTAAAATGACGTGTAAACTGAATAGTATTAGCCAATCACTAGTCTGTTTTGACTTAACTGTTTATTAAACTTAGTCCTGGATAATGTAGCTGTCCTGTTTGTTGCTGTATTTGTTTCACAGCACATGGTGAAGATGAGTTTTGATGTGGTAAAACGCTGGGTCAACGAAGCTCAGGAGGCGGCTTCAAGTGATAACATCATGGTGCAGGTTAGTGAGATGTTTGCATCCATTGTCTTATGAGTTGGGGGCCTGTCTGTCTTCAATAAAATGGGATCTCTCTGCACAGTACCATGCTCTGGGTCTTCTGTACCACTTGAGGAAGAATGACCGTCTGGCTGTGACCAAGATGCTCAACAAATTCACCAAATCTGGCCTCAAGTCTCCATTTGCTTACTGCATGATGATTCGCATTGCCAGTAAGCTGCTGGAGGAGACGGATGGAGGGTATGTGTTTTTGACATCAGCTTTTTAGGTGTTATTAACATCATGCAGTTGCTTATAATGTAGACTTACTTAGGCCCAGATTTACTAACAGCTTGCACCAGCACAAACCCTCTTTTGGCGTTGAAATAAACTACTGTCAGGATTTAATAAAGACACGCAGTGAAAAAATAGTCCTGAAAAGGTGTGGACAGGGTTGTTTTTGTGGCTGACCTCATTGCATAAGGTTTTGTAGGAGTTTACCTTTCAGACGCAAACATTTATAGGAGGAGAGTATTTAAATGAATCATGCAATGTGATTTACTAAGGTTTGCGCTAGTCAATTTACTCGTTTTTTTCACCATTATTTACCTGCCAAAAAAAGCGTGCTGCTCTTGTTAGATTGCATTGGTCATTATGGAAATGATCCGACTTGTGTCAGATCACACACAGAATTTTCCACTCCCATTTGTGCTTTTTTGTTGTTGTTGTTCTCCGGCTAATTTGCCTTTTTTAGTAAATCTGGCCCTTAGTCTGTCTAAATATGTTGTTTTAACAGGCACGATAGCCCTATGTTTGACTTCATTGAGAGCTGCTTGAGGAATAAACATGAGATGGTGGTTTATGAAGCGGCCTCCGCCATCGTCCACATGCCCAACTGTACCGCTCGTGAGCTGGCTCCCGCAGTGTCCGGTTAGTCTTGTGCATTTTACTTCTGGCTGCTGCTACATTTTTGCTTTCTAACCAGCGCACAAGACAAAGTACACTAGATGTTAAATTAATTTTCTCTCTCACTCTCTCTCTCTCTCTCTCTCTCTCTTTTCATAGTTCTCCAGCTGTTTTGCAGCTCTCCCAAAGCAGCCCTGAGATATGCAGCTGTACGGACCCTTAATAAGGTTAGTTTTTCCTGTTTGTTTGAATAGGATTTCATTTGTAAACCATTGTATTATTAACAACTACCACATGGAGACACCAAAGAACACATTTTAATGTTCAAAGACACTTTGCTATCAACCTTTTATCACAGAAATTGTGCAAAAAATTGCTCTTTTTTCACACGTGTTATTTTAGGTTAATTGAAATACCAATATATTTCTTATTAAAGATTTGAATTAGATTTTTTTTTACATGTCTATATATATATTTTTTTTTGTGCGTCTTATTTTATTTCAAATAACAGATGTTTTTGAACTACAAATGTTCAAACAGGTGGCAATGAAGCATCCGTCAGCAGTGACCGCATGCAACCTGGACCTGGAGAACCTGATCACTGACTCCAACCGCAGCATCGCCACCCTGGCCATCACCACCCTGCTGAAGACTGGCAGCGAGAGCAGCGTGGACCGTCTCATGAAACAGATCTCCTCCTTCGTCTCCGAGATCTCGGATGAGTTCAAGGTGACTTCATCACCCAGACAGCGAATTAGAGAGCAAACATCTGTTTTAGATGCATATTCGGGAGTTTAATATTTTATTATTGCACATATTGTACCTTTTTAAATAATTTGTCTATATCATAATGTTCCAGTAAACAATGTGTTTTCATAACTAAATGGTGTGTTTGTTTTCCAGGTGGTTGTGGTCCAGGCCATCAGTGCTCTGTGCCAGAAGTATCCCAGAAAACACAGCGTGATGATGAACTTCCTTTCAAACATGCTTAGAGATGATGTAAGTTCATTCAAGGACATTTGTTCTTCTGTTGTTAAGATGGAGTCTTGTAATCACTCTTAGTCTTTATGCTTTTCTTTATACTGATATTCTTAATACCTGTTTTAATTTGTATCTGTATTTTACTTAATTAGCACCAACATTGAACATTGAAAAAAATGTTTTATATTAGAAGCGTCATATTTCATTATTCTTTTCTTTTGCAGGGTGGCTTTGATTACAAGAGAGCCATCGTGGACTGTATCATCAGCATCATAGAGGAAAACCCAGAGAGTAAGGAGACAGGCCTGGCTCACCTGTGTGAGTTTATCGAGGACTGCGAGCACACCGTCCTGGCCACTAAGATCCTCCACCTGCTGGGGAAAGAAGGGCCACGTACCCCAACCCCCTCCAAATACATCCGTTTCATCTTCAACCGTGTCGTGCTAGAGAGTGAGGCGGTGCGGGCAGGTGAGTAATCTCATATGACCTTTGACCTGTGCGTTAACCTCCTTGCAATGAGCTTATAAAACCTGCTCGTGCCACCTTAAGATCTCAGGATGTGTGTGTTTGCGATGCAGTAGTACAGGTTTGAGCGACACACGTGTCCAAATAATTAACTGCTGTCCGACTGCAAGTTGGAGTATATTTAAGCAGGCCTGATAATCTGTAATTAATCAGCTTCAGAGACTGAGCTTTAGGACATTTGAAGCATTCCTCTGCTCTGACTCTCGTCTCACGTTTTTCTTCAAAGCTGCGGTCAGTGCGCTGGCCAAGTTTGGGGCTCAAAATGATGACTTGCTGCCAAGCGTCTTGGTCCTGATGCAGAGGTAGGCCTTTACTGGCAGAAAGTGTGTGGTGTGTGTGGTGTGTGGTGTGGGGGGATTTATATTGGTAATTTGAGTATTAGAGTTAGGAAATGACCAAAGAAATGTGTGTTGAGAAATCAGTGCAAATGTTTGTTAAACTAAAAAGAGAAAATCCTCATTTGATTGGATTAAAAAGAAACAATGCAAAACGGAAAATAAAACAACATTTTACCTAAAAAAAGAATTTCGATTTGCTAAAGCATGTGTGTCTGATAGGTGTATGATGGACAGTGATGATGAGGTGAGAGACAGAGCCACATTCTACATGAATGTCCTTCAGCAGAAGCAGAAGGCCTTGAATGCCGCATACATCTTCAATGGTGAGGGTTTGTGCTGCAGTGGTAGTTGTGTGTGGGTTTCCATTGTTCTGCATAGTTAAGATCCTTATTGTGTATCTGATATGCTGATGTGAATGATTTAACATTTGTGGTTAAAAAAATAAAAAAATAAAAAGTTTTATTCTTCATTAAAGTTGTCATGGTTTAATAATGGTTGTTGAACCGTTTGTTCGCAGGTCTGTCCGTATCTGTTCCTGGACTGGAGAAATCCCTCCACCAGTACACACTAGAGCCCTCTGAGAAACCATTTGACATGAAGACCGTTCCCTTGGCTTCCGCGCCCATCACCGAACAGAAAACAGGTGTGAATAGATTTCCACACTACTTATGAACCAGAGTACATAATTATAATCCATAATGCTCAATTTTTTTGTTTACTGTATACCATTGTTTGGCATCTGATTTGGATGCTAATCTTCCTATGTCTTAAACCTTTTTTCGGCTAAATTGCAAAGCTTACTCAAATTGCACAAGTTCACTTTATTTTTCTCCTTCATGGCAGAAATCGCACCCATTGCAACAAGCAAACTACCTGAAAAGCTTGCACCTTCACGCCAAGACATTTACCAAGGTAAGACGATTAGCTAATCAGCAAAGCAATGTGTGCGGCACCGTCAAACTAGAGTTTGAAGCAAACTGTGCCACATTTTTTCCCTCTCAGATCAACTTGCAGCCATCCCAGAATTCAAGAGCCTGGGTCCCCTGTTCAAGTCATCAGAGCCGGTTCAGTTAACAGAAGCAGAGACGGAATATGTAGTGCGCTGCATCAAACACACTTTTGCAAATCACATGATCTTCCAGTTCGACTGCACCAACACGCTGAACGACCAGCTGCTGCAGCGGGTTATGGTCCAGATGGAGCCGTCAGAGGCCTACGAGGTACTACATTACGTACCTGCACCTAACCTCCCCTACAGCCAGCCTGGCTCCTGCTACAGTCTGGTCCGGTTACCGGAGGATGACCCCACTGCAGGTATATCACACAGAATTAATTTTTGCTTTCCACTTTGCTGCGTTTTGGTTGTTTTTCTATGTAACGCACATCTTTTCCAGCAGCTTGCACATGTAAACACCATTCTAAAACTGTAGTGCTCAAGTTGAAAGAAGTTACACCTCTCTACATTTAGCTCTTTTATTCATTTTTGCTACCCCGCATCTCACATTTTTAAACGGATTATGTGTAAATGGTACATTACAGACTAAACTGCTTGCTTGGATGTACTTACGAGTTACTTGACAAGTTTTTAATTGTTTGCATTTGTCTTAGTCTCGTGCACGTTCAGCTGTACAATGAAATATCTAGTCCGGGATTGCGATCCCAACACGGGAGAGCCTGATGATGACGGTTATGATGATGAATATGTGGTATGTGAATTTTCAAAATCAATTCATGGTAAAAAAAAAAAAAACAGGAAGATTATAAGCGGCCATTCCTCACTCAATCTCACATTTTCATCCTAGCTGGAAGATTTAGAGGTAACAGTCGCTGACCACATACAGAAGGTGTTAAAGCCGAACTTCGGCGCAGCGTGGGAGGAGATCGGAGATGAGTTTGAGAAGGAAGAGACGTTTGCTTTGGCCACAGTCAGAACTCTAGATGGTCAGTTTGATTAAAATATCTAACTTTAATATCCTAATGACCATCTATAAGAATGTCAAATAAATGTATGTTTGATAAGAGTTTTGTGGCTGTAGAAATAATCATCTCTTGATTGTATTTATCTTCACAGAGGCGGTAAATAACATCATCAGCTTCTTGGGCATGCAGCCTTGTGAACGCTCAGACAAAGTTCCTGAAAACAAGAACTCGCACGTTCTGGTCTTAGCAGGTTTGTACTGATTTCATCAATCCAGTTTTTTTTAGTTCTGCGAGTTTCAGGTCTAGAAATGTGTTTTAGATATATATTCTCTATTTCTAACCTGACTGATGATTAATGATCGTGTTTCTGAAGGTGTGTTTAGGGGAGGTCATGACGTGTTGGTAAGGGCGCGTCTGGCGCTGGCTGATGGGGTCACTATGCAGGTGACAGTAAGGAGCACAGACGAGAGTGTGGTCGACGTCATCCTGGCGTCTGTCGGATAAACGAGCGATGTGAGTGACCTGGTCACATGCCAATCAATCTGGGTCATTGTCCTTTTATATGCATCTATATAGTAGCTCTATAATGTTTCACACAACCATCTTTGTGGCTTAAAATGAATCCTCTATAACATCCTGTTTCTGTATTTGGTCTGTTCTGAGATTTCTCAAATATTGTGCCACTTAAATTCACGTGGAAGAGATTTGATCATTGTTGTTTCTCTGGTATTTGAGCTGTTTTGGCCTTGTGTCATAGCTCGGGGGAAATAGTCCTTTAAAAAAAACCTATCATTTATCAATAATAAAAAGTCTGGAAGAGTACAAGACTTGTTTTGTTTTTTTTCCACACAAAACATGACAATTCATACAAAGACTTTTTTATTTGAATACAATCATTCATGCTTTGAACACAAATGTATTTACAAGTAATGGCATATTGTATTTCAGCAAACTTATTGACAATTGTAAAAATTATTTGGTGCAATACTTTGTTTCATGCATTTAGAAACGTGACTGGCATACTTTACGGTTTGTTAATACATGTATTGGAATATTTTCTCTAACAACATCTTCATAGGAGCAATATTCCACTCTTTTCAGAATGATCACATCACTCTCTTGCTCAGAATGAGTTGATAAAGCTAAGGTAGGCATTAATGAAGCCCGTGGGATCCTCCAGCTGTGGATAATGACTCACATGCTCATCTAGAACCGATACTGTGGATCTTTGAACTAGTTTCCTGTAGAAGAGGAATAGAGAGGGGAAAATTGATTATAAAACATTTCTCTTACAGTGCCCATTTTCCTAAAGAGACAGCATAGCAGTTTTATCTTGGTTTATATGCTAAGTTTCCACTTGAAATCTTTACCAATAATAAAGAACTAACCCTCTACATTCACCAATAGTATTTCCCAACCTGTTCCTGGGGGCACACCAACAGTGCACATTTTAAACATCCTAATTATACACACCTGATTCAACTCATCAGCGCGTTAGTAGATATTCCAGACCTGAAATGGATGGATTAGGTAAAGGGGGACATAGAAAATGTGTACTGTTGGTTGAGAGACACTGGTGTGGTGGGTAATTAATGTGCTTTTAACTTAAAGGATTAAGGTTCAGTCAAGAGCAAATGCATTAGTAACCTTTTGAATGTCATATTTTAAAAGTATATAAAGAAGAAAATGTTCAACAATTACAAGTGCTAAAAATCTTTTTTCTTTTGTACAAGAAAGTCTTGGTTTGAATCCCACAATTTCTTTACTAAATTTATTTCATCAAGATTTTTTTTCAAAACGGACAATAAATAGTCCAATCTCAGTGGTTCAAAAGATAAACCTCTGTGTTTTATACCCAGAATCCTGAGTTTAAATCACACATTTTTCTCATGCATATAAAACAAATCTCCATCCAAACACTCAATCAGCATGTCAGATTCAGTGGCTCAGGTTCTGTTTTAATCTTGGAGCCCTGAGTTCAAATCCCAATGTTACTTACATTAAATTAATATCATTACATACAACAAACCCCCCACTCATTGTGAAAGTCATGATGGCTCAATGGTTAAACACAAAATAGTTGTGGTTAAGACTGTGATAGAGGCTTGGGTTCAAATCCCACCTCAATGTGTTAGGGTTACAACAAATAACCAACGGACCAACTCAATTATTGACTGTCAAAAAATGAGGTACAACAAATGTTTTAAAAATAGTTTCCATCCAAATTTATAACCAACAAATCAATAAAAAAAGCCTTTGCTTTCTGGTCCACTCAACACCCTGGATTTGAACCAAGGACTCATTGGGAAAAGTTTTTGTGCCATGAGCTCTAACCCTTATGTAAATGTTTTTCACAAAAGTTAAGGGAGAAAAAACGTATGCATGATATATATATATATATATATATATATATACATATAATATATTAATATATTTTATATATATATATAATTTTTTTTAAAAAGTCTTACAAATATTTCTCATTTAGAAATGATACACATCATAATTTAGTTAGTTTAAATAGAGATATTAAATATAAACAGACATATATACTCACTGGTAGAGCTGGATAAACTGGGGATGTGGATTAACTGGATCTAGGGGTCCATAAATCATGTGCACTACAAAGTTAAAATTTGGTAAATCAGTGACATTTACAAAGAAACACGTTCATAATTTTGTACGGCCACATTACGGCCTGAAGTGATTTATCAACTAATCTTCCAAAGCACAAAACTATTTATAACTCTAGAAATAAGAACCAACCGTCCCATCATATAGTAGGAGTGTTAAAATGCTTATCCTGCTGCATTGCATGTATAATATATTGTAACATTACACATTTAACTGCATTTAACTGCGTGAATGTTCACTACTTAATAATATATGCTGTCACCTCACCTCAAACACATATTGCCTGGGGTGCAGACGGGCTAAGCAGCTTCTGCAGTCCTTTTCAGTGGATTAAACTACTTAGCCTCAATAGCACTGCCCACAGTGAATCACTTCAGTCTGGTAGCATGATGGCTACTCCAGCACTTTATACCACTGAATGAATGGTGTGTGTACTCACATGGTGTTGAAGACGAGGTTAGAGCCCCCACCCATCTCTCTCTGTGTTTCATCCTCTGGTTAATGTACTGCAGGACACTGGGCGAGACACAACAAAGGATTGTTTGTGACGGTTTTCATTACAAGTAAAGCACTGTAGATGCAACACATGGAAAAGCTTGGACACCTGTCCATGACTAGATTTCCGTCGTTAAAGCGAATGCCTGTCCACATGTCCCAGAACTCTGCTTCTGTTGGCTGGGTGTACGGTCCAAACACATCCCTTATTCTGTAGGGTAAATACATATAATATTTGAAATTGAAGGTGATAGGCCACAACCTATAAACAATGATTTATGACTGTGTAAAGTACAACGAATAGTTTGAACTGTGTACAAGAAAGCAAAAAGCTACACCACTCCCAATCCAGACGCTCCACTCACCCTCTAGAGAAAAGCTGGTAGTTTACTAGGCGAGTAAGTACAGGTGAAATGAAGCCTGAGTCCTTCAGCACCTGTAGATGACAAAAGATTAGAAATATTCCCTTCTCAGTTCACAAATGAAAACAAATATGCATTTTAAAGCGTCACACTCACTTTCTGAAGGAATCTTGGATAATGAGTCTCAGGGAATATACCTTTAAAGATTGAAAACATAAAACATTTTCAGTTTTTACATAATGTTAAGGATCTCTAATCAGACTTTTGTTATCTAAAATAAATAAATAATATATATAATTTTCATGAAGAATGAATACAAATTTAATGCACCTCCATTTGAGAGGCAGAGGCTGTTTATGGTGACGTGTCCGTTCCTGTTATGGTCACTCCTGTGTGTTTAACTGCACGTGAGAACCAGCCAGATCATATTGACAGGAACATTAAGCTGAACTATGACAAGAGAGCTTGAAGGATCCTTACAGCTCACCTGTACAGTAACTCGAGAGCTACAGTGTCTCCATAGTCATGTGACAGGAGGTTAATCCTCTGCTCTGAAAGCCCCAAATGAGCGATCAGGGCCTCCACCACACTGGCCTGCTCGAAGATGGAGTAACGGTGTGGTCGCTGGAGTGTCATCGTGAGGTGGGACGTTTGTGTGATAGAAATAATAATTCAAATTATGAATAATAAAAGACAGTAGTTGTAGTGACTGCATGTCTTTCATCTCACCGGTTTGTCCGAAAAACCAAAGCCCAGGAAGTCGAGGGCGATGACTCTATTAAAGCGTTGAGTGAGAGAATCCCAGATCTACAAAACGACAACAAGATTTAAGACACATCAAGAGCAAATGCTGCACAATGAACACCAGGTGCAAAGCAGAAGCGAAGTATCAAGTCAATGTTAGTGAATTGCTTCCAAGTTGCATTAAATTGAGTTTACAGTAGCTTTTCTGAAATGCTGATGCAGTTGGAAAATGACTTTAAAATGGCTCTGTGCTTATACCTTATACCAGTCATAGCTAGAAGTAGGAAAACCATGAAGCAGCAGGAGGACATCAGAGCTTCCCACAACACCAACTGACTCTATTGAAAAACAGAATTACAATAAGACCAACATCAACAGAGTATATCGTGTAGCTTGTAAACAAAGCCTGTGATATACCTTTGTAAAAGATGTTATTTCCTCTGAATGTGAAGAAGTGTCCGGAAGCGCGCCAGGTGTTGAGCGCAGGTGAGAGCTGTGGAGGAGGGATGTGCAGATACACCGCGAGCAGAGGAATGCACAACAGACTCACGTGAAGCCACCACTCCCTGCTCGCGCGACGGCTCGGCCCGCACTCACTTTCGTTCTGCTGCAGAGAGAGAGAGACAGGGTACGTTTTTATTTTACTGTACTTTATTTTGTGATGTATGTTGCAGTTGTTTTTGTATTAAGATTCCTTTGGACCTTATATGTATTAGAAGTAGAGGCAGATAGACAGACATAGGCGAGCACGTCAAAGCACCGTCACAACACGAATTTAAATGAAATGACAATGCAGCCTTTATATGACGATTCAATTCAAACTTTAAGATAAATAAGAACTGCCAAATAATTCGTGCTAGTTACTTACTGGTGAGTCTTGTGACATTCTCGATTCCTGCACTTTATCGCAGTGTGTGTCGGTTGTTTTTGCTGGTGGGCTGAAATATGTGCTGTTGAGTGACATTAAGAGTCTGTCACTGAGCTGTCATCTGAAGAATCCGTACTTGCATGGCCTTAAAACGGTCTGTCGCGACTGTTATCAAGCGTCATGTTGCCAAGGATCCAAAGGTCTAGGCTGAAAGTAGAGCTCGCTTACGCCCCTCGTGCAGCGGATGGCAAACGGCACTTTAGGATCTACCGAGCGAAACCGAAACCGTTTACATTTGTGTACTCAAACGAAAGTCCCTACTTATTAGATTAAATGTTGGACAAAACAAGTGATCACCCTCTTTTGGTCGATAAGTGTATCACAGTAATAATACTATTAAATATTAATATATATTAATTATTAATAAATATTATTATTAACGAAGGGATCAACACGGAATCTACCAGGTAATTGTCTCACTCTCAGATCAATTCTTAACTGATGGGGTAAGACAGATAATATATACGGTATAGCTGCTTAATCTAAAACTGATTGCTGATAGAAAACATTTAAATGGTGTCATGGTGCATAATGGTAACCTCAACAGGAATGGGCACATTTAGCAGTTCTCCCTTGTTGTGGACATTATTTATATCTATCTACAGTATCAATGATAACACTATTCGCACACTTTTATCTAATTGTCCTAGTATTTCTTTTTCTTTTTTAAACCTGCAGCCCTAATTATCACATCAAATGTGTGCTGAGCAAGGAAAAAATGTTCCTCGGATTATGCCAAATATTCATTTTTATTTTTAAACACCACTTTAAAGAGTTTAGAGGCATAAGTTGAATCACTGTACACACACACACACACACACACACACACACACACACACAGGCAATGTTCTGCTGGCAAGCCCTGAGTCCGGTCATTCATGTGGACATAAATGTATTGCACCGAGCTTCAAATTCCCCAGATCTCAATCCAATTGAGCATCTGTGGGATGTGAACCAACAAGTTCAATCCATGGCGACACCTTCGGGGGTCTTGTAGAGTCCATGCCTCGGCGGGTCAACATTGTTTTGGCAGCATTTGGAGGACCAACAGCATCTGGTGGTCATAATGTTTTGGCTCATCAATCACTTATTGGCTAAAACATAGACGTCAGTACACAAATATCATGTCAAATGCACCACCAGCCTATAGATACAGTCATTTTGATACAGGCTTTAATAACAATTAGGACAAATCTGTGTTGTTAATAGACCTTAGTCAGGGTAGACGTCATATTGAATGTAACTCTGTGAGGGACATAGATCACATGTCATTTTTAAAACTCAAAAAATAAAATAAAAATGTGTCTACTAAAATGGTTTTGGAAAGACTGCTGAACATTGGCATGTTGTTTAGCTACAGTACAATCCATTGAACACTCTTGTATCCCTCACAGCGTTATATTCCTGTCAAAAAGTAGTCTTAACATGTTGCAACCCTGACTGGTCTATAAGCTTTATTATTTACACAAAAAATCATCTACTACTGATGTTGATGCACTTATTGGCCACAGGAGGGAGCTGGTGATCAGCTGTCTTATATTATTTCATGTAATAAATAGGATTTTTAGAGTATGACTTTTTTTAAGTAAGCTGGACGCATAAGAACTTAGTCAACGACAACGACCCAACCTGAGGTAATATTCGGTCTGTTGGTGGTAATTACCATAGACAGTATATAAGATGGACACAGCGACCCCATAGACTTCAACGGAGAAAAGTGAAGCCCATTTGAAGCACTCACTTCCTGATCGCCAGGCGAACTGCGCAGGCTCAAACTGAGCTTGAACACGTGAGCAACGTGTCTGACAGTTGTCAGTCTTCTAGTAGCTGTGCGGAGAGAAATCTGAATCATTCCCTTCCGAATCTCACAGAGACGGAGAGCGTGAGTATTAGCTGTCCATGAGCTAGCAGCAGGAGCAACTTTATCACTCTCTGTGGGCTACTCCCTTCACTTTATCGGACTTAATGCCTCCACGTTCCCCCGATTGCCTGCGAGCTTCTACGCCGGTCTGTACGGTAATTTCTCTACAGTGCGACAGAGAGTCGCGTGAGTTATGACGCAATCGTTAGCCTATTTTTACAAAAACGGCTTCTACGGGGCCATAACGTAAGGTACAAGGTAATGGAGCCTTTTATACATTGTCGAGTTTCTTTAGAAATAAATAATGGACAAATGGAGTCTTTGGACGCCTCAGATGTAAAGTTATTCGCTGTCAAAGTGACGCAAAAATGAATGGGAGTCAATGGAATGCTAACAGCAGGTGAAGTTCTGCTATAATGGCGGCGCCCGCGGAGGCTTCAGTTTCCGGCGGATGGATTACCCCCTTGGTAATTACACGATTCGTCTGGTAGAAACTGTGCAGTTTACCATCCGCTCCTCTAGGCGGCGTAAGCGCGTTTCACGTTCAGCATGACACCATTGGATTCTTGTCAACAACAGCATGACACCTGCTGACAGTCGCCACAACACGTTCTGGTAGTTTTAAGGCCATTAAAGTACAAATCCTGCATATAACACCTCAGTGACAGACTCGTATTGTCACTTAACAACACATATTGCAGCCCACGTGCAAAAACAACCGACAAAGTCACCTGTAAGTCACTTTCCACATAAAGTGCTTTTCTCTTGTAAAGTCACTACCACACATTATATAGCAATCATCATTTGAATTTGATTTACGTTTGTGTTGATGTATCATTCTTCTATGTGTCAAAGCAGGGCTTTAATGTGTTTGCTGGATTATTTTGGTGATGCTGCTCTTTCTGTGTCAGACACTCATTCACTGTTTAAAAGTCTAACTTTAACCCTGCTGTTGCATGATCTTTATCATGTGAATCTAAGGAGGTGATTCCTATAAGGCTTATAAAGTAGAATAATAAGCACTAAGCAGTTGAGCTTTTTATCTGCTGGTGTTGTGGTGGTGTAACTGTAGTTAATAGTGGATTCATGTTTAATAATAGATGAAAGACTCACAGCCATTTCAAGAAGTCATTACACTCCTCCTGTACCACAAATTTAAAGCTCTGTCTATATAATGACTTTTAGTATTTATAATTTAATCAAAGCTGTTTCAATGGCAAGTTCCAATTAATGTTTTTTGTTGTTTTTGGTCAGCACTCACAACTGTAGGAGGGTGTTTGTTGTTTCTATGCAATGTTCCTGTAGTTCTGTGTCATGGAAGACAGTGACTTCATTAGAAGAACAGTAGATTGAACAGAAAGATTATTATTGATTCAGCTTTCATACTATGTATTTTACACTGTACAGCTTTAGGGCTTCAATTCATGTAGTCAATTACATTTAGCCTAACTATTATATGATGGGAACCTAAATAGTTGGGGAATAAATACTTCATTAAAAGAACAGTAGATTGAATCAAAAGATTATTATTGATTCAGCATTCATACTATTTATTATATTTTTGTACACTGTACAGCTTTAGGATTTTAATTTATGTAACCGATTACATATAACTATCGTTTAGACAATTCTGATAGTTTAGTTATTCAGTGTGTAATGTAAAGTAATGTTTGTGTTTATGTTTTCTCTGCAGAATACAGGATGTGTTTGGAGTGTCCGGTCATCAGAAGCAGAGATCTGAGTCGTGTGGACAGACGTTCCCTGTAATGATGGACTTCTGCTGATGGACGGGTAAGACTTGTAACGTGTGAATGTTGTTGTTTGGCGCTAAACATGTAGGTTAGCATCATTTTCTTTTTGGAGGGTCACCCTTTAAAAAGCAAATGATGGGAATCTAAATAGGTGGGGAAGGGACGGCGTGGCAAAATTTTGAGTCTGCTAAATTTTTAATTTTATTGTATCAAGAAGCATAACCCCTGCTGGACATTGTGACGGGGTTCGGGGGGGACCCGACGCGTCCCCATCCCTTCATACACACACCATTCACTCGTAACGCGGAGATCTGACTGGAATCGAACCAGCAACCTCTAAACCCATGAGGCAGCGCTCTTACCTGTGAGCCACAGATCTCTTGCTGAGACATGTGCTGGAACTTATATTTTACTTTTCACCTGGATGAGGCCTGTACAATTTTACAATAAATCATGCTGAGGTGGGGTTTGAACTCATGCCTCCAGCGCAACCTATCAGCCGAGAACATGTGTGTTAATCCACTTGCACCACTGTGGCTTTCACACTCTTTGGTGGTGTCTAGGGCCTTTTCTTTGATACAACTATCGATAACAATTTAATTTAAATTAAACTCCCCAACCCTTCACTCTATTAGCAGAGATCTGGTTGGACTCGAACCAGCAACCTCTGAACCCGTGAGGCAGCGCTCTTACCTGTGAGCCGCAGATCTCTTGTCTGTTTATGTGAAGGAACTTATTTTTCACTTTTATCCTGAGAGTTTCCAATAAAGCAGTTAAAGAGAGATTTGAACCCGTGTCTTCATCACAGCCTCTTCCTCAGAGAGTTTGTTTATCCACTCGCCCATCATGGATTTTACAACAATAACTGGTTTTCGGGACTCCTCGTCTAAGGAACAACAATTGGAAGTCAGCAATAGTGGGATTTGAACTCAGGACACTGTGATTGAAACACAACACTTTCTCTCCTGAGCCACTGAGACTGCAGAGATGATTAGTGTTTTCAACAGGTCTGATACAGAGCTTTGTGTTAAATGATGAATAATTTCAGCAAATGTGGGGTTTGAACCAGTACTTTCCAGCTTGAAAGGGAGACAACTATCCCACTGAGCCACATAACCTATGAGGCAATGAGGTAAAAGATGCTCATCACTGATTGATAACTCATTGACTTGATTGTTTGTGTATTTATTTCTGGTCCAAGTATTTCTTTAGATTTATTATTCAATTATGAGAAAACCAAAGCTACTCTTATGGAAATCTTTTTTTGTTCTGTTTGACAATGAAATATGCAAACTGATATATATAAGATAAATATACGCTATAATACATTTATTGTAATTTAAGTTATTCTTTGTCAATCTGTGTGTGATTTTGTTGTCCTGTCTTCTTTTTAAATAAATAAATAAATATATTGACCCTCCTGTGGTGATTTGTATGAATTACACCGTTGCAAACCGAGTCGAATGAACTTAAAATAGTTCGCCCTCCTGTGGCGATTTATGTGAAGTACACCACTGCAAATCTTGTGTGACACTCTACAGTCTATGGTAACACTGCTGCAAATCGAGTCTACTTCTTTTTTTTTTTCTTTTTTTTCGCCCTCCTGTGGCGATTTATGTGAAGTACACCACTGCAAATCTTGTGTGACACTCTACAGCAGACCTGGGCATTGTACGGCCCCCGGGCCACATCAGGCCCTCTGGCTATCCTTGACCGGCCCACGTAATGTAATTGGTAAATAAAAGCTGGAGTCCGTAATTTTTTTTTATTTTCTCAATATATAAAAAAATAGATATTGAGTGTGTACATCATGAATCAATGTTCCAAACCGTGTTTGTGTCTTATCCTGAATCACTATGGTACACCTATAATCAGTGTTTATATTCGGACTATTTTAGGCCAGTCGAGTCGGCACCGCTGCAGAGTAACACTGTCCCTGAGTGACTCGTCATAGACATGAGAGAAGTAGTTCCGGCTGCAATGTTCTTCCGCAATACGCATGCAGTTCTGTTTAATAACCGCTAGAGTGCCAAAAGTTATGGACTGCTGTCAAGGCAACTGATTTTGTTTATTTTATTTACGTCAGTCACAGTGTGTGTGACATGCACCTTCACTCAACTGTATTCGCGCTCATGCAGGACAGCGTTCAAGAAATGCGAGTTTACCGTTAGCCCTTAAATATGTCAGCTAAAAAAAGAAAGTTTTTGTGAATGTTAATTAAATAGTTATATAATTGTGTGTTGTGTTAATTTAATTAATTTCATTTACTGTTTTTCTTTTTTGAGAGAGATGTAATATATTGGGCAGAACTGAGTTAAGTGTATTGGTCCGGCCCTCTATAACCGCCCCAGTTTCTCATGTGGCCCCTTGGGCAAATTAATTGCCCACCCCTGCTCTACAGTCTATGGTAACACTGCTGCAAATCGAGTCTACTTCTTTTTTTTTTTCTTTTTTTTCGCCCTCCAGTGGTGATTTGTGTGAATTACACCGCTGGAAATCGAGTCTTATCAAATAAAAATTGTTTCACCCTCCTGTGGTGATTTGTGTAAACTACACCATCGTAAAGTGGGATCTCTCCACTATAATACGACGACAGTAAAGTGCAGTTGTTCCTCCGCTCCTCTAGGCGGCAGAAGCGGTTTCTCCTTCAGTCTGACGCTTCTGCTGCTTGACAACATGACGCTTGATGACAATCACAACAACACGTGTAGATCCTGGAGATGAGATGACAGCTCTTAATGTTACTTTACCATCACATAATCCAGCTCAACTGCAAATAAAACCGACACACAAACGGATAAAATGAGGGAACCGAGTATGACACAAGACTCACTTGTAAGTAACTTTTAGCATGAAGTCAATTTCTCTGGTCAATTGACTTGTCCGCTCTATATTGCAAATCAATCGCTAGTTGTAGCGTTACCTTTTTAATCTTTGAATAAATCGCTCTCTGATATTCACACTATAAAGTGGAATAAGGACTCAGTTGATATCGCAGTCGTTTCTGGATGTATGTTAGAGTCAGCAGGAGTTGTGTCTTGTGGGAAGCTCTGATGTTCTTCTGCTGCGAATGCTTTTCTTCTACTTCCTGTTATGACTGGTAACGTTATATGAGAGTAAAACACTGCCTTTAAAATGGTCTTTTAATTAAAATGGCATATTACTACAAGCATAAAACAAGAAAGTAAAGAGCAGTGACTAGACACTTTGCAATTGGTTTTCTTTGCATAGCATTTCTATTATTGTTCTGATGTTTTGTAGGTCTGCCTTTCTTTGAATGGGGAGTTAGTTTTTAGTTTTTTTTGTGTTCAGTGTTTTCATGATTTTGTGTCCTGGAAGACAGTAATTGAATTTAATAGCATCATGAGATGACATTGTTTACAACCTATACTCATTGTCAGACCTTTAGATAAACAAATGAATCGGTAGTTCTTGTTACATGTATAAGCTTTGAATGAATCGTCCTCTGATATATGTGTAATGAAGTAGAATAATAAGGAATCGTGGTTTTAGTCTCTGTTGTTGTTAGTTGTTACTGTATGTAATAATCTAGTGGATTGATGCTTGTTAATAGTGTCTATTAACAGTGTAGTCTGCTCTGCTGCTTCATTGTTTTGTAGAGCTGCAGTGCTTTTCTTCTTATGAAAACTGTCAGGGATCGATCCATGTGTGGGGAACATGTCTTTTAGGATTGCTGTTGTTTGAAGTTTCATCTTAAAGTTATAACTCCAAGCGTCAGCTCTCACACCGAAGGGTGGAAAATAGACTTTTTTTTCAGTGTTCTTATCATCTTGTAGCCTGTAATTCAAATAATAGAATCATTTAAACTGAGAATAAATCATTTGCATATTTTCACACAGCTTTAAGACTTGTTTTTTTTTTTTGTAGTCAGTTTACATTTATTTAGACTAACTTCATTTGAATGTTTTAGATATACTATATGTATTAATGTTTGTGTTTATGTTTCCTCTGCAGAATACAGGATGGATGTGTTTGGAGCGTCCGGTCATCAGAAGCTGAGATCTGGGACGTGTGGACAGACATTCGCTGTAATGATGGACTTCTGCGGATGGACGGGTAAGACTTGTAACGTGTGAATGTTGTTGTTTGGCGTTAAACACGTAGGTTCCCATCATTTTCTTTTTGGAGGGTCACCCCTTTATAAAGCAAATGATGGGAACCTAAATAGGTGGGGAAGGGATGGCGGGCCAAAATTTTGATTCTGCTAATTTTTTTATTTCATTGTATCAAGAAGCATAACCCCTGCTGGACATTGTGACGGGGTTCGGGGGGGACCCGACGCGTCCCCATCCCTTCATACACACAACCATTCACTCGTAACGCGGAGATCTGACTGGGATCGAACCAGCAACCTCTGAAACCGTGAGGCAGCGCTCTTACCTGTGAGCCACAGATCTCTTGCTGAGACATGTGCTGGAACTTATATTTCACTTTTCACCTGGATGAGGCCTGTACAATTGTACAATTTTACAATAAATCATGCTGAGGTGGGGATTGAACCCATGCCTCCAGTGCAACCTTATCAGCCGAGAACATGTGTGTTAATCCACTTGCACCACTGTGGCTTTCACACTCTTTGGTGGTGTCTAGGGCCTTTTCTTTGATATAACAACTATGGATAACAATTTAATTTAAATGGTGGGGACTGCAAACTGAGGTGGGATTTGAACCTTAAGTTCAGCACACCATTAACATCACAGAACATGTGTTTAGCCACTTGCGCCACTGTGGCTTTCACACTGAGAGTTGATGTTTTGGCCACTTTGTTTGATATAATCACAGCAATTTAACGTAAGAAAGAATGAGATTTGAACTCGAATCTTCTTGATTAAAGCCCAACGCTTTATCAACTGAGCCTGTTGAGTTGAAGGGTGTTTTGCATGGGTTTTTATTGAGAGTTTTGGTTTATTTGGAAAAAGTCAGCAGTTGTGGTATCTGAACCCACACTCTCATGTTTGAAGGCAAACGAGTATCCTCTGCGCTACAGAAGTTGTGTTGACGTATGGTTTGTTTTTGGGTCATGTGTGAATTTTTATTGTTATGAAAGGTAAACGATTTTTAAAGACATAGATCACTGCATTTCTTAGACGTTTTAATTTTTTTAGCATCTTTTTTCCCCCCAAGCTGTCAATTTTTGCAGGTTTATAAATATGATTCACCTAATCATTTCTAGCAGTATTTTGTGTTTATTAATTTCATTGTTTCGACTGTATTTGAGCAACTTTGTAATGTTTGTTGTTTATAGGACAGCAGAGCAGAGATGGGAAAGTAAGTGAGTGTGATCAAGACATGTCGGGCCTCTAACAGGTGAGTCTACAGCTCTTATATGTAACACTCCTTCATGCAGCTTTGAAACTTTTACCAATTGTTTGTTTGAATCAGTGGTTCAGAGCATGTGTTAAACTGGCATTTGATTGCTGCAAAACAATGCTTCGCCACTTCATACTGTTTAGAAACATTTATTTCACCACTAGGTGGCGTTAACCTGGTACTCATGAACCAGCAGCTAATACATTTACATTTAGTCATTTAGCAGACGCGTTTATCCAAAGCGACTTACAACTGAGGACTAAAGCAAGCGAGTCATAGTGAAGAGAACAACTTTGATTGCTGCAAAAACAACGCAAGAAGTGCTCAAAATACAAAGTTCAGGCATTGCTCAGAAGCCAGACAAAGGAGGATTAAAGGAAAAGGATTTATTTTTATTTTTTTTATGTTAAGTGCTCACGGAAGAGATGAGTTTTCAGTTGTCTTTTGAATGTTGTCAGGGATTCTGCATTCCGGATGAGGGTATGGAGATCATTCCACAAGCATGGAATCGTGAATGAGAATGTTCTGGAAAGTGATTTTGTGGCTCTCTGTGATGGTACCACCACGAGCCATCGCTCATTGACCGATCGCAGGCTTCTGGTGGGGATGTAGACTCGTAGGAGGGAGCTGAGCCTGTGGTCGATCTGTAAGCAAGCGTCAATGCCTTACTCTTGATGTGAGCAGCGAGTGGTAGCCAGTGCAGAGAGATGAACAGAGGAGTGACGTGGGCCCTTTTGGGCTCGTTGAAGACAAGACGGGCTGCAGCATTCTGGATCATTTGTAGAGGTTTAGTTGCACATGATGGAAGACCAGCCAGAAGAGCATTGCAGTAATCAAGCCTAGAGATAACCAAGGCCTGGACGAAGTTGTGTTGCATGCTCAGTTAGGAAGGGCCTGATCTTCCTGATGTTGTGCAGTGCAAACCTGCATGATCGAGCTGTCTTTGTAATGTGGTTTGTGAAAGTCAGCTGGTCATCAAATGTTACTCCAAGGTTTCTGACCGACCTCGATGGGGTGATTGAGGTTGAATCTAGCTGGATAGTGACGTCATGCTGTAGAGACGGATTGGCAGGGAGGACGAGAAGCTCAGTCTTTGCCAGGTTGAGCTGAAGGTGATGTTCCTTCATCCATGCCGAGATGTCCGCCAGACAGCTTGAGATACGTGCAGCTACTGTGGGATCATCTGGTTGAAATGAGAGGTAGAGCTGGGTGTCGTCAGCATAGCAATGGTAAGAGAAACCATGTGCCTGTATGATGGGTCTCAGTGATGTGGTGTAAATGGAGAAGAGGAGCGGTCCAAGAACTGAACCCTGAGGAACCTCTGTGGTCAGTTGATGTGCTTCGGATACCTCGCCACTCCATGCGACCCTGAAGGACCTACCTGTGAGATGGGACTCAAACCAGTGGAGAGGAGTACCTGTGATGTCTAGTGATGAGAGGGTGGACAGAAGGATCTGATGATTCACGGTGTCGAAGGCAGCAGACAGATCCAGGAGAATGAGAACTGATGATTTGGAAGCAGCTTTTGCAATTCGTAGGGCTTCTGTGACCGACAGCAATGCAGTCTCGGTTGAATGCCCTTTCTTGAAGCCAGATTGGTTTACATCTAGCTGGTTGGTCAGAGAGAGGAAAGATGATACGTGGTTGAAAGCAACTCGTTTACGTGTTTTCGCAATGAATGGTAGGAGGGAAACAGGTCTGTAATTCTCTAAGAGTGATGCATTTAATGTTTGTTTTTTAAGCAGTGGAGTTACCCAAGCCTGCTTGAATGCTGTAGGAAAAGTGCCATTATGGAGGGATGAGTTGATGATGTGTGTAGTAGAAGTGTGAGTACTGGTAGAAGTGTGGGAGAGATGGCTTGTAGAAGGTGTGAGGGGATGGGATCTAGAGGACAGGTGGTAGGATGACTGGAGAGAAGAAGTTTAGATACTTCTTCCTCAGTTAGTGGAGAGAAGGAGGAGAACAGGTTTTTGGCAGTGGGAGAGGTTGGTCTGGGTTCCTTTGTGTGGAGCTGAGAACTGACTGCTGATAGTTGTTTTGTTGGTGAAGAAGTTAGCAAAATCATCAGCCATTTCCTCTCCGTTGCCCTGAGTTTAGTCCGGTGTTCACGAAGAACCTCAGATAACCAGGGGTTCGAGGGAGTAGTGCGTGCTGGCCTGGAGGAGATAGGGCAGATATTGTCTAAAGAAGAAGTTAAAGTGGAGCATAAAGTATCCGTTGCAGTATTCACATCCAGAGATACATTTATTTAATAACAATGGAAACATCTGCAATCGGTTTGTAAAAGGTGTCAATATCTGTTTGTTTGCACTGCATTCTTATTCAATTTACACCATTTTGACCAACAGGTGTCGTCAACTTAATTATTTAAAACAAAGAATTATACCCACTTTGCCACTCACTACCCTTTTTGTGTTCTCGAACAGACAGAAAAAGACATTCTCCTACGCTCCGGGTTAGAAGAGGTCACGGACAATCACCCGACACATTCTAAACTGTGAGCGGTAAGAACGTCTTGTTTTTCCACATGTTGTTTAGGCAAATAAACCTCAGTTTAGGTCATCAGAAGGTGACACGCTAAAATAGGGCCTGTCTCAATAGCAACACTTGAGTCTGATGTATTTACTTACATGATGCATTTCCTGTATTTGGCCCAAGTGTTCAAATGTTCGTGAAGATCGTGTGTGTGGAATTTGATTATTCAATGGGGCACATCATAGTGGTGTAAAATTAAGTAAAGTTTTTACAGAGCTTTAAGAACATTTTCAACACTTAGCACTTTTTAAAATAAACTTTAAAATGTCTGTTCAGTCATCCATATGTAACAGACAATGCATTTAGTAATTGTGATGCTTCTGGTATTATAAAGCAGTTGCAGACGTTAAATAAAACACCAACAAAATGTGCACTTTAAGTATAACTACCAAAGCTAATTTTATGTAATATCTAATTAATTTAACGTGCATGCTAAAGTTTTTCTCAACATCTTGTGATTTTGGGTCATTTGAGTTCAAAAACATGATGAAGGATGGGATACGCTTCAAATATCGCTCTGATGTGGTATTAGAGATAACCACCTTCCTTCACCCAGAGATGACACACTCATCCTCCTCCCATGATTCAGTTCTCATGCAAACCTGTATTTCTTGATCCTGCTCCAGCACTGCACATTTTTGTCTCCCTCATTTAATACATCTGATCTGATTCAAATCATCAACAAGTTTTCAGAGCTGCGTGAAATAAAACCCATGTCCTCCTACTGCTGCTGTTTTCATAAATTATTGCAGACACACTTATTGCCCACAAGGGGGAGCAGCTGACACACTATTCTGATCTGATCTCGTGCCTGTGCCTGTTTAATCAGTAAATAGCCACTACATTTAATCGTGATATCAGCCATTGCATTGGTTTATAGATTTAGACAGTCATTTTGATTTAAAACAATGAGTAATGATTTGTCTTGATCTGATCTGTCCTATGTTTCAAATACCCAATCATGCTTTATTATAAATACTGTTTAAACCTAACCTACCTGAACTGACACAACAACACGAGGGCATTGTTAACTGTGAACTAACATGATGCCTATCACTATACATAACTATAGACAGACAAACAGCTACTTTGAACATACAAAAAACTTAGAAACTGAATAAAATCGAACCGTATTTTATGTGTTTACACTTTGAGCACGTGAGTTCAACACATTTCATCTGTTTTACCCCATCAGTTGAGAGCTGATCTGGTTCATTTTCTGAAACTGGTAGATCCATGTTGCTCTGCTGGCCGAGACCGTGACAAAAATCTTAGATTTGTCAGAAAATATATCAAATGTATATTTCAGCGGCAGCCTCACCTACAACTGGCCGCCACCTCGATCATGTCGTTCAAACTGAAGTGCAGTTTTTCATCCGCTCCTCTAGGCGGCGGACACGAGTTTCAGGTTCAGTCTGACAGCTTCTGATGCTTGACAACATGACGCTTGTTACAGTGGCCACACACACACACCACAAAACGTGCAGACCGTTTAAACTATATAAACTGCAGATGACAGTATTTTAATATCACTCAACGACACATATTTCAACCCATAAACAAACAAATCCGACACACGCTTCGATAAAGTTCAGGAAGCAAAGATGTCACGCGAGCGACTCAACTGTAATGTAAGTAAACACTAACTTACAGATAAAGTGCTTTTCTCTTGCATTATCTTATTAAGACTTTAAGTCATTATTCTGTGCTCAAGCCATTGTTTAAGTTTTGAAAGTAGTTATATGCTGTTGATTTCTTCTGATATTTCATAGCAGGTCTCATGTCAGTTTATTTAGATTCATATTGTGATGATTGAAAGTTGCATTTATTGTGACTAAAATGAACGAACATGAACTAAAACGCACTAAACGTTCATTTTGTTGTGGTCTTTAACGCTAAGTCTAGTTATTTGACAGTTATGAAGGCTATGAAGCTCATCCTCTATGAAGGTTTATCACAGGCTTTGTTTACATTCTGCTCTCTTCACTGTCAGACTTTTAGAATAAGGAATGAATCAGTTGTTTTGCATTGTCTTTATAATCTTTGAATGGATCGCCCTCTGATATTCATATTATGAAGTAAGAATCTTGTTGCAGTCTTACTTTAGGTAATAATCCTATAATCTATTAAATAACTACATATTAACACTTAGATTTGTCATCTTATTTTTCTTTATTAATTTGTTTATAGTGAATTCATCCTAATCATAACCTTAAAAGTTCCAAATAATGTAAACATTGCATTGATGTTTTTGTTTTTTGTTGTTTTTGGTCAGCACTCACAACTGTAGGAGGGTGTTTGTTGTTTCTATGCAATGTTCCTGTAGTTCTGTGTCCTGGAAGACAGTGACTTCATTAGAAGAACAGTAGATTGAACAGAAAGATTATTATTGATTCAGCTTTCATACTATGCATTATATATTTTACACTGTACAGCTTTCGGACTTCAATTTATGTAGTCAATTACGCACTCCTGCTGAACTCATTGTCAGACTTTTAGATAAACAAATGAATCGGTAGTTCTTGTTACATGTATAAGCTTCGAATGAATCGTCCTCTGATATATGTGTAATGAAGTAGAATAATAAGGAATCGTGGTTTTAGTCTCTGTTGTTGTTAGTTGTCTTACTGTATGTAATAATCTAGTGGATTGATGCTTATTAATAGAATCAGTTGGTGTGTGTGTGTGTGTAGTGTGTATGTCTACGTCTTCATTGTTTTGTAGAGCTGCAGTGCTTTTCTTCTTATGAAAACTGTCAGGCATCAATCAGGCACCATGTGCACACTTAAGGGTGGAAAATAGACTTTTTTTTTCCTAATCAGTGTTTTTATCTTTTTTTAGCCTGTAAAACTGTAATTCAAATAATAGCGTCAATTAAACTGAGAAGAAATAATTTTCATATTCTTTGCCACATATTTTCACACAGCTTTAAGACTAGTTTTTTTGTAGTCAGTTTACATTTATTTAGACTAACTTAATTTGAATGGTTTGGATATACTATATGTATTAATGTTTGTGTTTATGTTTCCTCTACAGAATGTGTTTGGAGCGTCCAGTCATCAGAAGCTGAGATCTGGGACGTGTGGACAGACATTCCCTGTAATGATGGACTTCTGCGGATGGACGGGTAAGACTTGTAACGTGTGAATGTTGTTGTTTGGCGTTAAACACGTAGGTTCCCATCATTTTCTTTTTGGAGGGTCACCCCTTTGAAAAGCAAATGATGGGAATCTAAATAGGTGGGGAAGGGACGGCAGGCCAAAATTTTGAGTCTGCTAATTTTTTTATTTCATTGTATCAAGAAGCATAACCCCTGCTGGACATTGTGACGGGGTTCGGGGGGGACCCGACGCGTCCCCATCCCTTCATACACACAACCATTCACTCGTAACGCGGAGATCTGACTGGGATCGAACCAGCAACCTCTGAAACCATGAGGCAGCGCTCTTACCTGTGAGCCACAGATCTCTTGCTGAGATGTGTGCAGGAACTTATATTTCACTTTTCTCCTGGATGAGGCCTGTGATTTTACAATAAATCATGCTGAGGTGAGGTTTGAACTCAAGCCTCCAGTGCAACCTTATCAGCTGAGAACATGTGTGTTAATCCACTTGCACCACTGTGGCTTTCACACTTATTATTGGTGTCTGGGGCCTTTTCTTTGATATAACAACTATGGATAACAATTTAATATAAATTAAACTCCCCAACCCTTCACTCTATTAGTAGAGATCTGGTTGGACTCGAACCAGCAACCTCTGAACCCGTGAGGCAGCTCTCTTACCTGTGAGCCGCAGATCTCTTGTCTGTTCTTGTGAAGGAACTTATATTTCACTTTTATCCTGAGAGTTTCCAATAAAGCAGTTAAAGAGAGATTTGAACCCGTGTCTTTATCACAGCCTTTTCCTCAGAGAGTTTGTTTATCCACTCGCCCATCATGGATTTTACAACAATAACTGGTTTTCGGGACTCCTCGTCTAAGGAACAACAATTGGAAGTCAGCAATAGTGGGATTTGAACTCAGGACACTGTGATTGAAACACAACACTTTCTCTCCTGAGCCACTGAGACTGCAGAGATGATGAGTGTTTTCAACAGGTTTGATACAGAGCTTTGTGTTAAATGATGAATAACTTCAGCAAATGTGGGGTTTGAACCAGGACTTTCCAGCTTGAAAGGGAGACAACTATCCCACTGAGCCACAGAACCTATGAGGCAATGAGGTAAAAGATGCTCATCACTGATTGATAACTCATTGACTACTCCACAAGATTGTTTGTGTATTTATTTCTGGTCCAAGTATTTCTTTAGATTTATTATTCAATTATGAGAAAACCAAAGCTACTCTTATGGAAATCTTTTTTTGTTCTGTTTGACAATGAAATATGCAAACTGATATATATATAAGATAAATATACGCTATAATACATTTATTGTAATTTAAGTTATTCTTTGTCAATCTGTGTGTGATTTTGTTGTCCTGTCTTCTTTTTAAATAAATAAATATATTGACCCTCCTGTGGTGATTTGTATGAATTACACCGTTGCAAACCGAGTCGAATGAACTTAAAATAGTTCGCCCTCCTGTGGCGATTTATGTGAAGTACACCACTGCAAATCTTGTGTGACACTCTACAGTCTATGGTAACACTGCTGCAAATCGAGTCTACTTCTTTTTTTTTTTTTATTGTTTCGCCCTCCAGTGGTGATTTGTGTGAATTACACCGCTGGAAATCGAGTCTTATCAAATAAAAATAGTTTCACCCTCCAGTGGTGATTTGTGTAAACTACACTATCGTAAAGTGGGATCTCTCCACTATAATACGACGACAGTAAAGTGCAGTTGTTCCTCCGCTCCTCTAGGCGGCAGAAGCGGTTTCTCCTTCAGTCTGACGCTTCGGCTGCTTGACAACATGACGCTTGATGACAATCACAACAACACGTGCAGATCCTGGAGATGAGATGACAGCTCTTAATGTTACTTTACCATCACATAATCCAGCTCAACTGCAAATAAAACCGACACACAAACGGATAAAATGAGGGAACCGAGTATGACACAAGACTCACTTGTAAGTAACTTTTAGCATGAAGTCAATTTCTCTTGTCAATTGACTTGTCCGCTCTATATTGCAAATCAATCGCTAGTTGTAGCGTTACCTTTTTAATCTTTGAATAAATCGCTCTCTGATATTCACACTATAAAGTGGAATAAGGACTCAGTTGATATCGCAGTCGTTTCTGGATGTATGTTATAGAGTCAGCAGGAGTTGTGTCTTGTGGGAAGCTCTGATGTTCTCCTGCTGCGAATGCTTTTCTTCTACTTCCTGTTATGACTGGTAACGTTATATGAGAGTCAAACACTGCCTTTAAAATGGTCTTTTAATTAAAATGGCATATTACTATAAGCATAAAACAAGAAAGTAAAGAGCAGTGACTAGACTCTTTGCAATTGGTTTTCTTTGCATAGCATTTCTATTATTGTTCTGATGTTTTGTAGGTCTGCCTTTCTTTGAATGGGGAGTTAGTTTTTAGTTTTTTTTGTGTTCAGTGTTTTCATGATTTTGTGTCCTGGAAGACAGTAATTGAATTTAATAGCATCATGAGATGACATTGTTTACAACCTGCACTCATTGTCAGACCTTTAGATAAACAAATGAATCGGTAGTTCTTGTTACAAGTATAAGCTTTGAATGAATCGTCCTCTGATATATGTGTAATGAAGTAGAATAATAAGGAATCGTGGTTTTAGTCTCTGTTGTTGTTAGTTGTTACTGTATGTAATAATCTAGTGGATTGATGCTTGTTAATAGTGTCTATTAACAGTGTAGTGTATGTCTTGCTCTGCTGCTTCATTGTTTTGTAGAGCTGCAGTGCTTTTCTTCTTATGAAAACTGTCAGGGATCGATCCATGTGCAGGGAACATGTCTTTTAGGATTGCTGTTGTTTGAAGGAAGGTTTCATCTTAAAGTTATAACTCCAAGCGTCAGCTCTCACACCGAAGGGTGGAAAATAGACTTTTTTTTCAGTGTTCTTATCATCTTGTAGCCTGTAATTCAAATAATAGAATCATTTAAACTGAGAATAAATCATTTGCATATTTTCACACAGCTTTAAGACTTGTTTTTTTTGTAGTCAGTTTACATTTATTTAGACTAACTTAATTTGAATGGTTTGGATATACTATATGTATTAATGTTTGTGTTTATGTTTCCTCTACAGAATACAGGATGTGTTTGGAGCGTCCGGTCATCAGAAGCTGAGATCTGGGACGTGTGGACAGACATTCGCTGTAATGATGGACTTCTGCTGATGGACGGGTAAGACTTGTAACGTGTGAATGTTGTTGTTTGGCGCTAAACACGTAGGTTCCCATCATTTTTTTTGGAGGGTCACCCCTTTATAAAGCAAATGATGGGAACCTAAATAGGTGGGGAAGGGACGGCGGGCCAAAATTTTGAGTCTGCTAATTTTTTTATTTCATTGTATCAAGAAGCATAACCCCTGCTGGACATTGTGACGGGGTTCGGGGGGGACCCGACGCGTCCCCATCCCTTCATACACACAACCATTCACTCGTATCGCGGAGATCTGGCTGGGATTGAACCAGCAACCTCTGAACCCATGAGGCAGCGCTCTTACCTGTGAGCCACAGATCTCTTGCTGAGACATGTGCTGGAACTTATATTTCACTTTTCACCTGGATGAGGCCTGTACAATTTTACAATAAATCATGCTGAGGTGGGGTTTGAACCCTTGCCTCCAGCGCAACCTATCAGCCGAGAACATGTGTTTAGCCACTTGCACCACTGTGGCTTTCACACTCTTTGGTGGTGTCTAGGGCCTTTTCTTTGATATAACAACTATGGGGGACTGCAAACTGAGGTGGGATTTGAACCTTAAGTTCAGCGCACCATTAACATTACAGAACATGTGTTTAGCCACTTGCGCCACTGTGGCTTTCACACTAAGAGTTGATGTTTTGGCCACTTTGTTTGATATAATCACAGCAATTTAACGTAAGCAAGAATGAGATTTGAACTCGAATTAAAGCCCAACACTTTATCAACTGAGCCACTGAGTCTGTTGAGTTGAAGGGTGTTTTGCATGGGTTTTTATTGAGAGTTTTGGTTTATTTGGAAAAAGTCAGCAGTTGTGGTATCTGAACCCATCCTCTGCGCTACAGAAGTTGTGTTGACGTATGGTTTGTTTTTGGGTCATGTGTGAATTTTTATTGTTATGAAAGGTAAACGATTTTTAAAGACATAGATCACTGCATTTCTTAGACGTTTTAATTTTTTTAGCATCTTTTTTCCCCCCAAGCTGTCAATTTTTGCAGGTTTATAAATATGATTCACCTAATCATTTCTAGCAGTATTTTGTGTTTATTAATTTCATTGTTTCGACTGTATTTGAGCAACTTTGTAATGTTTGTTGTTTATAGGACAGCAGAGCAGAGATGGGAAAGTAAGTGAGTGTGATCAAGACATGTCGGGCCTCTAACACAGGTGAGTCTACAGCTCTTATATGTAACACTCCTTCATGCAGCTTTGAAACTTTTACCAATTGTTTGTTTGAATCAGTGGTTCAGAGCACGTGTTAAACTGGCATTTGATTGCTGCAAAACAATGCTTCGCCACTTCATACTGTTTAGAAACATTTGTTTCACCACTAGGTGGCGTTAACCTGGTAAACTCATGAACCAGCAGCTAATACATTTACATTTAGTCATTTAGCAGACGCGTTTATCCAAAGCGACTTACAACTGAGGACTAAAGCAAGCGAGTCATAGTGAAGAGAACAACTTTGATTGCTGCAAAAACAACGCAAGAAGTGCTCAAAATACAAAGTTCAGGCATTGCTCAGAAGCCAGACAAAGGAGGATTAAAGGAAAAGGATTTATTTTTTATTTTTATTTTTTTATGTTAAGTGCTCACTGAAGAGATGAGTTTTCAGTTGTCTTTTGAATGTTGTCAGGGATTCTGCATTCCGGATGAGGGTATGGAGATCATTCCACCAGCATGGAAACGTGAATGAGAATGTTCTGGAGAGTGATTTTGTGGCTCTCTGTGATGGTACCACGAGCCATCGCTCATTGACCGATCGCAGGCTTCTGGTGGGGATGTAGACTCGTAGGAGCGAGTGAAAGTAGGAGGGAGCTGAGCCTGTGGTCGATCTGTAAGCAAGCGTCAATGCCTTGAACTTGATGCGAGCAGCGAGTGGTAGCCAGTGCAGAGAGATGAACAGAGGAGTGACGTGGGCCCTTTTGGGCTCGTTGAAGACAAGACGGGCTTGCAGCATTCTGGATCATTTGTAGAGGTTTAGTTGCACATAATGGAAGACCGGCCAGAAGAGCATTGCAGTAATCAAGCCTTGAGATAAGCAAGGCCTGGACGAAGTTGTGTTGCATGCTTTGTTAGGAAGGGCCTGATCTTCCTGATGTTGTGCAGTGCAAACCTGCATGATCGAGCTGTCTTTGTAATGTGGTTTGTGAAAGTCAGCTGGTCATCAAATAATGTTACTCCAAGGTTTCTGACCGACCTCGATGGGGTGATTGAGGTTGAATCTAGCTGGATAGTGACGTCATGCTGTAGAGACGGATTGGCAGGGAGGACGAGAAGCTCAGTCTTTGCCAGGTTGAGCTGAAGGTGATGTTCCTTCATCCATGCCGAGATGTCCGCCAGACAGCTTGAGATACGTGCAGCTACTGTGGGATCATCTGGTTGAAATGAGAGGTAGAGCTGGGTGTCATCAGCATAGCAATGGTAAGAGAAGCCATGTGCCTGTATGATGGGTCCCAGTGATGTGGTGTAAATGGAGAAGAGGAGCGGTCCAAGAACTGAACCCTGAGGAACCTCTGTGGTCAGTTGATGTGCTTCGGATACCTCGCCTCTCCATGCGACCCTGAAGGACCTACCTGTGAGATGGGACTCAAACCAGTGGAGAGGAGTACCTGTGATGTCTAGTGATGAGAGGGTGGACAGAAGGATCTGATGATTCACGGTGTCGAAGGCAGCAGACAGATCCAGGAGAATGAGAACTGATGATTTGGAAGCAGCTTTTGCAATTCGTAGGGCTTCTGTGACCGACAGCAATGCAGTCTCGGTTGAATGCCCTTTCTTGAAGCCAGATTGGTTTACATCTAGCTGGTTGGTCAGAGAGAGGAAAGATGATACGTGGTTGAAAGCAACTCGTTCACGTGTTTTCGCAATGAATGGTAGGAGGGAAACAGGTCTGTAATTCTCTAAGAGTGATGCATTTAATGTTTGTTTTTTAAGCAGTGGAGTTACCCAAGCCTGCTTGAATGCTGTAGGAAAAGTGCCATTATGGAGGGATGAGTTGATGATGTGTGTAGTAGAAGTGTGAGTACTGGTAGAAGTGTGGGAGAGATGGCTTGTAGAAGGTGTGAGGGGATGGGATCTAGAGGACAGGTGGTAGGATGACTGGAGAGAAGAAGTTTAGATACTTCTTCCTCAGTTAGGGGAGAGAAGGAGGAGAACAGGTTTTTGGCAGTGGGAGAGGTTGGTCTGGGTTCCTTTGTGTGGAGCTGAGAACTGACTGCTGATAGTTGTTTTGTTGGTGAAGAAGTTAGCAAAATCATCAGCCATTTCCTCTCCGTTGCCCTGAGTTTTGTCCGGTGTTCACGAAGAACCTCAGATAACCAGGGGTTCGAGGGAGTAGTGCGTGCTGGCCTGGAGGAGATAGGGCAGATATTGTCTAAAGAAGAAGTTAAAGTGGAGCATAAAGTATCCGTTGCAGTATTCACATCCAGAGATACATTTATTTAATAACAATGGAAACATCTGCAATCGGTTTGTAAAAGGTGTCAATACCTGTTTGTTTGCACTGCATTCTTATTAAATTTACACCATTTTGACCAACAGGTGTCGTCAACTTAATTATTTAAAACAAAGAATTACACCCACTTTGCCACTCACTACCCTTTTTGTGTTCTCGAACAGACAGAAAAAGACATTCTCCTACGCTCCGGGTTAGAAGAGGTCACGGACAATCATCCGACACATTCTAAACTGTGAGCGGTAAGAACGTCTTGTTTTTCCACATGTTGTTTAGGCAAATAAACCTCAGTTTAGGTCATCAGAAGGTGACACGCTAAAATAGGGCCTGTCTCAATAGCAACACTTGAGTCTGATGTATTTACTTACATGATGCATTTCCTGTATTTGGCCCAAGTGTTCAAATGTTCGTGAAGATCGTGTGTGTGGAATTTGATTATTCAATGGGGCACATTTACATCATAGTGGTGTAAAATTAAGTAAAGTTTTTACAGAGCTTTAAGAACATTTTCAACACTTAGCACTTTTTAAAATAAACTTTAAAATGTCTGTTCAGTCGTCCCTATGTAACAGACAACGCATTTAGTAATTGTGATGCTTCTGGTATTATAAAGCAGTTGCAGACGTTAAATATAACACCAACAAAATGTGCACTTTAAGTATAACTACCAAAGCTAATTTTATGTAATATCTAATTAATTTAACGTGCATGCTAAAGTTTTTCTCAACATCTTGTGATTTTGGGTCATTTGAGTTCAAAAACATGATGAAGGATGGGATACGCTTCAAATATCGCTCTGATGTGGTATTAGAGATAATGTGGATTTAGTGTCCATTAAGGGCAATGAACTTTGGCATTTATCAGACCCGGGACAGTCGTGTGCATTTAACTTCCTGTCAAGTGGCCAAGACTGCAAGTGTGGGTTTTGTGACAGGCCAATAATCGACTTCATGAGGTAGGTTGTGAGTACAAGCAAGGCTTCATCAGTGAGGACATGGTGAAGAACCACCTTCCTTCACCCAGAGATGACACACTCATCCTCCTCCCATGATTCAGTTCTCATGCAAACCTGTATTTCTTGATCCTGCTCCAGCACTGCACATTTTTGTCTCCCTCATTTAATACATCTGATCTGATTCAAATCATCAACAAGTTTTCAGAGCTGCATGAAATAAAACCCATGTCCTCCTACTGCTGCTGTTTTCATAAATTATTGCAGACACACTTATTGCCCACAAGGGGGAGCAGCTGACACACTATTCTGATCTGATCTCGTGCCTGTTTAATCAGTAAATAGCCACTACATTTAATCGTGATATCAGCCATTGCATTGGTTTATAGATTTAGACAGTCATTTTGATTTAAAACAATGAGTAATGATTTGTCTTGATCTGATCTGTCCTATGTTTCAAATACCCAATCATGCTTTATTATAAATACTGCTTAAACCTACCTGAACTGACACAACAACACGAGGGCATTGTTTAACTGTGAACTAACATGATGCCTATCACTATACATAACTATAGACAGACAAACAGCTACTTTAAACATACAAAAAACTTAGAAACAGAATAAAATCGAACCGTATTTTATGTGTTTACACTTTGAGCACGTGAGTTCAACACATTTCATCAGTTTTACCCCATCAGTTGAGAGCTGATCTGGTTCATTTTCTGAAACTGGTAGATCCATGTTGCTCTGCTGGCCGAGACCGTGACAAAATCTTAGATTTGTCAGAAAATATATCAAATGTATATTTCAGCGGCAGCCTCACCTACAACTGACCGCCAACTCGATCATGTCGTTCAAACTGAAGTGCAGTTTTTCATCCGCTCCTCTAGGCGGCGTACACGAGTTTCAGGTTCAGTCTGACAGCTTCTGATGCTTGACAACATGACGCTTGTTACAGTGGCCACACACACCACAACACTTGCAGACCGTTTAAACTATATAAACTGCAGATGACAGTATTTTAATGTCTCTCAACGACACATATTTCAACCCATAAACAAACAAATCCGACACACGCTTCGATAAAGTTCAGGAAGCAAAGATGTCACGCGAGCGACTCAACTGTAATGTAAGTAAACACTACAGATAAAGTGCTTTTCTCTTGCATTATCTTATTAAGACTTTAAGTCATTATTCTGTGCTCAAGTCATTGTTTAAGTTTTGAAAGTAGTTATATGCTGTTGATTTCCTCTGATATTTCATAGCAGGTCTCATGTCAGTTTATTTAGATTCATATTGTGATGATGATTGAAAGTTGCATTTATTGTGACTAAAATGAACGAACATGAACTAAGACGCACTAAACGTTCATTTTGTTGTGGTCTTTAACGCTAAGTCTTGTTATTTGACAGTTATGAAGGCTATGAAGCTCATCCTCTATGAAGGTTTATCACAGGCTTTGTTTACATTCTGCTCTCTTGAACTCACTGTCAGACTTTTAGAATAAGGAATGAATCAGTTGTTTTGCATTGTCTTTATAATCTTTGAATGGATCGCCCTCTGATATTCATATTATGAAGTAAGAATCTTGGTCTTACTTTAGGTAATAATCCTATAATCTATTAAATAACTACCTATTAACACTTAGATTTGTCATATTTTTCTTTATTAATTTGTTTATAGTGAATTCATCCTAATCATAACCTTAAAAGTTCCAAATAATGTAAACATTGCATTGATGTTTTTTATTTATTTTTATTTTTTTTATTTTTTGGTCAGCACTCACAACTGTAGGAGGGTGTTTGTTGTTTCTATGCAATGTTCCTGTAGTTCTGTGTCCTGGAAGACAGTGACTTCATTAGAAGAACAGTAGATTGAACAGAAAGATTATTATTGATTCAGCATTCATACTATGCATTATATATTTTATACTGTACAGCTTTCGGACTTCAATTTATGCAGTCAATTACGCACTCCTGCTGAACTCATTGTCAGACCTTTAGATAAACAAATGAATCGGTAGTTCTTGTTACATGTATAAGCTTCGAATGAATCGTCCTCTGATATATGTGTAATGAAGTAGAATAATAAGGAATCGTGGTTTTAGTCTCTGTTGTTGTTAGTTGTTACTGTATGTAATAATCTAGTGGATTGATGCTTATTAATAGAATCAGTTGGTGTGTGTGTGTGTAGTGTGTATGTCTGCGTCTTCATTGTTTTGTAGAGCTGCAGTGCTTTTCTTCTTATGAAAACTGTCAGGCATCAATCCATGTGCAGGGAACATGTCTTTTAGGATTGCTGTTGTTTGAAGGAAGGTTTCATCCGTCAGCTCTCACACTTAAGGGTGGAAAATAGACTTTTTTTTTCCTAATCAGTGTTTTTATCTTTTTTTAGCCTGTAAAACTGTAATTCAAATAATAGCGTCAATTAAACTGAGAAAAAATAATTTTCATATTCTTTGCCACATATTTTCACACAGCTTTAAGACTAGTTTTTTTGTAGTCAGTTTACATTTATTTAGACTAACTTAATTTGAATGTTTTAGATATACTATATGTATTAATGTTTGTGTTTATGTTTCCTCTACAGAATGTGTTTGGAGCGTCCAGTCATCAGAAGCTGAGATCTGGGACGTTAGGACAGACGTTCCCTGTAATGATGGACTTCTGCTGATGGACGGGTAAGACTTGTAACGTGTGAATGTTGTTGTTTGGCGCTAAACATGTAGGTTAGCATCATTTTCTTTTTGGAGGGTCACCCCTTTATAAAGCAAATGATGGGAACCTAAATAGGTGGGGAAGGGACGGCGGGCCAAAATTTTGAGTCTGCTAATTTTTTATTTCATTGTATCAAGAAGCATAACCCCTGCTGGACATTGTGACGGGGTTCGGGGGGGACCCGACGCGTCCCCATCCCTTCATACACACAACCATTCACTCGTAACGCGGAGATCTGACTGGGATCGAACCAGCAACCTCTGAAACCGTGAGGCAGCGCTCTTACCTGTGAGCCACAGATCTCTTGCTGAGACATGTGCTGGAACTTATATTTCACTTTTCACCTGGATGAGGCCTGTACAATTTTACAATAAATCATGCTGAGGTGGGGATTGAACTCATGCCTCCAGCGCAACCTATCAGCTGAGAACATGTGTTTAGCCACTTGCACCACTGTGGCTTTCACACTCTTTGGTGGTGTCTAGGGCCTTTTCTTTGATATAACAACTATGGATAACAATTTAATTTAAATAGTGGGGACTGCAAACTGAGGTGGGATTTGAACCTTAAGTTCAGCGCACCATTAACATCACAGAACATGTGTTTAGCCACTTGCACCACTGTGGCTTTCACACTGAGAGTTGATGTTTTGGTCACTTTGTTTGATATAATCACAGCAATTTAACGGAAGCAAGAATGAGATTTGAACTCGAATCTTCTTGATTAAAGCCCAACGCTTTATCAACTGAGCCACTGAGCCTGTTGAGTTGAAGGGTGATTTGGATGGGTTTTTATTGAGAGTTTTTTTTTTTTTTAAGGAAAAAGTCAGCAGTTGTGGGGTTTGAACCCAGATTCTCATGTTTGAAGGCAAATGATTATCCTCTGCACTACAGAAGTTGTGTTGACGTATGGTTTGTTTTTGGGTCATGTGTGAATTTTTATTGTTAAGAAAGGTAAACGATTTTTCACCTGGATGAGGCCTGAGATTTTACAATAAATCATGCTGAGGTGGGGTTTGAACTCATGCCTCCAGCGCAACCTATCAGCCGAGAACATGTGTGTTAATCCACTTGCACCACTGTGGCTTTCACACTTTTTGGTGGTGTCTAGGGCCTTTTCTTTGATATAACAACTATGGATAACAATTTAATCAAATTGTGGGGAGCGCAAACTAAAATGGGATTTGAACCTTAAGGTCAGCGCACCATTACAATCACCAAACGTGTGTTTAGCCACTTACACCACTGTGGCTTTCACCCTGAAAGCTGGTGTTTTGGCAGTTTTGTTTGATATAATCACAGCAATTTAAGAAGCAAGAATGGGATTTGAACTCTGGTCTCCCTGATTAAAGTCCAACGCTTTATCAACTGAGCCACTGAGTCTGTCAAGCTTAAGAGTGTTTTGTATGGTATTTGAAGGAAAAAGTCAGCAGTGTGGGATTTGAAGCACAACCTTGTCTACAACTAATATGCACCAGTGTGGCTTCCATACTCAGTGTTGGTGTCTGCGGCCCTTTGTTTGATACAACAACTATCGATAACAACTTATTTTATGTTGTAGGGACAACATGCCAAGGTGGGATTTGATCCCTGATTTGAGCACACCATAACCATCACAGAACATGTGTTTATCTTCTGCACCACAGCAGTTGTAATGAGGCACGGTTTGCTTTTGGGTCATGTGTGAATTATTTTAAACGACTAGTGCATCAGTGGGATTTGAACTGGTCTCTGTTGTAGTTTCGTTCTTCTAAGACTTTTGTTTAAATAACACATCATCAAGGCTGGCATGTAAAACTTCAAGGCTTTGTCTCACTCCACTGAGCTTGAAGGGGTTCTTTTTGTTACTGTAAATGGAAACATTAGGAAATGTGGCATTTGAATTCAGACTTTAATGTTGGAAAAGCAAAAATTTGCCTCTGAACCATGAAGCTGTTTTTTTTTTGGTAATGTAATACTCACAAACTAGTTTTCAAGCATGGTCAGTTTTAAGAACTTAAGTTAATTCATAATTCCTAGCACAATGAGTGTGTGTGTGCGTGCGTGCGTGCGTGCGTGCGTGCGTGCGTGCGTGCGTGCGTGCGTGCGTGCGTGCGTGCGTGCGTGCGTGCGTGCTCATCTCAACTTGAGCCTCATATCATTATCAGGACCTGAGAGACGCCCAGTGCTCTGTATTTGTCATGACAAGTGGAACATTGTTCCAAAATTATGTTATCGCACAAAGTGAAAAGTATTATTCTAATCAATTTTTAAAAATCATTGTCATATCATAGTCAACTAAAATCTCTAATTAATATGAATGACCATTAACACAACTTTGAGATGTATGCTTTTTTATTTAGTTTTTTATAGTATGACAGAGAAAAGGTCATGAAACCATGTAAAAAAAATTTTTTTTAACTATTAAACTGACAATGGATTTATTTTATTGTTTTTTATGCAACAACATCACAATGCAACTCTTTTAAAATTGACTCATTTTAAAATAAAATAGCAACTTTTTTTATGAACATTTTGTTGTGAAAAACATCTGCTATTTTGTGTGACATGAAAAAAAACTTGCATTTGGAAGATAATGCTTTGCTAAATGTGTATTTCATAGGCTCTACAGGCAGGTGGCAGGTCAAACTCATGCAAGTGGGCGGAGCCACTGAATCTGCAACTGTGACAGGTCAGTACGTTTCCCAGGATTCAATAACATGAAACTCTTTAGGCTTCAAACCAAGCGTGCCGCACAAGCCCTGAAAAGCGAAGCCAAAGCGTCTCGATCGCCCCACGGTGACTGGTCCTAGTATAGGTCATAAACCCCGCCTCCCCATGCCGTGAGACCAACTAAACAATTAAATTACACTTAAAATTACAATTTTCCAAAGATGGTTTCTGTCATTTACTGTTGTTTTTATCACGCTGATGTAAGATCAAATGTTTGTTTTTAAAATAAGTTTGTTTTTAGTTAGTTATTTGATGTGGTGGTGTGATGTCATGATTGAGAGCTGTGATTGACAGGTTCTCTGAGCGAAGTAGTCACTGAAGCACCAACATACTTTTTTACAGGATCTTCGGAGGACTGACCAGATTGGAGCTTTAAATTTAATATCTAAATTTTAAAAAGTGCAGGAGCGTGTGCTTGCGATTGATTCTGTGAAAGTGAGGGCCTTGATTTCACGGCATTACTTCCTACTTACTACTGCGCAGACTCAGGTCCCAAGATGTCAGCGCCATATCGGAACTCTGGCGGCTTCACTTCTCACCAATGGAAGAGAGCAAACGGGCGTCGTCCGTCTTTTTTTACAGTCTATGCTTCAAACCATAAAACTTGTATCCAACCTTCTGATTCCATTGAGTACTAATATAAATGGGCCACAGATTTATTAAAAATATTCAGTAAAAATGTGCTTCTGCCTTCTGGGTTACAAAATGGAGTTTGTTGTTCAGTAAATGTCCAGATTAATGCAGCTCGAGCACACAATGTGGTTTGGGCTGCAGGACTGCAAGGGTGCCCGCTTGGGTTGGTTTGAGGAGGAAGGGGAAGTTGAAGGCAGGGCCAAAGGTCTGTTGACAGCACTTCGGCTGCTGGTGGTCCAGGGGTCTTCTCAACACTTGCTGTGTACCCTGGGTCCATTAGCCAGGGAGCGCTCTAAGGTTTACATGGGGGAAAAAACATGCATTATGTATGTAACTACGGGTAACTCTTATTTGTAATATAACCTTTTTTATTCCTGACAGAGACGAAACTGGACATCCCACGCTCGTCTGAATGAGATGGAGATATGCAGGGTCCAGTCACAAATCCTGAAAAGTTGAGAAGTCATATACGCAACCCATGATAAGTTTGCCAGCTAAATCTGAGAACAAGACCATTCAAACGTCTACACAGGGCTACACAGTGCTAGTGGCACTACAGTCCAAAGCTATGCAAGAGGGTTGACGCTGGAGTCTTTGGACCAACGTGAAACGAAGAGCCGCCGCTTTGTCACACTTTGCGAGCAGGAACAGAGGAAGCCAGTTTGTCACGGCTCTCTATCCAGGCGCTCCTCTTCCTTTCATTCCTCAAAATTCCTTCCGTCTCTTTAATCCTGCTGGTGTCATCAATTATTAGATATACTTCATGTCCACAAGGAGGGGCTGTATGCTGCTTTAATCTGCAAATACAAACACAACAACAACTCGAAATCATTGTTTAATTGTGAACAACATGACAAAGATCACGCTAACGTTAAATCAAAAGATTCAAATTTCTTCTTTACTCATAAACAAACCATTCAAGAAGTTTAGTAATATCTTTTGTTCCTTTATTTGTGTTTGTATTTCGGCCATGTGACTTTCAGTTCAACACATCAGACGTTTGATCTGTCTTACCCTTCAGTTGAGAGCTGATCTGAGTCAATCAACTCGTAGATTCCAACTTTATCTGCTGGTCCAGGTCCTGATAAAATCAGAGATTTACTTAAAAAAATTTTTAAATCAAACATTTCTGTCGTCTCACCAAAGAATGGCTGTTTGAGTTTGGCGCTTCATCTACTAATGATGTTGATGCACTTATTGGCCACAGGAGGGAGCTGGTGATCAGCTGTCTTATATTATTTCATGTAATAAATAGGATTTAGACGCATAAGAACTTAGTCAATGACCCAACCTGACCTGAGGTAATTTTCGGTCTGTTGGTGGTAGAAACTGTGCAGTTTGCCATCCGCTCCTCTAGGCGGCGTAAGCGCGTTCACGTTCAGCATGACACCATTGGATTCTTGTCAACAACAGCATGACACCTGCTGACAGTTTTAAGGCCATTAAAGTACAAATCCTGCAGATGACAGCTCAGTGACAGACTCGTATTGTCACTTAACAATACATATTTCAGCTCATGTGCAAAAACAACCGACACACACTGTTATAAAGTGCAGGAATCAAGAATGTCACGCGACTCACCTGTAAGTCACTTTCCACATAAAGTGCTTTTCTCTTGTAAAGTCACTACCACACATTATATAGCAATCATCATTTGAATTTGATTTACGTTTGTGTTGATGTATCATTCTTCTATGTGTCAAAGCAGGGCTTTAATGTGTTTGCTGGATTATTTTGGTGATGCTGCTCTTTCTGTGTCAGACACTCATTCTCTGTTTAAAAGTAAAAGCTTTTTATCTGCTGATGTTGTGGTGTAGTTAATAGTCTACTGGATTCATGTTTCATAATATAACTAGTTGCTGTTCTGTGATTTATGTCTTTGCCCCACAGAATAAGATGTGTTTGGACCGTTACACCCAGTGACGTGTGGACACATTCACTGTTTGATGGACATCTGCTCAGACACAGGTAATGCTTCTAACATGTCAGTGTGTGTTGTTGGTGTGTAAATGTTTAGGTTACCATCATTTTCTTTTTGAAGGGTCATTCCTTTGAAAAGCAAATGATGGTAACCTAAGGAAGGAGGGAAGGATTTTTTTTAATAGCCTTTTTATTTATTTTTTCAGTCAAAACAAGCATAACCACTGCAGGACATCGTGATCCCCCCACACCACAGCATTCATTCATATCACAGAGATCTGGCTGGACTCAAACCAGCAACCTCTGAAACCATGAGGCAGCGCTCTTACCTGTGAGCCACAGATCTCTTGTCTGGACATGTGAAGGAACTTATATTTCACTATTCACCTGTATGTGAGCTGGGATTTTACAATAAACCAGTTAAAGTGCTGCTGGATTAGGGGTATTATACAGCCAATCTGGGGTTTGAACCCATGCATTTATCACAGCCTCATCCGCATCTGACGTGTGTTTAGCCACTGCACCATCATGGCTTTCACACTGAATGCTGGTATTATTTGGGAAGTTTTGTTGAATATTGGGAAGGTTTGTTGGATATAATGCAGTATGTGGGATTTAACATAAGCAATAGTTGGATTTGAACCCAAGCAGAAAACATTAACAAGTGTGGGATTTAAACCAAGAGTTCCACAGAAGGCAAGCAATTAACTATTGAACCACAGCTTTTATGAAGTTTAAAAAAAAAAATGTAAAGGGTGGTTTAGATTTTCATTTGGGCTGCAACAATAATTAAAACAACAATTGAACTTACCAAGAGTGAGATTTGAGCTGAGGACTCCCAGACTGAAACACAAACCACTAAGTCTAAGCTTATGATAATTGTTTCACACACATGGTTTATGGAGGGCCTTAGTTTTATATGATGAAAAAATGGCACAATCAAGGGTTTGTATCCATGCTTGTATTGTATCCTTGCCTGCAGAATTCGAAATTGGATATAATGACAACAATTAAATGTAAACGAGAGTGGGATTTGAACTCAAGGCACCACGCTCAAAGCATAATGCTTTAACACCTGAGCCACTGAGTCTGACAAGCTTAGGTGTTTTGGACTGGTTTTGTTACGATCTGTTTTATATGATGAAAAACATTAGCAAATGCATGTTTTGAACTAAGACAGCCAATCAGACTTTGTAAATTGTGATGCTGGCTTTAGTTTTGTGCAGGTTATTTAGATTTTTAGCTCAGTTACAGCAAAATTAATTAAATAAGTGTATTAGTGAACTCAGGACTTTTAACTAGTTTTAAACACAACGCTTAATTTCCTGAGTAATGAGTCTGAGGAGTGAAAGTGCGAGTTGGACGGAGCTTTATTGAGAGCTCTGCTGAAAAACATTAGCAATTGTGGGATTTGCACCAAGACAGAGTCACAAAGTCAATGTCCAAACCACAATTTAAATGTTCATGAACTGAAATATTAAACTTAGTATTGTATCAAATGTACAAACAATCAAAAAAAAAAATGTTACATGTCAAACTCAAGCTGATAGCACATACATAATGTGAGTAAATAACATCACTTGTTTATTCAAATACAGTTTTTAGCTAAATGTCCTAATTAAACTAAGGCCTAATCCTAGGTTAAACTAAGCCTTGTCCGTGAAACCGGGCCATAATGTCAGTCAACAGTACACTTTTTAACTCTGTTGTTGTTGTTGTTGTCTTAACTGTTGGTAATAATTTAGTCTTACAAGCCACAAAACTTAAACTAGCATCATTACAACTAAATCATTTATTCCAAAGATTTCAATATACAAAATAATGTCTGTCCACTACAGAATATAAGATGTTTGGACCGTTACATCAGCCACACAGAGATGGTTATATAATTGTAAAATTATTTTTAAATCTAAAAGCTGATTGATTTCGTGGCAGCCGATATGTGCATCCTTACTTTTGAGAAGCACCCATCGAGTCAGTAAGTCGAACTGGACAACCGGATCATACTTGAGTCGCTCAATCGAGTCAGTTCTTAACTTCTTTTTAATGAACCAGTTAATTGTTCATCACACAAAGCTTATCGTAAGGCTTCTGAAGAATTCTAATAGCCGTATGGACTGCTTTTAGCATTTTTGTAGTATGCATCTTTTGTATGAGAAAAATCTTGCATTATGCTTATTTAATCTAATGTGTGCTCAACATGAAGGAAAACATGGCCCTCAGGTTACGCTAAATATCAATTTTTATTCTTAAAAACCATACACGATACTCGACAAGTTTAAAATGTAAGTTGAATCACGATATCCATTTACATTGCGCAAGATAAACAGACATGTTCTTTTATTTCCAAACGTTATTAAAAAAACAAAACAAAAAAAAACAGATCCTTAAAACTGATGGATAAACATTCATTCCCATTATAGGAAGACGCTATAGAAAAAAAAAGTTATGGATTATTTTAATATATCTATTCTAAATAGCAAACTCAAGCAGTTTTTTTTATTTGATAAACATGAAAAAAACCCCGAAATAACTTATTTAAAAAAAAAGTGCAGTTGCAATGACTGAACAAATCTGAATCCCTTTCTCCTGTTTTTCTTCCTTTCTTCTCCTTTATTACACCCTTAAATGAACCAACGTATGGAGAGAAGCAACAGTCTGAATTGGAACCCGCTGCCAAAAAATTAAGTCTACTCCTAAACATTACAAAAAACACAAAACATGTTAGTATTTTGACCATAAGTTTCATGCTATAAGCCACCCTGAGTATTATATTACTTGGAGAACCAATCACGACCCTTGTTTAAAGAGTGTCCCACCCCCCCCCATGAATATAATTTATGTAAAATCCCTGTAGGTCTGGTTCAGCAGGTTGAGATGTTCTCATTTCCGCATAAAAATACAATTTATTTATATGGTCTGTATCAAAACGTTCCTTGGGAATCTGAAATAAAGTACCCTGTGCTGTGATACCAGTGTTATACGCATGTTTTTTTGAAAATTCTTCACGTTGATTCCTTTGTGTTTCCAGTACTTCAGGTCTTCTACAAACAATTGCAGCAATATTTTCTTAACTGACAGCAATCTTTATGGAATATGAAGGAGAAAAAAAAAAAATACAAACTTTGTCATTTTCATATGACCAACAAACCAAAACACTTGAGGAAATATTTTCTTTCAAAGAAACAAACAAGGAAAAAAAAAAAGAAAAGAAAATTGAAAACAATTCACTCTTTTTCCTTCCTTTATTTTTCCTTTTGACCGAGACAACAATTTACTACCTAAAAGACAATCTTAAGTTAAAATTATTTACTTTTTAAATCATTGCATCCTTTTCAATTCAATTTTCTAGTTTTTTTTTCTTTTTTCAGCCTGAGTAAACAAACTTATGATACATTGGCAGGAACTTAAATGTCATTGTTTAACTGACTGTGGACCATTTCAAATAAGTTAAATCACAGATGCATTCATTCTTTAAAGGCTGACATGGTGTGGCCTCCACTTCAAAAATCACACCGTTAAAAGCGTGAAGACTCCAGCCATTTCACACAATTCAACTTCCAAATGAGAAGGAGACACTGAATCTTGGAACTTAAAAAAAACAAAACAAAACTAACCACTTTAAGGGGTGAAATAGTAAGTATGAGAGGAGATGAAAGGACAGAGATCCTCGACTACGGCTCCCTCCCATCACTAGTCCAATGGAAAAAAAAAAAACCTCACATGGACCTCGATACCTTCTCTGCTATACAAGCCTTAGTGTTTTCTATTTGGCTAGAAGGTTCTATGTATCTACAAATATATAACAAATAAAACTTGCAGGCAAAAATAATTCGGTTTCCATAGAAACACCCTTTTTTTCCTGAAAATACAGCAGTATCTGAAATATTTCTCTTATTTCATTTGTCCCCATTTCTCTGCATCAGGAAGCTCTTCCACCAACAAACAGAAGAAAAAAAAAAAAAAAAAAAGTATCTACAAACTTTGTAAACAGACCTGTGTCTTCCAAAAAACATAAATAATTCAAAATATTAACAGCCAAATGTTGCAGAAATCAGTGTTTGAATAAGCAAAGGGCAAAAAGAACAAATGTACAACACCATCCAGATAAAGAGAAGCGAAAGCTAAGAGCTAAGCCCCCGAGAGATCCTTGGCTCCGCCCCTCTCATCCAATGAGTTCTCCAGGCTTTAGTCTCTGCGGAGACGAGCAGGTGTTGTGCGTCGTACCGAGGGGCAGAGCTGATCAAAGGGACGTCTCTAGGCTGTGCATGGGGCTCCCGGGAGTTGAGGGAGTGGCTGGCTTGCTGGGATCCAGGAAGAGGTGGATGCCGCTGTCCACGGCGTTATTGTTCTGATTGGGCGAGGGTGGGGGAGGAGGAGTGGGTGTGGCGTTTCTCTTAGTGGGGGCGTCGTCCTCTGCATCCGTGTCGTCGATGAGGGGGATGTGGGGTTCTGAGTCCTCTATCCGGAACTCCGGATGGGTCATGAAGTTGTGGATGGAGCTGCGAGACTCTGGCTTCTCCAGGCCCTCATAGGGCGACAGCGAGCTGCGGAATGCATTCACCACTCGGATCTGTGGGAGAACGGGACGTAAAGTCAGCCTTGCCGCTCGCAGAGATCTGCCGCTCGTTCGCACACACGAACACAACAGGCATACAAAGTCAAACATCACTTTTTTTTCTTTTCTTTTTTTTTTTAAGTAAAGGTTAAACCAAAGGCCAAATGGACTGGTTTTAATTGATGAGTGGAGAGTAGTGAGGTTAGCGCACCAAAACTGTCTGAGAGAGAGTGTGTGAGTGGTCAGATGTCGTGCAAAAGAAAGAAAGAGAAAGAGAGAGAGATATTGAGAGAGAGAGAGATATTGAGAGAGAAAGATAGATATTGAGAGAGAAAGATAGATATTGAATGAGAGAGAGAGAGAGAGAGAGAGAGAGAGAGAGAGATATTGAGAGAGAGAGAGATAGATATTGAGTGAGAGAGAGATAGATATTGAGTGAGAGAGAGAGATAGATATTGAGAGAGAGAGAGAGATAGATATTGAGAGAGAGAGAGAGATAGATATTGAGAGAGAGAGAGAGATAGATATTGAGAGAGAGAGAGAGAGATAGATATTGAGAGAGAGAGAGATAGATATTGAGAGAGAGAGATAGATATTGAGATAGAGAGATAGATATTGAGATAGAGAGATAGATATTGAGATAGAGAGATAGATATTGAGATAGATAGATAGATATTGAGATAGATAGATAGATAGATAGATAGATAGATAGATAGATAGATAGATAGATAGATAGATAGATAGATAGATAGATAGATAGATAGATAGATAGATAGATAGATAGATAGATAGATAGATAGATAGATAGATAGATCCAACTCTTGAAAACCTGATGCTTGTGTTACGGTGAGCTTATCCTCTGACCAAGGGACAGAAAATCCTCTTTTCTCAGGATTGAGAAGTAACAGATGTACCAAACTAGAAAAAACTTCTCAGTTGTCACATATAGCCAATTATTCAAAATGCAAATGAGAAAGAGAGAGAACGAAAACAGGAGACAGGAGAAGAGAGAGGACACGGTAACCCCAGAGGACACAGCTCAACACATGAGGTTAATATTTTTGGGCATGCTTGTATTGGTGGGGAGGGATCGATCACTTATTATGTTGTGAATTAGAGACGCAAAACTTTAAAGCAGCCAAGCAAGTTTAAGCTAACCAGCACAAGTAAATCCACAAACGGTCTAGAGACTGGACCCATGCAGAGCAGCGCTACCTTGTGTTTCAACAGAGGTAAACCTTTGAGTATAGCCCATGACACATTTCACAGAATCTAAGAAGGAATATGCGGCAGTCAGTGTCGTAGCGTTTCAGTTCCCCAAAGTCCGATATCCATTTTATTAGCCCATTTCAAGACTAAAAACAAAAGACAGTTTCAAACAAAATACAAAGTGCCCTGAACAGAGAAAAAGGGTTTGTGGACAGCCAAGGACCTGATGAAAGATGGAAATATTGATGTGGTTAGAATTGTGCTGAAAGACAAACAGAAACGACATGAGTTCACCAGCTTCTCTTCCAGTCGCAGATCATCCCTGTAAAATAACAAAGTTACATAAAAGACAGACAGAGAGAGAAAGAGAATGAGAAAACTGGCACTGAGTGGAGTATGTGAAAGTGTGAGAAAGAGGAAACCGCGTTGAGTACGGACAGTAACGCCAAGAATGAGTGAACGAGCAAAAACTGACACCACAGGAAAGGTGACGAACAGCAGGATTACAGAAAGAGGGGGGAAGGAAGTTCATGTTGTGGCTAAACTACAGCACAACATCCAGCATATCTGTTAAAAGACGATCCTACAGGAACCCGAAATACTTACCAGAACAATGCCTTTAAAAAAAAAAAAAGTCCCACAAACCCATTCACAAGACCAATTTGGTGCGATTGGCTGGGTTATCAGTGTGACCATGGGCGTATACTCAAAACATTTACACGCGGAAGACTATGAGCCTGGAGAGCACGCGCAGGGCTGCAGACACACCGGACGGTATTAGACAACTACTCTTCATCGGTGAAACCCAGCCAAAGCCATCAAACACAGACACAGATACCTCAACCTTAACACTTAAGATAAACAGCCGTTAACATTGAGAAGCAATGTGGAAGATGTTTCGAGATACAAAATCGTTTCGGACAAGAGAGAAGGAGACATTAGGAGAGGAATGAAGACCGTTAGGCGAGAGGAGGAAATGTTAATTGTCATGCACTAATAAACACGCACTCACACCCGACAGTGGCAGAAGCGGTGTTGAAGGCAGTAGCAGGAGATAAGGCTACATGTGTAGGGCTAGAAACATTGGTTACATCGTGCTGTTGGCTGGTGCTGGAGGGCTGGCGCCTGGCGGACGCCTGAAAGGAAATTCCGCTCTGGAACGCACTCACTACATCCATCTGGAAGGAATCAGAGAGTGTGATAGGCCCAGAGAACGCACAGGAGAGAGAAAGAAAGAGTCAGAGGAAGAAGTGAGAAAAGAGAAGGGATAGAGGAAGAAGGGCACCCATATAAAGAAGACAGAGACAGAGAGTAGCTGAGAGGAGAGAGAGAAAAAAAAAGGCACTGAATTAAAAGAACCTGACCTGACATTTGCCTTTAGCATTGATCGGCTTATTGCACTGATAAACTGCATTAATAAACCCTCTTCCACCAGTATAAGTGGTGGATCGATGGGAGGGTGTATTAACTCAAACCATAATCAGAAGAAAAAAAAATCAAAATTGATTAAGCAAGGCGGGCATTAGGGCTCCTGACTGCGGAGTTGCGCTGTTTTCGAGAGGTTACCTGAGTCTGAATGCGGTTGAGGCCTCTGAACCAAAGGATCTGCCCCCTGCGGAGCTCTCGCTCAGCATGATCGATTTCCTCCATGTCATCCAGCTCCTCCAGCTCCTCATCTGGGATTTCCTCTTTCTGAGTGCCGTGACCAGCAGACTTCAGGAACTTCAGCCGACTCGTGGGGATCGAGGAAATGATCTGAATGAAAGAGCGCAGAATCAGATAGATATCAAGTGGGCCAGGACAACAACAACAACAAAAAAAGCTCTGTCATGCAATTTAGCTCACTGCCATTAGGGGGCACTGCTCTATTACTATTGAGGAGTTTGTATTGGTGCAAGTTTACAGGCTGGCTACAAGCAGCTGATTTATATAATACGAGGAGGAATAGTCAGATGATGCTCACCTGTCCCCAGAGTAGACATCCAAAGCCCAAGAAGACGCACCATAGCCACTGTTCAATATTGAGCCCCACACAGCTGAATGGCTTTCCTCCAAACTGCACGATCACAATCTGAGGGAGAAAGTGTCAAATAGATCCACTTATTGAGTTCATGACATTATGCTTAGATCACACAAGCATTTTTAATTCAGAAATATCTTCATATGGTATACCTGAATAACAAAAGTCCCAAAGACGATGCTACAGAAGATCAAATTGTTGAAAATGCCTTCGAAGACATTTCGTTCCCCATGGATCTTCCGTGCATTGATTTCATTAAACAGCTGCATCAACACAAAGGTGTTGAAGACGATGGTGTAGTGCTCAGAAGGGGGGGAGTGAAGAGGGGCATTACGCCCACTGTCGATGTCGAATATCTTCTCACCTGAAAGTTGAGCAGAAAGTTAAAACGTTGCAGGGTTAGAAATAATGCTCTTTGTAGCATCAGAACAGAATTAAGGATACAACAGCAGTTACAATAGACCGTAGACAATTAAAACTAACAACTGTTGGTTATTAATAATTATTTTAACTTTTCACAACCTGCAGGCTCCCTTTTCATGGATGTTTGCTTTATGCCATTATAACGTGCTTGACTCGGTTGGTTTAATCATTCTGTTGCCAGTTCTTACCAGCAAAGAGCAAAGTGAAGATGATGGTGAGCTGGTAGACCCCATGACCCAATATGTTCTTCATCATTGTCCTGGAGATGAGGGGTTTATTACGGCCGTAAGGCTTCCTCAGCAGAAGAGATTCGGTGGGGGGTTCAGTGGCCAAGGCCAAAGAGGCAAATGTGTCCATAATCAGATTTACCCATAACATCTGTACAGCTTTCAACGGAGAGTCCTGGGAGAGAGAGAGAGAGCGAACAGGAGGTGACCGTTCTGACCTCATTCACAACGCTCAAAAACACCCTCTCAGTTCTGCATTTGCATGAGTGCTGACTTTTTGCATTTTGTGCACAGGTTTTCAGTGGAAATCTGCATAATGAATTTAAACATGTGAATACGGAGCTGAAAAATGATCCGATTAGACGAAATATTTAACACAAAGCGCAGAACCACGTGAATTAGAGGTGTGGAAATTCTGGCGGAGTCTGCGAGCACAAACAGTGAGTGGGCCAGCTCATGAACAATATCCAGGGACAATTACATACGAAACAAGCAGAACACCTGAGGCCTGAGCCCACGTCCAGCCTTGGCTACTGACAGCAATGCAAAAGCGCGGATGTAATCCCCCCGTTCATTACGCAATAATACAGGACCTCAACTGCAATCAGCTCGACTATCATTCCATTTAACAGAGGAGAGCTGGCTCATTTCGGACTGGTGCTTTGTCTGTGGACAGCAGTGCCAGATCCCATGCTGACAGCCTGCGAGTCTTCATGCCTCAGCCTAACAATTTCCAATCACTTCACACAGGATGGGTAGCAATCAGCGGCTTCCATCCACCACCACGGTTCATCTGTTAAGACGCAATGCTTTGCGCAGAACGGCACTATTTATCTTAACAGCACGGCCAGCGAGGCTTTTTTTAATGATACCTGTGTGATGCAAGCTCCAGTAAAGGCCACGATCACAGCCACCACATTGACGGTGAGCTGGAACTGGAGGAATTTTGAAATGCTGTCGTACACATTCCGCCCCCACATGACTGCCTTGACAATGCTGCTGAAGTTGTCGTCAGTGAGGATGATATCGGAGGCTTCTTTAGCCACGTCTGTGCCAGCAATGCCCTGAAAATAACAAGCACACAATATAAAAGGCATTCAAATCAAAATCGAATGCACAGAAACCTTATAGAATTTAATTTTTTTCTGTAGCCACATACCATGGCAAACCCAACATCGGCCTTTTTTAAGGCAGGGCCATCATTGGTGCCGTCTCCTGTTACCGCCACAACCTGCCTCTTCTCCAAAACAGTGCTGTCAATTATACCTGAAGGAAAAGACATGTGTCAAGACACAGCGATTCCAGAGACACTTTTTGAGCACAGAATGAATCGCTCGTACTGTAGGAGCGAGTCTCTGAGCACCTTTGACTAGTGTATGCTTGTCTGTCGGCGAAGATCTCGCCAGCACTCGGAGTTTAGGCCATATTTTGTCAATCCGCTCTTGTTCGATCTGAAAAAAAAAAGAAAAAAGGAATCATATTATGAGCTTCTGTGTTTGTGTGAAAAGTCCTGCCATTAATAGACTGTGCCTTTCACCTCTCCCTTTTCATTACGGATCCGGCGGTTGAACTCTTTGCCCTCCAAGCAGAGGAAGTCATCTCCTGGCTGCAGGATGCCACATTTAGATGCTATAGCGCGGGCAGTGTTAAGGTTGTCCCCGGTGACCATGCGCACTGTGATTCCAGCACGCTGGCACTTTCTAATGGCATCAGGGACCTGAGCGGGAAAGAACAAGTGAGCATGACCGAGAGACGTTATTAATGCAAGAGACTCTTTCTTGAAATTAAAATAGTTTGGTATTTCTATGGTTGAATTTTACTAGGGCTGCAACAAACTATTATTTTGATAACGGATTATTTATTTCTTTGATAAATTAGGGGAAAATATTGATTTCAGTGTTTCCCATCTGTCCCGCCACAGTTTCATAATGAACCGAAAATATATTTAAACATCACATAAAAGGCCTTTAACGGCAATATTGCGTTATCCTCTAATTAAATAGCAAAAGGCTGTGACTAAATAAGTCTGTTCACGCTGCACATGATCCGGCGTTTTCCGCCAAAATAAAAGCTCAAGGGTTTTTTCTCTTGAAAGTGTAGAAATTAGAACAAAAGTAATTTCCCTATTGTAGCGCAAATAAATGTAATATTATGAAGTATTAATTTTCATTTATTTTACAGTGCATTTGTTTTACAATTTAAGACTATTACTGTCATAGGGATAATAATAAAAATATAAAATGATTATTATTATATTGTAATTGTTTGGCTTCCTAAAATACCGGTGTGAATGTAATGTAGACACTATAAGAAAACAAAAAAAAAAAACTAAAAAAAAAAAAGAGTTGAGTCCCCTTTAAAATTCAGGTACAAGTCAAGTCACAAATTTTTTTTTCTTTGTTAAATTTGCACACTGAATATGGGTTGGGGCTCTTAATTTGGAACGTTTAAAGTGCACCAGATTGATGAATTTAACTTTAAAATGTACACAATTTTCTTGAGGTCCACCCACAACAGTCTCACAAAATCGTGTGGAAAAAACTGTATTTACCATTCAAAAATTATTTCCATTATTTACAAAATTGTTATTCCACATCCTGCCCAATGTTGTCCTCCAAACAATGTACAATTTGAAGGCAATGAAAACAAATATGTTGAATGTATCCAAGTATGCCATGTGCAATTTAACATTATGTGGAGTTGTGGAACTGATTGCTTACCATTTGAAAGTAGAAATTAATCACTAAATAAAAATTGTATCACTCATGTTACATGTCAAATTTTAGCCTTATATTTAATGTCTTTAATGTAAACAATAAATATTTTAGAAAAATTATTATTTTAGTTAGAATTTTTGCACTCCTATTATATAGTGCTCCGTCTCTTTTTTGCGCATTCACGTGCTGGTGCCAACTCGCTGTCAGGACAAGCCTTTAAGCAAAATGAAAATATTTGATTGGCTTTTTAACATTTACACAAGGATATAACTGTAAAATGCAAGTAATATGCTGAGGAAAACTTGTTACAAATGGCTACTGCTTGTACCTCTGGTCTGACTGGGTCTTCAATACCAACGACACACAAACAGGTGAGCCTGCTGAGGATATCGTTCTCGTTCTCCCAGTCTGGTTCTCCTTCAGAAACAGGGAAGTCCCTGTAAGCCAGGCAGATGGTCCTCAGGCCCTCAGAGGCCATAGGCTCGATCACTTTCTTCACCATGTCATCTCGGTCTCTGGGCCGGAAAACCTTTGCCTCACCCGTCGCTGTCATGACTTTAAAACACCTGGGTGAGGAGAGAGCAGGTAAGATATTGCAGATACCCAACAACAGCACATGGCAACTGAGCCATCCGAGTCATTTCTCCAGGGAAATCTATCAGTAACACAGCCTAGGGGCTTTGGAGGGTGAGGTGAGGCATTTGATCTGCCAATCAAGATTGCTGACACACCTCTCACACACCTTTTAAGAAAAGCGACAGAATTTTAGCCATTAACAATGACCAAACCAAGCATTTATGATCGAGCATGACATACTTCTTCAGCAGAATCTCAGAGGCTCCTTTGCTGAACATCCGGAAGCTTCCGTCAGCATTCTTCAGCACGGTGCTCATGGATTTCCTGACGGAGTTGAAGGTGTAGACTTTGTAAAGCTTCTCTTCAGGGATTTCGTTGCGGATTGCTTGATAGTCTTTTTTCAAGTCCACGGCAAAGCCCAGCAAGGCACATTCAGTTTTGTTGCCCACCTGACGATTCAGGCCTCCCTCCTTCTCAGGGGGCTGGAAGAAAAGATCATCTAGTTAAAAATCGGAAAAACTATAATAATAATATGAGATAAGCTTTCAAACATCTTGCAAAAGGGTTTTAATTCAGCCACCGGTCCTAAACTGCCCAAAATTGATATCAGTAAAAGATACAGCATTATGATATACTGTTATTTAAAGGGATAGTTCACCCAAAAATGAACACTCTTTCATCATTTACTCTCCCTCAAGTTGTTCCAACCCTGTATGAGTTTCTTTCTTCTGTTGAACACAAAAGATATTTTGAAGAACGTTGGTAACCACACAGTTGACGATAGCCATTGACTTTCCTGCCTATTTAGATAGTATTGTATTATTAAATCATATTTTTAATTAGCTTTTTTTTTCATTTTAGTTTAGTTTTCATTTTCATTTTAATTTAAGCCATTTTGCTATTTGTTTATGTCTTTATTTTTGTAATTTTAGTCACTATTGACTGATAATGTAGTTAAAAATGCTCAATCCCAAAAAACAAAAAAACAAAAAATATAATAAAAATAACTCACCATGATTTTGGTGGTGTAAGCGCAGTTGACACTGATGCCCACTGTGAGAAGCTCCATGATGTTGGCAGGAATGAGATCAGGCTCAGGGACTTTCCTGTAGTACTTGTCAGCGATATTGACCTGAACAACTTTCATCCGGTTCATAGTCAGAGTCCCTGTCTTATCCGAACAGATGGCTGTGGCATTGCCCATGGTTTCACAGGCATCAAGATGCCTCACCAAATTATTGTCTTTCATCATTTTCTGAAATACAGCAGCAAATTAAAACAATGAAAAATTGGGTTGGTAGCAGGGAGGTGATAAACTGACAGATAAACAATAAACAGATTGAGCGCAAGATTAAACAGGAAAGTCCACTAATCCCCAACTAAATGGCAGAAATCCAGCGAAGTAAATATTACTGTAACAGCTACAAGGGGTGGGTAATAAATACGAAGCGATATGCGAAAAGAGATGGAAAATCATGATTATTAGATCAGCATAATGCTGTCAGACAATGTGTCGGACATTTTAGAGGTGTGACGTTAGCCATTTGTTCCAAGTCATGAAAACCATGAACATTTCGACAAAAGATGCAGGGTCATACTTTGACAGAGTAAGCCAGCGAGATGGTCACAGCCAGCGGAAGACCCTCTGGGACAGCAACCACCAGCACAGTCACACCGATGATAAAGAACTTAACAAAGAACTGGATGTAGACGGGCGTGCAATCTTTTTCCCAAGGAAGTCCCTGGACCCAGAAAGTGTCCACCACGAACAACACCACCAAGATGATTACTGTGATGGCTGACATCACCAGACCTGCACAGAGACACATACATTAACACCTCTAAAGCCCAATGCGCACACCGAAAAAAACATTACCACTGAGAGATTGACTGTAAGGCTTTGAGACCTCACACCTGACAAATGCAGTTTTCTGTTCTGTGTTGACATATTTCCTACTGAGGTTTGTTGAGACATGGATTCTTAAATAACCAACAGGCTTTAGTTATGTCAAGGCCATGAAATTATTGCTAGTCAGTTGAAAAAAGGTATTAGGGGGTGGGATTTTTTCATAGTAGATCGCATTTGATTGGACAAAAATATGTGTAATGCTGGACGAGTCATCAATATATTTGGCTAGATTTCCCAGAAGAGAAAGACTGTAGATTTAAAATCCTAAAGTGTCGTTTTCTCAACTTTTAGGAGGACACTAGCAGATATAGATTGCCCTCTAAGTGAACATGCTTACCTGCTTTTCCGATTTGGACCGCTAATTTGGTCAGCTTTCCTTGCAAGACCGATTTCTCTTTCTTTGACATGTTGGATTTTCTCTTCTCCTCACCCTCGGCCGCTTCATCGCTGTTTAGAGGCTGCATCTCCATCGCGGCACCATCCTGGGCTTTAGCTACGAAGAGAAAGAAAGAAAACCGTGAATATGCAGTGGGCACAGGAATTCACCGCTCAGACCACAGGAAGCCTTTTCTAATCTAATTAAATAGTGGTTCCCCCACATGACAAATATAATTGAGAAGATTCATTATAACAGTGATTATAAATGGATGATCTTTTTTTTTTTTACAGTCCAACAAAAAAAAAACAGAGCTCGAGATCGTCCTCGCATTTAAGAGCCGCATGCAAACCCATGTGACCAAATCACCTAGGAGACATAAACCCTCATCGCCACACTCGGATGTCCAGCCCCATCACTTATCACTATCGGCTATAAAAGAAGACATGCACACACTTAGCCTGATCTCAAGGCCATCGCTCTGCGTGCTAAAAGTACAGCCTGCCAGTGAGGTGACTTCACACAAACAAAGAACTCAGCATGCGTGCAATCATACAGACAAGCACACAGCAAGATATCTACGTCTAACGCCGCTGAAGCATGACGTAGTCGGCTTGTGTGCAGGATTTAACGGGTGTGTGATGTGAGGTAATGCGACTGCATCTGAATCAGCGGGGGGGTGGGGGGGTAAGGGGCGATGTGGAACTGCTATTCTACCGTGCTGTGCTGCTGCGCCCTACTAACAGAGCTGTAACGCTAGTCTGCTGGATTAAAACTAATTTCTGGCAGGGCAATCTGTAGCCGGGGCTTCAATAAACACAAGCATGCTCTACTTTTAGAGTAGAGTTTGATTCTGAACACAGGGTGGCCTGAATGTGGACACTGCCCTGCATGGGAAGGTGATTTTTGATAATAAAAGGTTTCAAACGAGACAGGTGGGCATTTCTGGACTAAGAGCTGTACACTGTCAATTCAAAGGGCGGTAAAATGTCTCTTAATATTAACAAGGCTGCATACATTTAAATAGCTGTTTTTTGTTTTAAAATGTGATTTATTCCTGTGATCAATCAGCCATTGCTCTTCGGTCTTCAGTGTCACATGGTCCTTCAGAAATCATTCTGATATGCTGATTTGGTGATCAAGAAACATTTCTTATGAATGTTGAAATCAGCTAAGCTGATTAATATTTTTATGGAAACAGTGATACAATTTTTTAGCCTGATTGACACCAGACCATTCTCAGTTGTAACTGAGAGTGGGTCTGGGGAAAGTTCATTCACAGCCCTTTTCCAAAGGGGCGTCACGACCGGACATCGCTCAAATGCCTCTGGGCGCAATTGGATAGACCTAAAACCAATCAGAGCGATCGTCATAGTGTAAAGCCCACCTCAACGTTTGTGATTGGTGCCTCGATTTGGAAAGATTGGAAATGGGCTTGAATGGGCTCTTGGCCAGACTGACTTGCAGAGCAAATCTAAATTTGCAGGAAGTTCGACAGGGTTTTCCCAGGCTAAACATTTTTTGTAGGATTCTTTGAATAGAAAGTAGAAAATATTTGTACTGTCACTTTCGATCGAATTAATGTGTTCTTACTGAATAAAAGTAGTTATTTATTTCAAAATCTTACAGACCCAAACATTTGAACTGTCGAGCTCCAAAACACTCTTAAAACCAACCTAACCTCTCAACACTACAAACACACTTCAATGCACCTCACTAATGTGGATAAGCTTTAATGAAGATCCAATAGCACTAATGGGTTAAGACGATGGTTTTAATGCAGGCAGCAGTTTGTAAGAGGGTGTCCTGCTAAGCCAATATGGTGTTCATTATGTCATTAAGTCAATAGGGTAACTCACCTTTCTTTCTGTTCTCCACAGAGCCATCCTGCTTTTTATCTGTATTGACAGAGAAAAAGAAGCCACATAACAAACACTCACTAATTTATTCATTATTCACTATTATGTAAGCGACTGTTCTGCAGCGCACATTTGAACACATTTCCAATTATGCAAATCTTCTCTTTTGATTTAACAGAATGAGAAAAGGCTCTCGAATATTTAAGAACAGATGTGTGCCACGACCTCATGAGGCTTGCAAATCCACTGCAGTGGCTAGACCCCAAACGCACAAAATTATAAAGAGGTGCGCAGTCACTGAACAGCAACTTGGGGCGCAACCTCTGAAAGTACTGAAATATTCATGTATCTGCAGGCACTCATTTGGAGCCCCAACACGGGCTGCCAGAAATGCATTAAATGGCAGTTAGTTAATGGAGTGCAAGAGAACTCGTTACATTTTTCCAGGAGTCACTGCTTCAGACATTTTATACCAGACGGAAAAAATACTGATAAATAAAAAAAAACTCTTTTCCGAGATAGACAAAAGCACACCTTCATGAATACAGGAACACATGCCTATTCAATTCATTTCTCTGCAGCCACGGTAGCTACAGAATGAAAAGGCCACCACGGGTTGGTCTATTTTAGTTTCTGACGCAGACTAAAAAGGCACCAAATAATACAGACGACTTACTTTTCTTCTCTTTCTTTTTCTCTTTTTCTTTTTTCTTCTTCTCCTTCTCCTCCTCATCATCCTCCTCATCTTCTCCCGCCCCCAATAACGTGAAGATGATTCCAGTTTGGGAATTGACTCCGACAGCAGTGACGACCATTTTTCCAGAACCCTCCATGACATGAGTACCTGCACAGAGGAAGATGAGGTGAATAAAAGTCCATATGGCGTTCATTTCTGTGTTCTGGTAATGGTATGTGGAAGACTAAAAAAGTGACAAACCATCAACATGTCACACAGCTCAGCTTTATGACAGAAAACTAGTTATATAGAGTATCCAATTTAGTAGAGTATTTAGTATTCAAAATGTGGGTGTACGTCCTGAACATTTTGGGCTCATTCTCATTTGGAACCAAACTGTGTTTGAGAAGGCAACAGTTTTTAGCACTCTACAGGCAGGTCATCTGATTTTTTATTCTTATGCTCTATGCGCACTATTCATTTACTTATTGGGCTTTTAAAAAAAATGGAAATGACTGGCCATTTTTCTGCCTCCCATCTCAGACTTCCTCTACTATTATTGAGACTTGAGGAGGGGACTATGAAAAAAAAAAAATGTCAGGGAGAGGTTTATGCTAGGCTAGATTCAGCATGCTAACGCAAGCTCCGCTGGAGGAGTGCCCACTCAGGCTCGCAAATCCCCCTTCATCTCCTCTGGGAAGGCACACAGCAATGTCATTCTATCAGAGGATCAACTTGCTTTCATAAAATGGGATTAGCTGAAGATGTGCAATAGCCTTGCTGAGAGGGAGCAGGTCCTACGTAGCCAACATCTGAACATTTATTTGGTTTGACTGAACTTTTGGGTAGAGGCGAGACAGGACTCAACAGGAAATGCACAAAAGTTTTGTTTAAAAACTTTTAACAACTCTAATGATCGGTTGCTGTCGCTGTGGATTGCATCTTTATGTCCCACCTGACAGCAGCATAGGATCTTTCTCCATCGATTTCTTCACATGGTCAGACTCTCCGGTTAAAGAGCTCTCATCTATTTTGAGGTCGTTGCCCTGGATGAGAACGCCATCAGCAGGCAGGAGGTCACCTGACAAAGAAGGTATCCCGTCACAATAATGCTCATTTCTGTCAGCAGTTTTTGAACTTATTTCAAGGTGACCATACAGGAAAAGGTAATAATCACTAATGTGAAATGTTAGACTGGCACTTTTGACATCCCTCTAGAAAGGAAATGAGAAATCTCTGCAAAGTAATGTCAGCTTACCATATTTAATTTGTGCAACGTCCCCGACGACAATCTCGGCCACAGGGATAGGAATGACTTGCCCTCCCCGAACCACCGTAAACTTTTGCTCTTGTTCTATGCGGCTCTGTAAGCCACGAAACTGTTTCTCCTTGCTCCAGTCATTAAAAGCTGTTACGAGCACCACGCAAACAACAGACAGGAGGATCGCTGCTCCTTCTATCCATCCAGCCTCAGATTCTCCTTCATCCTCTGCTCCACCTGCTGCATTCCCGCAATCTGCACACACACACACACAATAAAACTCAGCTCAGAACAGCCTGAAATGGAGATAAGCTATAAATAAAGCAGAAAGAAAGAAATGGGTTACTTACTTTTACTTTCTGAATCCGGAGGTTTATAAAAAGAAAGGCCTAAAGAAACTATTGCTGCCACTTCCAAAATAATCAATGTTACATCTTGTAATGCTTCCCATACTAACTGAAGAAAGGTTTTTGGCTTTTTCGGAGGTATAAAGTTCTGTCCAAATGCTTCTTTTCTTTTGTCAATATCTAAGGGCTGCCCACTTAATCCTGGAAGAAAAAGAGTGAGAAAGAAACACAAAATTAATAACTCAAGTAAACGCAGAACACAGCCCTTCTTATATAGCAGCATACGATACTTAATGAGTTTCTATGAGAGGCAGGATTAGTGAGGAAGAAAAGACCTGTGGGTCAGCGACAGTAGCTTAGAGATAAAGTCTTTCAGAATAAGACCAAAAGATCACAGAGAACAAATATAAATATATATAAATATTACTTTTACTTGAAATAGATGAAATAAAAATTTATAGCAGTTTATATTATATCAGTATATCAAACAGTTCCTAAACAGTTACTATTTATTACAGTTTTCAGTGTCGCATGATCCTATAGAAATCATTCTAATATGCTGATGTGGACACTTTTCTCAAGAAACATTCCTTATTATCAATGTTCAAAAGAGTTGCTGCTTAATATTTTTTTGGAAACAAATTTGTTACAATTTTTTTCAGGATTAATTGATGAATAGAAGCTAGTTTAAAAGAACAGCATTTATTTGAAATAGAAATCTTTTGCAACATTCTAATAAAAAAATTTAATTAGATACTTTCTGAATAAAAATATTAATTTACTTCAAATCTTGCTGACCCAAATATTTTGAAATGGCAGTAGAACATCTATATTTTATATAATATCTTTTGACGGTCTACAATCTTGAACATTGTTTCTACAGATGTCCGACAGAACAGGCAACGGTTTTAGCCATGTTTTCCATGCCCAGGCTAAAAACATTTGCAAAAAGGCTTACACTCTTTTGTATTTCATCGATTATGAGCTATTAGCACAGCTAATCCATTAATACTGTCCGTACAGCAGTAGAGCAAGTGGGATTTTGACACAAGATCCTGAGAATTTCCTGGGTGTGAAAACTTAGTTAATCCAGGACCAATGCCAAAAACTGACAGGCCAAAAACAAATGTTGGGTTCATTGTACACGGTCATTCTCAGGAATCATTCAAATGTACTGGTGTAACAGCAGTCCTCTGGTTTGCCTATTTGAATAACTCTCTACATTCAAAGCAGGTATTCAAAGAAGTCATAGTGTGTGCGTTCAGTTCACTCACACTCACCACGTTAAGAAACAAAGAAAGGATGTCTACATGTGAATGAGCCATGCGGACGAATGGATTGTGCGTTTATGCATCTAGTGTCTGGGCGTCAGAATGAATGTGTATGGTTTGCCTGCCAGACCAGAGAGAAGCCTGGTCAGCAGAGCCTATTGTCATGACAACATCCTCCACATTACTCAGCAAAGCCATAGAGCCGCTTGGCTCTTGCTGTCACCCATTGAGCTGAAGGTTTCAATGCATATTAACACTCAGTGTCTCAAAAGCACATTTCTGCTACTGGATAACACTCAACTTTTGACCGTACACAACCAAACAGCTTTTTTGGTCTGGACAACTTCAATGTCTGCGACATATGCATTCATTTGACCGATGATTTTATTCAAAGCAACTTACACAGCATTTGAGGTATACATGGGAAGTCCTGGAGCTCAAACAGTAGAGGTCATTGGCTTGATTCCCAGAGAAGGCATAAATGTTCAAATGTATACCTTGAATGCAATGCAAGCCGATATTAATTAAATACATAAATATAATTAATTTCTCATTGCTAGCGCCAAAAAATTTTTTAAATAAAGATTATTGGACTGTTTTACAAGAAAATACTATTTAAGTCTTTCTATTTCATGTTTAATTCAATGTGTTACTTGCCATTTCTTTGTAATTAAAATAATTTCAAACTAAATCCTACACCAATTTATTTTTTATTCACTACAAAAAAAACATACAGCTAGATTCTACACTGCTGCTTAAAAATCTAGTGGTTTCTATTGTAGTGGAAACTATTCCACAGAACAATCTGAACAATGTCATGCAACCAGTGATGGGCAGTAACGCGTTAGAAGTAACGCGTTACTGTAATCCCATTACTTTTTTCAAGTAACGAGTAAAGTAAGGGATTACAATTGCAAAAAAAGTAATTAGATTACTGTTACTTCCCCGTAAGGAGGCTGCGTTACTGCGTTACTGTGATTTTGTTTCGTTAGACTGTCTCGTGAGTCGTGGCTTAATTTGAGCCGGAACACGCCCGACGTTACGGAACCTTTTTTATAGGATCCGGCACCTCCTATGTCACTATGGAAAATTAATCGCCTAAATAAAATAAAAAAATACTATTTGTGTAGCCTATAGTGTTCAATGTTCCCAGACAGCAACATAGTGTCAGCCCAGATCCTGGCCACATCTGGTACATGTGGATTCCATGCGTACCAGATGTGGGCCGGATCTGAGCGAAACCATGTTGCTGTCTGGGTTGTTATCGATAGAGTTGCGCGAATGGGGTATTATTTCATCCGCAACCGCATCACAAAACTCATCATCCGTAAATGCTGATGCGAGCCGCAAGAAAGCCCTAGTCTGTTCTAGAAAGGATGCAGCAAAGATATTTAATGCTAATGTATGAGACATCGGCCTACGCTGAGTTTCATTCATTTATGAGGTGCGCGCTCTAGTTAACAATGAAAGTGAAAGCGGCGCGCCGGCTCCTCCATGTCACGGTTATTGTCTGCTATATTTGCCTTGTATTTGTTAAATACATGCAAATGGTTGATGAAACATTTATTAAAATAAGATACAAAAAGAATTGAATTTATACAAAACGAAATTCACTTTAAAGAAAGGCTTTTAACAATGCAATGCAAGTGAACGCGGCGCGCTACCGCCTCAATGCACGGTTATTATTGTCTGCTATATTTGCTTTTTATTTATTAAATACATGCAATTGGTTGATGCAATATTTATTAAAATTAAGATACAATTTATACAAAACGAAATTCACTTTAAAGAAAGGCTTTCTACGTCTGAGAGACTTTCATTTTAATTATTTTATTGCTGTATTTTATTTGAATCTATTCGAATAGAGGATTTTACAAAAAAATATTTGCATTTTATATGCTGGAATATGCAGAAATATAAGTTAACAGAAGAAGGACTTTGTGTATTTCGTTAAAATATGGTGGACTGCAGAAATTGGTTAAATGTTCAACATTTTTCTTTAAGTCTGAGACTGTTGCATTTAATTACATTATTGGTTGATGCAATGTGCATAAAGTTAAAATATTGAAACTAATTAAACAAGTTTTAAAAAAGAGAATGTTTAATTTGATTCAATTTTAGATGATGGAATATGCAGAAAGAATAGAATTAGGCTGAAAGGTCTGCTTTTATAGCGTATTCAGGTCGTGCATCATGTTTTTGAAGTAAAGTAACTAGTAAAGTAACTAGTAAAGTAACTAGTAAAGTAACTAGTAAAGTAACTAATTACTTTTGAAAATAAGTAATCAGTAAAGTAACTGGATTACTTTCTTGGAGAAGTAATCAGTAATCAGTAACTAATTACTATTTCCAAGTAACTTGACCAACACTGCATGCAACAAGATGACTTATCACTTCAGCATTGACATGTACATACTGGTACATAGATTCTGAAATAAGGAAGCGAAACCAAAAATGAAGCAAACTAAAAAATGTTTGTTTGTACTGGTAGCCAATACTTCTTGATGAAAGCACAGCAGCTAACTGCTGAAAACTTCGGCTTGCTTCAACGGCAGTGCATTAAATCCAGGTTTGTGTAGTGTGGAAATTGAGGCTGAGGATTACATTCTCTCTCTCCCTGCTTGCAGAGTGTGGGCTAAGGAGCAGATGAGTCAGGTCTTACGCCTCTGTCAAAAATGCATTTATGCTGCAGTACACATCTCAATTCCACTCTCACTCAAGATCAAGCAGACAGCTAGTTTAAAGCATCACTGAAGCGAAGATTAAACAAGAAAGAGGCAAAAAAAAAAATAAGACCATCAAAACATGGCCATTTAGACAGCTAATTATTCATTTGCATGCTACTGAGTGCAGAATTAGCGCTATGATTGCTGGAAGTGCTAATACGTTTTAGGTGTTGTATGCCTAAAACTAGCGTGTGCTGCGAAGACTCCAAGGTTTTTGCAATTTCCCCAAAGGAGACCAAATCATTTGACGTCAGTTTCTCTTTTCACATGAGACCTTGAAAGCCACAAAAACAGGGGCCTCTGTAGACTAGAAAATGTTTTTACTCATCTCTAATGTGAAAATCCTTCTATTTAGGCACTTACTATAGAGGTTTAAGAATGAGCTTTTAGCGAGAAAAACTAAAATCTAACCAGCATGGAGCTCAGTAGATTGTTTTTTTGTGAGGTATTCAAAACCATTGCTTATAATTTGCTTTGTTGATGTCTGAATGGCTTGATGATTAGCATAGTTATTCATCATTTAATGTTTTCTATTGTCTTGTCTAGCTTGTTAAATGTTTTTTTTCCCGAAAAGCTCATTCTTAAACATCTATATTAAGTGCTTAAGACAGAAGGATATTTCTGACAGGTGCAGCTACTGTGTCTCTTGTCTCTTTTCTGTGAATCTAGACAATTCCGTCTCCAACTTCCGCAATTGTTTGAGCCAATTTTGCTGTGTCGGTCTGGTCAGGATGCTCAAACAAACAGAGCAATGTTTTGAAGTATACACCTTTCGTGGAAAATCAACCTACGAGTGTGTTGCTTGTAAGGTGAGAAAGAAGAAAGTGCTAGAAAACCAACACTTCACCTTTAACACACTTTAGAGAGTGCCAGAGCCCAGGTCACACATACTAGTATCGAGTACTGGATGAAGCTTGCGGCTGGTTGTAAACCTTACAAACATCACCTCCCACTTGATTTAAGCAGGGAAGTCTTTTCGGAGATATCCTTCAGAAATATGTGTGTTAAGTCTTTTAAAAAGAATTGTGAATACTAGGGATGCACGATATATCGGCCACCATATCGATATCGGCCGATACATCGTTCCTTTTTAATGTTATCGGCTTATTATTCAGATTTGGCCGATATATTAAAGCTGATAATTAATGGATTATTTCCTTCAGCTGAGATGCTTCAGATGCTCACTATGGTGGTTTTGAATTGCTTGAAATATGATTGGAATCACTTCAAAAAAAGAAAATGCAGTTAAGTGCAACATGTGCAGCACAAGTCAGTCATATAGGCTACATAAATTTATAATGAGAATATTATAATTGTGCGCTTGGGGCATGGATTAGTTTTTGTAATCAGGGTCTCAAAAATTATATAAAAATATGGATTTAGATTTGTCGGCAAAATATCGGTTATCGGCTTTCAAATTTAAAGAATTATCGGTATCGGCCAACATGTTCAGATCGGTGCATCCCTAGGGAATACCGAATTTAACACTCATTTTTAACTCTTACTTCCCCAGAAAGATTGTCCTGAGGGCCCATGAAACGGGGTCATGTATACTGGTAGCCCTTTCAAATAAAAATCCGTTTAGACAAATCCCCGGCCCTCACCTTTAAATTGCAGTAGAAGTCCCTCGCGTCTACAAATTTGAATTGTGTGATACATTAGATTTAAGGAACCTTTCAATAGTAGTCAAATGGGCTAGCATAAATACATATTCACATAAATATGATGAAAAGAACATCACAATTTAAAGTGATGCCAAAAGAGCTTTAAAAAGTAACTAGTTAAATAAAAAAAGTAGAAAGATTAGTGGTGGCTTTGCTACGAAATTGAGAAATGGCCTACTTACTAATTAGAAATCCCTTTTCAATTGTCAAAGCTCTTGTAATCTTGAATGACTGCTTAATTTCCTATGGCAAAACTGAGTGATCTGATTAAGCTGTAAAACGTGTCATAACAGCAGGGCTGCCTGCCAGCGTGCTATTGTGAAGCGGAGGGAACCGGGCAGAGCTAAACCGGCGGATCACTGTGGGGCTCCAATCTCAGTTAGCCTTGTGCCGTGTAGAGAGACTGGGTAAGCGACAGGGCCCTCTAGAAGTCTGGGCACTGAATAGAATACCGAGGGGGAAATTCTTCTATGACTAATACATAATTCACACGGTATACAAAGCTCGGGCACAGCATGGGCCAAATTTCAGACAGTCTATTCAAGAAACAAAATACGCATTTTTAGGAGTCATATCGATGTTATCAGTGTGACCCCATTATTTGAGCCATGAAGTCGAAATATACATTTCCACTGACGCTATAGTTTCCACTGACACCATGACAAAGGTATAGCTCTGGACTGCGGACAGCACAGTAAGCCTTTGTTTCAATCACTCAGTATTTCATCGCCTGCTAATAAAAGTCAGACCTTGTGAGGGTAGATGCAGCAGGTGACACTACATACAAGCGTCCAAGCATGCCATGCATATCAGAAGGTAGAATTATTAAGACTGAAAGATGAGAGTTTGCTGTAGGGATGCATGATATTAGCCACCATATCGGAATCGGACGATATATACAAATGTTTTATGTTATCGTTATCGGCCCGATAAAATTTTTTGTCTGATATATTAAAGCCGATAATTAATGGATTATTTCCTTCAGCGCAAGTCTGTCAAATAAGCTACATAAAATTATAAGGAGAACATTATTATTGTGTGCTTGGGGCATGGATTTTAATAGTGAGACTTTTGTTTTTGTAATCAGGCTCTCAAAAATTATATAAAAACTTGGATTTAGATTTATCTGCCAATCTATCAGTTGTCAGCTTTCAAATAAAAAGGAATTATCGGCCAAAATTTTCATATCGGTGCATCCCTAGTTTGCTGCTCTGCCAAACATATTATTCATAATACCAAGTGTCAGATACGTGGAATGCATATTAGGTATTAAGACCTAGCAGCAACATTAATACTAATGCAAGCATAACCATTATTATTGTTGCTCATACTGAAATATTTTGTTGACTGGATTGGACTATAAAATAGGCCAAATATGGACCTGAGCCATGGGGAACTTGGGATAGTCAACAACCAGAACATCTGAGCAAGCACCAATAATACCCTATTTTTTAAATGTAACCCATAATACCCTATTTTTTGAATTCTTCAAATGGAGGAGCACAACTAATTAAGGGTCAAGGCACTAATATTGTCCCTTTGTAGCTCTCCATCAGGAACATGTGCTATATTTTGACTTTAAATAACAAAAACGCATCACTGCTGATCAAGCCTGCATGCTAAATAGATAAGTGAAGTATTCAAGGAAACACTGCCCAAAAGCCCCCAATTGACATTGGTATTGATCTGCGACCCCAGCGTGTTCACGCACGAGAAAACTGTGTCTCAAAGAGCCTGCCGAAAACTGCTATGGACATGGTGCCGTTTTAATCTGGGATCAAACTGAAAATCCCTTCCCCCAAGAGTTCAATCAAGGTCAGGTCAGCGATTAAACCTAATGTCTACAGAGAGGTAATAAACCAATGGAGCTACAGCTGTGGTCTGCACACTGACTCTGCACTTTTCTATATGTTACCCTAAAGACTATATACCTGCTCACACATCTCTTCCAATGAAAGTCAGTAAAAGAAAATGTGCAACTGTAAGCGGAGACAGCGAGACAAATAGGGCTGCAACAGCCACAAAATAAATTCTAATTCAAATCGATAATAAAAATAATCAGTAATGAATTTCATTGTCGATTAAGTCGGATGTCTGTGATGTGGCACAGAAACTTCTGTCAACGATGTTACTTTGCACTTTTTGCTGGGAGGAACAAGTTTGCGACCAAAGTTGCCCAAAGTATGGGAGAATTATGTATTAAAAGCTTCAAAGAAAGTCATGAGCATATGGCTGCATGTGGGGTGTCAGATGCTTCGACAGATTGCTTCTGCTTTTTATTACTTACATGCTGTTCAATTGCGAAAATAATCTTATTGGTAAATGTTTCAACCTCAAAAGTTAATTGAGTGCATCCTAACAGTAGGTGTTTCGCTGTTAAAATTAAAATACTCCTAAGAGCGCGTTTGTGATTTAGCATTCCTATAAAAAAAGAGATTACAATAGTTGTAGAGACAAATTACCCTAGAGATAAAGAAATGGACAAATAAAGTATGAGCAAAAGATAGATAGACAGAGCAGGAAGGGTCTAAAACTAGTCATTACAAAAGCTGTTAAATTTCTGTTGCAGCCACATTCTCACAAGCTATATCGAATGGGATGGTAAATGCATTTGTGTTTGACATTAAGGTCTTTTATTTGAAATGTCAAACACACCGACATACAGGATATTCTCTGTCTAGTCTAACTGTTTAGTAGGGAAGAAAGATCTTCATCTCAATCAGACATTGTGTAGATATTAGCATACTGCCCAGGCTCATGTAGCGAGCAGCAATGGGACAACAGCAGCAAACCTCCCAATAGACTGCAGATGCACGAAAATGCAGCAAGATGCCATTCAAGTGTATCGGACCTGCTCACAACTGCTAACATCTGTATGTTTAGAGTGAGATGCAACAGTGCCGTTTAAAACCATCCAAAGAGTGGGTGTTCCTTCCACTATACCTCCCGGACCTGTTTATTTGGAAAGCAAAGAAAGTGCAAAATAATGATTATGTACCATCTACAGGCGATGTTTTCAGTCTGCTGCAAAGTCCATTAACGTCCGCAAAAGATTCCTGGATTTTGTATAATCCTTCAGCCCCTCGGAGTTCCATGAGAGAGCGCAGATCATTAAGCGAGACCCCAAACTCTCCATCGTGATTGGGCTCTGCCACAGAGTTCTTCACCCCGCTGTATGAGTTGTTAGCCATGTCTCCCGGCTACACCGCGACTCAGCAAGGGTGGAAAAATGGCGTCCCAAAAGGAGAGCTATATCCTCAGGAGACCAATGCCAGTAGTTCCCATAAACAGCTGACGTCCTTCAGAGGAGGAGGAGGAGGATGCCCGACTGCAGGTGGCAGGACTGGGATAATTCACAAGCCATTCTCCTCAGCCTGTGGCGTTGCTTTCATTGTGAATGAAACCTTAAACAATCAGCCCAAGGACCTGCAAAAAAAAAGAAAAGAAGGTTTGAGTATAAATGTGTAAACATTCACTAAATGTGCAAATCCCCAACTAGATAATAGATTTGTCTGTTGGTTTTTTTAAAAGTCACACAAAAAACCCCCCATAAGATTAGAAAACTCCCCATTGGGCCTGAACTTAGTAAGAACGAAGTCATTGGCTGAGTTTCAAGGTGACATGCTACCCACTTTTACAGGCACAACTATGTGGGTAGCGTGGGAACTGACCTGCCATCTTAACTACGCGAGACAAAAAAAGCCTTTTCTCCCCCCCCCCCCCCCCCCCCCCCCCCAAATATTATCCATGGCTTTTTCGAGCAACATGAAAATGCTTTGAATTTGGAAACTCATGGAATAGAGCACAATACGTCTAATACGTGTTTATGTACAGATTTCACTGCCAGAATGACTTCTATATAGTCAGTCAATGCTGACTAAATGCTGTGTTTGAGAGCAATGGCCAAGGTCATGGGTTCAATTCCCAGGGAATGCACAAACTGATTAAATGTATACATTGAATGCAATAAAAGCATCTGCCAAATGCACAAAATGTAAATGCAAGAACTGCACTTGAAGTGACAGTGTAAATAAGCCCAATGAGACTGCTTGGACAAATATCTTCATGTACACAAACAAAAGAGAACAGTCCATATCTATAATAACATGCCCTCAAACCAAACAATCAGACTTTACAGTTGAAAGGTGCCGTTCCGCTGCCGTTGGGAAACCCACTGGACTTTCAATGAACAGTTTCTTTGGGACTATTTTAGTAGATAATAGGGCTAAGTAAAACGCAGACAATCAAGACATTGTCTGTCCGAGCACCATACAGCCCGTCTCTCCCTTGTCATGTGGCCATTCATACCCTACCAGCCTCTCCTATCCTTGCCTTTATCAAGAAGATTTCATTAAATTACATTATTAGAATTATAATAAAGGAGATTATCTGAACGACCAGATTGAGGATGAGAAGATGGTGTTGTTGAGAGTCCTTTTGTTCTGTACGCAGAGGTAAAAAGTGTAGTAGCCCTCCAGGACTGATTTACTTGCAGTAGTACATGCAGAGCGTGGAACAGCATGCATCTCTGTAACAGGCTACCAGCTGGGCTATCAACTTCTCTCACAGCCAATGTCATGAACACTGCAGACACAAATTAAGAGAACAATCTGTGGCTAAAACTACTTGACCTTTTTATGAAGCTGCGACAAAAAGTGTTCCTTCCAGCACAACTAAAAATAAACACAGTAAAACAAAAAGCATTAGCAAATAAAGTCTGAAGTACGCCAGTCAACAAGCTCAGTTTTATCTGTTATTAAAACTGGAAGTGAAAAGGGAAACACCCAAGAGCTTTGCACTGCAACAGCTAACTGTGTTCCTCCCTTAAAGTAGCAACTGGTCCTAGAATGTGTCTGTAAAACGGAAACTGAAAGAAACCTTCCTGAAATGACTGTCATCTCAAGCATTCGTGGTGCACAGTTCATTCTGACAATTCAGAAAGAAAAGGCACTGTAAATAACAATGCGTGCAGGTTTCAAGCAGATAACCTCTGTCCTAAACAGCCAACCTCTTTTTTTTCTTCCAGTTATCATCTATGAGTGACTGCGCGGCCACGATGAGGGAAGTGCCAAACCTTTGCTTAGCCGTGACAGTTTCAGGTTGCAGAGCAGGTCACATGTCACAACAGTGGAAAATCATTGTGATTGGATCTTCAAACCAACAACTAGCACAGTATGGTTGAGCAACAGTAATGTTAACCCTTGCCATACAAAGCTGGAGGACAGTTTTGGACCTGCACCTGTGGACTGCCTTAAGACTAATCATTTAAGCATCATATCATATACTTATATGATGGTCCTCACAAAGAAACAGGCATTTATGCCTGGCGTTGTGTAATTTCATGCATTTAGCTACCATTCTATCCACCCTAAAAACTACACTTATCTATGCACCTGTGAATAAATAGGCAGGTTTGCATGAGATCTAAGAGCTCCCTAATGACAAAATGTAAAGTTGCAAACCTAAGAAAACTTAAGGAAAACCCTCTCGTTCTTGGTTGGCAATTGGAGACCCTACACTGTTGCAAGCCAACTTCACGCTAGTCAAGGACAACGATTCCAGGGATCCCTCTGCAGTAGAGCTGTCGGTAATGGGGTATTTTTAGCAGCCTCAGACAGCCCATCCCCCTTGCTGGCTGTTGCTGAAATGGGTCAGGCCATTTCTATGTGGAGGGTACAATGGCAGAGACACCCCCCCGCCTTACTCATGCTACATGGTTCAGAGCACTTAAGGCCACTTCACACCACCGACTGGGCACTTCTACTATACCCTTAGACACTGATCCTGCCAACTCACAGTAGCCTGCCACCCACTCAACCACACAAAGCACAACTCCTCAAGAAGAACCTGAATGACACCTCCAAAAAAAAAAAAAAAAAAAAAAAGGTATCCATGCTGAAAAATAAATTGCTTCATATTTCTAGGGCGCAATGATTTCTGTGATGCAGAAAACATGGAATCCAGTCATTAAAATGGAATGTACTGTACAGTGCGAAATGTCACGGAAATTGCCACAATTTGGATGAATAAATCAAAAGTAGGACTATAGATTGCCATTTTAAAAAGTCTCAACATTTTTATTAAATTATAAAGCTCAAAATAAAACAATCCATATGGCACTATTGTTGTTTTTTAATATAAATTATGTAATTAATCAAGTTTAATGAATTTTGATTATTAAAAATTAAAAACAATTCAAACTGAAAACAGAATTTGGTAAAGAAATAAAACGGATTTCAAAAGGGCCCTAATTATTATTTCTGCTTTGTTAGATGAGCACAGTGGGAAAAATATTAAAAATGCAAACAGCTACATACTTAAAAGCTCAGTGCTTTCATGTTCTCACCAGGGCCTAAGACAGCATATCAAAAGAAGTGATTTTAAAGAACAGAAACCTTTAAGTTGATTGTTATGGGTGCCATTCGCAGCACACAAGCCGTCCATTTGCTCCGACCCCTGCCTCCATGTCTGACACTGCACAGTAAATCAGAGATGACTCCAACCATTAGAAGTGATGCGCATGATGAGGCTTCAGAATTTATTTTTGCAGCTTAACTCATTGAATGTCACTTGGTGAATGGATGCGGGCATGACCGATATGACTAAAGGTTCTGTTTCTGTCCAAACACAATCTGTTTATATTTAGATGCACACTTTTTAAAGACAGCACCTGTAAGCACCAGTCAAAGAGTTATGCTTCCACATTCCTTTGTGGGGGGAAATGGGATTTCACTAACTGTTTTTACTGAGCATCAAGTTGAGTTTATCAAAACAAATAATACATTTGGTTGCAAATCAAAAGCCTGAACAGCAATTCTTCATCTGCTTGAAGGTGGTAGTTTACCCCAGTCATTTAAGGTAGAAGAAAATATACAACATTGTTATTTACAGACCTCATTGACATTGTGGACAGAGCACATATTTGCCCCTAAGATGGCCATTTTATCTCTGTCATCAACATCTGATTAAGGCATAAAGCATGACGCTATACAGTAATTAAATAGCAACATTATTCAAATGTACTTAATAGCACAGCGCTCTATTTTTAGCTGTTTATAATAGCTTATGAGGGGTTGAATGTCACCTCAGATTAATGTGACACCAAGGCAGTGGCTGGACTCTTACATAAACAATACTAGAGAGAGGGGCTAAGTTACCCTTTTTCCATTCTAGTCATTATGGGACACATTCACATTTACTTAATTAATAGAATATTACGTTACAGCTTTTACTACAAGCGTTGTACAAAGCCATGCCAATTTAGTTTGATCTCGTTAGAGGTACAACCAATATCTATAATCAAATAATTTGGGTTTACAGTGTTGAAATTAAACAAAACGATATACTACAGAGTAGTAGAGCAACAGACCACAAAACTCATGGTTTGGATCATATTACAGTTTGAGCCACGGATAGGATAATATTTTGGATCAGCAACAATAAATTAATTAATTTGGGTGGAGGCAAATGTAAATTTGCTTTCCATTTAAAGAACACTTCGATACCACAGCAAAGACTACTAGCCTAACTAATAAAGTTCAGACATTATTAAAGACAAGTGAACTGTAAATAGTAAAATACAAATACACAACACTAAACCCTAAAAGAAAATAAAGTAATCAGTAACCTCGACTTGAGTTATGACATTTCCAAGTTTAAGGAAGTAGAACTATTCGATTTTGAGTTTGTAGTACTTGTGTGATAATTTCCCTTAACTTGAAATATTGAGTACATACATGTAAACCCTAATAAGTTAGAAGAGCTACAAAGTTAAACATTTTAAGTTAGTAAAAAATTTAAAGCATGTTCATTGTATATAATTTTAATTTTGATGAGGCTGACTCATTCAATTTCATTGCATCATATTATAAACATTATTATTAAACATTAAACAACCAAAAGCACACCAGTGCTAATATCATTAACAAAGAGACTACAACTACAGGCATGTACACCAGGTTAAACATACAGCATATGTAGTCTTGAAGTTTCACAGCCCACCCTAGACCGAATCACAGGCTCTATCTTCAGCACAATGGTAACCGCAACGACAGAAAGCCCTATAAATCCCAACACAACAGAACATTGAACACTAAAATTTCTCTCCACGTATTAATCTTGTGCCAAAACAAACAAAATAACACTCAATTCATTATTTTTCTCCTCATACAATCTGATGCAAAGCATGCTGGTAAAATTATCTGCCCAGTTTCAGATACATTTAACTTTCTCTTAATCAAAAGAAACAAGTTTAATAAACACAAAATAATGAAACTTTATTAAGGTTACTTAAAATGTGTCAGTTTCATTAACTGAAAAGAAAAATAAAGTTCTTAATACTTATTCATCAAGATTAATTTGTTTAAACTTATTTGTTTAAGCTTGCCCTACTCAAACCAATTAATTATTCTGAGCATTAGGGTGTAATTACAAGCATAAATAAGAACAATATAGCAAAGTTACAAATAACGTAAGGTCCGACTGAAGCAGGTAAACAAATAATTAGGCTAATAGTAAAATAGCACTATCGTGTTCACTGTATAAATTAAATATAGATTCATCTTTGTTTTGTTGTTTGATTTGCATTAGTGACACAGATCGCTGCAGAGCTAATGCACCGATCCAATATACTGATACACATCCGATTTCTGGCCTGGTCAGTATACGGATCATGGATCAACTACGCTCTGTTACACAGCCCTACTACAGAGCAATGCATCGTTCCAACATCCTTTAGGAAAACTCCTTTCTTAACTAAGTCGGAATTTAATGGAAGTTTCAATAGTCATTTCTTCCCTATTGTGACATATCCGGCTTCTTGAATAAGAAAAAAAAGAATGTAGGGCGGGACTTGACTTTTCCTTTGGGAATTGATTGGATCGTTGTCATTTGCCATGATCTCATGTGAGTGACAGGTCTCACGCCAACAACACGTCATCAGAGAAGAGATGTCGTTGCAAGATGGGGGGGGGGGGGGGGGGTTGATTAAAGATTACAAGGGCACATGAAGTTCATAAAAAATATTGATGTGAACAGACAAATATTTTAATAATAAAATGTAATGTTCCGTAAAAAATATTAATTGGTAATTTTGATTTCATGGTGACTAAGTTGCAACCTGCTAGAATGCTCTGAACGTGTGCAGTATAATATATAACATTATAATATGACAATAATAATAGATGCATGATAATAAGATTAATCATAATCATAATCAAGCAAGCTGCTTCTCACAGAGCTTAAGTAACAATTCTACTATAAAGCTTTAGGAAAAATACTTCATTTAATATAAATATGTAAAGAAAAAAATAGATATTAAATCAATAGATATACAACTGGGCCATGCTCATGCACATTACAGTCCAAAGGCCTCTGAAGCTCACTTGACAGTCAAAGGTTAGTTTATGTTAAGGGTAAATCATTAAAAAATGAAACCATTACTTAAGTCAAATCATATATTTCCATCCTGCAATAAATCAGAAAACACTTTTTAACAAAGACAGTTTGATGCTAAGCTGTTGCAATATGGACAACTTTGCTCTGACGAATACTGAATGGCAACAAAATCCTCAGTATTTGATTCAAATTTGTCTCTATTATGCACCGGTAACTGTTGTTATTACAATGACTTAATATGCTCACCACAAACACATTTAAATCTCAATTTCCTAAGTAGTGATCTACACATATCAAAGGTCAGCGTACACACTACACATAAATCATTTGTGTAGAAGACCAAAAAAAGTGCAAAAATACACCCTTACGATTTGAGTTAGAGAAAGCTGAATATACACTGTAGACTCAAGGTCAAATTCAGCATTGCTGTCAAACAGCGAGGCATTATCATGGGCAGCAAAAGCTTAAGCAAAAGAAGCAACAAGGCAGCGAATGATGAACGTCATGAAGCAACAGACCTGACACGCTATTTAAACGCACACCGGGGTCTATCTAGAAATTCTAGGTGCCATATTCAATCTCAACACATTAGGCAGACAGTAGACGCAATAAGTCAGCCGATTAGATTGGGTACATTGTGTTTTGCACATCTGCTCCTTCAAATACGATCCTAGCAAATTTGACGTGTCGCACAGCGCTTGTTCCAGTCTCCATGCCCAGTCACACATGACAGGAGGAATTAAGGCTGTATACTACAACTGTTGACACGATTGCACCAAGCTTAAAGGGACAGTTCCCCCAAAAATAAAGAAAAAAAATAATTTACTCACTCTAATGATGTTTGTTACACACCTTACTTTCTTAATTAAATAACCGATGACCCATGCATTTTTCCACACAATGAAAGTGAATGGTGGCTGCGGCTGTCATTCTGACTAACATCTCTTAACACGAAAGTCACACGGTTTTGGAACAACATAGTGGTGAGTAAATGATGACCCATTTGCCATTTTTGAGTCAAATCGCATTTTAACGTTGGTTAAACGCAAATTGTTGTAAAACACAGTGAAATGCGATAACTGACAAGCAGGTAACGTTAATGGTTGGAAAGGCAAGTTGACAGCTGAGGCGTCCTCGCATTTGGCTTGCTAGCGCTCTCAACCCAAGTCATACTGTCAAAAAGGGTGCACTGTTTTAATCACCAGACCAACATTATCTTTCCCCGAAACTGAAGGGGTCTCCAACTTCCAGTCACAATTCAAACGGTCATTTTTGGGTAAAACCCTAAAAATACCCCCAGCTGGCTAAAGTCACAAGCCACCGACGGACAGAGACGGTCGCTTATCAAGTTGGCTCGTTTGACACACCATTTCAGTGGAGCGAACTGGAGAAATCGTCGCATAAAATCATAGAGACTGTACTTTCTAGTGAGTTAGCATTCTTATAGCAGGGACCGAATGACAGTCAAGGGCTCTGTAACGGTAAAAACGCGAGTCTTTTATTTGAGGGCTTTTAAACGACTGTACTGCGGTTAAAATAGCATGGTCACCCGGTCTTGGATAACGAGTAAAAAAAAAACACAACACAAAATGTACAATCTCCAATCTATACATTTTAAATCACGTTAAAACTCCGAATTATACATTTGAGTATTTCGAAAATACACTCTTTATCGCATGATCGAATCTGTAGAAACGCGGCGCGCGCAGTCGAACACATTTCAGAAGCTTCACGTCAAAAGCAACTTTCCAGCGTGCACTACACATCAGTCCAACATCTCAACATGGTGTGATATATTAAAACCTCATTGATTTTCCACACACCCCCTCCCCTGCAGTGACAATAGGCAGGCGTGGGTTAAAAATGCACAGCAGCCTGGTTGCCTTCTTGCCCCTTTCTCTGCCTGCTACCTACTAGCAGGAGTTGCCTAGCCAATTTGGCTAGCTGATAATAACGCAGGCTAAGGGAAAGCAGGGTGGATGTAGACAATCGGCAAAGAGGAAGCAAAAAAATTGGTGCATTTCAAATGCAGTAAAACAACAAGCATGCATGCGAGAAATGGTGAAATTACACTCACAAAGCTCTCCGAACGGTGCCTCAGAGATCCCCCTCACTCTCTCGGTCTCCCTCAGACTCACTCTGCCGTCTATCTAGCTCTTCCAATCTGCAGAGAAATCCCTCCCACAGCCTCGCGTAGCCTGAGACATGTGATGCACGTCAGGAGGACGGGCACTGACATTCAGGATGATCCTCATTGGCTGAGACGATATGTCAATCACATTGGGCGCACCCTCTGCTCAGCGTCCGCGTGCATTAACACAATTTATAAAGATGTTCCTGAGACCGGTTGAATGTAAAATAACTTGTTCCGCGTTGTTGTTTATTTTAACCTAATAAACGGCACGCTTCAGCACGTGCTGGCGTGGTTTAGCCCCGCCCACTGTCACGGACGAGTCTTCCCCGGAGGCTAATTAAACCTGACGTCATTCTTTCCATGACGTCGCCCGTTCTCTCTCTCCACGATTCTGGTCTTGTTTGATTCGCAGTGCGCAGAAACTCATTACTCTCGCTGATCTGAACCGGATTGATGAATTCTGTAGCCTTGATCCTCGCTCACCTTCTTTACCAACAATATGCATTAAACATTTGTCAGTTGGTTTAACTTGGTTAACATATCAATATGGGTCATTTGAATGATCACGTTGAGTCTCTTCATTGAAATAGATAACCAACCAGACAGATTGTGCAAAAAAAATATTGTGCAATCCTGTGTTTTTTCTTTCTGATGCTAATAGAGTGAACTTGCATGACCAGCATTTTTTCTCTCTGCATTTTCATCAAACTCATGTCCACTGAAGCACTTAGTTTAGCAGCCATTCTGGCATCTTCCTTTAAAACTGCAGTACAAGCCCGGAGCATTTCTGTTTGTGAACCTTTGTTATAAAATATACCAAGTTCTCATGTCAGGGACTACCTGTACCAGAGGCGAATGGAAATCGGTTAGGTAACACACACACACAAAAAAAGAAATAAAAAAAAAGTTAGCTATTTCTCATTTTACATGCAGATACCACAGCTTCCTCTTCACTGTGATATACAGATGGCATTTCCTGTTCCTGAGGTGGAGTGCTGCAAGACTTTCAATGTAACCGTCAAATCTTATCTATTAAGAATGTGATAAAATATGTAAGATGTTTCATTTTTATAAAGCAGCGCCTCACTTTATTTCAACTATACACGTGAATGCTCTGTCACTTACGTGTAAAAGGATCCAGATTCCAGACTATAAAAAATACACCAATATTAGCTCAGTTCAAAATGTTCTTAAACTAAGCCTGAAATTATGTTGAAAAAGTTATTCCTGAAAGGAACAATGTTACCAGAATACTTTTTCTTTCCACACCTAACAAAATCCCCATGTGCTTCTTGTGGTTGTTTCTTTACAACCTCCGCTGTCATGACAACCATTGTTGGCATTTGTTGATCATGGTCTACTTGAAAGATGATGCCAAATGTGTTGTGGGTTTCCCCATGAAGGCCTCAAAAGAAGCCACATTACCATCTTCGTTCTGTTTTTTTTCTTTTTCTTTTGTAACCGCTCTACTGACATTTCATGTGGCCATGTATTCAAAGTGACTTGCAAATGATGAACAACACATATATGTCCGTGTCTATCTATCTATATTATATTTATAATACATTTTAATTAGTAAATGTTAAATACATGCATACATAGAGCTTACCTTAGTATGTAGATTGTTATGATGTTATGATTCAGGTATTCAACTCTATGATGAGGTATGATGTTTTTTTTACCCTAATATATATAGACTGTGTAGACTTGCTTCCATCCAATAGCAATAACTCTCTGGAAACCCAAAGACCTGGTTTTACAATCACCTCTGCTCAACCTGGGGTGGAAACCAGCACAGTTGATGAGCGTTTGTGCTGGGTGCCATTGACAAGATCCTTTCACCTAATGATGGTTTTATCATTAACAAGAAGGACATAACTGCACAAGACCATCTTCAATCCTGTAGAGCATTGGGTTTTGATGTATGGCAAAACTTCAACTTTGTAAGACCTTTTAACTCGCGTTAAGCAAGGCTCAAAGGTTTGCTAATGTTCAATCAGATAGCGTGGGGAGGGGAGGTGTCAGTGAGTGCATTGATTGCTCAGCTTTTGTGCAAGCAGCTTGTAAATGTGGAGCATGTGATGCATATGTTTGCTGTAGGAATCTCTGGAGGAACCAGTCGATCCATTAGGCCAGACCATTTCGGTTTGCACCATATTTTCATCTAAAAGTAACATATAGCCCTTGCTGAGCCACAAGAGGCTGACAAACAAGTTTCCTTTCAGGCTTCCAAAACCTCTGAAGTAGAGGACATGAATCCTATTTTTATTTGATCCAGTTTCCACTTCTGAGATTTTTATGTGGAGCCGGCGCACACTGATGCCTGGCCCTTGAGCAGATGTCCCAGCAGCGCACAGATCCCGCAAGTGAAGCCGCCTTTTTTAATTCTTAATCATATTCTCACACACAGATTCATATGTGCGGCCATTCACCTATAACCCACAGTGTCAAAGTTTTGGGTTTCAGGATATCATTTCAGATAAAAAATGCACAATGGACTGTATTGTGAATTGACTGAATATAAACTACAACGAATATTTGAATGTATGACCTTGCTGGACAGTAGGCCACACATACAGTGATGTCAGAAGAGGGAAGTTGGTGGCGGTCTTGCTTTCATATCAAGATCTAAGATAAGATTGTTTGCTTAACAAGCGGTTCAGAGTGAAAAAACAAAGCATTCTTGGGTCAAAAATACTTCTGAGAGGAAAAACTCCTCAGGGCAGGCGATGATGTTGTCATAGGACTTACAGGTGTCACTGCCGAAACATGCAAAAAATGACAAAAGATGTGTCATGGAATGTCAGCTGACTCAAATCAATGTGGAAGAAGATGACAGTGGAAATGGCTCATTATAGCAGACTTGCACAAGAGGGTCCAGTACCCTATCAGTCAGGACACACACGCTATTATTACTTCCTCTGGTTATCAATCTCCCTTCTCCGGCATTCTGGCTCTTACTACAGCTTTTTCCACAATGTCAGCACAGAACTTCCTTCATTCTGTTGGGACACAAAAAAGACAGAAAAAGCAGGGAGAAAAGACAGAAGTCAGACTATATTTAGCATTAGAACAACATAGTGGCCTCAAAAGGTTTTTGGACGCTTCAGCCAAACTTAAGATCAATACAATTTCTCAGAACAAATTTGACTTTTCTGAGCCATTTTTGCTGGTACTTTTAACTGTCCTAAGGTGAGATTTAGTTTCCTTCAATTTCACACAGATGCATCCTAGCAGAATAAACACTGTGTGAACATGTTCCAGATATGTTTGACACCAGAAAGTGTCCAAATACTTTGTTTAAGTTCAGTAAGGTTTCTTTTTTAATGTAATACTTTATTTATATATTTTATATATTTAATATTATTCAGCAAGGATGCATTAAATTGTTTTTAAAGTAAAAGTAAAGACATTTACATTGTTATAAATGCTGTTCTTTTCAATATTCTATTCATCAAATAATCAGGTAACATTTGTTTCATGGTTTACACAAAAAATTTAAAAGTAGAACAACTTTTCCAACTTTTGATAATATGAACAAAAAGTTTCTTGAGCACCAAATCAGCATATTACAATGATTTCTGAAGGATCATGTGACACTGAAGACAGGTTGCTGAAAATTCAGCTTTGTCATCGAATAGATTACATTTTAAAATATATTTAAATAAAAAATATTACTGTTTTTGCTGTATTTTTAATCAAATAAATGCAACCACGGTGAGCATCAGGGAAGCATATTGAGCATATTGAAGCATATTGAGCATATCTACTGTTTTGCTGTTTTATATTTGCCTGAAAATAATTCCTATGCTACCTTTCTTTATATTAAACGTCACTCTGGTTGATAACCTATTTAATGAAATAAAATTCATGGATTTTTAAGTGCCCAAACACTTTTTTGGGGCCGCTGTATAATAAAATACCAGAAGATATGTAACTAAAAGCAATGTTTAGTGGCAAGACGTGCTATTACATTTCAAACATTCTTAAATCCTATAAACATGGGGTTACCGCTATCAGACGCTGCTATTGCTGCAGTATGCCAAACAGGCATGGGTTTCTATTGGGGCAGGTTGTTTGGGGTTAGAGAAACTTAATGAGAAACATTCATTATACCAAACATGTCATCAGACAGCTGTAATTACAATAATTGTCTCTTCTCAGAAATACTACATGGGGGTGAATATGGGGTTTGTGTGGTGTAAGACTCCTTAATTAAGTCAACAATAAACTCCCCTCACTGTCAGAGCGACAGTTATTTTCCATGAGAGAGTAGAAATAGCGTTTGCACAAAATGCGTCCCGCAAAACACACAAAATGTAGTCTGATGATGCTTCATTGAGTGTAACGGCAGCCAGGGCGGGGTTTTGGGATATGTTAAAGTGTAACGTTCAAAAATTTGACCGCAAGAAAGATGTTAGTCTGCTTTGGGCAGGGGCATGTTTGTGTTTCCAGTTTCCAGTGGAATTTACAGCAGGAACTCAGAGGTGAATGGCCCAGTGGAGAAAGACTACAGCTGTACACTCCGTGTGTGTGTGTGTGTGTGTGAGAGAGAGAGAGGGGAGGGGGGCAAAAACACAGACAGTGCTCTTAGTCAGCACTGGACCGGCAGCCGGGCCGGGGGGCCAAGTTTCCACTTGCGAACAATAATTCACCTCAAGTGCCCAGTGTGTATATGTGCATGTGTGTGAGAGGACATCCCTCACTCTGAGGGCTACAGAAGTGCCTCTCCTGCCCCAACATCCTCCAGTTCCAAACCAAACCATTTCCATGTAAAGATATTTACACTTAGTGTTTGAGTGTGTTTGTGTATGTTGTGTAATGGAAGCAGAAGACCTTCTCTTCAAGAAGGTCAATGAACCACCATGGACACTTATACACACAGTGAGGGTGGAATATTCCGGGTTCAATAAGTTTAGTCGACAGAATTTGTAGCTCAAAATATTGTTTCTCATCTCTCATTCTTTGAAAAGAGCAAACATCAGGGTTATGGCAAGGCCCTTACAATGGAAGTGATTAGGAGCAATTTGTAGAAAATATTTACTCTGAACAGTAAAAGAATGTTAACATGCATATTGTTAATGTTTTGTGGCTATTCTATTGTAACATTTTTTGATTGTCCCCATTCACTTCCATTGTAAATCCCTCACTGTAAAGATTTTGCTATCTTTGAAAAATACTTAATTATTCTCTGTGGTATGCCACAATTTAGCCTAACTTTTGAACTCGGAATACTCCATAAAGGGTCATTCCCACAGAACACTTTTTTTGGTGTGTGTGAAAAGGTGTAAGACGAACAGTGTAATGGGAAAACGTAGATTTTTGGTTAAAAATGTAACTTCTTTTAACTTGTGCGCCTCATTTTAAGTCATGCATGGGATGCTCCAAAAGAAGCGAATCCAACGTTTAAAGGTGCAAATGTACATAGGAAAAACAATGTAAAAGCAGCTCAGTGGAATACAAAAAAAAACACATTCTGTGTGCAACACTACACATCTTATAAATCAACATCCAAATAGTGAGTTTATAGAACAATTACTATCATACTGATATTAAGGCCTTACAGCCTGTATTGGTGTTCAAATGGAGAGCAATCTGTAGGATGGCAGTGTCTATATTACCAAATTGGTTGAAACAGATGTATTTATGTGTCATTTTCACCTTGATTTATTAGAGCGCCAGGCTACAAACCAAGTGACCAATCAGCCATCATTTACTCCAGTGTCACAACATTAATAAAGCAAACCCTCGACTGACCTGAGCTGGTTATGCTGGATTGTTGAGAATTGGAGCCACTCTTATGGGAAATAGGCGCCCTTTCGTCTCACTCTCTTCCTTTTCCCATGGACTACCTGTTGTGAGGCAAGAGGGAGAAGAGAGGAAGAGGAAACGGGGTAATACAGTGGGCCTTCACATCCTGAAGTCCAGTAACACACACACACACATGCACATGCCCCCTTATCTGTAACAGGTATTGGTCCTGAACTAAGAGCATTATATGGGAGAGGAAGAGACAAAGATGGAGATAGATGATAAAAGAGGGTGAGAGATTAATTGGATGTTAGATAAAGATTTTAGATAAAGATATCCAAATTAGATATCTTTCTTGTTGAAAACATGACTCGTTTAGTTTATATTTCTGTAGTGTTGTGAGCCCCGCACACTCTGAAATCTCATTGGTCCACAATTCTGTATATCAAACATCAAAAAGTTTCTGATTGGCTGTTGTGTTCTGGTCGTATAAGGGACCGTTACTTTCTGAATCTCTTTTGTTATACTTTTTTGAAGCACCCTCCCCATTGAAATCGATGGATTTGCTGCATTTTTTGACTCAGCTATCTCCAATGTGTAGGCATGTGCTCAACACACACACATGCCACACACGGTGGCTACAGCAGCATCTGTTCTGTGCTGAATGAATGAGTGAGCGTGTGGTTAACCCATAAACAGAGCAGGGAGAAAGTGGAAAGTGAAATGAAAAATGGTGCTGCGCTCAAACTACCACAACCATTTTAAGAGCTGAAATGTTCCTACCTCTGACCACTGGAACAAGCAAAGTGACTACTAGTGCAGCAAAATGATGGGCTGTACTTTGAAACGATACATTTGAAAAAATTTCTCTGATTCGTTCATCCTCAGAATTTAAATTAATATTTGAATTTTGGCACCGTGAATCAAAAGGCGTATTGTTGAAGCTTCTTTCCTCTTGTGATCGCATGGGCCAGTCGAAGCTCAGACAGAGGCAGAGGAGGGATCAATGATTCTACAACAAAGGAGCGAGTGCAGTCAACTGGAGCTTGAATTATTCCCTGTCTGAATTCACACTATAATCACGCCAGCCCTCAACATATCAGCACTCTGCAGTGCCATTGTGATTTCTTGTGATGAAGAACAGTGTAGATTCACATCAGACAAAGAAACTGTCAATCAGACTGTCATCCTTTAGTATAAGTGCAGCATGATTGTAGACCAATGACAATTCATGGTGGGCGGAGCTACCCGGACTCTGTGAGTGTACATAAAGCTAATGAGATTTTTTCCATTGCAAAAGCCCTCTTTTTTTAGCTACATATACCAATTCCTTTATTTACATATACTATTTACATACCGGTACTTTTGAACTCTTCATTTTGTTTGTAGGCCTATACTGTGTTCAAGTGCAGTAGAGTAGAGCATGAGTGTTTTTATCTTCAGATTGAGGTTCTGTTTAATAATCATAAGCAGTGCTCAGTTATTGTTGGAAAGCATATTTTTTTCATGGAAAATAGGATTGTGAGGATGGTTAATTCTGGTGAATACTTGATGGCCCCAAACCAGACAGAGGCTGCCAGAGGTGATTGGTAAAGCCGCCCCACTGGTTCTGCTGTAAATGCCCGTTTGTTTGGCATGGCCAGCATGTGGGGAATGTGAAATCACTGTCCATTATTTACATGGCATCTTTTCTTGTTAAACTAGATTGTTTCCACTCCCTTAATGAGTACACACAAAAAGAGAGTCATAATTTCATGAAGTTATAATCCTAACTTTAAATTATAGTTATATTGTTAAAGTTATAGTCTTCATTGATGTTCAAAGAAATTAAACTTTTTTTCTCTAACATATAGCTATAAAAATTACAAAATATATATATTATAATACATAAATATATAAAATAAATAACTAATTTTCCCAAAGTTTAACCTAAATAAAAAAATACTCTTTGGCAAAAAATAAATAAATAAATATTTGAATTCCAACCCATACCACTAAAGAAAGAAATAAAACAAACAAAGAATTATATTATATTATATTATATTGTATTATATTATATTATATTAATTATATTATTAGAAGTCAACTAAAACTTGCTTCTTCTAAGAATACTTCCAGAAGGTTTGCTGGCTGTATCCAGATGCTTCAAAAGCCTAAACCCCCTGGGAGACATGCATACAGAAGGTGTAAAAGCATTAAGACAGGCCACTCTTTGTTCTGTACAGTGAAGGAAAATATCACATCCCTGTTTGGAAAGTCACTGCCAAACCCTGAACCAGGTTAAACACATTTCAGTGAGAGAGGGGAAAAGATTTTAAGTTTAACATCAGAATGAAAAGTTACGGGTTGGGGATATGTTCCGTTAATATCCATTTATCACCACAGCTTTCAAATAAACCAGCCTTTTTGGACTTGGGGGACTTTTTTAGAAAGTGAATATCTGGAACTTTATTTCTGTATTTCCGTTCATGTCTGAGTAGTCGCTGAAGCATCATGGAGTAGATTAAGGTGTTGTAAAACACCATAAGTCAAGCTTATTTTGGTTGCTGTGCAAGTGAAAGGTCATGTTAAAAAAAAAAAATCTTTAAGCTGGAAAGATTTGAGTGATGTGAATTAGCCTTAGCAGTAAACTGTATATTTTGGAAGCAGATGTTAACAGTAACAGGTCATTCAACCCAGTAGCAGCGTCTATGTACATGATGAAGACAAATTGTGCTTCACCACACCAGCTGACACGTTCTTCCATCACCCCCAGAAGTCGTAATGTTGCCTGGTCATGGCGACGGCGAGTGTAAACGGTGCAGGCCGAAACTAGCTCCCGATGCCAGAGTCTGAGCCCGGTCTGTTGATCGTCTGGCTGTGTGATGCAGGCCAGCTGGAATCTAACGGTCGTTTACATCCTCCTGTCAAACAAGAACCTCTAGCCTGTCAAACTTAGTGGAAAGACGACAAAAACTACACTCCCCAGAGCTTTCCCTGGAGAAACGGTTTGAGCAGACAGCTAAATAAGGGCAGAAATCTTGACGAATGTTTGGAAGAAAGGCGAGTGCTGCTAATCATCTGGAGCATTTGATGGCTGTGTTCTCCCTGTGTTTGTTGTAAAGAAGACAAACCTGTTTTTTCTCCACATGGTGCTGTCACACCTGATATAACGCAGTGTACAAGATAGAAGCTGAGGACACATAAGGGCCAGGGTGGCACTGGGACGCCCAGATTGAAGGCAGACCACCCAATTTAATTGCCAGAATATACTAATAAATAAAATTCACATATATGCATATCATCGGTTGTGAATATAGATGGAAAGAGGAGGTGCATAATACCTTAAAAAGCATTCCCATTGATTTTAAAGGAATATCTGTGGATGATGCCTGAAATATATGAACTGAAACACAAAATTTGGCAGCAAATACGCACTCAGTTCTACCGCATACAAAGATGAAACTGTAGTAAACAACATTAAATGGTCAACAACTGCCTCACTATCAGTGTAAATAACAAAATGAACAATAAAACAGTAGTCTGCATAATTTATTTGTGTTGTAGTGCATGCTGGGAACCGTAGTTCTTTCTCTAGTATTACCTGGTAAACGTAATTGTTGCTAGAACCACGTTTTAGTTAAACTGCAGGAACGCTCAACATTACATTTAAAGGGATGGTTCACCCAAAAATATACCTGTAATTGTTTACCAAGGGTTAGTAAGGTAAAATCATTTTCATTTTATGGGTGAACTATCACATTAAATGTAAGGTCATTCTAAATTAGTATGACTTTGTTTCATCTGTCGAACACAAACGAATAATACATTATAAAGAAATGTTTCTCAACCGTTTTTGTTGATTCATTGAAAGTCACCTGGGTCAAAAACACATTAAAGGGGTCATGAATTGAGAAATAACATTTTCCTTGATCTTTTGACAATTAAGAGATCATTGTACTATAAACTTCAAGTTTCAGAACTCAAAAGTTCCTCGTTGGTCGAAAAACAGCTTTTATTAAAACCAAGCTCTGAAAATGACTCGTTATGACATAATAGTGCGATGAAAACCCGTCTCTGCAGAAAGAAATCAATAGTTAGTGAGATGAGAAGAGAGATACGGGATCACTGGACTAAAAATATCATTATCTTCCAAAGGATCATAATGTTAAAAAGTAGTTATTTATTTTCAACTATGTGAATGCCTCAGTAGAGCATTGTTTGTTTGGTGCATTTCACTGTACAGAACAAATCAGTCGCAATTTCGGTGCATGCTCTACAAACAGACTTTTACTGTAAGGTATGGACCCAACAGTAATGCCACAAAATTTGAATAACGTGTTACTTATCAGAAAGATTAGGCATTATATGTAATGATTCATGTACAGTCAGACATTCTATGTCTCAAAATAGTTTATTTCCATTTATGCGTCAGTAAATGAAGCCAGTGACTACAGTCAACTTCACATAGTTTCTAGTAGCATAAAACAATCTGTTATTTTAAATTGCGATTAAATTATATAGAGAAAGCAATCAAAGAACCCTCCCTTTATAATCACTGGAGCTGTCAATCACACAGCGCGGGTTTATCAGTGACTGAGTTCTGGACTCTCACCAAAACTCCTGTTATAATCAATGACACTGCACAATTAATCTCTTATCTACATCGTGTTTACACTGTTGATGAAAGCATTCTTGAGAGTGCAGAAATCAAGTTGAAATGACGAAATCACTACATTCATTCGCTCAACAGACATGTCTGTCACAATGCTCATCGCTGCAATGTATTATGCCACGGGAGTAGATCTATAGTAAAGACATAGTAAAAGTTTTCGGCAGAGTTTCACATGTAATACTTATTTCATATGCAAAGCTGTTAGCCAATCACAGCAGTGGGTGTTTACACTGAAGTCTCATAGCAGATACGCCCCTTAAAACAGAGCGTTCAAATCAGAGGGAGAAAATCAGAGGAGAAAATAGCCTTTTATTTCTAAATTTTGAAGAAAAATAAATTATGTCAAAATCTTACTTACAATATAATTGCACCTCAGAAAACATGATAAAATAATAAAACAATGCAGTTCATGACCCCTTTAAACCCCAATTGACAAATTTTTATTTTAAATATCTTTTTTTGTGTTCACAGAAGAAAGGCAGTCATAGATTTGGACATGAGGGGGTGAGACAATGATGACAGAATTACAAATTTTGGGTGAACTATCCCTAAAAGTGTGCAGTTATTGTATAGTTAAATATGCATTACACTGTGTAAAATCAGCAAATATTGTCTTATAAAGGATAAGGAAAGTGATCAGGTTCATTATACACATTTATAACGACAGTAGGCAACGAGTAAATGTCCACTCTGTTTCACCAAGGTCCATCCACTTCAATCAAGCTGTAATGGTCATCTCCATTTGTGATATGGAGTCCGGTTGTTTGCATCTCTATTTGGGTCAGAGTTCTATGAGGCAGGTGTGACGGTGGCTTCGGCAGCCGTGTGCATTGTACCTGGTCATTCATAATAAAACAGTCTACAAATAATGAATGAGAATGGTGAGTAACCTGAGGATAAGGTGGGATAGAAAAACTCTATGGCCTCCTCTCTTCTCAACTTCAGAGAGAGAGAGAGAGAGAGAGAGAGAAAAAAAAAATAACCTAAGGTCCAAGAAACCAAAAAACAGGAAACGGAGGCAGCTATAATTTATAAAGAAAAGGAAATGACCGCCCTAATTTGGAAAAAGCATATTTGTTTCATCTTTCCGGGGCCTGGCAAGGAGCAGTGGAAGAACACTCAAGTTATAAGACTCATGATGCAAACTAGTGCAAGGCCACATCTCCATATTTTAAGGACCACTCTTAATTTGCTCCGGTAGCCAGATACTTTGGCCTAATGCTGATAACACAGCCAGAGTTTTGTACATCTGTCTAGAGCGCGAGGGGATGTTTACTTTTTGATGGAAAGAGACGAGTGTCCCAGGTGTTCCCTTTAAACAATGGAAAAACACTTACTGTAAGTGTTCCCACCAAATTTTATCTTCAGAGACACAGGTGTTTGGAATGCAGCGGACCCACACGGCAGGACTCTCGCAGCCCAGCAGGTAAAGCCGCCCGTCCCCTTCACCAGCTCCATCTAATTAATTAAAACCTTCACACCTCAAAAAACACCCATTGATTTTAGGCATCGAGTCCTGAGCGCAGCTGGGGCAAGGAGGACGTGGAGCGTTCGAGACAGTAGTGTAGGGACTAAATAAATGATTTATCATCTATCTTGGTTTAGGTGATGATATGAGTCTTGGCGTTTAGAATTACGACTCCTGCAAACTTCCTTTGGATGAACAGAAACCATAGCCAGATGGCAAGAACATCTGTTCAGTCTCGTCTGTCAGATAAAATGTGCAAAGGGTAACCGTTAGGGGTACAACAGCTTGTTACTAGGGCAATACGGAAGACCTTTGTACTTTGTCAACTCATTTGTATCTTAAAGGCAGTGTTGGGGAAGCTACTTTGGAAGTGTAACTTAGAAGCTAGCTAACCATAATTTGAAGAAGTAGTTAGCTACGCTACAAGCTCAAACATAGCTAACAGTAATAAACTAAAACTTAAAATTTGCATAACAGTTGAAAACAAAACACATACTTAAAATGGTGAATAATTTTTTGTGAATCTGTTTATTAAATGAAATTTCGAACTAGAAAGAATCAATTTCAAACACAACTTACGAAAGAGAGCTGTTTAGAACCAATTGATTCACTATAGAATGAATCAGACTTTCTATTACTATGAGAGAGAGTGGTTAATTTAGTATGAACTGATTCACTAGAATGAATCAAAGATTCCATCACATATGAAAGAGAAAGCTGTTTAGAACTGATTCACAAAAATGAATCAGATTTCTAGAGAGATGACTTGGATGAACTGATTCAATAGAATGAACGAGACATTGCAGTGCCACATTCGAAAGGAAGAACCAATTCAATCGAATAAATTAGCCAGATTTGAGAGGAATATTAGAGGATCTTTGATTATTCCTTCAGCTCTGATTTTAAAACGATTTGGTTCACTGTTTGGTTGCACTACTCTACAAGCTGATAAAGTAGCTTGTTACTGGAAAAGTTAGTTAGTTGCTCCTTAATTTTTTGTGACAGTGTACCCTGCATGACTGTGTATGTGGGGGTGTGTTTACACAAAGCCGTTTGGACACTTCGGTGACACATGCAGGAGTGAATGCATAATGAAAAACAAAAGAATGAATAAATGAACAATACAGGATGGGAAAAGCTTTCAAGGCTTCTGATGTCCGACTTCAAACACAGCAGCGCAGTGGATCAGCCGGGAGAGGAGAGAGGGGTGGTACGATGGAGAGACATGAAGATGGAGGGGGGAGATTAAGAGAAAGGTCAGAGGAGGATACATCCTGTCTGCTCAACTCAGTGGCGTGTCTGCTTGGTGCATGGGGCGACCATGCTGCATGCGTCTCTTTCCTCTTTATTGCACCTACCATATACCAGTCCCAGAGTAACTCATCATAGGCACAACATGCTGACTTGTTGCTCTCGAAATGACAAGTACTGCTATAATGGCCCTCGCTCGGGTCCCGCAGAGAACGTGTTCCCATCCCGTGCTTCCCCTGTGGCAAATCCTGCTCCCAAAATGCAATCAAGACTTGCGTACGCTGATGAGTTAACTGTGTCACCCTGGGGAAATTGATACTGGAGATCCATTTAGTGTTAAGAGATTGCCCACCTCTGCCCCATCCATCAAACCTCAACTGTGGGAATAAAGCTCCTTTTTTCTTACAAATTTAATTTCAAAACAAAATTTCTCAGCTGTCATGGTCAAATGAGATGTCGCAGTCACCTTATGTGTCACAGGACCCATTCCTTTGCTTCTACACTAGATGCAACATAACTGTGGGACACTGAGGGACAGATTACTGATGGACGACAAAAATGAATATCTTACTATTACCCACGATTCCCTAGGCCAGTGTGTGCACATCCCAAATCAATTTGTTTGGTTATGACAAGGGCAAGGTCTCTGTGATTGCACATTTGACCTATGACAGCGATTGTTGAGAGACGACGCTCTGGCTGGCCAATTCCCTTGAGCTAAGTGGCTTCAAATTAAACTCCAGCTGCATTTTGGGATACTGGAGCAGCAGACTATAAAAGGTAAGAGTCGGGACCCAAAACTGTAGCTCAACTGTTAGCTAGAAATGAAGTGGTCTTTTATTAAAACTATATTTTGCAGCATATGCATTTCATGGTCAATTATTATATTTAAAATGATAATGGCTGCCAAAACATTTAGAAACCAAACACTCAAACTATATATAAACAATTTTGCTTATTGCTAGTCATATTTCATGGTATTATTCAAATAAATATTTGGCTGCCAAAACACTTAGAAACACAACACCAAAACTATATATTAATAATTTTGCATATTGTTGGCAAGCATTATTTTATTCAGATACATATATATTTAAATAAATTATTTGAATGATCAATTATGGCTGCTAAAATATTTAGAACACTCAATGTATATGTTAATAATTTTGCATATAGTTGGGCATATACATTTTTGATTAACTTTTTTTTTATTTTAAGGGTATTTTTGTTTACCTTTGGGCCATGCTGTCCAATGTAAAATCTATGTACAAAGCAAAACCAGCTGATAACCACTGATATAATGTTTGTCATCACCAAGGAGACACAATTTGATTTGGATTTTTGATTCATGAGATTTGACAGATAAGTTAAGGTCTTAATAGCACAGATGAATTCTCTTCTTTCATCATATTGGGCATTTCAACATTAATCAATCTCCACAACCCTACATATGTCATTCATATATACAGAATATGCCCTTATCAGCAAAATACACAGTGCATCCATCAGACATGGGTGATAAATCTGAAGTATCTGAGACTGACAGCTGAAGGGTCAGAGACCATTATTTGACCATCATGAGCCATATCTAATTTGATCATATTACAGTGCAGTCATCTCTTCCACACAGACCTGCAGACAGAGAGATGGAACATACTTTAAGCACACAGGCATTATTTTAATATCACACACTTTAGTATATGATCAGCAGTCTCAGCGAAGCGTAGCACAGAGCAGAACGGAATGTTCTAATAAAACCCAGGGTTCACCGTCCTGTTTCTTTGGCCCTGAGTCCATAATCCTTGATATGATTGTCACATCTTTGGAACAAACTATTTTTCCTTTTACCCTTGCTACCCTGTTATTCCTATTTTTATTCACTCACATGGTTATTTTTACAATGCATTGTTTAATATCTATCTATCTATCTATCTATCTATCTATCTATCTATCTATCTATCTATCCATCTATCTATCCATCTATCCATCCATCCATCCATCCATCCATCCATCCATCCATCCATCCATCCATCCATCCATCCATCCATCCATCCATCCATCCATCATCTAGTTTCCCCCTTCATACATTCTCTAAAAGAAGTATAATTGCCGTATGCAATTTTATATCAAGTAAATGTCAGTGGATTTAACATTAACATTTATTGTCTAATATTAGCCTATATGTTTTAATGTAACCTTCTCAAGAAGGCTCAAGAATAATTTATGCAATTTTATATTGCTTATTTGAAAGAATTAAAAGAGCAGTTTCATGTCAATCTTGTATTGTTCAACTGGTCAAAGATGTAGAAAGTAGTTAGTAATAAGTAATGCAATACTTTCTAGAGAGAGAGTAATTAGTACAGTAATCTAATTACACTGTTGAAGATGTAATCAGCTAATCATTACTTTTTTAGAGTAACACACCCAACACTGATGTCAACCTATTTCTACTCACCCTAACCCCAACCAGTCTACTTATACTCTAATGAGAGATATTTGATAGTTGCAAAGTTACTTACTGTATAGTTAGTTAGTTAGTTAGTAGAATGTCTAAAGACTATCGAAATGAAGTGTTACTAAATGCTTTTTTTTGCATTGCATTGCATTTTTGCCTTTAGTTGTCTTATTTGTAAGAATATTAGCTGAATTTAAATAATTCATAACCTAAAGAGTCAACAAAAAACGGCATAGGATGCTCAATCTCCTTCCTCTTTAAACGCAAGTGAAGGAGGGAGCGAGAAAGAAGCAGGAAAAGCGATATGGGGTTCGGCGCTGTGTTTGTGATGCCTGTGAGCACAAAACATTTTATAAATAACTAAGAGACACATGCCCGAGGCTCATTAAAATTAAACAAGCCCTCAAACTGAAAACATACGGCGTCTGAGATATTAATAAAAACCAAACCCCACAGGGCGAGAGGAGTCAATGCAGGGCATGAATTGCAACAGTCTCAAACCCAGCATGGAAGACAGCCGACATATACCACCTGTGTGCATGCGAGTGTACATGCGTGCACCTGCTGTGAAGAAAGAGAAGAGCGGAGTGTGAACGCGTGAGGCAACAAACACACCATTATTGGTGATATGTAAATGAATGATTGGCAGTCTATGTGAATATGTGTGTGTATTGAGACAGACCTTGCTTGGTAGGGTGCAAAACACTCCTAAAATAGATACAAACACACACACACACACTTCTCAACAGGGCACACCCAGAAAACCAACACACAAATGACAAACAGCTGGAGCTGATTATAACTAACACTAGTGTCCAAAAGTCACAGTTGAGTTAATAACTGTCATCTGCATAAAGTAGAATCAGACAAGTCGCCCACACAGCGTTTTGTGCAGCATTAATGCAGACTGATAGAGACCCATGAACGTGGAACAATGCGCCGCTCTGAATTCACAATGGGTTCACATGCTATGCAGGAGCCCTGGTGCATATTTGCAAGCATTAGTGAGAGATTCAGAGACACCGAGGAGTGAAAATCACTGCTAGCTCCGTCAGAGCTTGTGGGTGTCAGTGTCAATGACAGAGTGAACAAGGTTTCTCTGAGAGAGCGAGTGAGATCCATGCAATAAACTCATTGAACAATATTAAAGATAAAAAACAACTGTTGGAGCAGCTTAAGCTACATTCACACTGGGTTTGGTTTTGGAGAATTGATGTCAAATTGACAAAGAAACGGCTGTGTTATTGCAAGTCAGACTTGATTTAATTCATGTTGGAATTAATTATATTTTTCTGTGCTATTGTGTTTCACATGCTTTTCTCCTCTTTGTTAATGTGTGGATTTCTGACAACCACTTAAGCAGACCAAGTCAAGACTCATGTGATGGTTGTCTTGAAAACATTATAATGATTGTGAGACTATAGTTTAGATGAAATATACACAAAGCACAAAATATTGAAGTGGTAATGCACATTACAGACGCAATACGTAACGCAGCCAATGTAAACTTTCTGTGTGTTGTGCTAATATGCATATAGAACATCAGAATTTACACTGTCGTTCAAAAGTTTGGGGTAAGTAAGATGATTTATGTTTATGAAAAAAGTTGCTTACGCTCACCAAGCATTCATTTGATCAAATATATAAAATTTAATGTATTCATGTGATCACAAAGCTGAATTTTCATCATCATTACTTCAGTCTTCAGTGTCACATGATCCTTTAGAAATAATTCTAATATGATGATTTGTTGCTCAAGAAACATATGTGGCTTAATATTTTTGTGGAAACAAACATATTTTTTCAGGATTATTTTATAAATAGAAAGAGCATTTATTTGGAATAGAAATCTTTATATATATATATATATATATATATATATTTTTTTTTATATATATATTTTTTTATATATATAACTTAATTGTCATTGGACGGTTTTGGAAATGTAACTGCATGCTCATTTTCCCCATTTTCTTTTACATTAGCCTGTGTTGACATCTTATGCTCAGTATACGTTAATGTTTAAAAGCACTATAATTTATTAAAACTTTAAAAATGTAATCTTAAATGCACTTCTCAAAATAAATATTCATTACTGTACACTATAATATTTCGATGCCCAAATTCACTTGCATCATTTAACAATATTGATAAAAAAAAGGTTTTGTTTCTAATTCATATATATACCAAACAGTATTCAGATTTCAGCCCAAACATAATCATTTGGCAGACTTTTAATAATAACATTTACTGGGTGTACACTTCGGCTGTGCAGGTGCAGGACATGCCCCTAACTGATCTGGGAACAGTGGATGCCTGATATCATCACTGTGTTCAATTCACAGGAGTCCTGCTCAGCCAGCCGTTGCCCTGGCGATGTTGATGTAACATTCCTGTAGAAAAGTGCTGCTGAAAAGAGGAAGGTGTGTGCGTGAATGATCCAAGGGGAGGCATGAAAGGTATTGAATCCTGAGGCAATGAGACAGGCAGACAGAGCACTCCGAGACAAAAAGAAAGAGAGGTGTGTGTGTGTGTGTGTGTGTGTGTGTGTGTGTGTGTGTGTGTGTCTAAAGGAAAAAAGGAAAGAGAAGAATAGACAGTGTCAGCGCTGGAGGCAGGAAGAGCAACATTTCAGATTCTACTTTAGATTTCAGCTGTAAAACACAATGACATTTCATTAATAAGAAACCACACAGATATGTCAAATCAATGCATGTGTGACACATTTGGATAGGAGGAACTGTCATAATAAAAATCAATGACTCATATATTAACTTTTGCTAAAGATACTCCCATATAATTTAACACCACAATTTGGATCCCAATTAAAACATTTAACAGACACAAGAACTGTATTTAGAAGTCAATATATGTATTGTTTAAGGTCAATATAATTGATCAAAAGTCTATCACTGGCCTACAGAATCAATTTTGCATTTGAGTTTGTCAATATGACAAAAGCAGACATGTTCTTGAGTATCTTCTGCACTATTGATTAATTGTTAGATGACGGCATGTCGAGACAAAAACAGATGGTAGGATGTTTTCTTTTTTTTACGAATATAGGGCCTAATTTAAAGTGCTATTTTTTAATTACTTTAATTTTATATACTAAATTAATGTTGACAGCCTTAAAAATATGTTAATACCGGTTTGTATCTGTCATTATTGCACAAATAAGTTTTAAAACATCAAGATTCCTATCCAACAAAAAACATGGTCTGTCTACTAAACTTATTCTAGTAAATATGCTCATAAAAAACAGTAAATATAAGAGTTAAAAAAAGCTTTTAGCTATTTCTAGATGCAAAAACTCTGCCTTTGTTGTTCGTACTTCCCTCCCTCTCTCTTACTCTCTAGCGGACCGTGAGGCGTGTGCTGCTGATACAGTAGTTGGGAGGTTTTTATGAGCGGCTGCACTTACTCCCAATATTTTCCGCTCAAAACGTTTCAAACCATGTCTCAAATTAGCAGAAGCCTGGGAGCACCACCTAAGGTCTGTAATGGAAAAACAGTTCCATCTGGTCAAACTAACAAGTCCTGCGCTATTGTGTAATAGCTTATTATACACTTGTTTTGAAAGGTTTATGGTCTATTTAATGACATTCTATTAGCACTGCAGTTTTTGTAATCTCAGCCAAGGTCTTCTCAACACGCCATCTTGAAACCCGGTAGAGCTTAATGCCGTAACACCTCATGGGACCCATTTGTTGTTTTTCATATCCCCCACTGAATGTTTTTTTTTTTACACTACCAATTGACCAAATCAGAACCCTTGCTGAGAAACAAATAAGCAAACGGTAAAAAACGAGGTTTGTTCATGCAGTCAGCGGCTAATAACTAACCCTGTGTCCCTGCATGGCAGGCACTGATAGCTCCGTGACTAGCAGACTGTTAAATCCTTGTGCTATTGCATCACTTCAGAAGATGAATCCCGGAGGATACATCACTGAGGAGATAAGATAATGTGCCTTTACGCATGCAAGAGGGAAGGAGGGAGGGAGAGAAAATGGTAGAGACTAAGATGATGTCACAGGTGTCCCTATATTTAGAGGGATTAAAGGTGAGGCATCACCGCTTGACTTTTAGTAAACATCAGCAGCTTTTGCTCAGCTAGATAAGACCTTCTTTTACACATTCACAGACATGTGATTACATGATTCTTTTTGGTCTGGGTCTATTTATTGAAAAATATATCACACATGCACATTCAATTTATGCACAAATGTAAACACTTAAAACCCAAATGTTAAGGGCACAACTGTCCTGATATCATAATGAAGAAAAAATATTGAACTTCTAGAAAACCTTATTTGGCATTATTATTTAATTTAATGTATATTCTTATATATATTCAAGGTCTAAGGGAAATATGTTAAAAAATGTATTTAATGGTTACCCCACATGCCATCTTTCAAAAGGATCAATTTAAACAGTAACACTTTTCAATAAGGTTTTATTTATGAACTACATTAGTTAACATGAACTAAGAGTGAACAATAATTCTAAAGCATGTATTAATCTTAATGTTAATTTCAACATTTACTAATACATTATTAAAATTAAAAGTTGTATGTCAATATTATTTAGTGGACCTACACTACATGAACTAACAATGAACAGTTGTATATTAACTAGCATTAACAAAGATGAATACATACTATAAGTCATGTATTGATCTTTGTTAATTAATGCTAGTTAATGCTTTAACTTATGTTAACTAATGGGACCTTATTGTAAAGTGTAATTTTCTTGGTCTTTTATCGGTGCGCAATAAATAATCTGAGGTTCCATCAGCGTTACACTATTTACCAATACCTCAAAAAATGCAGCAATATTATTTAATTACATTTGGGGGCCTATGATCGATATAACAATATTATATGCACAACCAGTTACATTTTTATTAACTCACAAACACAATCAATATATAACATGAACATGTATTTGAACTCTGAAACTTGCAACTCTAGTCTCCCAATTGGGAAATCCGCAACAAAAAATACATTTTAGTTTTTTTAAACAATATATATATATATAAAAAAAAAATATCCAAAAAGAAAAACTGCACTTAACCAACCACAAATAAAAAAGTGTGGAATTTTGGACACTTCATGCACTCAACTATTGCAGTTTTAATCACGTAAAGGTAAGGGAGGGTCTATCAGATTGTGATGTTGAATAACAAAATAACCTTATTCATGTTTTATTTTAGAAAGTCTTTACTTTAATCTGTCTCAGGCCCAATCCTTTGTCGCCCAATCAGATTCAGCGTCTTCAGTCTCTAAAGTGTATGAATCATAATGAAACCTGTAAAGTCTTTGATTGGGTAGAATACGTAATTTGGTGTGTGTGAGTGGATCCTCTTTCACAAGTGAACAAATACGCTGGCAAGGTATACAGTGTCGCTAACATTTCCACGGTGTGTGACCGTGTGTCTTTCCAAACACCATCTGAGGTGGCATCACGTGCGAACACACAGCAAACAACAACCAAAGTGTTCCGACGGAGAGTCTCCCATTTCGCCTGACACAGATGAGCCATGGAAACATGACGTCAGATCACCGGTGCACAATGAACTGTGCAGGCACACATTTGTGTGCATGTGGATGAACTTTCATACCTCTATGAGTCACCTTTAATGTAGTTTCCAATCATCTGTGCAGTTTCGGAGCTCTTTGAGGACGTTTTGAGAGATATCTATACATGCATGTCTGGTTAAATTACTAGAGTTAGCTGTTAACATGAGCTGTGCTGAGGCTATATGGATTTTCAAATGTTTGTTGATCTGTTTAACTAATGCATGTCAATGTTAATTTCTATCCTAATTGCTCGGAGAGATAATGGGCTTAAAGCCAACAGCGGGACACCTGCAACTCCACGCCCTTAAGGTGTGTGCAAAGCATGCTGGGGAAAATATTTTGCAGGGTGGAATTGACCCTTGGGGGTTTGATGTTAGAGCTGCACACTCTGCCTTCCAATCAATTTTGCAATAATAATACCCTTTATCACTCTTTCTCGTGGCCAAATGTGTACATACGCACTGTTATTATAAAATTTTTCAATGAAATCTACCGTGGCTTTTGTATAATGCATAAATTATGTAGATGTGTATGTACTGTATGCATGTTATGATGCACAGTTTGCTCTATGTGGGTGTTTCTGTGATGGACTCAAAGGATGATGCCGTTGGACTGAAAGACAGCAGATTTCACACGTACGCTCATAAACATGAGTGCACACTTGCACTGAATATGTAATTACTGTGTTGGAATGGGTAATCATAATGTCACTTAATTGAAAAAAATAATAATAATAATTTTATTGCAGGTTTCTTTTAATAAAATCTGAATTTCATTTGCATTAGAACAGTACCTCCATATACAAATGCATATTAAACATAAAAAAAATGAAATACAAGATTGATGGTTTTATTTATCTTGTGTTGTAAAATTATGATGCTCATTTTTTGTCCAGATCTTTATTCAACAATACACGATTGCACAATATGTGTATTAACATTATCAACAATTATTTGAAAACAATTATTTGTATTTAAATATTTTTTTTCTGCATCATTTTTTTTGGTATATTTTACAGTAAAAACTAAATAATTAAAAAAGAACTTTTTTAAAACGTGATTTATTCCTGTAATGCAAAGCATCATTACTCCAGTTTTCAGTGTCATCTTCAGAAATCATTCTAATATGTTGATTTGCTGCTCAATAAGCATTTATTGTTATTAGGCTATTATCAATGTTGAAAACAGTTGTGCCGCTTAATTTATTTTCAGGATTCTTTTATGAATAGAAAGTTATTCGAAATATATATATTCTTTTCGAACAATGTAAAAGTCTTTACTGTCACTTTTGATCAATTTAATGCATTGTTGATGAATAAAAGTATATATATATTCTTTTAAAGAAGTACTGTAGTGCATTGCATACCGCATATATCTCATTTACAGAAGCAGCAGAAGCATTAAACCAGTGGATCTCAGCACAGTGCCAACATAGATTAAAAGGTAAATAACATTTACAGGTAGAGACCCACTGGACTTCACTGCAGGGGATTCTGGGTTGAGATGCACTTTCTCCTGTTCAAGAAAAAGCCCCATAACTGGACTCTCTTCCTGTTGTGTTGCCATGGCATTTTGCAAAAAAGGATGAATAAGAGTGTTCCAAGAGGGCATAAATAATTGATTGGCAAATGGCTTGATCAACCCTCGGGCTGTACGGTGTACCCACTGCACGGTATAAATAACTCATCACGCCAATTATGGCATACAAACACACGCACACACACACATCGGAGCTCAGGTCAGGTACTGTAAAAACACCTGAGCTTAAATCATAACATAATCAACATGACAACCCATGTGTGAACCGTGTTAAAAGGAATGTTGCAGAGTTGGGAATGCTTGTTGTTGACAGGGTATGATGCCGTTATTGACCGTCGAGCCATTCTTGAGGAAAGCAATGAGAGAAAACTGTCCAGTCAAGTCAGATTATTACAGGACACTGGATGCTTTTGCATCTGCCTTCTGTGCAAAATCGTTGCACTGACCCTGTAAAAATGTTTGCGAACCAAAACACAAAATGGAAACATGATAGGAAGTAGATCGGATAGTTGAAATGACTTAAACATTCAAGTTGATTCCATTTTTTTTTACTGTAAAAAAAAAAGAGACAAAATACTGATTACAAAACAATTTTTTTCCCCCAGTGAAAACCAAAATCATCTGACAGCGATGGGGGGAGTAATGTGAGGTGACATCGCAGTGACATGTCGACTGTCAGAGCTGTTTGATTGACACTTACCAACAGGCGTATCATTCACACCAGTACAGCCCACAGCTTGACATACTGGGTTTAAAGGCCAAAGGTGACAAAAAAGACTGCGAGCAATGTTTCTTTTCTCCCTCTTTGTCTAGGTGCTAACTGCTTTCTCTCTGACATTAAACAAATTTGACAGTAGATTTGCTTCAGTACGAAGGAAGTCAAAGGGTTGTTACTAAACACCTTCAGGTTAATTGTACTATGCTGTGCTAAAACCACAAGAAGCCATTGCACAATATATATTTGCCGATATAAAAATAATGAACAAAAACTGATTCGGAGTTCAAAGTTCAATTCATTTCAGTGAATCATGATTTGATTCAGAACTGATTCAGTGATTTGTTTACATCTTACAACAGTGTTATTTAAGTATTATATTACAGTATTAATTAATATTTGAATTATTTTTTTTAGATTGATTTTTAATTTAAATCTGTATCATTTCATGTGCTTTTGCCATTAGTTATAAGTTTTTTTTATTTCTATTTATTTTAATTTATTTCAGTTTATTTAGTGTTAGCAACTTTAATTGTATGTCAGTTAGCAACATTTCTAATTTTAGTTTAAGTTTTTTAAGATTAAGATTCATTAAGATGAATAATATATATATTTTTTGTTTCAATTCAATTGATGAAAACTGCTTTTAATAGTTTTAGTTATGGCATTCTACTGTATTTAACTTCAAATATTAATGGTTTATTTGAACAAAATTGAGCAATGCAGCTCATTTCAGAGCAACTTCATAAGTATTGTACTATGCAGCAAATATTGATATATATTCATATAGTCCAAAAATTATATACAGTATATGTGTAATGAACATGGATATGGACTATATATATTTATTTATCATTGTTGTAGCTGTCACATAACATTCCTAAATGCACAAACATAAGACAGAAATAAGATATAAATATGAACTATTAACGACTAAATATACTGTGGTTTTTATCCAATCATATTTATAGTCCTTTCCCTCTGAATAAATGTTGGAGCTTGGCTGATTCCCTGGCAGACTTGAGAGATTGTCTGATAGCTTGGCTATACATAGACCACAGCAACTTCCCTCATTGCAAATGTTAGATTTGTATTCCACTCCATTTATCAATGTAACACTTAATACTTCAAGCAGGGCTTCAAGTGAACCGTGTAGTTCATCTCACCATATCTGACCAGAACCTTTAGTAAATGTCAGCAAGCGTTCTGTGGGCAAATAAAACCCCCAGTCAGCTTTCGAGTTTGTGCACTCATGTGGCTTTGGCACTTATGCTAACGTAGGAGGCTGATTTGGAGTCTGTTGAAAACTTGAATAGCGTCCATATAAATATATGATTAAGTGGCTGTTTGATTGTGTGCGGTGGCTTTGGCAGAGAGGAGAAAACCATTACGCAGATCCTCTCTCCTACCGCACAGTGAAAGGGTCAAACAGAGGTTCAGAGATGCAACATTTGGCTGCACTTATCACTGCCATCTTGATTTGTCATTCCAAATGAGTGTCTTTGGTACATCATGCCAGCTCAAGTGGCTTACAACTCGACAAGAGCGTCTAAAAACGATCAACAGAAAGGCAGCCTAAAGAGTGACAGATTTGAAATACTGATGGGTACCCCAAAAAAAAAAAAAAAAGGAGCTGTACTTGAATACAAACTTTACTCTTTGGAATATAAGGGGTGCAAATGAAAGTAATTATGGATTATTATTTTTTTTCCATGTGACATTTAGTAGAAGATGGTAAATTAGTGCTGAATTCAACAGCATTTTTAATAGACCTGACATTCGAACATCTTGTAATGCCAGTTCATTCAGAGTGGAATGCACGTAAATGCTTAATAAACTTAGATGCAAGTTTCTTTGGATAAAACAATGAGCTGAATGTAAATGTTGATTATGTCTGCTATTTTATTACATTAAAATCAAAATACAATGCATCTCCGGTCAAGCGCAGATGCACACACACACACTTGCAGTCCAAATAACCCTGTTATGAAGAACTTTTTCAGATAAAGTTGATCAATGACCAGCTCATAAACAATCATAAATAAATCATAATAATCGTAACTCAAGATAGTCTGCAGATCGCAAAATAGATGGAAAAATAGATATTTCATCAAAAGGGTTTGTTTTTCTAGTCCTGGTGCTGTGTTAAAATAAATACATAAAAACCCTCCTTGAGTAAACAGACATTAATAACAGTCTAACTGGCAGAATGAAATGAGTTTTCATATGGCAGTTACATTAATATCCCTTTAAACAAGACATCAATCTCAGGGGCTGGTTGTCCAGTCAAATGATATTGGGTTTTTTTTTTTCTTTCAGTTTTATAAATGACCCCAGGTGTATTGGGAAGAGATGAATAAATCAGAGAGACAGATTGCCTGAGAAGAAATATGCCATAAATAGCCATGCAAGTGTAAGAATAATTACGCAACTGCAACTGTGGGTGACCTCATTACAGAGTCTGCAGGGTAAATATGCCACAGCCATCAGCATCTAATGCATTAAACATTATTATATTCAACATGACCACAATCATGAGGTTGGCGACCAAACTTCCTTATGAGAAAGAGTATCGCAAATTAAATTATATATCAAATATAATCCATAAATTCAGCTGTCAAGTCTGCAGTAAACTTGCACCTGCATGCAACAGATACGGCCAACAAAAATCATCTTTGCAGGTCTGGTGAAGATTCTGAAATATGTATTATTCCTTTTGTCAGAACATTTCTTTGTGTTAGATTTGTTTATTTCGAACTCCAGAGTTTCAATGTGGACAAATTGTGTGTGTGTGAGTGTGTGTGTGTGTGTGTGTGTGTGTGTGTGTGTGTGTGTGTGCGTGTGTGCGTGTGTGCACAGGTAAAACTCAATAAATTTGAATATCTTGCAAAAGTTTTATTATTCATTTTATTAATTCAACTTAAAAGGTGAAACTAATTTATTATATAGACTCATTACATGCAAAGTGGGATATTTCAAGCCTTTATTTGTTTTCATTTTGATGATTATGGCTTACAGCTTATATGAAAACTTTTCACCATATTCGAATTTTGAATTTGGGGTTTTCATAAGCTGTAAGCCATAGTCATCAAAATTATAACAAATATAGGCTTGAAATATCCCACTTTGCATGTAATGAGTCTATATAATAAATTAGTTTCACCTTTTAAGTTGAATTAATACAATGAATTAACTTTTGTACGATATTCTAATTTTTTTAGTTTCACATGTATATGTTTTTACGTAATATTTATACACTATTCCTTACAAAAATAATTAGTAAAAGATAGCAATTTTACTTAAAATAGTGCACTACTAATTAAATATTAAATAAAATAATTACATTAACTAATTAATATACTAATAAATACAATACAATACAATACAATACAATACAATATAATATAATATAATATAATATAATATAATATAATATAATATAATATAATATAATATAATATAATAAGCAACACCACACAAGAAAATACGGCTGTACTGAATATGAGCATGACTATCTCAAGATATGTCAAGGTAATATAGTAAATGCTCATTACACGAGTACATCTTCCCCACCCCCACAAACACCGTGTCCTCTGGTGCTGTTGAGTCCAGAGCAGTGCAGTGTGTGCTTGTGGCATCCTCACAGGAGAGCAGAGCAGATGACATAACTTAAGCCTGCTTTACTCCGCACCCGGAATCAGCACACAGCTGCAATTCCCTGTATTTTAGATTACGCCACGTCACCATTTTAAACTCCCTCTCCTACACGCGAATGTACACATAAGTGCAGACAGACATGCACACGAGTATTGCGGTGACATCACTGCATTTCTGCCATTCCTCCAGAAACACATGTGGGCAAACATATAAACAATGACATCATGGTTTTCACACAGAAAAAAAAACAAAAAAACCACTTACAACCACAAGGCCGTCAGAATGTTCCACCATTACAGATATGCAGAGCAGACCAAACAACACAAACCCAGAATGACAGAAAAATTGCAAGAGACAGTGGCAAAATAATGCAAAGAATATTTCAAATATATCAATATTGTACAAAAAACAGGTTCTTTGTTTAATAATATTATGCATAATTAGGAGCGGTTAATCTGGGAAAGAGCACAGCTCTTCTCGTTTGAGTTATCAGCACTCTTACATGACAGATACAACATGTGAGCTCTGAGGCTGCACAGACAACTGGCACATGACATCTGACATACGCAGCCATGCCTGATGAAACATAAAATTACTGGCTGGACATAAAACAGTATATGGGGCCTTTAAGAGCATTCGAAACTCTGGCATGCTACATCACTCATTCGAGAGCAGCTCATTGGTGCTGCTGACATTGACAAGGAGTGATAGTGAACGGATTGCAATGAGCCAAAACAATGAGGGGGAAAACAGACATGCAGCTCCCTCTACTTTCAGAGAAATCTCAGCGATTTCCAAAAGGATGCAGCTATTCACAGCAGGATTGTATCAATTTTCCACAGGTGAAAGGGAGAGATGTTTACTATTCACAGCGTGACAGCATACAGACCCCTGGGAAAGACAGTCACACACCTGCATTGACGAAGGAGAAAAAATAGACAGACCATAAAAAAAGAAGAAGGAACAAGCACCTAAACCAGGTATTAGGTGGAAAAACAAATAGTCCAAAGCAGAAATCCAAGTGTACATAAAAGGCACACACACACACACAGAGGATTGCAAACACAACAGGCACACTAGGATTACAGAGAAGCACACACATGCCCCCAAAAACAAACGTCACAGGATTACGCCAGCACTCAGCTACATCCATAATGGTTTTCTAGGCAAAGCTGAGGGCAGCAGCAGCAACAATGACATCATACCATGGCCTAATGCGATCTTTCCACTTCCGATGCGGTCTGTGATGCAACTGCATGTGGAAAGCGCAAATTACACACGGATCACGCACGTTTCAGAGCAACAAATTTCCTCGAGACTCAGTGAAAAGCAAATGCCAGCTTGATTTAAATTCATTTGCAACACTAGCACAACTTATAGGAAGAGTTTGCCCCTAAAAATAAATGAAATCGTTTGTGTGACCATGGGGTGTCAAGCTTGAAAAACACACATAAAAAAATCAGCAAATAGTCCAATATGACTATAATAGTGCACTGTATTCAGAATCTTCATCTCTGCCAGTCTGCCTAGATTTCAGTTTGTTCATCACACAAAGCTATTGTTTGGCTTAAGATGACTTGAAATGCTCAAGCCACAGTCACAGTTTGGGACCTTTTTTGGTCCTTGACCAGTATTATATTATATTATATTATATAGAATAGATAAATTGAAATACAGCAACATTCCTGTTTAATCATAACCATATCCCTATCCCTAAACCTACCCCTACACATAAGTTATCCCTAAAATAAGAGGGAAATGATAGGTAAATAACACTGAAGCACTTTAAATTGAAACACACTGTAAACTCGTCCCTCAAATCTGATTGGTTGATTGGAATGTTGTTCCAGGATCAACAAAGGTGTTAATCCGGTAAGATGTTGCACTTGGTGAAATCGGGATCTAACCTCACAGCAATGAAAAAGACTTGTTTTGACTCTTTTTTACAAATATATATATATATGTAGAAAACTTTCAAACATTTAATCAAACGTGGCACATTGGATTAGAATCGCACCTTTTTCAGGCCTTCAAAAAGCTCCATGTCCCAGATCTGAGTAGGGGGAGAAAAAGTCCGACTGACCCAGCTGATTGAAGTGGAGTTGGAAAAGTAGGTGGGAACCACAGAGCGCTGGAAGAGCCAATGGCCCAGTCTGACAATTCACTTCAGCAATCAGGTCAAAGACAAACCACAGCGGACATGCGCGCGCGCACACACACACACACACACACGTGCAAACTCAATTACACTGTCTTTGTCTCTCACACATTCACAGGGTGCAAAATGCAAGGTAGGTGTGTGTGGGGGGGCTATAGGGGTATTAAAAAGTACACATTATTTTGCAACGCTCACAAACAAGTCACATTTCCCTGAGGAGGTAACCATAGAAACTGAATGCAGCTTGAACAATTTCCGTTGCAATTAGTATCTGGCAGTAAGGCAACACAATATGACAAGTATACTGTCATTACTTTATATAGATTTGCATATCACAAAAATATTACATTTGGTGAAAATTTGCCCACAAAATATGTACACACACACACACACACGCTCTCTGCTTTGATTGACAGGCAACCTCCAAATGAGGTGGCTCTGCATGATGGAGAGATTGTGGTGTCATTTTTTCCAGAGTGAGAGAAGAAATTTACCCATCATGCTGCACACTGTTCCATATAGGAACACAACAACACATACAATTCAGCCTCTCTGAAAATAGCTGGAAACTTCAGGCGAGTGGCAAGTGCGACGCACAATCTCCACTGCACAGCAGGACTTAAAATCAGCTCAGTGGACGAATTCAATCACGACTCTAATAATATGCATGGAAACGCGGGGGTACGTTTCAGTCCATGAACCCGACTTTGAATAATCTCCTCAAACTGAACAAAACCGTTCCCGTCCCAAGTGTCTGCCATTAGCGATTTCTCCTCGCTGAAGAGAAAGCGGGAAATCGACACAAACTATAGGCCTACTTGCGGCCTCAGAGGCAATGACATCATCACCACTAGCACTGCCACCGAGTATCATGATGACATGGAAGAACAAGTGTTTGCGCTTTTCCGTGGCATTGCGCCCATGCAGACTGTGGGTTTTAGACTGGTTTGGTTGAGTGAAGGCCAAAACCACAGCCATCCCAAAGTGGAATCCCAAAGTTAATATTAGTACCCTAAAAACAATATTTGCTGCCATTTATATACACACAGGGTCCTAAAGTAACTTTTTGCCACAAGTGCCAATTACAAGGGAATTGAGAAAAGAATTCCTGTCATGAAACTGTATTTTTATTACCCATATGATAATGGAAATATTTAGCTGTTTTATATTCATTATGTATCTGAGGCAAACAGTGGAGGTCTTTGTATCACACAGACAGTCTCTATGTGATTAAAAATCACAATACGGGAGAAACAAAATCCCAATGGGTGGTGATCGGTGTCACTATTGTGGCAGGTGGAGTTAACTATCACCACCCATTGGGATTTTGTTTCTTACGTTTTCGTTTTGTCAGCTTAATATGAACAATATTCCATATATTCCAGATAGGCTACACTTCTCATGATTCCATTTTCCCAGAGGATAAAAGTTCAAGTCGTGATTGACTGATCTATTAGTAGAGAATTTGACAGAGATAAAGGTCAATGACACACAGTAGAGTGTTTACGAGAGAAGAAAGATAAATCTGTTGAAAATATAGTTTTAAACAAGTTCTTACCTGAAATAAAATATAAACAGTATACTCCATCTTAAAAAGCTTGAACAAAAATGAATATCATTAAAGTTTTGGGAAGTCGCACCACATGGCATAATATTTACTCACATTTGATGTTCAGTGAGTGTTAATTTCAGACCAGCACTCGCATTTTCAAAGAATCTTCAATCTAAGGTTCAGACTAACCCTAGAGGTGTGAACATAGACACCCCCCCCCCCCCCCCCCCCTCCATCTCTACACCCTCACATCCCGTGGGATCAGCGGACCATTTAAATTGAATTCCACATCATTCCAAGAACCGTCCTCCCTCCTCAGTGACAGATCCGGATGGTTTATTCTAATTGGTACCAAAGGCAGAATTGACTTAGTGAGCATGATCTAACTGCCGTCTCAGCTAATGACTATAATAGCAAGCAGACACTATGGGACTAGCTCTGTCTCTCTCTCTCTCTATCAAACACACATAATCCCACACTCTACCCCCTGTAGGCCAAGCGATAACTCTCACATTTATAGCAGAATAGAAATCGTTTAAGCCATGGTCCAGGTTGCTGATATAAGCTCTAACACTGCAACAGCTTCCATTACAAGCAGGAGAATTTGTAAGACATGACATGCTTTTTTGTGTTCTCAAGATAAGAAGCACACGCACACACACACACACGCACACACACACACACACACACACACACACACACACACACACGCACACGCACATGCACGCACAAACACACAGAAGTGGTGATGCAAATAATAGACTATATACTCACAAATTGAAAGTTTGTGTGTTGTGCTAATATGCACATATCAATAAATCACAATATACAGTATATAGCGTTTAAAAGTTATTCTATTTGAAAACTTACTTTATCATTATTATCAACGTTGAAAACCATTGTGTTGTAAAAACATTTTTGAGGAAACCACGATGTTATAATTATTTTAATGTTGTGTTTCCATGTTTTATGAGGACTTTCCAAAGACATAATGATTTTTATGCTGTATATGCAAACTGTATATTCGATCCTAACCTTACCCCTAAACCTACCCATCACAGAAAACTTTCTGCATTTGTACATTTTCAAAAAACATCACTAAGTGTGATTTATAAGCTGTTTCCGACCAAAAATGTCCCCACAAGGTCAAGGATTTCGGATATTGCCATCTTTTTGGGGACATTTTGTTCCCATAATGTAGGGTTTATGGGAATCGCTAAGCAATTCTAATAACAATTTTCAAGTCTATTGTTTTTTCCAGCATGACACAGATGTTATAAAGATGTCAAGTGCAGAGAGAGCAAGATTGGAAAGGAAATAATTACCACCATCCTCTGGGAAACGAGCATGTAAACAGATCACAACCACTTGTACAGGACAGAAAATATTTCTAAAATAGTGCAGCTGACTGCTTAATAAGTGAGAATTGATGGCTTTTCTGTTAACAAGTTTTACCACACTGTAAAAAATAATCCTGTAAAAAAAACAACAACAGTAAACTACTGGCAGCTGTGGTTGCCAGCATCATACCGTAAAAATACGGTGTGTTACTGTTTTAGAAATTAACAGCTAAATACAGTTTTGTCAGCTATACAGTATAAAACTGTAATTTAACAGCTATATATTTTTACGGTATGATGCTGGCAACCACAGCTGCCAGTAGTTTACTGTTGTTGTTTTTTACAAGATAATTTCTTACTGTGTTCAAACATCAAATGTTAACATATAGCCTAATATTAGCTAATTAATTCAAGCAGAAACGCAATTCCAGCATCCCTAAACAATGTTCAATGTAAAATATCTATCAGAACAGTTCATTAGCCTCAAAGAAAATGTACAACAGTTGAAGTGCTGCCACATCATGCAGATATATCATATTATAGCCGTCTCTATATGATGATCATAAACCACTCATGATGCAAGACAAAGTCGAGGGCAATGTTTTTTTCTCTTCGTGTGACACTTTATCATGCACGTAGAGCAGAACTTTCCTCTAAGTGGTTGAAAACCAATGCAAAATGCCATAAAAAGTAGATTTCAAAAGGAGTTTCTGCCACTTAACAAAAATCAATGTTTTATCAGTTAAGTAATAGATTTAGCACGCACAGTTTTGGAGAACTGTTTATAGGAATTGCCACAGGAATTGCTTGTGAACTTCATTTGGATTCATTTTCCATTGAGGAATGATTAAGTCACCCAAGCTAAACTTTAATTGAGGTTTAGACCTTTTATGCTGAAGACAGCAGACTGCAACAGATTAAAGGTTAGGTCTTGAGCAAGCACCTGTAATCAAATGATTTTTTTTCCATTGTAAAAAAAAAAAAAAAAAAAAAAACCTTTCCTGAAATGCAATGCAAGATAAGAGGCGAGTTGATAGTGCCATTTAAGATTTGATTTCCAATGTAATTTTACAGCACTGTAACCATTTTATGGTTCAAGAGCCCTTTGAAATGTGTCTGTCTGGGTCAAACTTATGCCAGCAATCTGCATGATATATGTGAACTTAAAAATAAAAAATAAAACAAAATATATAGGTTGTTTTTTGCTCTTTTGTCAGTTGAGATATGGGTCTTTCTGCATTTGCAATGCAGACATAACAAAACAAAACAAAAATCACCCCGCAATGTTACTATTCCTGTCCAATAGTCGAATATGAAATATGAACACAAAATATATGTTGGAACAGATTCCTTACAAGGGATTGGAAGCACTTAGCTCTACAGAAAGGCTTTGAAATCAATCAAAGGGACTGGCGGAGGGAATTTAATTCCATGGTGTTTGAGAGAAGACATATTAGAAGAACAGTAAGACATTTTATTCAGTTCGAGTGCTGGAGGAGTTTATTCAACAAGGACAACCTGTTAATTCATGCACCAGGCTTGATGTGTGCTTCTTAGAGTCGGCCTCAGAGAGTCTAGACAAAAGCTGCATCCAACAAACAAAATGCACAGTCAATTTGAGTCAACCAGCATCTGTGACATGTACAAATATTGAGCTTGTGTTATCTTGCTGCAACAATATCAAACAAGAAAATGATCTATGACGGGTTTTAAACAAATCTGAATAACAGAAACAATGAATATAAAGAGCCAAAAAATGTGAGATAAAAAGAAAACTTTACATTTCCACTAATTCTAATTTAAAAATGTACATTAAATACAATTACACTCTATCCTCCAAAATAAAACTAAACATTTCAGGGTTGAAAAATGTCAGCTTGGATCAAGTTTTCTCATATTACAAATTTCACATTTTATGTAATAATTACAATATTTGTGAACCAAAACAAAGGTTTTACATTTTTTAGCATGTTGCCTTTTACATATTTGCTATTGAAAACTGTTGTATTCCACAATTGTTCACACAATATGGTTCCCATTGTGAGAACATGCCACACAAATGGGTTCAAAAAAAAAGTTCAATACATTCCAAAATAAACCTCCTAAATAGTGTGACAACTTCCCCAAGGCACCCCTACACCACAAAACCTTTTATAAATCCACTTGACTTTTTGTAATTTGTTAGCTCATTGTACACAGGGAATGTAGAAGCATAATGCTTGCATTAGTATGGAGACTGAGAAGAGGAATGGAAATAAAGGGAGAGCAGTGAGAAGAGACCTGGACCGGCTCAGAGACAGATACCCAACTCTAAATGATGATGAGGACACGAAGAAGAAGAAAAAAACGAACATGCCCCACTTTCTGTCTGCATTTTATTCAGGGTATTAATACAACCTGGAACTAAACTAGGTCTGCGAAAACTTGATAAACATTAGATTCAACTGTTGTACCACTTGGCTGTATGCGTTACAGTAGCTCTCTGCATTATTAATGCGCTTTTGGAGTCATGGTTTATTCAGGAAGCGCTGCACTGAGTCATCTGCTCCACTGAGAGGGGTCTTAGCGATTCAGCGTAACGCTGTTTGGGTTACACTGTGCGCTGATCCAACCCATTGATCATTAATCCAACGTGAAAAAAAACAACAAAAAAAAACAGGTGTGGACTTGAGGGAAACGTCCCTCTCTTTGTCACCTTCACACGCAATGAAATGTAGGATACATCTCCCGCACACACACGTTGAGCACTCTGCCATAATGAGCTGCTCTAATTTCACGGCAGATGGAAAATGTCTCTTTTCTCACTCCCTCTCGCTGACGCTAGCCAGGCTGTGGCCTAGGATCGGGCAGGCCGTATCAAGTGATGGGGAAAAGGTGAAGTGGCTGGTGACTAGCTTAACCACAGTGGAAAAACTGCCTCAGCCCTCATCAATATTTCAGCCATGCCTGCTGAAAACCAATACTGGCCAACATATTCCATCTTGTCATTGGAAGAGCAGATCGAATGCCGTGCCTTGACATGCTAACATTGTCGCCTTACAAACGGTGATGTAAAGCCTGATGTATTATTCATCGTTTCTCCAGGGGAGAAGGCGGAGGGATGACGGAGGAGGAGAGGCCGTGTAACGGAGGAGGTCAAGGAGAAGTGAGCGAGAAGGCCGCAGCGAGATGATGAAATGAAAGAAGTCATTTCAGACATGTGCTCCATGCGTCACTTCAGGCTAATGGTCTCAGGGATGGGATAACAACAACGGTGAAGCCAAACGCCGTAGTAATTAGCCTGCCGGTTAAGCCACTAGGTTAGGGCAGTAGTCGATGGGTCACCAACGTCATACTGGGGAGAGAGCTGTCGGCCAATTAGATTTGAATTGAGAATGTCCTTTAAAGGGATAGTTCTAACGAGGGTTAGTCATTAATGACAGAATTATTATTTTTGGGTGAACGAACCCTTTAAATTCTGATTACATTTCTGAATTTTAATTGAATTAAGTAGCTAACATAATGTATACGTTTAAATTAAATTTTAATGTAATTATAATAAATAATAAAAAAAGAATAAAAGTTTAAAAAAATTAGGTAACACTATTTTAAAGGATAATTCCGGTATTTAACACCTTGAGTCTATATTGTAGTTTGTTTTGGATGAACAAGAGTGGTGGACAACATTTTTTTGACAATGGTTCCTCTCTCGAGTTTTTGACTATAATAGAATTGGCCATGGACCCATTTAACATTGGAGTCAATGGGCATGTCCGAAAATGTCATTAAAACAGCCAATAATGTTCGTTTACAAAACTGTTAAACTCACCGAGTGGTTAGTGGTGTTCGTTGATGATTATAAACAATATATCGTCGCAATATATGATTCCAATCCGTTTATTTTGCTATAGTGGAACTATTTTTTCAGACACTTCACAACCGTGTAACTTCCGCTCAATATTTGAATCTGAAGCGTTAGCACACTCCCGACCACTTGATGGCGATAACCGATGTTTATGTCTCGCGGGACACTCTCGGTCACAGTCGAGTTCAACTTCATATTGCAAGTAACAATTAATGAAGGTTTTGTTTGTTTATTTCGCTTACTCTCCCGGAGCACAGTTGCTCTGCTCGCTAGCCTTATGAGAAACGGAAGCGAGCAAAAAGACTACATCGACCAAATGTAAACAGCCCCCTTTCCGTTTCCGGTAGCGCATTTATATTAACGAGCACTCAGTCCTTCAACAGAATTCAATGGGATTTTACAAAATGACGAATAAAACACGACAGAAACTGTATTTCGCAACACTTTTTGTTTCTGGAACATCAACTAACATCACTAATCACTCGGTGAGTTGCACAGTTTTGTAAACGAACATTATTGGCTGTTTTAATGACATTTTCGGACATGCCTATTGACTCCAATGTTAAATGGGTCCATGGCCAATTCTTTTATAGTCAAAAACTCGAGAGAGGAACCATTGTCAAAAAAATGTTGTCCACCACTCTTGTTCATCCAAAACAAACTACAATATAGACTCAAGGTGTTAAATACCGGAATTATCCTTTAAGGTGACGTAATTACATTACTCTACTTACTACAGTAATAACAGTAAATTATGCATAATTACAAGTAAATAAACCAACGCCTAACCATAAAGTACATAGTTAATTAATATTACTCAGTACTTAAGTAACTACGTCATCTTAAAATAAAGTGTACCCAACTGTATATAACTACTGTAAGTGTAGTTTTTCAGTATAAAATACCCATAAACATGCTACCATATGCAACATTTCTAGAAACATCAGATGTATTAATAATCAGAGTTTAAAATGCCACGTACAGATATTACTATTTTTATATATCATATTTATCTTATATTAACCATGGTGGAAGAACGCTTGTCTTTACCCGGGATTTTTATTAACGTGAAAAGAATGTAAACATGCAGTCTTTGATGGTCAAAATAATACTAGGCCTATATTTAATAATAATGGCTGATATATGATTTGATTTTCTGTATTGTTCTGCTCTGAATCATCTTGTAGTGCTTACATTATGTTATTGAAAAAAATCTGCTCGACTATTATACAAAATATTAGAACGCTGTATGTTAAAGGCAATGACTGATGAATATATCCTCAGTGTTTTATGTAAACAACATTTTTTTCATTAATTCATATGTCCTGCACAATGGGGGATTTCCAGGCCTTTTTCGATCTATAACGGATAAAGATCGCAGCGGTTCGATAAAGAGTCAAGGAAAACATGAGTAAGAGAGGAAATTACTGTATTTCTAGAGCAGACTGTATCACCACACCCCTTTTTCTTCACCAGATGGTACAATCCACATGCACTCAGATCAGCAGAATAACCCTTAGTCACTGTTGTCCAGATAATGACCTAAACCCGACCCCTCCCCTGCTTCAAACAGCTATTATTTACTGGCTTATCTTTGCTTTCTTTCCCATGGGGGCAAAGGGGCAGGTGGGCAGACTGGTGGCACAGAGGGCCGTTTTACTGTAAACTCCCTCCAAAAGCCCCCTACTCGTCAGAGGCTGATTGTTCTGGCTTCCCGTTTTCCTCCCATGAGGATTAAGTTAGGATAGATTTAGCTGGGTCTTGTTCATGTGTTTGCGTGTCAAAGCAGACTGTTGAACCAACAAATACACACCCATAAAGGAAAAGAAGTAAATAACCTCTAAAGAAAACTCTGAAGATGAGCTTCAATTTCAGCATCTCATTTCCCCGAACAAGACCTGTTTATTATCCGGGCTAAATCCTCAGTTGATCTCGATTTTATGAGCCCTCGTCCGCTTTCGCAGCGGCTCTTACAGCTCTAATGGATGTTTGGCTCTCATAATGACTCCCATTTCATGAATATCATGTGCTCCTGCCGCAGATGTGGAGCTGTTCCAGACAGACAGCACCTTCTGTATGTGTATGTTTACATTAGTAAACAGTGGCGGTGTATGTGTGTGTGTGTTGACTCAAGTTATTGATGGGGAGAATGACTGGAGTGTAAACAGGTTTGTTGATGTAATCATATTATATCTCCCTTTTTTTTCCTTCCACTTCGTGAACTTTCAGTTCCTTTTCTTATCACCAGACAGTGAACCACAAAGCATGAAAAGAAGCAGAAATAGTTAAAGGAGAATGTTCTCCAGAAAATGAAACCGGTATGACCTTTCTTTCTTCTATGGAACATGCCACTCTAAAAAATGCTGGGTTGTTTCAACCCAACTTTGGGTCAAATATGGACTCAGCCTTTGGGTTACATTTTTTAATTACATGTTTAACCCAACGTTTGGGTTTGACCATATTTGACCCAAAATTGGGTAAAAACAACCCAGCATTTTTTAGAGTGTGTAAGGAGATGTTTAGCAGAATGTTCATGCTGCTATTTTCCATATAATGAAAGTGAATGGCGATACACTAAGTATTTTGAAGCCATATGTCAGCTTGACATTTTAGTTTGATGAGCTATATAGTCTTTCGTTGTACTCTTTAGTGGTTTATGGTAGACAGAAAATCAAACAGGTTTGGAATGACATGAGGGCGAGTAAAATTATGACATAATTTTAATTTTGGCTGAACCGCCCCTTTAAACATCAAAAGGCTGGCTTGTACAAAGATTTAGGCAGTCACACAAGATATGAAAACCATGATATATAATATTCAAATTCAGCCTTATGGTTGCTCGGAAAGGAAACACATATACATGGTCCAAAGTCACGTAGGACACCCATATACACAAACAGGTAGCGAGTCACGAGATCTACAAGTTTCCATAACTTCAAAGGGTGGATCACACAATGATTGGTGATTGTGTCACTTAAGTCAAAAGGTCAAAGTTAAAGTACATCTGACAGAGTGAATCACAATGTAAATCCATTGGGATGGAAAATTCTACAGAGGAAACTCAGCACCATCAAAAATAACTCAAAGTAGTAATATTCGCATGGCAAGTATTTGGACACTTCCCAATGTCTGAATGTCATTATAAGAGACATTAGAAAACAATACAATTGTTATGAATGTAAATGGGTTACACTTTATTTTAAGGTGCTTTAGTTCCAGTTCTAGTTTTAGGTTTCAAACTCGTGGTTGTTCTGTTTGGCCACCTGCATGACCGAGACTGACAAAAATGGCTCAGTTCAGAGAAAAAGTTCCCAAACCTCTAGAATTGCCAATGCCAAATTAAATCCTCACACTAGTGTTTCAAGCTCAGTTACATATTAAATGCAAAAAAAATCAACATTTATATATAGAACCAAACTTGGATGAGACAAAAGTAACTTTAACACAAGAACATAATGGTTCAGAAGATAAAAAAACCCTAAAAAAACCCTGATCTAATGCTAATTTGATGATCTAAAGTGCAGCTTCAGAATCCCAAAAAAGGGATTCTAGGGGCGACTGGACATGCATATGACTTTTAAGCTACTCATAAAACCATCAAAGCTTATTTTATATCACTCCGAGTGTTCAATTGTCTAAAGCAGCATGATGCGTAACGACAGCAAGCCTGGTGTCAAGTCTTCAAGACGACTGAGAGGGAAAGAGAGAGACAGATAGGCAGCTGCTGGGAGTTGCCCAGTTCTGATGCAAAGCCCCAGGTGGTGCAGAAGACAGCTGTGGAAACATAGGGGGAAATCCCACTGGCTTTTAGGGAGATTTCCCTCCAAACTCTTTAGTACAGAAGCTCCCCAAATACAAACATTGGGCCACAGTCGCGCTCATTACGGAATGAGCTTTCAGGCCGAGTCACATAGAGAGTTCGGCATGTGTCAGAACGGAGAACTGACCTTTAAAGAGTGTGAGCTAATTAACAACAACTGTCAGAGACAATGACAGATGAACGGCAACATTTCTGTCGCGAAATAACGAGAGGAATTCGCTTGGTGCTGAGCTAAGCAGTTCCCTTATATGGTGGTGACCCTGACAAACCAGATTCTTGGCGCACAACATAGCATAAACACACACGCATACGTGATCGTAGTCTTGTCATTCTGAGCATGTTCACATGATAAGAATGGAATGGGGAACAACTTCAAGAAAAGTTTCCATTTAATGACTGAATTTTTTTCATTTGGTTAAACAAAATAAAAGTGATATTTTCCTTACACCTCCAGTACATGTGACTACATTATCTTAACCCTTGTGTTGAAAAAAAATCACAAAATGACCAGCCTTTGCAAGCGTATCAAAATATCAAGCGTATAGCGTAAGTTCTGGCAGGTCACGTTAGTCAAGCTCGCATCAGTTGATCCACGTCTACCTATAGGAATACGAAGCCTATCACTGTATATACGCTCCTTCAGTATTATCAGCAGCTGTTGCGTTTTTTAGGACCGAATTCCCCTCCTCCATCCCCAGCTCCTCCTCTCGTCCAGTCAGGATTTTGCATTCTGATTTCCCTTGAATCAGACTAAATTCTCGAATTATGTTGTACATTAAAATCTTGAATTAATGATATCTGCAATACATTCATATTGGTTCTATTCTGTTAACCCTAAGGGGGGTTATTGCTGCTCTCCCTGCTCTTATCCATGCTAGGCTGGCCGGTCATTTGTGAAGGGGAACACTAAGGTCAAACAAGGTCAAGAAAAAAAAAAAGCACAAAAATAATCTAAAGCAAAAACACAACCAGAAGTTTAATTATTATTAGTTTTTAATATTTTTTTTTAAGGTACAATCTTTAATTCATAAATATCAATATGTTTTAGGGAGTCGCACCACATGACAACCTTACAGAGGTGGACAAAGTACACAACTTCCTTACTTCAGTAAAAGTACAGATACTACTGGTCAAATATTACTCCGTTACAAGTAAAAGTTGTAAAGACCGATGTTTACTTAAGTAAAAGTGAATCTATGAATCTATGCCTGCCTACCCTCATATCAATATCACATGTATTTCTAGAACACAGTTCCTGTAGTGGGATTGAATAAGTCACTCAATAACGTCCACAATGGTTTCGGACACACAAATGGCTGTTCCCAGTTTTTTGGCTTTTAGTATGAATATGTTAGCCTTACTGTTATCTATAAGCTTGTGTGCTCCAAAACAATGACAAAATTCGGAAGACCAAACCCAACGTTGCAAATTAAAATCATATTGATGTCAGAATCCAATGTCAGATTGACGTTAATCTCCAACGTTGGACAGACGTTGTATTGTGGTTGAAAATCGGTTGACGTCAGAAACCAACATCACTCGAGTTCTGACTTCAACCCGACTTTCATTTCCAACCAAAATGCGACCTAAATCATCCCTGACGCTACTACTTTCTACTCAAGGCCCTTGACAGAAATGTAGTGGAGTAAAAAGTACAATATTTGTCTTTCAAATGTAGTGAAGTTAAAGTAAAAGTTTCCAGAAAAAATAATACTCAAGTAAAAGTACAGATACTCAAAAAGTGTACTTAAGTACAGTACTCAAGTAAATGTACTTTGTTACTGCCCACCTCTGCAACCTTAGTACAACCTGAACTAACCTTGCCTTGTCATAAATGGATCAAGTTATCTTAAACACAGTCATGAGGCTCTGCACTCGACTTGGTGCACGAAGGTTTTTTTTCAAAGATTTATACGCATAAACAAATAAAGATTCTCACATAAACACACATGCACCTGAGCACACAGTCTTGTCATTCTGAGCTTGGTCATGTGACCGAAGACAAGTTCAAAAGGGAGGTGGGAATGGAATGGTGGGGGGAACCCTAGTCTGGAAATGTCAACCCTTGATCAAAACCCTTTTCCAAGACCTCCGTCATAGTCCTTGAAGATATTTAAAGAAGTCATCCTGCTCGTAAATCAGACCTGAGTCACATTTCAGAGTTGTGTAAGGCTTTCACCTTGTAGGGGATCCCCTTCACTACCAGAAATGCAAAGGGTTTAAAAGCCCTGGGAATTCCATACATACACGGACATTCCCATTCTGAATTCTTCCAAATAAAATCTCAAATGCCCACACTCATAAGTGGATCACACATATATCCTTTGCTCTTCATATCTGCCGTAGGGTTCCTGAAACTGGCCGTGCTAAGCCACTATGCTTTTCAAAAGGGAATTTTTCTCTCTCTTTTCTTATCAGAGTCCAGTCTTGGTGTCTCCATGGGCTGAAAGGTTCAATCTGACAGGCTTTTATTAACAGTCCTGCCAGTCTGTGAAACCCCACAGTTATCAGAGCAGCGGTTATATATGGTGCCCAGCTACAGCCCACATGTGCGACCTTCCTTTTTTTAAAGGAACACTTACATTCATTTTCTCATTCAGCATCCATCCATCCATCCATCCATCCATCCATCCATCCATCCATCCATCCATCCATCTTTCATAGAGTAGCGCCACACAACATTTACAACATGAACTAACCTTGCCTTGTCATAAAAAGTTATCTGATATTTTAAAATACTTATGGACCACGAGACACATTCATGAGGGTTTGCAGGGGTCCTCACTATGACATAATTTCCTGTTTTATGTTTGTTTGTTTTTCCTGCAGTTTCCGGCTTGTTCTTCTACATGACTTGGTGGACAAAAGTTTTTTCAAATTTATAAGCAGCAAATAAATACATAAATAAACGTCATTCAACATTCATTAATTGTATCACCCATCACAACATTCATTGACCCATACAGGTTTCATGAACATAACAGGTTTGACTAAGAGAAGTGCCAGTGATGAGAAACATCTTCGGTATAGACGCATGGAATTGCATGTGGAAAAATATGATCAAACAATAAAAGACAACAACCCTTCAGGTGAAGGGCTGAATGCATGTCTAAAATGTTTACACAGCACTAATGAAGTGCTGGAAGGTATTTAATGGTGTGTGTGTGTGTGTGTGTGTGTGTGTGTGTGTGTGTGTGTGTGTGTGTGTGTGTGTGTGTGTGTGTGTGTGTGTGTGTGTGTGTGTGTGCACGTGTGTTTGTACGCATTCACTTCCATGCTGTTGTGGGTTTGGCAGAAAGTCAGTGGGAGCTAAATAAAGCAAGCATTATTCTCCCCGCTCCACTGTCACACTGTGTGCCACACACACACACGCACGCATACACTGACCTCTGGCTGCCACACTGTATCAGAGGGTCTTTTATCATTTTGACAAGACTAAATTCCTGACATATCGCAGAGAGATACTTGTATATGCTTTCTAAATCTTCGGAATCAATAATAGCGAAATAAAAGAGATGTAGAACGCTGGTCTGACTCATCCCGCGTTTATTGTGTGTGTGTGTGTGTGCTCTTTTTTGTCTTGCAAATAAGACCTCGCTTTCCAGTGCAGTGTCTGAATAGATGCCCACACCTGTGTGTTAGTCACGGATCACACACACACAAATACACAGTGTTAGTTGCCTTGTTGCCAGCTCACCTCTATTATGCGTTCAGCCATCTTATCATCAGGCTCAGTGATCAATGGTAATAATTAGTCACAGCATAGAGAGATCACATGATAAACAGAATACTAGATAAAGTTCGACAAGCCTGCAATCTACAATCAGTTGAAACATTTTTGTAATCAGTATACAGGGTGCGTGTCTTGCTTTCCAGCTAAAATACCTGAGACAGTGACTAATAGTGTCAAGGGTAAAGAAGAGGAAAAAGCTTTTAAAATTTTAGTTTAAAGCACAGGCCAAATCTTTGCAGTCATGATGGTTTCAAATTTTAAATTTTGAAACTTAAATAAATAACTAAATAAGAAACTTTTCAATTTAACAACTGTAAAAAAGTAAAATGTGGTGTAACCAGCAAATAAAGTAATATTTTCGGCTAACGGTCACATTTTTATTCAGCATGTCTTGTTGCCAGTAAACATTTTAAACCTTTAAGAACTGTTAAAAGCATAAAGTAATAAATAAATTAAATAAATGAATAATTATTCATAAATCAAATTAAAAACCATTAAAAAATAAATAAATAATCGCAAAAAAGACAAGAGAATCAATACTTTATCTAACCTTTCCTCAAGATTTTGCAGATTTGTTCAGAATATGAATTAAGAATTAATTCAGCAGACAGAGAGAAGGTGAGAGGAGAGAAAAGAGAAAAACAGTTATGCATTTCAAATGAGACTGAACTAGGGACAAGTAAATAATGTTTAGATTAAAAAAAATAATAATAAAAAAAAAAAAGGAAGAAAAAAAATGACTACACCAGTGGATTTTCCATCAGTGGAAAATACTTTCTGCATATATGTTGCAGAACCTGATTTGACCAAGTGCAACATGTTCCTGGATGTGCATCTTTTTTTCTGATCCTGGAACAACATTCCAATCAACCAATATCAGATTTGAGGTACACGTTACGCCAAGTTTAAGCTTACTATATATAACCAGGGTTAGGTGCTTCGATGTCAGTGTTGGTCACCTATCATTTTAGGGTTAACTTATGGGTAGGGTTAGGTTCATAGAGGGATAGATTAAATGTTCGTACAGGAATGTTGTTCCAAGGTCAACAAAATATGTTGACCCAGGAACGTGTCTAACTCGGCAAAATCAGGACATTCCATATCTGTTCCAAGGCAACTCATACCCCAGACAGCAAAAACACTGATTATAAAGGCATTTGAGCTGTGCACTCTTCACACACAGAAGACATCAAGATTTCCAGGCACATTTTATCACACAGAATCTGTTTGAAAACACTGTAGTAAAGTAACCGAGGAAAATTATTTGGCAAGTTGTAGCAATAATGGATGACAGAGTTAAACACCATGCTGGCCCATATTATTCAATGTTACAAGTTTCTGAATGCAATATCTCTCTCTAACACCCCTCATTCTTCTCTCATGTGGATATTGATGATGATGAGAACACTATGAACATCTGGCCTCAGGTGAGTGTTTTAAAACACAGACTGCAGTGCTGCTGTTTAAACGGTGTTTAAAATAAATACATAAATGTGCTTGTGTGAAACATATAGAGAGTCCTTGCAAATTTGTTATGGCTGTCTCATAAATACCCCCCCACACACACAAACTTCTTTTCCTCTCATCTAGTCTGAAGAGGCTGAGCTACAGTTGGGAGGAGAAAAATGTGTATTTATAGAAAAGCAGACTGACTAAAATGGCTGAATGACTGGTTGTGTGGCAAAACGTTATATTTAACGCACCATGATGTCAACACCAGACTGGACCGTTGCCATGGTTTCTCACTCACTTGGCTGAGGAGGGTGCTTCTTATCAGCAATATACAGGGACAGATGTTGTGGCACAGTGATGGGGGCGCGTACACACACACACGCGCACACACACACACACACACACACACACGAGACATGGCAAGCAACAATAGATCAAACAGAAAAAAACAATGATGTATCAGGTGAGGTCGCATTTTTGCAGTGTACATGCAAAGACCTGGTAAAAATCACAGAGCTAATAAATATTGTTCTAAAAGCCTGGAAAACTATTTTCATTTAATTACAGGGCTGTAGATGCTGTTGAGGAGGGAAGTGGTGAACCCACACTGAGCTATTAGCTCGACTGCTCTGCTCAGGAGGCTGTTGTGTGCGGCTCATTTCACTATCTTAACTTGAAACGATTTCAGCTGCACCTGTGACACTTGACATTACAAAAAAACAATACTCTGATCTATAAATACTCTCTAGTTAAAAAATATACATCATTGTTTTTTTAATGAAGTTACAGTAATGAGAATGATATTTCTTTGCGGTAATTGAGAATTTGAGGGTGAAATTAATTTAGCAGCATAATATATTTCTTATTAATTAATGTATGAAATTGGTAAATAACTATTATTATTTATTTTAAAATTGCCTAATTTTCATGAAAATAGTGATGTCACAATGCAAATTGATGGTGTTTATGTCAAAACAACCGTGAAACTAATGTTCCCTATCTGTCAGTCTCATTCGGAATTATGACGAGGACTGTCAAATGGGGTCTCACTTGGGAGCCCCAATCACCTCGGAGTTGTAGATAAATGCCCAATGGAATCGGCGAGTGGAATTTGCATGCCAAACCACTCCCCCGTACATACGGGTATATACGGCGCGCATCCACTCATTCAGATGTTTGCTTCCGAGCCGAGTGGTTGGGTACAGCGATCAATCTCTTTCAACTGCCTCTCAAAGAGTTTCTTGTCTCTAAAAGAGCTTGTTTCGCATTCACTGGTGTTTCCTGGGTGCAGCGCCCAGTTCACAGCCTTGTTCCACCTCGGTGCCTTTCTTCCCGGAAGTGTATGAGGAAGGCATCTTTTACAGCTCGAAGCCATTTCGCAGCGTCCTCCACTCTCACTACACTCGATGGCCTGGGGGTACGTGGAGATTCCCCAGGTGGAACCAGAACCATCCATGTCTTCTAAGGCTTCTATATCTGTTAAAGCTTACAGTACCGCTGGACAGGCAGCCTCCGCCATGCATGCAATGGCCATCCTGGAAGTCCATCAGGCTAAAGAGCCTGCACAACGGTAGTTCTGAGCTGGATGCAGAAACTGCTCATGGCAACTGACGAAAGTTATTGTGCGGGCCCTTGGCCAGACGATGTCTACCCTAGTGGTGCAGGAACGCCATCTCTGGGTGAACCTTGCAGAGATGCGGGATGCTGACAAAGTCTGCTTTCTCAACACCAGTATCTCGCAAGGTTGCCTCTTCGGCAACACTGTCGAAGACTTTGCCCAGCAGTTCTCGACAGTCCAAAAGCAGACTGAGGTCCTTAAGCACATCCAGTGAACTTGCTTACACGGGCACTGTGCAATGTCAGGGAGGACGAGGAGCAGGTCTTGATGGTTGTGCTTTACTGGCCCACCCGGACCTGGGTTTCAGACCTGATGCTCCTCGCGCCAGCCCCTCCCTGTCGGATTCCCCTGAGTAACAAGATGGCACCCATGTCCGGAGCTCTCAAACCTCCATGTGTGGCTTCTGGACGGGATGTGGAGGACTACCAGCGGTGGTAGACACTAACACTCAAGCCAGAGCTCCCTCTACAAGGCAAACTTACGCTTTAAAGTGGATTCGGTTCGCTGAGTGGTGCTCTTCCTGGCGGAATGTTCCGGAAATGCCCGAACAGCTCTGTACTTTCCTTCCTGCAAGATATGTTGGAGCTGATGCTGTCCCCATCCTTGAAGGTGTATGTTGCCACCATCGCGGCACAACAAGTTGCAGTTGACCGTAGGTCACAGGCAAAGCCTGATCATCAGGTCATCAGGTTCCCGGCAGAAGGTTAAATCCTCCCAGGCCGCACCTCATCTCCTCCTGATTCCCTTTGAGCCGCATGAGTCAGTTGAACTTAAGATCCTGTCTCTAAAGACAACGCTCCAGACTGTGCTCACTTCCATCCAGAGGGTGGGGGACCCGCAGGCATTTTCGGTCAGTGAATTGTGCCTTGAGTTCAGGCTGGCCACTTCTCACGTGATCCTGAGACTCCATGCCCATCCCTCCACTCCTTTCCAGGACCAGGTGGTGAACTTGCAAGCGCTGCCCCCGGAGGAGGCATGGAGGACCATTATTCTTTGGGCTTACATGGGGCACTTGGTAGGTTACGACTATATGAGGGCAGTTGCCAAAAAGGGCACACTACAGCTTGCCAGCATCTGCATGCTCGTAGCAGTTCAGGGGCTGTGACGTTTCCATATGGACCCCATTTGTCAGACTTGATTGACCGATAGGGATCTTCTTGGTTACTGATGTAACCCTCATTACCTGATGGAGGGAACAGAGATGTTATGTCCCTCCGGCCACATCCCTGAACCAATGGCCGGGGTCTTGGCTCCTCAGCATAAACCAGAATGTGTGGATGTGTGCTACCATATTTACACCTGTATGTACGGGCATGGCATGCAAATTCCACTCGCCAATTCCATTGGCCGTTTTTCGACAACCCAGAGGTGATTGGGGCTCCCCAAAAAAACAAAGATTATTCCTACAACCCTTTTTTATATCTATGATATTTTTCAATGTAGGGTTCTTGATTTGCTATAAGTTTTTTTTTTTTAAACCCAAAAAATCATGCCATCATGCCATCATCCCAACACAAATGCCATTGAAGAAACATTTTTGGTTTTCCAAAGTACCTTTCAGTAAACAGTTCTTAAAATAACTTGTTTTTCCTTAAAAGTAGAACAGAAGAACAGTTTAAAATCTAAAGAAATTTTTTTTCCACTATATTTAACCTTTTGTGTAATGGAAAGGTTCCATGAATGTTAAAGGTTCTTCATGGAACCAAAGATGCAAATAAAGAACCCTTATATTTAAGATTGCAAATCCAATAAATTAATCCATAAACACTAACTGGAACCTTCATTTTTTAGTTTCTTCTTAGCGTTGCATATTTATTTTCTACCTGCTACCACATGGTCTTCTGTTGTCAACAACATTTCATTCCTCTTTTCACAGCTATGTTTTTCTCATTTCTCTTTGCCTATCTTTTCCTGTATTCTCCTGCCTTTCAAAAACAAAGAAGCCCTATTTCGCAGAAATAGGTTGTTACATCACATCACAGCTGAAAAAAAACACATTGCCACATGACATGACGCAAGTTCCCACTGAAAATCAAGTGAATACTGAAGTATTAAACTGTTTAGTGAGTCACATCCATGGCTGTCAAGTACAATAATGTGAATTAAGTAGCCTTGATGGCTCTCATAGAGCTTGTAGTAAAGTAGTCCTAAGGCATGTTAGTTGTCTGGAACATTAAAAGGGCTGTAGAGTCGAGGAGGAGAGAGAGAGAGAGAGACTCAAATAATCCTGAAACACTTCAAAGTGAAAGATGCTATGGATTTCTTTAAGAATTCAAGCTGTGAGAGGTGTTAGGAAATTGTTTATGTTTATTCGAATATTAATTAAAAGTTGTGCCCCCAGATTATGTATCAAATAACAAGACAAGTTGTTGTGAAATCTCCTCTTTTTTTTTTCTTTTAAGTAAGTAAAATTAGTAAAATTGTAGCTCACTACATTATGGTTTTTGTCCGATGAGAATTTTTTTACAGAAATCTCCCTAATCATTTAAGAGTGAAAAAGTCAATTTATAGATTGACCCACCTATTTTTTTCAAGCTATTCAATCATCATCAAGTCATAAGTGTTTCGAGAGAGAGAGAGAGAGAGAGAGAGAGAGAGAGAGAGAGAGAGAGAGAGAGAGAGAGAGAGAGAGAGAGAGAGAGAGAGAGAGAGAGAGAGAGAGAGAGAGAGAGAGAGAGAGAGAGAGAGAGAGAGAGAGAGAGCTGAGCTAAATACACAGAAAGACCGTGGTGCTATTTTTAAGCCAGTGCATCTGAAATATGTAGGGAATCAGATCGGAGAATAATCTTCCATTATGCATACATGTAGAGAATTCTCTATGAAGTAAAGCACTGCAAATCAGGGTAGTTTTACACACTAAAGCATGGGACTTCACTACACAGCACAGTGCAAAAATAAAGCGCCAATCGAGCCTACAGGATATGTAAATCAGTGGGCCCTCAAATGTCGCACGCATGCACACACGCGCACAAGCACACACACACACACACACCTAAATAAATCCCTACAGATGAACTGCAATTGTGCAGATTTGACAGGAATATTATAATTGTAATCTGAGTCTTTATTAGATATTGCCTTTGTTTTCATTAAATTAGTGAAACAAAGCAAAAAGAGGGTAAAGATGGGAAGTAAATCTGTCACAAGTCTCAGAGTGTTTGGCATTGTAATGGATATGACAATGTTGATATGATCTTGGTGGAATAGATCTGCTACGCTGCGGCTGCTGCAGAACAAGTATGGGACTTGCTACTATACACAACACACTGCTGTGAGCAAGTAAAGTAATTACTCATGGCAGATCTATACAGGTGGAGCTGGGGAAGGTGGAGGGTTTCCGAAAGCGCGCTGCAACTGCTATAGCAAATGCTGACCAGTATTTGAAGATTGAGCAGCGAGCTCATTGGCTACTGATACAACAGGAACCAATCAGCTGCCTTATAGAGAATTATGTGATTGTGAGCAGATTGAGTGAAGGACCTATCACTCAACAGCCTGTGCTATCGAGGGTTTCATGACAGAACTTAGTATTTATTATTGTATTCAATTTTTATTCAATCCATATATTAGTAAAATGTACTGAAATTACCAAATCAAAAACAGCGCGCACGCACGCACGCACACACACACACACACACACACACACACACACACATTCAAGTGTACTCTTCAAAAAATGTCAAAGTCCAAATCAAAGCATGATTAACCAACCTCACAGGCTCCTTATTACAGTATAAGCCTTTAAGCTGCTATCAGCAGCCACTGAAAATGCAGAGTCAGATATCTGTGACTGTTCTCCCATCATTCCCAACTCACTTTGAACTGCTTGACCGCACCGCCAGGCACTTGGATACCTGGAAAAAAGAACTGCATTTCGCAAACACACACTTATACATGAAATTAGTGATGAGTGCTCTAGAAGGGAAAGGAGATGAACACAGATTAACACCAGACACATAACACCGGACTAACTTTCCGATGGACTTGGACAAAAGGCATGACCTGATCTTTCTTACACATCTAGGACAATGTACATATGACTCACTTTGGACAGTGTAGTTGATATGGGTTTGGTGTCTGGTGAGCTGGTGTGAGTGTCAACAGTGTTAATTACATAATGAAGCCAGTGTTATCGCTGGAGGGGATGAGAGGGCAAATTTAGCTTAAGACAGAGAGGAAGGAGTAATCTCACATCTTCCCACACACATCAAGGTAATCACAGTGTACAAAAACACACAGTGTGTATCTGAACTCATTAGCAACTTAGAATATTTGTGATTGTGTGAATCAGATCAAAACTTCAGATCAAAACCACACACACACACACACACACACACACACACACGAATATAAAGTTTCCTTCCTTCTGCTGAACACAGAAGGAGATATTTTGAAGAATGTCAGTAACCAGACAGTTGACGCCCATTGACTTTCATAGTACTTTTCCCCCCCATACTATTGAAGTCAATGAGACCCATCATCTGTTTGGTTACCGACATTCTGCAAAATATCAGCAGAAGAAAGGAATTCATACAGGTTTGGAACAATATATATATATATATATATATTTCACATGGATGTCTTTTAAAAAAAGTCCCACCCAAACTTTTTAATAGCAAACTCTATGGATTGGATCATTAAGTACACGCCTAGCTGTGTGAGATGATAAATATGGAGGCGTCTTGGCAAGTGAGTGTTTAGAAGTGTCTAGGACAGAAGGCCTCAAGGACGTCTTCATTAAGCACATGACACATTGGGGATGCCAGCCTCGGTTCTCCATGCTCACCAGACCCCCTCAGTCTGTGAGTAAGAGAGAGGGGATCGCTCTCCTGTCATACGTTAATTACCTCCTGCAGAAAGAGTCTATACACAAGTAGGAGTCAGAAGAGTGGGCCTCTCTCCGGCAAGTCGAACAGCAATTTACTCATCTGCCTCTCTTTCATCCTCTACCTCTCTTCCTGTTTCTGTCACCCAATCTATTTCCATCTCTTCTTCTCCATCTCTCGCTCCAAACAAGCCGTTGTATTCGTTCACTTTTCATCATTCTGTTGCACTATAGGGCTTTTTCTGTAGTTTATGGCTCTTTGAAAATTCTGCTTCTTCCAAATACTTCAAACACTATGAGTGTGTGTCTAACAATGAGCACTTTTTCTTTGTTTTCTTCAAACATCAAAATGCTTCAGATTTCCTCTCAAGTTTTTTTTCCACAGACACTGTTGTCTCCTTGTTAACCAAGTACTAATCTTTGATAGAAGACATTATACGGGGCAAAACTGAATGCCTTAACTAATTTGTCTGCCCAAACTCACCCTACCCACTTTTTCAGCAGTCTTGGTAGTATTTTTAGTAATGGATTTTAGTCTTCATTAAAGAGTTATAAGCTATAGAGAAAAAATACTGACTCTACGTCACTCAAAGTGCTTCATGGGAGTGGGCGGGTGCTAAAGTTTCTTTTCTTTTTTTCCATAAATTTTTCCCATAGGGATTTTAAAAAAAAAAGTCTTTGTTAAAGCAATATAAGACTTGATTACATCATTCACTGTGATGCAGAGGCCGAGAATATTTTCATGATTTGTTATCACAACTTTTTATCTTTTGTCAAATCAACTTCGATAACTAATGTATGAAGTTAACATACTATTTTTCTGTTTATTGTATTAACTAAAATTTTTAATTACAACAAACTCAAAATTTTAAGGCAACAAGGTAACTTACTTTTTTAAGTTAAACCAACATTTTTTTTTACTGGATCTGGATCCAACTCCTCCCCCTTGATTTCGTGTTCTGCAGTGAGGACCATCTCTGCGATTTGCTCGCAGTCGTCTGATTGGTAGAATTTTCTTTAAGGCATCAAGGGTAATTTAGTTTTTCACCACAAATTCCGCTGTTAAAAATATATTGAATTAATGCAAACAGATGGCTTTGACAAAAGCTCACAATAGGTCTGTCTTTCAAGGTTTATAAGGTTCGCACAGAGAAAATTAGTTTTTACTTCTGACTGTTTCACTCTGTTTGCTTGTCGTTATTCTCTGACTGGTGGAGATTTCTTTGCAGAATCATAGGTAATTTCACCAGGAATTCTACTGTTAAACATGATTATTTTAAAAAATAAGTTGAAAAATCAATTCACCTAAATATATTTTTACTTCCAGAACCTGACTGCTGCACACCATTGGTTGAATGGTGAAAAAAATTAAACGCACTTCAGCTTTACGAAATCATATGTCTTCCACATGAGCCTGCCAAGCAAATGTTGTTTGAATGAATGTCTCTGGCATTAAATTACTGTGATGTATTGGGTGAGCAGATGTTTGCTATGTAGCACACCTCATTAGCTTCCTCTGCCCTTCTTTCCACTTCGTAGCCGGGCTAGGAGAGGCAGAGCAAGTAGCCTGGAGCCTTGGGCATCTTGGGTTGCCATGTCTTCCAATGTTACATCAGTTGTACTTTCTGCGTCCTTATTTTGCACTTCCTTCTTTATAGGCCAATTAAGAGCGCCAAGACATTTTCCACTTCTACAGCATCTGCTTGACTCAAAATAGATTGATGGAAAGAAAAAACACAGCAATTTCAGAAATGCTACGATGCTAAACACACCGTGTTGTTCGTTTGTTTGCCACAGGAGAACTGAACCGAGTTGGTTGATGACATAACCGTTTTCTGCAGAACTGCTTTATAGATGAAATGAACATATTTAATAATTGATGATCTTTACAACGGAACTGAATCAACAATGAACTGACTTCAGCTGAACAACAGCCGAATAAAATGCATTATTGTTATCAATGTGAATCTGCTGTGAAACGATCTGTATTGTATAAAGTGCTATATAAATAATGGTAACTTGACTGAAAGCAAAATGTCTGCTAGGATGAGTCACACGGTTTTCTGCTATGCCCCAAGACACCTCAGGCCAAGTTCAGAGCCATGTTAAACCCAATTTTGAACTGAAAGATTTTAAGTCCATTTTCCACTTTGACAGAGGTTTTCAGCCAAGATTGCCCGAAGCTGAAAAAGTATTTGGGTTCAGTTCGCTATTTTTGGACGGAGTTTTGAAAGCCGTGGTCAAGAACGCCTTGAAAGTGAGAGAACCTCCTTATTAAACATGGAGGAACTTTTACAAAAAAATAAATGGAGAGAAATAATCATAAAACCATTTCAGTATTTATTGCGTGAAAATAATATCAGTTTTTACAACCACCATTTTTGTCCCTAATATTTATCAAGTTACAAAGGAGACAACAGTGTCAGTTAAGAGCATGTTTGAGATATAAAAATAATAATAAGAAATGTAAAAATCAAAGTAAAAATTTAGGATACATAAAATGCTATGAAATGTGTGTTTATAATGTCACTTCCACCACAGAATATTAAACACAATGCATAAAAGTTGTGGTGGGAATGACATTATAAACAAATATTTAACATTTATCATGACAAATCTGCACATTTGCTGTTGGACGTTATCACAAATTACATGAAATGTGTGTACAACTGTGCATCTTCTAGAACTCTACACACACAATTTTTTCTTTTCTTTTTTTCTCTCCCATGCAACTCATAGTAAAACGCAGGTCACATTTTCGAAGGATGCAATGGAAACTTTTAAAGATTGGTCTGATCTTAAATAGGGTGCTTTTGTTTTGGGTGTCTTAAGCCAGGAACACTGACATATGTGAGGGATAGAGGAAACAGAACACTTCTAGACAATGAGGTGTTTCTGTCTGGTGTGTGTGTGTGTGTGTGTGTGTGTGTGTGTGTGTGTGTGTGTGTGTGTGTGTGTGTGTGTGTGTGTGTGTGTGTGTGTGTGTGTGTGTGTGTGTGAGCTCTGCTTGCACACCTGCCGCCCCTCTGTCTGGCAGTCACCTCCACCCGCACGGCACACACACTCTCACACACACTGACAAAGGTAGACAGATGGGCTGATGAGAGAGAGTGGGAGAGAGGGAGAGGGTAGAAAACAGACGTGTTTGTTGTTTCCTCTGGCCTTGGGCCTTGCACTGTGCACACACAGTCTATGGAACAAAACCAGACACAAATTTGTCCAGTTTATCACACAGACGGTTCACGTGAAAGTTTCATACCAGTTCCTGATGATAGAGCACTGAACAAAAGCCACAATATGTTTACCACAAAGCAGTACTCACACACATGACTACGAAAACTAAAGTCAGTATGACTTTGGGACAAATGTATTTATTCCTCATATGGGTTTTCAAGTTTTATGGGGACTTTCCATAGACATAATTTTAATACTATACAAACCATACATTGTATCCCATTACATTAACCATAATAACCCTATCCCTAAACCTACATATATATATATATATACAAACACATTAAATTGTCCCTGCTTTCTATACACAATTATATATAATAGGTTGCAGGTTTTGATAGTAAGTGTGTCAGATAATTCAACAATACGTCTGGGAACAGGATGTAAAGAATGATGTGGCTGATGTGTGTGTAAGCTACTCTCTTTCATTTTCTTCTTGCATGCTGCTGCCACACTAATTTAGTTAGAGGATAATTACTCTGCCATCACCTGCCTTTATCCTCTCTAATTGCATTCTGTAATCACCACACGGCCATACGAAAGACTAAATTTGGCATTTGCACATTAAAATCCACAGCATACACGCATTAGAAATTAATTTCAGGTAATCACCATAACCTTGCCCCTGCCTGTCCCCTGTTGCTTTTTAAAATAATTCATTAAAACCCTTTTGTTTATCTATTTTTTTTTTTACCTCTTGATTTAATTTTTCTTGTAGCGCGACTGACCCCTCCTCCCACGGGGTGGTTCGTCAACAGCGCGGAAATCACATGAAAGACAAGGAACAGGTTTGGCAAATTGAAAACACTTAACGACAGTTTAATTTTTTCCTCTATTTAATGAGTAACATTTTAATTGCAGAATCATCTCTGCGCTCAAGCGGAGAGGATAAACGGGGCTATTGTATGAGCATGTGATGTCTAAATGCCACAGCATTGCTGCTTTGCTTCCTTTGACACGCGCATAATTAGTTTTCTGAGCCACAGTTGGATTGGGGGCACTTCTCTTAACATGGCAGTGCCATCTGTTCAGATGCCAGGCGTACTATACCTCTCTTGCCCCGCTCAGGCTTTGTGAAGGAGAAAGGAAGAGGTATGGCATTTTCCACAACTACAGTATGCTGTGGTTACATGTTTTTTTGATAGAAATCTTTAGATGTTTGAACTATTAGACAACTTACGGTATGTTTACATAACAACAATGTACTAAAAACGGAAACGTTTGTTCCTTTGCATTTTTGAAAAGTTTTGTGTACAGATGAAAATGTTGTCAAAACGATCCCCGTTTCACGGATCCGGCAAATATTTTTTTTAAATATTCATGCCGGGCCAGTAGTTGGCGATGTCACTTTGTAAAGAAACACTACGCGCCTATAGACTGAACACGTAATATGCGTGCGCAAGACGTCACCGTTTTCACAAATACGCGTTTTTGTAGTTTACACGGAGACGATAATGGTATCGTTTTCAAAAACTTGCACTTTGAAACCTGTTTTCAGTGTGAGTTTTCAGGGCCCCAAAACACTGTTGTCATCTAAATAAAAGGCCAAAATGCATAAAAAAAGTTTTTGGTTCATAGTTGAAAACCGTGTTGTGTAAATGCCCCCTTAAATTAGCTATTATCTAACAAAACTTTGCTTGACAAGAACCTAACTAGTTTAAAGTCGGCATGAAACAGAAGTTGCGATAGTCTTTTTATTGTGACATGAAACGGCTTCTCAAACAAGAAAAAATGTAGGGTGAGACTTGATTTTGTCCATTGATTGGATGGTTATGGTTTGCCATTGCTATTGCACATCTAAAAAAAATATTAAAATAATGAAGTGCACTGACAAATAATTTATAATAAATAGTGCAATATTCCATCAAATACATTTTTATTTCATGGTTCTTTAAAAAAATAAATAAAAAAAAAATGAATAAATAAACAGCCTCCATAAAAATGTAGAAAATTAGAGCAGCGATCTCTGAATACAGTAAATGGTAACTAGAAAATAAGTCCAAGTCATTTCCTTCATACAATTTCTTGCAAAATAATTGCACAGACCAATTTTGTGAATGCATAAGCTATCAGACTCATCTAAGAGGCACAAATGCCGCTGTCATAATTTATTTGTGTATAGCGTGACAAACATTTTAATCTTATGCCAGATTATGTGAAACATGAAACTGACTGTGATGTTTTAGGCTGTTATGTAATGCTTGCTGTGAGATATCAGAGTCATGGATAACTGGTCTGCCTGTGTGGCTTGCAAAGATGATGAATTGTAATTGAACAGGAGAGGATCTCACTGCCACTGAAACGCCACATATTATGGGTAGTTGGTGTGAAAATCTTTTTACATGCTTAGTGAGTCATAAATAGATGCCATATATTGGTATTCAGTATTTGAACTCCATAAAACGAGCTAAACTGTTATTTATTATAATATATAACATAGTTTCTCACACACACACACACACACACACACACACACACACACACACACACACACACACACACACACACACACACACACACACACACACACACACACACACACACACACACACACACACACACACACACACACACACACACACACACACACACACACACACACACACACACACACACACACACACACACTTTTTGCTGCATCCACTCACAATTTTTATTTATTTTTATATTTACGCTAGGAAATGTACAAAATATCTTTATGGAACATGATCTTTACTTAATATTTTACGCCGAATTTCTTTTGAAAAATCAATAATTTTGCCCCATACAATGTTGGCTATTACCACAAATATAGCCATGCGACATGCGACTGGTTTTGTGATCCAGGGTCACATATAGCTATATAATATTGATATACCGAATAACAATGTGTGTATATATAATTATATATAGACAAAATAGTCCAGTACACGCACCATATGATCCACATGATTGAATGTGTATATAGACAAGTCACACCATAGAAAAATAAAAGCATCATACAGAATACACAGTATAAACCAGGATATGACAACGGTCACACAGAAGATATAAAGGGTGGGCCGTTAGTGGCAGACATGAGGACGGTGGTTGGCCTGCCATTGGCTCACTGGGGGGTTTACAATAATAAAACATGGAGCCCAATAATAATATATAGAGCAGCTCCCAGATGCACAGGCTGTTTGGAAAGTAGAACGAGAGATGAGCGGCTACAACATTAACTCAGTGAGGCTGACCGCTGTTGGCAACCATGTCCTACCATTATAGACAAGCGCTTTATAATGAGTGAGATAGACTATTGAGCTTTATCTACAAGTGCGGTGCACTAAATAGCAGGATTGGTTTTTGATGGCATTACTTTTCAGTACAGCCTACAAATAAAAAGCATTTGCGCATGTCACATGTGTGCTTGCTTTTATGGACGCAATAGCCAGTTCATGAGACCTACAGCCCAGTGCAAGCAACTCCTAACATTAATGTATTCATCTCATTTGAATATGGTAATACGCAGGGTGATTAGAGCATAAAAATGAAAGGTAAGCTCTTTCCTGTTAATAAGCGAAACCTTTAGAAGGAGCGTGCTCCGGCAGCAGTGAGCACATTTAAAATGTACAGGAAGTATGGGAGTGAGAGATTGTCAAAAGTGCATTTCTGAATGCACTTAGAAGAGAGCGATCGTGGTGTTATTTCAGAGGTGCGCTCTCGCTGTTTATACTTAATGACTGGCCACGACTCCGGTTCATTGACTCATTCATCGTGTACATGCAACAAAAGCAAGACTACGCAAGTCATACGTGGGTACTGGGGAAATGGAAAAAAGAAACAGACATCTTTCAAAAGGGTTGTTTTTTTTGGACAATAATATAAGCCCCGAAGTGTGCAAAACGTACTCTAAAATGAAATCTATACTCTATTAAGCACACAAAAAAGATGAAGCACAAATATTGGATGAAATAATTTAAATGTAAGTATAAGGAACATTGATGTAATCAAATATTCAAGATTAGAGGGGTATTAAGTGTAAAAGTTTAAGAATATAAAATCATTGTAGTAAAAAAAGGTTTGTTTATTATTAAAAACATGATATTTAGTCATGTCCAACATTTTGCACTCCACATAATTTTTCTTATAATCTTATAGTCTAATATGTACACACCAGTATACATTTTTATTAATATAAAAAAAATATTAAAAAAATATTTGTATTTATAATTTTAATATTAATTACATCAATATTCGTTCAAATACTTAATTAAAATCTAACAAATCACTGATTTATTTACACACATTTTGGTAGCACAGTTATTATTATATTATAAACCCCGTACAAAAACAAAAAAACAATTAATGATTAGTTATCACAATTGTTTTTATCAAATCAACTTGAATAATTAACATGATATTTTGAGTTTCTATTTATTAAACCAATCTCAACTTAAATTCTTATTGTAAGGTAACTTATTTTAACAATAATTTTTTACAGTGTGATATTATATTAAATTATATTATATTATAGCCTATTATAAACATGTTAGCAATTAAAGCAGAGGACCTGACTTCATCAATCCACTATTTTTGGGAGATGTTTTAGAAATTAGCCAATGAAAAACCATTGGCTAGATTGACCAACAATCATAATACATGGCGGTTACAGTTCTTTTTCCCAATGATACTATTCAGTACTGAATAAAAATATGAAATAACATGACACATATGCAGACTGCCATCATGTCAGAAAATAAAGATGCTTTCTGTAAAAGCAGCTGCTTTAAGACACAGCCAATGTGAGACCTCAAAACCAGGCTGGATGACACACACAAGGGCATTCGTGGGGCATGATGTTCCCTCGACCATAAAGACGAGGAATCACATTTAATTTAAATCATTCAATATAATATTCAGTCTCTTCACCGGCAACAAATGCCGGCATGCTTTTATCCCGGTGAAGACTGCTGCATGATTTGAAAGCAAAATGCAACATTACTTGACCTTAAGCTTGACCTACTTATAATACACTGCAAGCAAACCAGGTTAATGCTGTGTGTCTGACAAAGAGAATGAGGCTGAAAGGGGAGATATAGAGATGTGCCTCAGCGCATGACAGGCAACGCCACTCAGATACAAGGCTTATTAAAACCTGCACAACGACTAATTCGATTTAGAAAATCCACTTCTTTGCAAAATTAATATAAGGTTAAAGGAATGCAATAAGAAGGCTCTGCTAGTTCAAGCTGGTTAGACCCAGTGACCCCTAATATAAGAAGCTATTTATCTGTGACACTTAAAGTGAAACATTAACTATCATTATTACATTATATAATGCGTATCAGTTCATTAATGTTCATGTTCATTCATATAGATGATATTGACCTTATTAGACTTTAGACAGAACTTCAAATCGAAACGATCACAAGTGGCATTTTGAATGTTTCTGATGTCACGTTATGACCAACTCGCCACTCATGATATCACTGCTGATGTAATCCTCTAACCAATCAAGCCTCTCCTACGCAACCAATGGTGTGTTCAAAAGGCTTGAATAGGAGATAGTTCAGACTCAAGCCGTGTATATTTAAGCACCCAGGCAAGTACCACAAGGCATTTGAGGACACATGCTGTTGCAATTTGTGCATTTGTGGAAACACGGACACAAAGCAGGATGCGTCTAAAGCAAAAACTTACTCAAGTTCACACAGTGGCCCCAAAATACATTTTGGACACTTACACCACACTTTTAAAAAGTATGAATGTTACTTAATTGTACAGTAATATGTCAAACAAAGTTTTATTTCATTTATTTGAAAGAAATGTATCACAAGCACACATTAAGCAAAAACATTTCACAATAATAAATGTGCTAATAAAAGTGTTTGGTTGATGTCTGGAAGAAGAAAAATACTAGGCCTACCTGTTGATTATTGGTCAACTGCAAGTTACCTTACCATATACACTGTAAATGTACACACACACACACACACACACACACGCACGCACGCACACACACACACACACACACAGCAACTTTATACTATATATTTAAGTGCGGTCAAATCGATTAATCACGATTAATCGCATCAAACAAAAAAACTTTTGTTTACATTATTTGTGCATACATTTTAATATATATATACACTAGCTATGTATATGTCTCTCTGTGTGTGTGTATACTGTATATATACACACACACACACACACACACACACGCACACACACACGCACACACAATATATATACACACAAATATAATAATAATAATATATAATTATATATATATTATATATATATAAAAATGTGTGTGTGTGTGTGTGTGTGTGTACACATGCAATTCCCTAAATACAATATATATAGGCCTAACTTATAATTTACAGTGAAAATGAGTAAAAGGACATTCAATCCCCTGCGTGACACATCCTATGATTATTATATTTTATATAAATACTTTCAGTAATGTACATAAGGGTGTTTCATGTTACATTTTCTGTTTTTTAGTTTATGTTTATTGCATTATTTGAGTGTCATCTGTGTTACTATGATGGTGTTTTGTCTTGGTGTGTATTCCAGTATAATAACCTGATTGTCACAGTATGTTTTCAGTGCATTTCTGGCAACCACAACTGACGTTTTTGTGGTCATATGTAACATGATATTTTTTTTTGCAGTGAATTAATGTGATGAACTACACTTTTGGTTATTATGCGAGGACACCTGTGTGAACTTGAGAGGAACTCACTGCATCTAAAAAGTATAGCCTACCTGTCGTTGTAATAATTATGAGGCTTGTTAACCACACTGTATGTATCCTAGGTCAGACAATGTGGTTGTTTCTCTCTTTCAAGCAAAGACAAAAAACACCCCAAATTTGCCTTTTTTCATTCTCCTTCTCACCATTGGAGACACAACAGAATGTTGTTCCTGTAGTGTGACCATCTGTGGGCACAGCAGTGAGGATTGTGCCTTTGACTCCAAACACACACTTAGTGAGGCGGAGTCGACGTTGTGTTTCGCTCTCACAGGGACATCTCACACACCGGGGAGTCCAGGTGGACTCATCAGTCTCCTACTGCTACATGAGACAGATACAGACAAGGGTGGAGAGGAACAAGGTCGAAAGATCGATGGAGATAAATAAAAAGGCAAAAGCAAAGGGAAAAGCCAAAAATCAGGTAGCAGCATCAAATATGCTAACGCCCTGTCCACCGGGGACAAATGGAACATCCATAGATACACATTCACCACACATGCAAATTTAAAGGGATATTTCACCAAAAAAAAAAAAAAAAAGGAAAATGATGTCATCACTTTCGTGTTGATCTTCCACGGAACACAATGTATATTTCTGAGAAACATCCTGGCTGTTTGTTTTACTTCTGTGCTATATTATAAGTCTTCTAAAACCCATGTGACAGCCTAATGTGAGGAACAGACTGAAATCATTGTTACAAAATCATTATTTGTTGATAATCTAATGGCAGCATATGATTTGAGAGCTAAATTTTCACTGCAAAATGACTGAAATTTGAGTCTGTTCCTCAAATAAATATGTAGGCCTAACATTGTTTCAGAAGATTTAAGTCTCAAGCATAAGTCATATGGACTTTTATAGGTTTTTTTTTTTTTTTTTTTTTTTTTGGAGCTTGACCGACCCAGTCCCCAATTCACTTCCATCATATAACATTCTTCAGGACATTTTCTTTTTGTGTTCCAAAGAAGAAAGTCGTACAGGTTTGTAATGCCATGGGGGTGAGTAAATGGTCATTTTACTTTTTGGACACAAGTCATACTCATTTTTAATACATTTATGCTGCTTTTATTGTCATTTTGGATCTTGACAGCTCCAGTCCCCATTCACTTCCCTTACATGGAAAATGTTCTTCAGATTTGTGTTCAGAACAAAGAAAGTCATACAGGTTTGTAATGACAAAGTGTTAAGTAATTTACAATTTAATATCCCTTTTTAAACATATGCATAGTACTGCATTTATTGTCCTCATTTTTTGTCGGCAGGCCAACTCAAGCGCGTTTGCTAAAATGCTTCCCAGAATGCTGTGTCGGCACTGATGTTAGGCAATGCCAAGTCCAACTCCTAATTTCTGACTTGCCCCCAAAACTGCGGTTATTTCTTTCTTATTCAACATCTTCCTCTCCTCCCTGCAAGAATTATTGCAGTATAACTGGTTCTTTCGGAGGCCACAACTCCAGTTTGCATTGGCTCAAACTATATAAACCATACACTGTAAAGTCATCAAGGCTTATCAGCTTTTATAAATGGCAAGCCAGTGGATGTCTGCCTTTTATCTTTAAGCACAGAGTTGTACCTTGATGACTGGTTTACAACTTTTCAACACATTTGCAATGGGGGGAAGCTGGAGATAAATGCAGAAAGGAATCTGAGAGGCATATATCTTCTTGCGCTCAGGTTGAGCGCAGTCGTGACGTTCGCTCTGGCATCTCTATAGTTGGACAACCATTATGTCATCTTTCCACGATCAGATTATATTTCCGCCACCATTTCCATTGTTGCTAAAGCCAGAGTTCACTGCGAGACCTTACAAACAAACCTTTGAAAAATGAATGTCATTTATTTCAGGGATGTGTTAATCTCTTAAATAGTTTTGTTTCAAATGACAACTAAATAAATATTAATCGCATAACAATATTATGAACATATTATGGGGGGGGTTAACCATTCCTTGAAATTAGCATTGAAAAGACTTTTAAAAAAGAAGAAGTTTTTATTAAATAAATTATATGATATAATATTTAATAATAAAAAAGGGGACATAACAGTATTTGGTGAGAAAAGCACAATGAAGATTCAAAGAAAGATATAACCATTAAAAATACAGCACTACAAGTGGTTTTAGAATTCAATTGTTTCCATATCATTGACCATTGAGTATATAATTGAACTAAATTAATGTGTTAAATTGACAACACTGAATAATTCATAAAAGAACTGGGTGTCTGATGAGCCACGCACATGTGCACAAGCGCACACATTCACACCACGGCTCTCTTATTTCTGTGGCTCTCAGCTGCCAGACAGAGTAACCCTACACTGAACATTGCCCCCTCGGCCTGCTTCCCTCTCCTTCCAAATGTCATATGTGAGACATCCTGCTCTCAGGGACAAAGAGGGGCATTCAGTTTCCAAGTGGGACTTAGCAACATCCAAACTTAGCTCCGGACTCGAGGAGAAAGAGGGCATGAGGGGGTTCTACCATGCAATGACAGGGCAGATAGGAGATCCCCCCCCCCAATGCTGACAGTAAAAATAGATGTACAATAAGTGTTTGAAAATATTTTTGTTTTCACCTTTGTGCTCCGTGGAGTTTGGAACATTCCACAACAACCGTGCCACCCAGAAGGCTGGATGTTCAGGCATCACATAGATCATATATGATGATGATGATGAAGGAGGAATAATTCAGCCAAAAATTACAATTCTGTCATCATTTACTCACCCACAAAAAAAACTATTTAATTTTAAATTAATATATAGATTTTATGGTGTCTTAAATACTCTTTAAATCATCCCTCTAAAATGTATTTAAATGGACCTGACATCTTTAAAGATGTCAATTGTATCTAACAAATCTTAATTCAGCTTTAAAAGGGCTAAATTAATAATCTAAAACATATATTAAACAATTATATTAAATATAAATACAAAGATAAAGATATAATATAAATACAAATGAATCCCTTTAAGGATTAAAATGATTATTTTTCTAATAAAATAATAATAATTTAAAAGCATAAACAATATATTTTTATAAATATTTTATATAATATATTTTATTATAATTTTTATAATGTAAAAATACATAACTATAAATTAAGCCCTAAAATAAATTAAGCCTTTTTAGATATAAATTAAGTCTTTAAAAACTTACATTGAGTTTTTTTTATTAAAAGGATAATAATGAAAAATGATAAATAATAATAATAATTAAACACATATAAACACAAATTAAGCCATTGTACAGCATTTGAACATACCACCTAAATAAAAATAAAAATAAATAAATAAATAAAAATAAAATAAAATACTGACAGTTATGTATTTTCAGTGAAATATTTAAAGCGAAGAATTAAACAACAAAATACTTATCTTTGATAAACTCCTGCCATGGATACTTGAAGGGTTGAATGAAATGTTTCACTGTAAGTCTTTGAGTTAACCCTAAATTAAAGAAATACAAAGAAGACTTGTAAAAACACTGTGAGCAACGCTCCACTACAAACAATAAATATTATAGACAAACAATAAATAAATTGTAAAAATGTAATTTTCATTGCGAATTACAAAGCTGTAACTTAAGCTGGTGTCTAGTTACGAAGTGAAAAGTGATTAGAGCAATTGTGCGTTTAACCCAGAATATCTCTTTAATGAATGTGCTTTCACTTTAGACAACTTTGTGTGTAGTAAAATGGAGCTGAAAAAACAGGGAAAGAAGGAAGATTTTGCTCAACATCTACTGTTCTTTGAAGACAACTCATTATTGTCCAGTGTTTATATTCATGTAGTACATGTACCTAGTAGACTTCAGCTAAATGAATGTGTGTTTTTGACCACAACATGGCAGCTCTGATGTTATCGCTCCAGCTCTCTAATGACTGCGCCTAATGATGGGTGGCAGAGGGAAAACTTTATTTTTCTCTTTTTTGCTATCATCCGGATATCCATGTTTCATAAAGATAGAGATGTGTGGCCTTTATGAAGACATAAATAGAATAAATGTTGATGGCACTGATATAAGGAAGCAGTTTCCAGCAGAAAAAAATAAAAGGTAATGACTTTTGATGACTGACTTTTTTCTCAATTTCTAAGTTTATATCTCACAATTTGGACCTTATTTCTTGCAATTGCGAGTTTATATCCTGTAATTCTAACTTTTTTTTTTTTTTTTAAAGCCTCAATTTTTTTAAGTTATGAAATTTAAAGTTTAAGTAAGCAGAACTAGCAGATTTGTATTTTGTACTTAAACATTTCAAGTATTTGAACAATAAAACAATTAAACAATTACAATGTATGAGTACACTAATTCATACAACAAATACAATTAACATTAATCTTGCACAAAAAAACCCCATTATATTACACCTAATTTACTCTCCCTTTCGAGTGCCATCGGCAAAGCATGCTGGGAAATAGACATCCCAGCTGTTTAAGTTAAACTTAAGTTCGTCTAAATTAAAAGAGATAATTTCATGAAACTCAAAACAATGAAACAGTTCAGTTTACTTAAAATACATCAGTTCTGTGAACTTGAAAGAAAAAAAAGTGCTAAATACTCATAAAAGTTAATTTGACTGAACTAATTTGATTACTTTAAGTCTGTTTAATTTAAGTTTTCCAACTCAAACAAATTAATTATTTTGAGCGTTAGGGTTCACATGGAATGTGTTGGAAAAGTGAAGTAAACTATAAAAAAAACACTCTTGGACACTTGTCCATGTGTACTTGCAGTATGAGGACGCAGAACAGATCCAATGTGAGGTTTGCCCTATAACATGACCTGACATTTTCATCATCTTAAGTGTGTAATAACTTTGTTAGTGGAGCTGGTGAGTGAGAGAGGAATGATGAAATAGCCTCACTATTTAAACGCAGGGTACTCGATTGCACAGGAAATCATCTTCTGAAATTACATCCACAGACGTGAGCGCATCAATCAAATCGGTTTCAGACTGTTTGGGGGCTCGTGCGTACAGGATGACACAAGCCGAGTGTTTAAAGGGGGAACAACGGAGGTACACATGGCAGATGCTGATTTTACCCTGCTGAGAGTGAAGGCAATGATACTCTGGGTTAATCGTGTGCGTCTTAGTAGAGCAGAGCTGTGACTCTGTGCAGAACAAGAGGTGACACAGGAAGTAGGTCTAATTTGATGTCATTAACTAAAGAACACACAGACCAGCAGAAGAAGATCATCCCAGGTAGATCAATCAGTGACAACATGACCGTTTCAGTCAACACAAAATCAAAATCTATCAAATATAATATATATATATATATATATACATATTATATATACATATATATATATATATATATATATATATATAAAATGATATAGATTTTTAGCATTATGATTATAATTTTATAATATAATAATAACAACTATGTATAATATATATATATATATTTTTTATAGTTTTGAACGGTCACAAAGGCTGCATTTATTTGATCAAAAATACAAAAACAATAATGTTGTGAAATACTATTATAATTTAGAATACATTTTCTATTTGCTTGTATTTTAAAATGTAATCTATTCCTGTGATGTCACTATTTATGTGACATCATTAGTGTCACATGATTCTTCAGAAATCATTCTAATATGCTGATTTGGTTCTCAAGAAACATTTTTATTATCAGTGGTTTAAGGGATAGTTCACCCAAAAAATTAAAAATTATCATCATATGATGTGTCATCATACGATATGATATGAGATATGTATGAGTTATTTTTCTTCTGTTGAACACAAAATAATATATTTTAAAGAATGTCACATTATGCCTTTTCTTTCACCTTCAAACTATTTAATACATCTTTGCAACAAAACAAAAAAAGTACAATTTGTTCCTATGATTCTTACTGACCCAAACTTTTGAACTGCAGTGATTGTTTTAGCAAACTCACATTTGTTCTTGCTCCATTTCACAATTTGGAGGGGAAATGGCTTGCAAACAGCTACCAACCTACTTTATATTCAAAAACCAGCTGTACAGAGCCTCAAGTGAATGTGCATCTACGTGTGCTTGCATGTGTCCTACCCAATAATATACATTCAAATTAAGTGAAGCTTAAATATGACCATCAGCTTTGTCCGACGCCTGCGGTGCAACGCCGCACCGATACGACGGTGTCTCAGGTGTTGAAATCAAGCAGAGACATCATGTGTGCATTCACACATTAGCTAGATAGGAGACCCAGTCCAGATCACCATTTCTCTACTAATAAGACTTAGTGGAGGACATGACATGAGCATAGCCTATAACAATATGCAAATGGTGTCAGCAAAAGATGATGGGAGATCATTTATGAACAAATGGAGGTTTTTAAAGGGAGACTACCATACGTATCTGTCATTATAGCTCTATTTTTTCTAGTGACAATGACAAACACTCTTAACAAACAGCAACAATAATTACACCTGCTGCAAGAACGATGACAAAGTCCTGATTTGTCATTTGTCCCTTTTAGAGGTGAGCTACATGAGGACAGAAAGGTAGTGACTTTAAGGAAAGGATGAGTCATGCTTTGAGCTCTATTTAGCGTCACCGGGAAATAGAACGGATCCTTGGAGGTGTAAAATGTTAGCGTAGGATCTTACATTCAGTAATGTAAAACACTCCTCCAGAAACGAACCGTCGTTTAAGAGCATGTCTAACAGCATGAGCATTGGCGAGTGTGTTACAATGAGCGCGTGTCTGTGCGAGCGCCTTTGAGCTTACATGTATATCACCAAGTGTGCTTGAGTGTGTGACTCTGTAACTAGAGCCACGCGGGTGTATTAAAGAGATTGTTGGGGCCAACCTGCACTGAGCCAGAGCCGACATGAAATATTCACAACGCCGCATGCACGCACACACACAAAGCTAAAAACATGCCAAGGCAGATGGTGTGACATTCGAAGAGCACAATCCAGCAGCCTATCAATAGGATACAGAGAACATTTTGTAGAGAGGAGCGTGATGGGTAATAAACACTTTGCTCCCAGAGAGGGGCTGGGTTACAGCGCCACCTTGTGGTGCTTTTGCCACGACCATATGTTTGGGCATGTGGTTACTGATTGTTGACCTCTAATACACATGGACAGATGGACGCAGCGCCAGACCAAAACAGAGCCTGGGGAGACGAGATAGGTTTGTACCTTGGCTTCAAAGGCATCAAATGGATTTATATCATACAAGAGTGAGAATTTAAAACTCATCTAGTCAAGCCTTGCCTTTACTGCTGCTGTCTGCGTCCAGCCGGGATCAGAGGAAGAGAAGAGTATTGATTTTACCTTCAGTTAACAAAATGGTTTTCCCAAGCTGACTTAATAGGCTACAAGGTCTAGCGTAAAAAAGTAGGGACGGTCTTGGCTGGAAAGCAGAAAAATCGAGGAGCCTGGGATGCCAAAATTGCCCGCTGTCATACATGGTTTGCCTCAGAGTGCCTTTCATTCATTTGATACATTGTTCACTCACTCATCTTCACGTCTGAATTGGCCACGCTCTACAAACTCGGCAACGGAGCTCAGACAAGCGTTACTCTCGTTTGCAGGTACTTCTGAACACATAAACCTTGAAAAAAGGGGGGAAATAAATGTGCCTGTGAAAATTTTATACATGTCACAAGGGGTGGTTGATTATGATTTCACTTTTCTAACTTTAGTTAGTGTGTAATGTTGCCGTTTGAGCATAAATAACATCTGAAAAGTTACGATGCTCAGAGTTCAAAGCAAAGGAAGATTGCTTTTGCAGAAATCTTTTTTTAACGACTAAAACAAAGGTTAGTGACACCACCAACCCTAAAATTTACATAAACCCCGCCCCCGGGAACACAATTTATAGATTATCATGATAGAATATGCTAATCAATGACTAGAATTACTCTACATCAGCTACATAAATTCATCAACTAACCATTCAGAAATGTCCTGTTGCATTCTCCATGTTGTCACTTCTTCTTGAGTCTCTCCATCATTGTCTGACTCTGGTTTGACCATAAAAGGGCTAAAAGTTTTTGACATTTTCTGTGCATGTCTGTGTGAGGCAAAAGGACATGAGCTCTTGAAGCTCCGCCCCCGTGCCGGGAGCAGCAGCTCATTTGCATTTAAAGGGACAGAGAGAAAACGGTGTGTTTTTGCTCACCCTCAAAAAGTGACAATTTTAACATGCTATATAAAAATATCTGTGGGGTATTTTGAGCTAAAACTTCACATACACACTCTGGGGACATCAGAGACTTATTTTACATCTTGTGAAAAGGGCATTATACCACCCCTTTACAAATATTTGTATGGTAATAAATAATAAATAATTAATTTTAGTAATCATTATGTCAATTATTTATTTAATTAATTTGATCTCACTGCATAAATAAGGAAAATATGCAATTGTATAAAATTAAATTGTACGCTAAATATTGTATGTATGGCTTATTTGCAGACAGCTATCCAAATGATCAAAACACGATAATAAAGCCTTAGGAAAGTCACAAAATGATCAATAAGGTCAAACTAAACCACGCATTTATTGATAAAGATATTTGTTGTTGGGGATTTTCTTTATCGATTTCATTGATTGTTGCTGCTCTAGGAGTTGTCCTGATATTGTGCAAGTGTAAGTGTATTTGAGCCAGGCATCCTCCCGGATTGACCCCGCAGGACTGCTGCTGGCAGGAGAATTGCTGTACTTGTAGTTGGATCTAACCTGAAGAGACACTGTATTCTCTCTATACGAGAAATGCAATGGCCACCTTTGTCATCCAGAGCCTTTCAAGCCTAAGTGAATACTGCCTGCAGCCTTCAAATGTGCGTGTTTGTGTCCTTTGAGCAATGTAAGAGATGTGGGGAATGTGAAAGCACAACAAGTTGCATGTCACTAAGATGGCCTAACCGGTCTGGACCAGCATGACTGGATTACGTCATCATCCAGGGAGTTTGTGTGTGTGTGTGTGTGTGCAGTATCAGTGAGAAAATCCCATTTTGATTTGAAATGCTCCATTGTATAATCCTTTGAGTCTGTGAGGAAAGGATGACAGAATGGAGGAATAGCGAATGATAGAGAGAAAGCGTTGATGTCAATGAGAGAAAATCATACCTTCGTCTTAGAATCCGTTCAGTGAGTGTATTTACATGCACAATCTTACACCAATTATGCTTAATAATTATGCAGCAACATCTATCAGGATTCCCACACCTTCGGAATGTTGGATTTCCACGACTTTTTTTAAAAGTGTTTTGTAATCATTTTAAAGAGACTTTTTTTAGTCTCACAATTTCCATGATTTTCCTGTTAAGATTTACATGTATCTATCTATCTATCTATCTATCTATCTATCTATCTATCTATCTATCTATCTATCTATCTATCTATCTATCTATCTATCTATCTATCTATCTATCTATCTATCTATCTATCTATCTATCTATCTATCTATCACAGATAACTTTATATTCACTATCAAATCTTCCATGTTTTTTCCATAATTAAATAGTTTAAAAATATTTAAGATATGTAATATAAGACTGTAGGCTGTTTTAATTAATGGCAAAAGGTCATAAAAAGTAATTATTGCTGGATTTCACAATATTTCACCATCTTTACGGTCTGACGTAAGAAAAAACATCTTTCAAAATCTCATGCGAAAATCATTGTTTTTTGATAGTTGTCAGTGCATGTTTTTTTTTTATGTACACGTAAACACATTCAGTCAGTGATGAGATTAATCAATAACTGCACTGATCAAAACATGGATTTAGACACGACCCCCCTGGAAAGAACCTGACTAGGTCTGCTGTGGTCTCACTCTGATGTGCAGACGGCAGGGGGCCAGGTAGGATTCTCATTAGAATAGCATTAGGGGGCAGGGTTGCAGATATAGTTTAATGAGAGTGATATTACTACTCGATCCCACCACACCCCTCCCTTTCCCGGATATATAACGTCTGCTGTTCCATTTCCATCCCTCCAGAAGAACCTGTATTTTCAGTCAGGCATTCCCTGGATGACTTTGAATGAGGGTGCGAGGACTGATAGCACTTCTCACCTTGGATGATCTTTCATGCTTTCATGCAACGTGCAGGATGAGACACGATCCACAATCAAGGGGCTCACGGCGTTACACATACTCACATTTGAGGCAAGGGTGTGAAAGCACTCTCTCATAGAAAAGGGCAACCTCTTGACGCATAGGAAAACAGAAGGATCAGAGGGATCAGACTGGATAGAAACAGCAATTCATAGGGGATTCTATACATTAAGGATTCTAAAATGCTGTACCATCAAATAAAAAACGTAATAAATATTTGCCTTACACCTTCAGTACATGCGAGTATACACCATTTTAGGGGACGTTTACACAACATATATAGGCCTACGACACACGGCATAACAAAATGCATTTTGGCCGTTTATTTACACGACACCGGCGTTTTGGAGGCTTGAAAACACAAACACAAAGTGCAAGTTTTTGAAACCGATACCATTATCATCTCGTGTAAACTACAAAAACGCAAATTTCTAAAAACGGTGACGTAATGCGCATGCGTATTACGTGTTCATAGTCTATAGGCGCGTAGTGTTTCTTTAAAAAGTGACATCGCCAACTACTGGCCTGACATGCATAGCGTTTTTAATCGTTTTTGTGAATCCGTGTGAACGGGATCGTTTTGACAACATTGTCGTTTGTACACGAAAAACACAAATGGAAAAAAAGTTTCTGTTTTTAGTAGATTGTTGTCGTGTAAATGTACCCTTATTCATTATTTTCTAAAACGTTTGTAAAAACTTTTTTTACAAGTACATGAATAAAAAGTTTTTTTAGTTTATAGTTGTTATTTTGTAACTAATAATAAACTAACATAATTATGAATATTTAAATCCATAAATATTGTTTTTGTAGGATCAACGCACATTTTACCAGAACTAACCTCACCTTTTTTGAAAGATAGCTACTAAATAAGCTGACAACTCTAAAGTAAGAAAACTGCTTAAGAATAAAGCAATAAGCCACACAAAGGCCAAGGGGTGTTCTTATGCATTTTCAATGGAACACATGGCTCAACATTCTCCTCCAGGTTTTAAGACTATAGAAGACAAAAACAAAATTAAAACATCTCTCAGGGTCCACCATGCGACAAGGATTCACAATGCATTAGTGCAATGGAAAGCACCGGTGTGGAAATGTGAGACCCCAGTGGCTCTAGTCTAAGATTTTCCTGCACGCAACAGGCGTATTGTATTTTTAGGGCAGATGGGACACCTGTTAGTTGAGGACATTAAGGGTAAAAGATGCCCCCTGGAGGCTGGAACGTGATGAAAAGGAAAACACTCTTGAGAAAGAGAGAGAGAGGGGAGCAGAATAAGAGCGAGAGAAATCTGCTTCAGAGTTTTTCAGTGCATGGAGTGTCCTTGATGCCGCTCAATCGCCAGGCTAGTTATGAGAGTAAATGCGTAAATGTCCTCAGAGACACGGTGCTCTGCCGTCAGAGAGAGGTGGCTATTTTCAAATGCCAAAAATAATACATCCCTCGAGGTATATGAATTGGCACGATTGATGTAAGAAAAACATTCAATCTATTTCATTAACATACTGAGCTGCCCAGCACAAAAATCTGAAAGTGGCATCTGATAACTCAAATTTAGCACATGGCAGTTTTTTAGTGATGCATAATGCACTTTAAAATGCAAATATGAAAATATGCAAAAAAATGTTTTATCTAAAACTGGAAATAAAGTTTTAGTATTTACAAATATTAAAAACAAAGAAAAATTATAGTGTAAAATGAATTTCTGGGATATTTCTGGAATACTAATTGACAGGAAATCAACACCTCAGCCTGGATTTCAATTGTCTTACAAACTAAAGAAGAAGAAAAACAACATAAAAGGCTGCCAGTCTAGTTATATAATTTTGCAAATAAAAAGAACAATAAAAACAAAATTGGAGTCATGAAAAGCAATTCTAATTCTGGTTTCTCATCCAATAGTGCACACAGGGCCTGTTCAGATGAGAGCATGTGTTTGAATACACCTGCCACAAATTTACATATTTCTCTTTTTAATAATTATAAGAGACACTCATAGCAGAGATAATACAAAACTGACCGGCAGAGACTCTCATGACAGTCATTCATTACAAATAAAACAGAGGTGGTCACATAGCACAGAATATATGATTTATAGGACCTTTGAGGTCAATAGATGATGATAATAATAATAATAATAAAGCACATTAAATTAATCAAATGCAGCTCAAAGTGCTGCACACATAAAAATATTTTAAACCAATAAATACATTTGAAAGGGTGTCTTGACTAGTAAAACATCATAATTAAGGTTATGACGCAATTATGACTTATCATTTTTTTGTAATTGCAACTTTATGTCACATGTGTTATGATATATACTGGATCTCGGTGTGGGCATACACTGTGAAACAATCAATAAGTTATGACAACATACGTTTTTATATTTATTTAACTTTTTTTACAACTTTTTAAGTTACTTTTTTTTACAAGATTCCAAAAATTTAAGTTGACTCAAACATCCAAGTTGATTGTACTTAAAAATTTGACGCAGCAACTTTTTTACAATGTACAGTAATTTGACAATGTGTTTTTTTGTACTATTAATTATTTAATAGTTTTATTATAAATGCGGAAATGGGAATGTATTAAATATGGGGGGGGGGGGGGGGGGCTGGCTGTGCGACATTTCTATCTGCGCACAGAGAGAGAGAGAGAGAGAGAGAGAGAGAGAGAGAGAGGGGGGGGGGGGGGGGTGTTAATAAAAGCAGAACTTTGATTAACCTTGTGCCTGAAACTCTTTTCTCTACCCAACAATTCTTCACATGCAATTCACCAATGTGAAAAGAAGGCAAAATCTGCTAATGCCAGTGTGGTGAGGCAGAAAAGCGTCAAAGGAGGCCATTTACTGCGGGGTTTGCAGATGTGAGAAATGGCAGCTTTGAGGTGGGTGGGAGTGAACCGCTCTGTCCTTGTCTCTCTCTTTCTCTCCGCATCGACCTCTTTTCCATCTTGTATAGCTGCTGCTAAAACTCACAAGCCAGTATTGACAGAAGCCAATTACTCCTCACTTCACCTGCTGCAAACAGGATGAAATAGCAGTGGCATACAGCATCTGCGTACACAAAGACATCTCCACATTTCCCTTCTCCTACATATCAAAACAAATTGATTAACAATAAAGATTCACTGAGCGCTCGACAATAGTCTGAAGCCTTGCAATGTCACAACCTACCAAAGGGTGATGGTCAGTTTAACTGAAGAGGCACAAACCAATTCATACCAAGGCGGGAATATGTATATGCATATGTATGTGGGTGTGTAAAAGCCTTTCATTATTGTAACTAGAAATAAAATCTGATTTTTCTCATTTCTAAAAAGCAATTGAACATTTCCTCAGACTCAAATGGTGTCTGGACCTGCATTAACCTTTTTTTTAAAATACATATCTCCCCTGAGGGTGCTGGATAATCCATCTTAAATCCAGATCCAGATTAAGGTTACTGGTGTGGAGTGACCGATTGCTCTCTGATCCCAACTTTACTTCATCTAAGGAAACGAATGAACAGACGACAATGATGTCAAAATCATCCCCTTTCACACAGATCCACGAAAATGACAAAAAAAAGCTGTATTATGCTGCCAGGCCAGTAGTTGGCGATGACACTTTGCAACAAAACACTATGAGCCTATAGACTGAAAACGTAATAAACATACGCATGACGTCATCGGTTTTAGGAATTCACGTTTTTGAAAAATTTTTTGCGTTTTTAATGAAAGCGGTGTCATGTAAACACCCCTTAGTCTGATGGAGATCATTTCTATTAATAGATATTATGCATACAGCAGTGGAGTGATATGGAATGATGGAGTAATATAATAAAGGTAACATGTACATTTTATTCATGCTGATGTGTATGGACGCTTATTTCCGCCACGGAATAAAAACAAAAAAACGGTGTACAACAAGTTTATTTCTCACAATTCATACTTGCTATGAATACTTTCTATAACTGCAGAATTGCTAGAATTGTTATAAACTCAAAATTGCAATAAAAAAGTCAGAATTGTGAGATATAAATAAACTATATAGAAAAAGATATATAAAAAACAAAGTCGCAGTTAAAATATGATGGATGGATGGATGGATGGATGGATGGATGGATGGATGGATGGATGGATGGATGGATGGATGGATGGATGGATGGATGGATGGATGGATGGATGGATGGATGGATGGATGGATGGATGGATGGATGGATGGATGGATGGATGGATGGATGGATGGATGGATGGATGGACATTTTTAATTGATGCAGCAAAATCTTACATTTCAAGTTGGATGTGATAAAAATGTAATAAAGTCTTTAAAAGTAGTATAATATGCTTTAATTGCAACCAGCAGTCTAATAAGCTTGATGATGTGAACCAAGAAGAAAAAAGCTCAACTTAAAAAACAAACAAATATAGCATCTCATTTTACAAATGAGATGGAAGGAAGGAGGCAAAGCAGCGCTCCACATGAGACGAGAGTGCAAGTGCGTTCACATCCCTGTCTCAGCACACTCTCCTTGTCTGCAGTTCCGGTCGCCATGGAAACCGTTCCCAAGGCTCTGAAATGTCCCCGAATGGAAAGAGAACAGTAGGGAGGGACAGAAAAAAAAGAAAAAAAAGTCTTATGCACATCACCAAGACAGATCCCAGAAACCAGAGGAAAAAAAACATAGAAGGTCACAGAAACACACACATTCAGGGATTCATATTGCATTATTTGACAAATGACTGCAGCTTTTAAATAGCCCAGTGGACAAGGACAGGCTTGATCATTTCAGGGTCGCTGTATACGTCAGTTAAGACGACCACTAAACTTGAGATGTAGAATTAATAATATTGAGTAGGAGTAATCATCCGAGAGATCTGAAGCCTGACTGGTGTCTGACTGACGCACACTGGCTTCAGTTTGCCAACGCTGTGTGTGCTGTGGGCCGGAGCTGCGCATTGGGTAATTACAGAGAGGTTAACGAGACTGACTTCTCTAACGAGATATGAATCACACCGCACACGGAGACTACGAGGTCTGTGATGCGGCTATTTATACTTTATTTTCCTTTCAAAATGAACATTAGACAAACACCGCCAGTTTGTCCATTCTAAGGCCGTGATCTCGAAAACTTTGACATTTCTCCTAATTCTCAGTCACGGCGCATTTAGAGCACGAATGAAAAAGGCTATTTATTTTTGACATTTACATTTATATTTATTTATTTAGCGGACTCTTTAATTCAAAGCAACGTTTAAACGAGGAACGCTGCAACACGAGTGAGATCATCCTAATGAAATTGAATCATAGAAGTGCTGAAAAGAAATGGGTATATTCAACCCAAATACTAATCTCACATTTAAATCAAATAAATGTGAATACAACTAAAAAGGAATAAATTAATAAATAATAAACTAAACTACTAATTACATTATAAAATTAAAGATTGCAATAGTGATTGTGTTTGCATCATTATCCAACAAAGGCCAAAATAAACGCAGAACCCCATGACATCTCTCTACTTCTTGCACTGAAAATCAAGTAAATCCTGAAGTTGCCCATCCTAAATTCCATGACTGTTCCAAAATGTGCCAAAATACAGGGAGGTACCATAGAGCCACGTCATGAACACACATCACAGATCCACCTGGTTTGACCTGATCAAGCTACTGTCTGTCTCTCAACAAAGTGCCGTTTTTAGACCTTCCATGCCAGCATCCCTCTCATTCTGCCTGACGGAAACTCCTACGAGTGTGCGATGGGATGATTCTGGGAAGACTACGGTTGATTCCCCCCCCCCCTGTAGCAATAGTGTTTGGATCACATTAGTGTGTTTATAAGGTGTTGGAGTCAAGTGCGACTTCTCACTCGGATTATGAATGTTATGACGAGAGCGTCTTGGATTTCACACAGTATTACATAATAATACTAATAGGAGGTACATTCATAGACTTGAAATATACAACACCAACCAAAGGTGGGAGAATATCAGATTGGAGGACACCATTGACGTAATTAACAATGATTTATAAAAATAAAAAAAATTGCTGCTTCTTTAGTTCAAGTTTCAGGCTGGTCTGTACACACTTGCACAAGAAGGTCCTCTTATTTCATTTCTGGTGTATACACGTCTGATTTTATCAACAGAGCAGTGTCTTCTGCTGAACAGTAGGACCGTTGTCTGAGCTCTTTCTACTCTTTCAAAAGGCTTTAAGCGATTGCATGACAGGCACATTCCAGGTTTGGGTGGGACAGGCTATACACGACACAAGGATAAATCAATGAGAGTGATGTGATGGGTGCATGCAATGACATGTGTGCAAAAATCTAGATTTTGACGCATTTTTGTCATTTGCTAGATTTTTTCGGCTATGAAACAGCCACATTTAAAAGGAATAGTTCACCCAAAAATGAAAATTCTGATGTGTCATCACAAACACGTTGTTTATTTTTTTTCTCTCTCTGAGCTGCCAAGCTCCTTAAAGCACAAAAAAACAACACTGTAAAGGTATTGTCCTTACAACTTCTGCACTATTTTAAAGTCTTGCAATAGCTTTGTATAAGACTGAAATTAAATAATTTAGGATGCAGTTACACTACCGTCCAAAAGTTAAGATGGTCCGATTTTTTTATGTTTTTGAAAGAAATTTCATATGCTCACCATGATTGCTCAGCAATTTATTTGATTGAAAAATTATTTTTACATTTTGTGTTTTATATATATAAAAATTGTGTTACATATATATAAATTAATATTTTATTCATTTATTTATGGGATTGCAAAGCTTAATTTTCAGCATCATTACTCCCGTCTTCAGGGTCACATGATTCTTCTGATGTTGATTTGCTACTCAATACATATATTTTTATTTTCTTTCTTAACTATGAAAACTAAATCATGATAATATTTATCTTAATATTTTGTTAAAACTGTAAAAAAAACACACAAAGAAAACAGGGCTATTTGAGGAATAGAAGGTTCAAAAGAACAGCATTTATTTGAATAAAACAAAATATTTTGCAATGTTATGTCTTTACTGTCACTTTTAATTATTTAATGCATACTTTCTGAATAAATATATTTTTATATATATATATATATATATATATATATATATATATATATATATACACATATATATTCAGAAAAATATTCAGAAAATAATTTTGGCTCTTTTCCTCACATAAATCCATCATATGAAAACAAATCAAATAGTGCTTTTTAAAGCTTGACATCATTGTATGCAAACAAGCAACATTAAATTAATTAGGGTTGTTCTAATGAAACAAAAATAACTGAGTAAATAATGGCAAAGTTTTTATTTTGGTGTGAACTACACCTTTCATTTAAAGGGGGGGTAAAATACTTAGTTTCAGTCAATCTCATGTTAATCTTGAGTACCTATAGAGTAATAGTGCGTCCTTCATATCTCCAAAAAGTCTTTAGTTTCATCATATTTATAAAATAAAAATACAGCTTTCCGATTCTATCCGGAAAAAGCCGAGGTCCTTGATTCTGGGCGTGGGCGGAGCTATAGAGTCAAGCGGGAGCATCCACAACATACAAACTGCATCCACTGTTCCAGTAACACTGGGTTCTTTGGGAAGCTGAACAAGGTAAACTTTCCCTCACATCCCAAAACACACTTTTTTGGAGACATTCTTGACATCAACCATTCCTATTTAGCGCTGCTGCTGATGATGATTTCCGGTAGTAGCGCGTCGATGAGCGCGGTCTTTCTCTCCTCTGGTCGACGTGTGCGTGAACGCGCTTTTCCGAGAGCAATGCTCATATAAGGAGTTCCACTCTGGTCTACGTCATTAGATCTACGATAGAAAAAAACCAGCCGAAACGTGTTGCAACCCGGAAGTATGATTTTCAGCACAGAAATTCTCTGTTATTCGTTCAAAATAACTTTTCAAACTTTGGCCATTATTAGCATGAGAATCCATCTCTTTAACACTGTAAACAACTCTGAATATATGAAACACCATTGTACCCCCCCTTTAAGGGAGAGTGCAGAGAGTTGTGAGTTGGTTTAGTGGGTCAGTTCCTCTCTGCATTTGTGCTCTCAGATGTTTTACAGGTGAACTGTAGCAGGTTTTTGCTTCTGCGTCCTTGACACAGTTAGCGACCGCTTCAGTGTCCGATTCCTCCTTGCCAAACTGTCTCCTTGATGATGACGGAGCAGGGGCCAATCGCGTTTCTACCACCTCGTCTCTTGGGTGGCGAGAGATGAAATGGAGAATGCAGGAAGATATAAGTTGAGGGAGCACTTTGGAGTTTAGGGGGACCGAAATAGATGTGACACACAACAGCTCTGCAACTGCCCAGACTAATGAGGCGAGGTTGAAGGAGAGGGATGCTCCCGGAGGTGCACACGCTCACGTCAAAGCCCCTGCCCCCCTCACCCGTGGCCTATTTCCGGTACAGAAATTCATTAAAATGGCCCCAGCGAGCAGGCTTTAGGGCCTCAACTGGGTCAAGGCAAAATAGTAAGCTCAAAGCATTCAACTCAATATCAATTTGTCATTTGACAGATTAGTCATTTTTCACACCTGCATCTCAGAGAAGAAACCACAGACCATCAACAACACACATGGTTGACCATTAATGTTTGGTTCCCACACGCTCCGCACCTATTCTCTGGTATATCAGTGATACTTAAATACATCTACACTACCAGTCAAACGTTTAGAATATTTATAAAATTATTCATGTTTTCGAAAGAAGTCTCTTATGCTCACCAAGGCTGTGTTTATTTGATGAAAAATACAGTACAAAAACATACAATTTAGAATAACGGTTTTGTATTTGCTTGTACTTTAAAATGTAATGTAGTCATGCGATGGCAAAGCTGAATTTTCAGCATCAGTCTTCAGTGTCACATGATACAAAAGAAATTAGCTGCTTTGATGCTCATTTCTTATTGTCATCAATGATAAAAAAAAAAAACAGTTGTGCTGCTTAAATCCATATTAGTTGGGGAAACCATGATACACTACCATTCAAAAGTTTGGGCGAAAGTAAGATAAAAAATATATACTTTTATTCAACAAGGATTCATTAAATTGATCAAAAGTGACAGTAAAGAAAACTGTATAATGTAAAAAAAATAAATAAAAAAAATCTAATTCTAATAAATTCTGTTCTGAAAATGTTTTGAAATGTTTTCAACGTTGACAATAATTGGAACCATTATTAATAATTGAGCACCAAATCAGCATATTAGAATGATTTCTGAAGGATCATGTTACACAGAAGACTGGAGTAATGATCCTGAAAATTCAGCTTTACCATCACAGGAATAAAATACATTTTTAAATATATTTAGATAGAAAACAGCTATAACACTTGGGAAGAAATAATAAGAGTTGCATGCTAGAATGCTATTCTAATTCAGTCAATGTCAAAATCTTGCAAGGCATCAGATAATAAATGTAAGATAGATACTTCAGATTACTGTGCATATTGTGGAAATGTAATAATGATATAATGTTTATTGAACAATGCAAATTTAACACAACGGTTGTTAGCGGAGTCATCGCACGTCACAACATAGTTTAAATGAGTAGTGTGAAGTTATTAGGAGGTTGAAAAGTACAGCAGGAAGAAACCAAGCAGCAGTTTTGCTTCTATCAAGTCTGATCAAACTTACAAGGACATGACTGCACGACATTTGTGTGACCTTTTCTTTCGGCTGAACAGAGTCCACTCCGTGGGTGTGTCCAACCACAACGCCACAGGCACCTGTCTCTGTGAAGGTCAAAGTGCTGTTTTTATACGTCTATAGACATGCATGTTTTATAAATATCGGGCATTCTCTCAGCAATATTTTAACTCATTTCAAATTCAATTAAGAAATTCAATACCCAGTTTCAACAATGGGAATTCAGTTTGAGTGTTAATTATGTATCAATTCAACCTTAATTTAGCAAATTAGTTAAATGAATCTACTCTGCCATTTAAAGAAACTGCAGAAAATGAAATGGAGTACAAACTGCTTAAGAATAGTGTTGCATTTTAAATACAACGAGCAAACAGCCTTTTTTTGCACAAAAATAAAGAAAAGCAAACAAATTGCTTTCAATGGCTTTACCTTTATATTCTTGAACTGAACTGGTGCTTTGCCTATAAGGCCAAAAGGCTGGTCCATTCATCCATCACCAAACAGCTTTTCCAAGTTTTTCCATGCTTTGTCCATAGCATACGATAAACGCATAACCTGAGGCGAGAAATATAAGGTTGGAAAACAGACAGTAAAACAGTGTGATTATAAACATCTGATTTAGTCAAGCAATAAACAGCAGGTGATCACAGCCTTGCTTGACTAGTTGATATTGAGTAACTTACATACATACATATATATATACACACACACACACACACACACACACACACATTTCAGTTCGCTGTTCTTTTGTTTGAAATATTTTTCATTGCAAAAATCTTTTGCATATTTTAATATTTTAGGTCATTGGGCTTTCTGAGATTATAAGCTATTGAATGTAAATCCCCCTTTTCTTACAAAATAAAAAAAACATGTAATTGAAAGCTAAAAATCTTTATAAACCCACAGTTTGATGTGAAGGGAATGGACTGGACTGGAATCACATTAAGGAAAGATAACAGATAATGACCTATTTAGTTTAGATTTAGCTTAAAATCTCATGAAACCCAGACCAGCATGAATTACCTACAACCTTAAGTGTACCATTTACTAAAATCTATAGATTAGAGATATGGCCTAAATGGGTGAGCCTGCTCCTTCAAGTAGAAGCTTATCCTGGTAACTTTTCTTGCCTGTCTAAAAGGGGAGAAAATGTGCATGATGGATGAGCGAGGGACAGGCCCTCCCATGAGGCCAGGCTGGTGACTAATCAATAGGCTGGCAGAGCGGCCTGGCTGCAGGGCTCCATATCAATCATAATGCACAAGCCTTGTATTCTCATCGACAGCACACAGTGGGCCAGGGACGAGTTGTTTCTTCTATTACTCTTGGCAGATGGACCACGGGGCAACTGAGCTGACACATAGCATTGCCAGAGTGGGAGAAACACTCATCATAAAAAGAGAAGTCGAAACCTAAAGTTTGGCTTATTAAAGTAAAGTGGGAGTTGAGATACATAAAGTTACTGAAAGGTCCTGATTGAACGATACACAATCCTGGCTTTATCTCCCTCTCTGTGAAACCAGGCCATGGAGAAATAGACTGGCTTTACCTTGTTTGAGTTCCTTCTTTTGTGGTTTGTGTCCTCAGTGTAATTTGAGAGGTTTTTCCCTGTCCTGCTTTCCTCCATTGCTTCATGGCCCTCACAAACAGATGCCATGCACTATTCTAAATGTGGCACTAGGATTATCATCAACACATTGCTCTTGTCAGCCTTCCTAGAGTTCCGGTGGTGGGACTTACTCTACTGTGGCAATTTAGGGCCACCTTGTGGTGTAAGCCAGTTAGGCAGGTGCACCTGTTTGCCACATGGTTTATAACAAATAATAAAAAACGCCCTGTGCGGTGAGGAAAAGGAACAAAGTGTTCCTGTGCTCAAAACAATCATGTAGAGTCAGTTAACAGAAGAGCTGATCCACAGCTTGTTTACGTTTCATTTGAGGAACTGCTGTGTGCACATATTTAAAACCCAAATATTGCAATCGTGTATTTATAAAGAACTTTGTTCAAGAATAGGCTAACCTGATTTACCCCCTATGGATCCGAAAATGAGCTTGATACATTAATAGATTTCAGTCCATGCTCATTTTCAAACATATTCAAGGCGCCTTTCCTTTATTCCAAATGTGCTCTTTTTGGATGTAGACTTGTGCAGTAATTTGTGTAAACTGAATACAACCACGTCATATTACGAACACATGAATATCCTCAACTCAGGAGGTTACATTAATCCCTATGTTGTATACTTATATATTTTTGCAGTTGATTTAAGGTTTTATTGTTATGGTAGATCATTGTCATAACAGAGTTATCTGTATACAGAAAATATTGGCAAACTTTACACTAAAAACAGATTTTGGTTGTATTATTTCAATAGGCTATTTTAAAGTCCAAGTGGTGAAAAACAATCTTGTATCATTGTGTATGCCTATGTGGTGCTTTTAATATGAACACCAACCATATGCAGATTCATAACATCATTGCCGAGTATTCTCTCCTTCAAACTGCTGTGTGATCTTACGAGTGGATCTATGAGCTGGTGTGAGTGGGGGGCGGGGCAATTTGCATATTCACAGAACCATGTATACTGAGGCATGGGTGGTTACATTCAAGGTATTTTAAGGCATGAAGGTTGGGGGAGTGAATTAACGTTTAAATGTGTAATTTTGGTACTCAAAGAGATTTAAGGGATAAAATTGACTAAGGTAGACTTTAACATTACACGATTAGCCCCATTGATTTCAACCCCGCCTACACGGTGTAAATGTAGAACTAAATTAAGAGGAACAAAAAGGTTATTGAAGCTTAATTCTGACCCAATTACACTAGAAATTGACTCACATTTCACAAACATGCATGTTATATTCTCACCTTAAGATTATCCATTCGCTCCAGCAGTAGTCCATGGGCCCCAATTGTGCAAGACAACATTCAAAAGACCCCACACGTCAAATATTAAAACTGGCACAATTTAACTTAAAAAACAAATTCATTTTGTGGTTACGTAAACTATGCTGATTAGAGTGGTGGAGACAGAGGGAACAACATGTTCTACACATTTTTGCCTGTTTAATATTTAGTCTCGAGTACTCTGGCAGAACCCTCGCTGAAAACCAGTTCTAAATGCATTTTAGGTCCATGAAAACCTGGTCACACACCACCATTAGGCCTTTGTGTGCTAACATTTTAATACAACTAAAACCTTTATGGAAATGACAGATTGCTATACAGGCAATACCGATGTCGTTAGGCATATGTGCATGCAGTCTCTGCATTTATGCTCATTTTCCTGTCCCATATATTTGAATGAAACTCATACAATGTATAATAAACAAGAAACAAAATCAACATGAAAGTCAAATGTGTGTTTTAATAGTTAATACAATCGATATTTACAAAAGTTCTCACAAAATAAGATCATATCACATGAGATGAAGATCTGAGTGCACTTGTGTGAGCTCACATTCAAACATTTACCACAGTTACCCAGCAGTGATGACCAGGCAGCCATGTGGCTTTGTCCCAAGGCTCTGGGTGGGTTGCACAGACAGCTGAGATCCGTCGAGGAGGATCAGCAACCTGTAAAAGTCTCTCAAAACACATGCATCCGTTGGCAGAACAATGCATGCACATTTGCTCAGAAACATTGCGACATCAGGTTACTGCAACGCTCTAACACCGCGTACATTAAGGGTGGAGCGGGTTTACCTGCAGGCCACGTGGTGGTGGCCGTACTGGAGGCGGGGCGTGGCGTACACGTCATCGCGTAGCTGTGACGCAGAGCGTTCCGCCTCCCTGAGTTGGAGTCTGCGCAATGCTGTGAGACAAGGAGAGCCGACAAATGAAACCAAATTCAACTCGTAACATGCAACTCAAAGAATTCTGTTGAACGCCTTGGTTTCAATAAAACATTGTTCGATATTACCACACATTTACATAGTGCTAGGTTAACAATAAAACCATTGTCATGTCACGCACATATTACTGTCTATGGTTTCACAGCTGCCAGGTCGTCGTCTCGTTCCGACGAAATCAAGTCAGGTTTCGGAAACACGTCAGATTTCATTCCTGAAGAACACGTCCTCGAAGTCTCGCTGTTGAAAGTCCAAAGATCTGTCGTAATCAGAGTCCGACGATGAGAAAACGTTCTCATCAAGTTGAACATGATGACTCTGCATTGTGAAATCAGGGCTTACATCACATGCCTCAAATGAAACATCTAATCGTTCAGCGTACACCAGGTCCATTAAATACTGGGTTGTGTTTCTTGGTGCCATGGCAACCGGTGGAACGTAACTTTTATTCCTCGTAACGTTGGCTGTAACGTTACCGTCGACACGGTCCAGGCACAGCTGTGGTCTCTTGACTGACCAGGCGCGGACCCGTCGTCTCCTTTCGCTGATTTTTGCACGCAAAAAAGTCTTCCTGTTTGATTTTGACCATTTCTTCTTATGAACAGGCGCGGTCTCGGTGTCCTTCTGGTAGTTTCCGTTCATTGTCATAACTTCAAGACACATTACCAAAAAAAAACAAAAAAACATACACAGTCGTTGCCTAAATGTGAGATATACAAAAACCACCGACTGATTGAAATATAACAGTGAAATTGAACCAAAAAAAGTCGAAAAGGAACACAGGATTCAGCTGCTGCTGCTAACTCTTCGACGTTCAAAAACGAATGACAAACGTGGCCGAGGAACGGACGACTTACGTACTTAACGAACTTGCGGAAGTGACGTATTTCGTTTCCAACGAATCAGCATTCGTCTCGTCTTATTCGGCGGTGATCATGAGACCATTGATTTGAACACAGTGCCCCGCTAGGGACTTATCAGCTAAACATTGCAACATATTCAAACATGAATAAAAGCAACCGGGAACTTTATAAACACACACAAAAAAACAAAATAGGTATACAAGCCATCCACCACATGCACGTTAGTTTTAAAACGTCAAAACATTGTTTTCCCCCGTATCTCGCGTTTTTAAATGCAAAAACGCCTTCAGTGAGATAAACGTTTGATGATGTTCTATGTTAATCATTTACATTAGGTTAGTCAGTCTGATTATGTATGCTGTGCTCAAGTTCAAGCTATTTCAAGTTCTGCGACCGTCTGTAGCTGTAAAAACAAAAAGCTATCTTTATGTAGTAGAAAGTGGTCTACAAAAAAGTGATGGCCGCTTTCGAATCGCTGCTTCATGGAGCTTCGAAACCTTCTCGAATCTTTTGTTCCGAATCAGTGGTTCGGAGCGCGTATTGAACTGGTCAAGTAGTAAAAAATAAAATAAAAAATATATGTTGTGGAAAACATCATGAAGAACATCACCCAAACGTTAAATTTTTCCAAAACAAAAGAGGCGAGGTACCTTGTCGACCTCACCAAAATGTCGGCGCCCCCAGGACCGATGAGGCCACGTGACGCAAATGCGCCGTCTTCTCTCTGCTTGGTGATCCTGCCTCTTGAAGCTCTCTGCTGCCATCTTTGAGAAACTTACAAAAAATATGATGAATCTATTTGTGAAATACATATTTACTTGATCAATCTCATCTTCAGAAATTGTCCGAGGTGTTTGTTATTTTGTTAAAAAAAACATTTCCCTTTCAAGTAATTATCAGGATTGCCCGTATCGAAGGGCGTATTTGCATTAATGCACCGCCATTTACAATACAGTAACAGCACAACAGCACCGCCAGGCGCCAGCAGTTTAAGTCCAACAGTTTCGGGACGCGAGTTTGTAAATATGACAAGTGAAAATGTTAAAATGAAAGACAGCACAACGGGTCCTATCTTAGTGAGTATCGAGCTTATTGCGCTTTTCTAATGTTGAATCTAATTTAACATTATGGGACATTTAATTGGAAAATGTGCAACATCAGACCTCGACACTAGGTTAGTGCTCATCGAGTAGACATAGGCGGGTTTGAGACCACGACAGCCGAAGCAAAACGGGATGTTTTTTTACGTATAGTGATTGAATAATTGTGCTCATGAATCAATTTATAAATGAACACATTGTGGTGCTTTAGTTAACAAGGGCCAATAACACCAGTTAGTACTATTTATCGCACAAGAACATAGGCAGCGGAACTGGCATGGTTATAACAGATGCATAATCGCGTTTCTCAACTCAAAAAGTGGATGTATGTTTATTTTTATACTTTATATACTGTGTAGTATGTGATGCATCTGCAAAAAATATGTAAATGTTTCATCATAAATTCCACATTTTTAAAGGTTTATACTAATTTATAAATTTTTCCTGTTCAAGACAATCTCACTTTTCCTGACATTTTACATTGCGGTATCACAGCAGTCCAGTGGGTGGCGGTATGTGTTGACTCTGACCGCCGTGAATTAATAGCAGAAGGAATAAACGTAACCCTCCATTTTCTCTTCTAGTGCCCTTCGCTTGTGCACTAGCGCCATGAGTAGCGCACTTGATGACTCAAAGACAACAGACGCAAGTATGGACCACGAACTTTACACTGTACAGAGTCCCTCCGAGGACATTAAGGATGGCCCAGATCATGCAGAATTCATTTATAAGAGTGAGTAGCGATTAACTGTATGCATTTAAAGTCCCCGTTGCATTTAATTAACTGTCCAATTTTAGCAGTTTAGCATTGAGCTGGCCACGTAAATTGGATGCATGTATTATACAAATCACGTGTCTCACCGATATTAATATCTGCATGTGTCTTAATGTGTATGTGCATCAAGTGTCAAATGAAGAATTTGTTAGATTCGTGAAGTTGCGTGTGACCAACGACTCACTTTTCACTGGAAAGAGAAATTCTTCAACTCTGGCTTATAGGTAAAACATTAAACACCAACACACATGCATAGCCATTCAAGTTTTTGCTCCAAGAAATAAGTATACAGAAGATGTTTATGCCAGCAGCCTGCAGCAATCAGTGTTTAAAATCTGCATTTGTAATCTGCTATAGGGCCATCTTGAAAGAGCTTGGTCTGCAAAGGGAAATTTCTGCCAGCCAGGCAAGGAGGAAATGGGAAAACCTAAAGATGAAGTATAAGGTATGCTTATGCCATGTTATAAGTGTTCAGCGGTTCTCAATCCTTTCATCAGGCCCCCCAGCACTACACACACACACACACACACACACTACCTCAATTACATTTAAATATTAAACAACAGAATGTCTTTAAATTTACGGATGACAAACAATATGTAATAAATAACTATTTGAAAATTATGGTAATAGGATGAATGTTTTATACCGGTACCTAAACATAACTTTTAGTTAATTTTGTGTGTAATTTTAATTAATGACATTTTAATATTATACATCAGAATGTCATTACATTTAGGAATGACAAATGATATATTTATATAGTAAAAAATCTCAATGCCTATTTAAAATGAGTGGGAGTAGCATGAATGTATTATATACATACACATAACATTAAAGTTACACACAAATTTACTGAAATTACATTTTAATAAATATAAACATCAGAACGTCATTTTCATTAAATGTATATATTCATATTATGTTTAATAATTTTTTACACACAAGTAAACATCATACTGTGTAATCACACTCTACACCCCTAATCTGCATGATCTTGCCCTCTGTGCTCACAAACTGTGTCTGTGTACCTTGTGTGTATCAGGAAATGAAGAATCCCCCACCTGGCGTCTCAGTGAACCCCACTAACTGGCCGTGGTTCTCCCTCATGGATGACGCCATGGAGGGTAGACTCGCGGGAAGCGAAGTCACCGTAGACACTTCTTCTGTGGGCGATGACAGCGAGTATCGGCCGAACAACACCACGCGCAGGAGGAGCAAGAGGGCGCGTGAGCCGAACAGAAGCGAGATCGAGCTGTTCGTCGAAGAGGATGACATGATGTCTGAGGAAATGGGGCGAGACAGCAGGGCAGATCTAGACAGAGACAGGGATGAGATGGAGCACGAGAGGTCCATTCTGGAGAGCGACAAAGCCGCTATTGAATACGAGAGGATGGTCCTGGAGCGGGAGAAGATGGTTTTAGACCGAGAAAGGGCAGGAGTGGAGCGAGAACTTGCGGCACTGGACCGAGACAGGGCCTCCCTAGAGAGAGAGAAAGCCGCTGTGGAGAGAGATCGGGCCTCTGTGGAGTACATCCGAGCTCAGCTGGAAAAGGAAAGAGCGATTCTTGACAGGGAAAGGGCAAAGCTTGAGCGAGAGCGTGCCGTCCTTGAGCAGCAGCGTGGGATGGTAAAGGGGGAGCAGCCGGCTAACCTGAACGACAATTCAGAAGGAACTGACACCTCTATTCCCTTAGTGATGGAACCGGCCTCCTTAGAGAGGAGGCAGAAATTCCTCAACCTGTTTGAAAAGCTCATTGAGAACTTCTAAAATCGAACTAATTGTTCTGAACGGGACCCATTATGTAAATGCCATTATTTTTGTACACCTTCTGCTCGAAGTAAAACTGTTTACTGTTGCCGGAAGTGGATTGTTCTGTGTTACAGTGATTGCTTTTGTAATGTTAGTAGCTATTGTTTAAAAGAGCACTTTGAAGCGCTAAGTGTCGGTTTCATGCCTTTGAAGACTTTACAAGCTAACAATGAAAACGTTAAGCCACCTCTGTTTTGGAGAGGTCATCAGAAATCTTTATTCAGGTGTGATTATTTCCATACAAAACACACAATGCTGAGCTAATATTTACCCCCATCCCCCCCAATCATTCTCAAACCCCTCAGCCAAAACAACAGATTTCATTTTGAAGGCCACTGGTCATAACAACAGCTTGAGATGTGATATACCAAAATATTGCAGTTCTTGTAAAAAAAAAAAAAAAAATCAGTTTACATATTTATATTACAGTACAGACTTTACAACAAATTAATTGATAGAATGCTTTTATTGCATTAGTCAAGTTTACCTTTCAAGAAGTTCAGTGAGCACCAGCTTCAATTAGTTTATGCTAGTTATGATAAACATTTGTTAAATTCTATATGAATATTAACAATATTTAATTTACAAAACAAACATATTTAAACAATTTGGGCTGGCTTATTGCAGCTAGCCCCAAACAGGCAACCAGTACAACACACAAAATAAAGGTTTTTGTCATGTTCAGATTTGCATTTGTAAATGAATGACATTTTGTTTTCCAGTATTTGATAAATAAAAAACTTTCAGAGTTATGCATGGATTGTTCTCTGTTTCTCTAAAACAGAATGTATGGGTGTTTGAGGCGTCATTAATCCAGATACGACTACAAACCTACATTATGAAAAGTATGTACTGTGTGAAAAGGTAGATACACAAGCAGCGTTGGAAGTGTCCACCAGAACTCCTGTGAGTGTAGGTTTATGTATTTATGCCAAACTCCTTTAAAGACAGCCATTCATATCCAAGTGTTTGCTTGAGCCCAAAGTAAAAAAAAAAAAAGAGAGAGGTACGCACAGAGGAGTTTTGATGCATGTGCATACGTGTGAGTTTTGTATGTGTGCATTTGAGTGTGCGTTTTCCGGCTTAAATAAGGGCACCAATGGGGATACGTGGCAAACATATGTAGGCCTGTGGGGTTCTGCTGAGGTTGATGGGATTACCGTCCAGGCGAACGTCCTCCAGAGCGTTGCGGATGTAATTTAAGTCATGTGGATTGCAGAAGGTGTCCTCGTGCATCATCTGGATATTGTTATTCTGAAGGATAAAACAGAACGTTTTAGATGTACCATGCAAGTACATACATTTTTATGTATTTTTTTATTTTACTTAATGTTTTCATTTTGGGTGATAATTCATCATTTTACTATAGTTAAGGTGTCAATATTAATTAAAGAGCACTATGTGTACCGCCAGAAAGATAGACAATAAATTTAATGCTTGGTTTAGGTTATTATTTTCTCTGCCATTCATAATAACCTTAGCAAATTTCCTGATGTTCTCAAATAGCATAATTTCTAAATGTAAACTGCCTCCTTTAAATTAGAATCTGTACATAAATGGTAATATTTCAGTTAGGTGACAAGTGCCATAGATGTCCACAGTGTGGCACTAGTGAGGTGGGAGTACAGGTACCTGTAGGTGCAGGGAGCGCAGACTGTCAGGCAAAGGAACTGGGATGTGGTCTATGTTGTTGTCAGTCAAGTAAAGGTAAAGTAGCCCTGGCATGTCCTGAAAACAGAAAACATGAGTTGATGACAAACCTGTCAAACAAAATTAGCTAAGGTACATTCAACACCTCTCGGTATGAGCAATAGCAGCCCTTCCCGTAGGGACCGGACCATCATCAGCTTTTCTGCTGTCTGGTTTGTCTCATTTAAACTAAATGTAAGCTGTTCCCTCAGGTATACTTACAATAGGCCATCACAGATTCAAGTTCACACCACAGCACAGCAAAGAATGTGCTAAAGGCTATGCTTTATTAAACTTTTTTCACATTTTGACATTGCTTTTCTCACCTTGAAAGCTTCTCTCTGGATGCCAGTGTTGCCCAACTGGTTATGACAGGCATCAATAAGAGTCATAGAGGGTGGCAGAGCAGGAAGTTGTCTAATACTGTTCTCCCGTAATATCACCTCTTCCAGAGCAGGAAGGCCGAAGAAAGCATCATCGTCAATCCTGGAAATGCCGTTGCTAGTCAGATCGATCCTCTTTAATTTATCTTTATGACAACAAAAGACAATAATCCATTCAGTAAAATGTATGAAAACATCAAATTCATATTTTAGCATTAAGCTAAAGAAATCAAATGTGGCTAACGCTATCAGATCAGGCTATGAAACATTATTACGATTTTTAGACAAACGGCTGTCTATGAATTCTATGCCTAAAAAAAACAGGAATAGTTATTTCCAACCCATTTACTTCTGTACTAGGAAGCGTTTTCGAATTAAACTATATATTCATCTAGAAAGCTGTAGGGTGGGGCTTAATTTGAAAAAAAATTGTCCATTTTTATTTAATTTTGACATTAAAACAGTTTGGTTTTCCCATTAATGAAACACATACTCAAGTTGGCGAAGTCAGACTTGCTGATCCTGGCAATTTTATTGTAGCGGGCATAGAAATGAGTGGTTTCTTTGGGGAGGGGAGGAACACGGTCCAGCTTAAGGTCATCACAGTACACAGATCCGACCAGACAGGTGCACAGCATACATGTAGCCATACCTTACCACCAAACCATTCGGTGGTATTCAGAAGACAAACACAAACACATATTAAAACACAGAAGCTGTACTGATGAATATCCAGGAGCAGCCTGATTGGATACACAAGTACACACTTTTTTATCAGTCATTAAGAGACTGCAAAGCCACAATGTCTGACAAAGTCACATGAGCATGTGCTGCATACAGTACGTAGGGATCCTACACTTGAAGGGCCACCTTAGTGCAGGATATTAGCTCCATTCTCGATAAACACACCTGAACTAATCAAGGTCTCCAGGCAAGTATTTTGGAGCTAAACTCTGCAGGAAGGTGGCCTTCTAGGAGCAGAATTGGAGACTCCTACAGTATAATACATTACACAAATGAATAGTGATATGTAGGTATCTCTGTTAAACAACAGAACTTCATCAGTTAACACTATATGCAAGTGAAATACTGACCTGTTGTATCTGTGTCAATATCTGTGTCAATATCAGGTAACCCTGACCCTATATCACCCCCAGTCCCCTCCTGGGGAGTGGTCAGGGTAGTTAGGAGTATCTCCTCCTCTTGTTAAACACAATAACATTAAGGTGTTAGAAGACAGATTAGCACATGAACAGATGAACAATGGAACATGACAGACAGTAAGTAATAATGACATTGAGAAGTTATAATGCATTATTATTGTTATAATGAACACACAGTTAACCAATATTAGCCAGTTACATGGGTTTTCCATTGGGAGTTACATTTGTAGAAAATGCTAGCATTGATGAGTGCAACAATAAGTTAAATAGTCACAATTCTTGATACTCTAGTCTAAACTATCCTTGATAAAAAGAGCCACAACAACTGTCATATTTCTGACATAAATCTAAGTCATAGAAGTGCAAGGTATTTATATCATTGTACTGACCTTTATATAGGTCAGGAATGAATATCTCAGTGGTGATGTCTGGGGCCTCAGTTCCCCCAGACTCTCCAGACTCCAAAGAGACCACAGGCTCTCCAGTCTCCAAAGAGACCACAGGCTCTCCAGTCTCTTCAGGGATGCCAGACTCTTCAAACCATTCAATGGGCTCCGGCACCCCAGAGATCCCAGGCTCTCCAGACACCTCAGCCCCCCCAGAAATCCCAGGCTCTCCAGACACCTCAGGTACCCCAGAAATCACAGGCTCTCCAGACACCTCAGGTACCCCAGAGGCCCCAGGCTCTCCTGATACCCCAGAGGCCCCAGACTCTCCTGAAACCTCAGGTACCCCAGACTCTCCTGACTCCTCAGGTGCCCCAGACTCTCCTGACTCCTCAGGTGCCCCAGACTCTCCTGACTCCTCAGGTACCCCAGAGACCCCAGGTTCTCCTGACACCTCAGGTACCCCAGAGGCCCAATGCTCTCCTGACTCCTCGGGTACCCTAGGTTCTCCTGACACCTCAGGTACCCCAGATGCCCCAGATTCTCCTGACACCTCAGGTACTCCAGAGGCCCAAGGATACCCTGACACATCTGGTAACCCAGAGGCTCCAGACACCCAAGAGATTTCAGACTCCCCAAAATCCCCAGAGGCCTCGTGTGGAAGGGTCTCAAGCATCAGGTGGAGCTCCTCCTCTTGTAAGAGACAAGGTGGGGTGGCAAAAAGGAAATTAGCCTCCTCAACAGCAGATGATAGATAACAGCATGATAACAATGCTGGCAATGATGATCAGGTTGCCATTTTGGATCAAGATTTTAACCAATACAAAAAGATAAATAGTTGTGAATTATAGATCATGGTTACTTGCTTTAAAACATTTAAGACATCCCTCCCCACTGCGATCTAACAGGTATAGACCATACATTGGACACCACCGCACCCACAGAAAAAAATACTATGCTAAAGTATTCAAGAACCCCCTTAAGCTACACTTACAAAAAATTGTGCAATAATTGTACCTTGGGGGGAACAACAGCTTCTCACAGGTGCAGTACGATTGAAGGGACATATTTGTAACTTATTTACCCCTAAAAGTTTCACAGTAGTACCTTAAGGTTACATATTACTATTCCTAAAGTACTAATATGCACCTTTATGCGTAGATAAGGTACAAGGTTGCCAAAGGTACAGAGGTTATACCTTAAAGGATACTGCCCCAGTGACAACCTGTTATACCCTTAAAGATTCTATTTTTGCACATTTCTTTCTCACAGCGTAAATATATAAAGTAAACCAAAGTCCTGAGTACTGACCTCTACCTGAGATCAATATTATGCCTGAACCAGAAAGCCCAGAGACTCCAGAAAAAAGGTCCCCTGAGTCCACAGAACTTGAAATGTCACCAGAGGCCCCAGAACCTCCAGAGCTCAAAGGCTCTCCAGAACCAGAAGCTTTGTTATCGAGCAAGTCTCCAGAGGCTCCAGAGCCCAAGTCACCCGAACCCGAAATGTCCCCAGAAATCTGAAGGATGTCAATGGGCGTCAGACGAAGCTCCTCCTCTTGTTCAAGACAAGGTTAGGTGTTAGAACAGTTATTAGAATTAGAATTACACTTAGAACCAAATGGACTGGTTCAGTAAAGACTATGAGTGATTTACTGGTTATGATGCACATAAAAAGCATAAGAATGATGCACATAAAAAGTTATTATTACACAAGAATTATTAAAACTCATTTAACCAATCGGATTGCCAGTTAAATGGAACAACAGCATGAAATTGTTGGAAGGCTGGTCATGGTTATTAGTAGTGTGTGCAATTATACATGCATGGTACAAACCTCCCTGAGCACTAGGGCCCATCAGAGTCCCTGACTCCCCAGAGCCTGATGGAATAAGCTGAGGCTTAATGGGTAATTCATTGTGGTCATTCTCCTCAACTGTCCTCCGTTCTTCTTGTTCTTCATGCTCCACATTCTCCTCCTCCCCCTCTTCTTCCTCTTCAAACGAGGCACCATTTGAAGGATCAATGTCCTCATCAGGGCCCAAGGTGTCAATCTCTATCTGCAAGAAGAATTCAGGTCAGTACACAATACTCATTTTTGTCATATTACAAATCAAAACATGGCTTTCTCAGACGGCCGATGATTTAAAAGACTGACGGAAAGTGCTGTGTCAAAAATACTGGTGTAGAAGATAATTATCTCAATCTGTTAAGGTTCCCAATACTGCTCATGTAGGGCCACCTTTCTGCAGAGTCTGGCTCCAACTCAAATTAAACACAACTGCTATATTTAGCTATACCGAATTGATTCACACCTCATATTGTTTTAAAACTGTGTACTGATGTTCCAATACAAACCATTTATGCATTAGATTTCCGTGTCCTACTAAAGCATAAAGTCTTGCAGACACATTTGATTGTAAGAGAAACAATTCCAAGGTTCAGTAAGAGGTGTGACTCAGCAGAAGGCTGTCCCTTTGAAAGAGTAATGGGCTTTTCACTGGGTGTCGGACCTATTCAATCAAAGCTTTCAAATTCGCCCTCTTCCATACAATTGCTAATTGTTGTAAGGTGTGAGACAAATTACTGGTCATATTGATGTGCTGATTGTTAAAACCTTTTCTATTCATTTAAAAAAAGTTCTCTGTATATGTTGTGATGTTGACCAGTTCTCTCTCTTTTTGTATTTGATTCCGCTACAATCCAGAGTGGGGAGCTGTGAAACCATTCACAGTCTCATCTGCAAACAGCTGCTATTCTCTATAAAGGGTCCTTGTGGAACCAAGACATACATGGTAGCAGAAAAATCCATATTTCTGCACATTTTCTTTCCAGAGTGTTGTATTAACTCCAGAGACGGCATCTCATTTGTCTCACAGTGTGGTCGACTTGAACATACTAAAACTAGATTGAAAAAATAACAATTCAACTATAGAGCAGTAACTTGCAAATGCATAAAATGCACTACACTATTAATTCAGCATGTGTGAAGAAGACAAATGGCCAAAACCTACTGATGATGAGAGCTCGTAAAACAATAAGTCTTAGAGAGGCCTTGCTTAGAATATGCTTGCTTCTCATACACCAAACTAGTCAAACATGCAAAGCCAAAGGCTAAAAGGATGGCTAAAATAAATCAACAACGTGTACAGCAATAAACAGTGACATTGACTCATTTCAGATACCAGGATGCATGAGAGCTTTCTGGAACCACAACCAAAATATTTTCTACAACGGTTAGGCATGTGACTCACAAGCTTGTGCTGACATTGATTTTGTTCTTTACTGAAGCAATAAAGAAAGGGGTAGACAAAAGATGGTTTTATGAGGGAATTTACATTGTGTAAGTGTTGTGTAAGTTTGAAAGTATTCAAAATCGTTCTGTTGTTGAAGTTTAGCAGTGCAACCATTTGTTTTTTATCCTGTTACAGCTTAGTAAGGGGTCATTAGGTTAAACTGAAAGCTAATTTTATATTTTCATCACCCGGGACGGAAGATGATGGTGAAATATAGGAAAAAGTAAGCATTGATTAGGCATAGATGTAACTACTAGCAATGCAACTATGCATTATATGCCTTTATTCTTTTTCAGAAACCTGTAAAACAGTCAGATGTGTATTAAGTTAGACCTTTAGAGCCCAAGATAAAAAAATTTTTTATCAGTTTATGTAGCCTACATTAAAAAGTTTTACCAGCAATTTAAATCAACTACTGTTCTGAAATTGTATTTCTTAATAATAATAAAAAACTTTCCACATGGTGAGAAACAACAAATATTCCCCCAAAGTATGAAACATTCATAATATCCTGAAGAGCTGAAAACTAAAGCACATTACACAATAAAAAAATGTGTTGTAACTCACATGTGTGCTTTTGGTTGTGGGTTTAGTTTAACTTCATAACGTTCACATCAGGATCAAGTTAAGTTTATTGGCTTCGATATGATTCTTCTAAAAACCCATATTGGCTTGTGCCAGTCAAGCATAGTTTTAGTCTTTCTTCCATGCTGAAGATAATAAAATGGTTGTTGTTTTCATCGTTATATCATATTTATTACTGAATACATTTCTTCATATCTGTATCTTAACTTTCTGATATCCTTAATTTTATCCATCTTGCTTTATTAAATTAAATGTTGATGTTACAAAATTTCTGGCCAATAAACTGGTCAATGCAGTTAAATCAACATTTAATTTAATAAAACATGTAGATGGGTAAAATTAAGCATTATAATACCAGACATTCACAAATTCATGTTCTTAACTAAAATATCCCTTTAAAATTTTAATATTTTCTCTGTGGATGCTGATACAAAAGTAATTTTGGAAATGACAACCAAATGGTCAGTAAGCATTAGCAAATTTAGATGCTCTGAGCAACTATTGATCATGTGAATGTGCATCCAGATAAAAAAAGGCCACTTAAGTCAAATAATCCGACATGCCAGTATGACTAGTGTTGTACAATATTGATTATAAGTGAACTTCAGTACTGTAAAAATGCCAGTGTCTGCCTCTCATTCAACAAGGTTGTGCCAGTGGAAAATTCAGTTAAGAACATTTCACGTTCAACAACATCTGGTCTGGCCATTATACAGATGATATGTTGTGTAAGAGAAGTATTTATTATATTAAAGAAAGACATATAAATCAGTCTGACGCACTGAACTTTGCTGCACCAATATACCTCTGTCCATGAGTAGTTCTTTAAACAAAATACATTGAAGAAAGAACAAAAAAACAATATTTGAATGCAAATGAAGTATGTCACAAATTGAGTTTGTATCGTAAAAAGGCAATTTACTGAAAGCGATGGTTCTTATGAAGAAGACGGGACTAACATTAGTATGCACAGCCGAAAAGTCATCTGTAATCAGAGAGGATGAGTAAACAGGCCAACATGCCCTCGATGACCGACCCTGAAGCACAGCAGCTGGGTTAAAACCAGTTTCTAAATGAAAATCATAAACCAAAGACTGACATAGCTGGATACGATTATCCACAGGAACATTTGGACCAGCAGAGCAAATGAAAAGTTGTCAAACACCCTGAAGCAAAACTTCTGCAATACATTCCTGCATGACAATTCGAACCGAGTCCAATATTTGAGCATTAGCCATCTCAACAGGCCGGAGGAAACGAATGAATATGCAAAGACAAGAATCGTAATCAGGGTCCAGATATAAATAAGACTTGATACAAAACTCTTATATGCAAACATGTAATTGAAAATAAGACTTGCTTGTTTGAAATGAAAGAGTTCAGGTGCTAAAGCCCATTTATGCTGCAAAATATAGCTGCAAAATAGGGTCAACCCAAAATCTCAGTTATTGAGGTCCAGCCATGAGCACATTAACATATCAGGTTAATTTATGAAACCTTGAATGACTCTCTTACCTGTGTTTCATCAATTTCATCGTAATAGTCATATAAATCGCCGCCATCCACATTTATGTCTAATTCCACGTTGTTGTTGTTGTTGTCATTGTCATAGTTGTCTTCTGCTTGTCGGGCGTATCTGGGGGGAGAGGCTGCCACCACACACAGGACCAGGAGTCCCCACATCAATCTCAGCGTTACCATCTTCCTGCTACACAAAGTCAGATTGATTAATGTCTAGTGAGATCTATGTTGAGGAGCAACAATAGAGAAGTAAACATGGGGACATGATAGGTACATAGATATGAGATTCAATCCAAATCCAATTTTGATTTCTAATCAGTAGTTTTATTGTTACCTCCCTTGCATTTACAGTCTCTGCATAGTTTTGTGGCCATAGGAGAAGTGTTCATTAACAGGGTGCAGACAGCCTGTAATACTGAAATATAAGCCTCTAAAGTCTTTAGCTCACTTACAAGGGCTAATAAGCCACCGCCTAACCCGGCGGCCATCTTGAATCCACTCAGTGACTGCTTTGTGTGTTGAAAGGTCAGAGGTGAGATGGCTGACATCATACAGGTTTCTTTTTAAACATAACATATAGCATTTTATTGTGGAAAAGAAAACATAACATAAAAACATACATAAAAAGTTTGCTCATAAAAGTTTTTTTTAGTTCTCATACTTTCTCATCCTCATCTTCTTAATCTCAATCTCACATGTATTGCTTTGTATTCTTTCTCATTTTTAATATATCCTCCTGGGAGCCAGGAATAGACGTTTGTCCACTGTAGTGGACATTATATTTTAGTAAATTTCTCTGACACCATACATGTCACATGTCACAAAGTAAAGAGCACATTCAGGGCTTTTCAGAGATACCAAATGTTTGGAGGTTTCACCATGGAAACCTCCTTGGTCTTTAAAAATGTCTGACATTAATTGTATTTAATAAACCAACATCTCAGGGAAACGTTACGGGGTTTCAAATCAAAAAATGACTTTATGTTACAGAACAGGGCATTGATTTCATACATGTCCACTGTAGAGGACATCAAGACTTAAATCATGTTTATCAGTCATTTTGGCAGACACAACCAGGAATATGGAAATAAATTATACATCAATATTCCTATGTAATATTTGATATTATTATTAAAATGTTGCTGATTATTACTCCAATTATTACACTTATTTTTTTCATTAAATGTTGCTCCAAGAACACATCTATGTGCAAATTAGATACAGTGTATATTACATTGAATGGGAATATTAATTTATGGCCATTTTACCCACATTTTGCATAAAGTAAAATGGTGTATCAATGCATTCCATTATATCTTTCATAGTTGAGAATCATCTATATACAAATTTTGGTTTTAAAAAAATCCTGAACCCCCTAAATGTATTGGTGATTGAAAAAAAAAATCCCATTATTTTTGGCTATACATATAATTTCATGTCATTTTATTTTTTAAATAAAAAGTCCTGGTGTCCACTACAGAGGACATAGCATAACATATGAATAAAATATTATTTTTCAAAGAATTTTTTTTAACCATTTGTTCCTTGGAACAAAAAAAAAGAAGGAAGAAAAAAAAAACTTTTTTTTCTGGGTCCCAGGAGGATAAAACCCATAATGTTAGTTTAAATTTCTTCTCTAACAGTAGGGATATTCTTTTGAATGATGAGGCTCAGAGGAAAGCAATGACCAACTGGAGTGGAAGAAGAGAAGGGTGGACTTGATGGGCAGACCAAGTTCTGGTCCTCAGGGTGAGACGGAGAGAACGAAGCAAGAGAGAGATAGAGAGGGAGAACTCTTACAGAGCCCCTTTATGAGTGTCTGACTCTACACTCAAGTTCGAAATTCCACCGAGGTTTGTGGACAGCATGGCAGTGAGTTACTATCTCTCTCTCTCTCTCTCTCTCTCTCTCTCTCTCTCTCTCTCTCTCTCTCTCTCTCTCTCTCTCTCTCTCTCTCTCTCTCTCTCTCTTTCATGCACACACATCCACGTAACTCAGTGAAAGGCTATTCTGGGGCATAGCTGCTCTCTAGAAACCGCTGCATTTTTAAACATAAATCAGTTCCCTGTGGGCTTCTGACAGCCAATCAACACATGCCATCACATCATGAATAGATATTAAATAGTGGTGATATCGGATAAAGACAAAAATTAGTTCTGTTTGTAACTATGAAAAAAAAAACTCTCTCATTAAAGCTGTAATGTACCAATGCCTGACAGCTTCAGCAGGGAAATGCTCAAAGAGGGACTATACTGAACACAGAGCTCGGCTTTTACACACTCCCGGCAGTGTTTGCAGTGTGTACACCCCGTGTGAGTATGTGTGTTAGAACTAACTATCCCAATGTTGTTTTTGGCTCTATACAGCATTCCCCATGCTCATTGATTATACTATTTCTTCTTCTAGTGGTGCAGCCAATATCGGCAAATGTATGACTTTTTATCTTACAATAAGTAAAAATGCAAATATATACAAGCTCTGTAGCTTAAGTAAGCACATATTAGAGACATATCTTTTCTGTTTAGTAACCCTGGCAATTTACGTTATAACTTATCAGATTTGAAGATTTAAAACAGGAAGTTTCTGTGATACGGCCTTTGACCTTCAACACATTAACAATGTATAAGACATCAAAAGTCTGTAACAGTATTTACAGCTCTTCATCACATTTTCTGCAAATACTCTTAGATTTGTACAGCTTAACAAAATTAACTATCTTCTTAAAATCAAGCAGAAACATCATCACACCCAAAATGAACCCCCAAAAAACAAGGAATGGAAAACTGACCAATATAAAGAACACGTATGAATTGCCATCATTGCCACACAGGTGACCTCTTTGCCCACTTTAAACTGTTCTGTCAATATGATAAGAATATTCATGAAGATCATGGAGAATAGAAGTATTATATCACCAAGCCAGCAATCCAAGTCTCAGTAAAGTCGGTTGTGTGCATTTGAATTTTTGTGGCTTCGCAAATGTGCATGATTGTTACAAGAATTACAAATAGATTTATAATAAATACCACAGAGTGCACCCATATATTATATCATAAAGCCAGTCATATACAAGACAAAAAAAATCAATAAAAATCAATGAAAGCCGGTACCAAGTGCCAAGTACCACTGAGGCTCAGAAGGGGAAGCCCTCTAAAGCACAGCACCAGCATTTAGAGGAACATACAGAAGAACCCTTACCTCTTTCTCCTCCTTTTCCAAATGGTCCTGTTCTTCAGATCGGACAGGCAGAGGGTTGGTGGGCCTGGCCAATGGCAACAGGTCACTCACAGTGAGAATGCGAATGTGTATCTGTGTGTGGATGCTTCTGGGTGTGTGACGTGTTCGTGTGCACACACTCCCGGACCTGTGTGCCCTACCTACCTGTGTGTGTGAAGGTAAGAAATGAGACTGAGAAAAGGGAGAAATTGAGTTTTGGTCACATCTACAGCAGCGCCCACCCCATACCACACTGCAACACACACACACACACGCACACACACACTGAACAGACACACAATTTGCACGCTGACAGACCCCCAACTGCGAAAATCCTTTAATCCCTTACAACCATCTTTCTTTTTTGTTTCCCAAAGAGACACATAAGTTATTCAGTCCTAACTATGAGATATTTGTCTTCCTTTTCCTGAGGTGAGCGTGAGGCATACTCTGCTTTCATGTAGGGATCTGCAGGGCCCCAGCTCACAATGGGCCCTCTGTAAGGCTCCTCTGTTAGTGCAATGCTGAGAAGAGTAAAGGCCTCCATTCTGCTCTGCGCCAGGACTCGGTGATAAAACTCAGACCTCTGCTTACTACCTACTGTAGATGCATCGCACTGCAGAAAACCTGCTAACCTATTAGGAAGCGGCATACAAGTGCCTGCTTCATGTTCGGTGGGATGTTATTACAGGCCTCAATCTCTTTTTCCATGCTAATTCTCTTTTTTGGCGGCTCGGTAATCATATTTCTGCTGAGTCACATGAAATAAAAATCGAATATTAGTCCGTTAAGGACTAGGACTGTCAAGCAATTCAAATGAATAACAAATGGCACATACTGCATTTTGTTTCAGTCTCACTGACACATTTAACCACTAATCTCGCTTTGTTTGATTAATTGTGACGTTTAACGGGTGGGTAAACATATCTACTATTTGCAGCCTGTTTTATATAGTTGAGCTTTAAGAGGCACCAGAAGAAGTGCTTAGCTGAACCATACGGCATGCACCAGTAGCCATGCAAACCCACTGAGCAGCGCCAAGCAAATCCATTTACTTGCACGATCAATTTGAGCAGCACAGGCCTGCACTGTGTAGTGAGGGATTTAATGTAACACAGTCAGTTATGTCTAAAGTCAACGTAACTGATGCGACCATATATATGCATTAGGCTTGAGGTATAAATGCAGTCATTGTTTCAACTGATACCCACATATACTGTGCACTCACTGTTGCTCTTCCTCTCTGTCAGATATGTATAAATATTCCAAAGAAAGTGTTCCAATTTTTTGTTGTACAGTACATTCATACGGGTTTGATAACCGCAAAGCTCTTGAATCATAAATATGTGCTGGTATAGAAGTTCTCAAACGCCATATTCTCATGAGAATCGAAGACTGGAATTGCTTTTTGGGGACACTAAATGTTTAGCAAAAGCTAAAACTGTGTGCTTGTTAAAATAAATCACAAGTCTAAACACAAGTTACGTTATTGTAGATGAATACACTGTTTAATCAGGAACATCAAACAAAAGTTATCTCATCTTAGATTTTCCCTTTTGTCAATCCTAATTCCTGTCATTTTTCTGCAAAGAATGATAAATGAAAACATGAAAAAGAATTGTCAGATTTGTGCGTTGAAAAAGAATATTCACATTATTTTATACCCTAGAGGAAAATAAATTTGTCATTTTACCATTGTCAACTGCTAAACTGTTTTTATATATTAATAATCAGTATGTAACACTACAATTAATGACAATGAATAAATCTGAAGTGCTCAATCTATAAAATGAATGTCACACTAAATATTGATTGAATATTGAAATATTGATTGTAAAAAGATGTAAAGAAATATTTAAAAAGTAGAAGTAAACTTATGTCAGTACATGTCAATCGCTACAACAGAGGCAATAAACAATTGTGATTTCTAAAGTTTCTCGTATTTCAATCTTCTGTTGATGCTGTTACTGAGAGTTACCATGCATTCAATAAAATACAATAAACCACCGCTATGTATTAAGTTCACTACCAGAAAATTTGGCTCCACAATCAGACCACAACTCTTCTGTCCAAAAACACCCCAGAATTGTGTGGTGAGGTAAAAGTTTTTGGGTAATGGTACACCTACTAAGATTGATGTGTTTGAAATAAAAACAACTTCTGCACAGGATGGGGAAATGACATTACATGCAAATGAGGACAATTATATTTAGGAGCTTAGTCTGCTAGTTTCCCATATGCATGGAATTAAGGAAGGCACAGTGGTTTTCTAATACAGCCATGAGAAACCATTCACAAATGCACATATGAACCAGTCTTATGGATCCTAACCCTGCTGAAAAGACCAGAACAGGAGACCCCCAGAATATCTCATATTTTGGATACTGGTATCCCCACCCAGCTTTTTAACTAGCTTAACTAGATGGGCTTTGTTGGCCAAAAGTTCCCCCAGAAAGATCAGGGTAGTAAAACAGTTTTATCAGCTTAGTTTCACTAGCCCACTAGCTAGACCAGTACTGGTTCAGTACAATCAAGCATAAGTCAATCTGGACCAGCATGGAAATTCATTCCAGTCTTGGCTGGTCTTTTCAGCAGTGTATAGTTTTCAATATTTCACCGACTTTCCAAAAAGATAGTCCTTTATTGGCCCCTTTTTTCAAGTGTTTTAGTTTACATGCATTTTCAGTTCTGGTAGATGAAATGGACAGGAGTATCTAGATGGTCTGGCACCTTCATATGACAATAGCCCTGAGGAGACGGAAACACATCATCAGATCTCGTGGAATGGGGGGCTTGATCTCATTACCATCAAGGCGAAGGTAACGGAGACGTGGGCTGTTCTCATCAAGGTAATCATCAAGTGCACCAGATGGACAGATGTCAGAGCTATTCACACCTATGAAAATGACAGAAAAAAATATACATCTTACTGATAAAGTCACAAACATGCTGGTACAATACAATTAAGGGTTTTCTTGCTGTCAGTCAACAACTTAAGTAGTCTATAAAGGTTCTAACTAAGGGTAATTTCCAAAGGCTTCATAAGTCTTTAGAGCTTTATAGATAACCAAACAAGTATAGACTACAGTATCGCATGGTCGAAATGAAGTCACAAGTTTCAGATACAATCATTGTGCGATTTTTGTCCTGACCAAAGCAAAAATATGAACTGATACTTTTGAGACATGTCTGTATTAACTAATTCCTAAGTTTTAGAAGAAAAAAAAAAGAGTTATGGACTTACTCTTGATCTTATTGTGATCCAGATGCAGGTGCTCCAGGCCAGAAGAGATAACGGGCACTTCTGTGAGCTGGTTGTGAGAAAGCTGTAGATCCAGGATGCTGGAAAGGTTAAACACGTTTTTTGGGATACCTCCATTAGCCAGCTTATTGCGGTTGAGCCTGAGAGACGCCACTTTTGGAAGACCCTTGAAGTACTCAACCGGAATCTTCTCAATGTTGTTGCCATCCAAAAAGATCTGTGTAGTTGTGGGTGGTAGGCCGAGGGGCATGCTGTTTAGCTGATTCTTTGCTAAATTTATCTGGATCAAGTTGTTTAGGCCTTTCAGACTGGCCTCAGTCACTGCATCATCCTGAAGCTTGTTGCTTTGCAGATCCAGCAAGGTGAGATGGTCCATCCCAGAGAAGACACCGACTGGGATCTTTGAGATTCTGTTTCGGGACAGCCGTAACTGCTCTAATTTAACAGGCAGAGGAGATGGAATGGAACTCAGCAAGTTGTCTTCCATGTAGAGGTGTACAAGGTTAGACATAGCCTTAAGAGCATCAACCTCCAAGCCTTCACTTGTTATTTTGTTGCGGTTGAGGTTGATCCACCTAAGCTGTGTGGCATTGCGCAGAGCATCGGTTGAGAGGACATCAATGAGATTGTTCTGGAGGTACAGGTACCAGGTATAGGGAGGGATGACAGGAATGCGTTTCAGACCCTTGTTGTCACAGTAGACAGCGTTAGGGAAGCTTGGAGGGCAGTGGCACTCTTTAGGACATGCCTGGAGCTGAGACAGCATGTGCTCGTAGGGAACTTCATCAGAGTGGACTTGGCTGGCCAAAAGTAGGGCAACAAATGCAACCGTGAGCCACTCCATGACTAGGTTTAACCTAGAAAAACAGAGACAGAAAAAAGTAGCAAAATTAGCTGTTAATATTAAAACTATATAAATCTCAGAGATTAATTTAGAGACTTCATTTGAGTACTAAACAGGACTGTCACTAAAGTTCACAGGATTGGTACAAAAATTTTTGATGGGTTTCTCCCTTCAATGAGTTGGCCCCCTTGTCACAAGGTCTGGAACAATGTTCCTAGCCGTCCCCCGCCGTGCAAACCAACCTACAATTACCTGTGGATAAACCCTACAATGAAGTGGATAAACTCATTAACAAAAAATTAGGAACATCCTCTAGTTAAGATAACCATTCCATGTGTCTTCATCTTTTAAGTAGTAATCCTCTTAAACTCAGAATTTGCTGCCAGGTCAGCCTTAATTGACTTAAGCCTGGTGTAGTGCTACTCATGTCCATTCAGAAAACAGTTTCCTCTTGGACTCCGGCAAACATAAGGCTTCAGGTATGTCTGACTACTTCTAGAGAGAACCAGGTATAACAATCATGGCAATTTAACAACACCTGGCCCTCATGTTGCAATAAGGACACCTACACATTAGACATCCTATGGCCAGGTTCAATTTGTTGAATTCCCATTTGACCTTTAAACATTTATATCTGTGAAATGCACTTAGGACCTTCGTCTAATGTGTATGTGCCCTGATCCTCCCAATCAATTATTATGGATTTCCCTCAGAAGTTTATTTGCTGACATCCACATATTTCTCTTGGCTTAAATGTATCCTGTAAGGATAAAATACACAGCAAACAGAGAGAGAAAGCTCAAGAAATAAAATGTTAACACATATTCATAGCTGAGCTTTCTCTCTCATCTGGAATTGGTTTAAATTTTGGGTCCTGAGCTCTATAATAGACTGTCTGGAGATCATTTTCTATGGGCAGCGTTCTCACAGTACACCAGAGGAGATCAAATGGAGGCTCTGGGTATTGAACAGGTCAGGTGAAACCAGCTTCACCTGTAAAGATCTCTAAGTAAGAAAAATACTTTTAAATCATGACCACCGAACTGGCTTTGCAGAAAAACAGCAGATAGTACCCTCTTTAGTACCCTAAATTAAGCAGCATACTTCTATTTTAAACCAAGACAAAATTAACACGAAGCCATTAAGACTAAAGCAGATGTAAAAATGACTCATAGCTCAAAGTCTGCATTTCTGGAGGACTAGGCTTTCTACTATAGTGTAGATGAAACTGACAATACGCATCCCAAAATATTTCTAATGCACAGAATCATTGCACAAATGCTAGAGACCTACCTTTGTCTTCTTGGGGTTCTTCTACTGTATCTTTTGCTGTGGGTACAGATGTCTCAACTCTGAGCTATTTTGCCATCTCCTGCCCCTATTTGTAGTGTCAATGATATCTCATGATCCCTTCACAGACAGACACACTGGACACAACCTTAGCCAATCATAGGCTCTCGAGATCAAGAATCATAATCCTTTGGGGACGGACACTGGCGTGTTGGTCAAAGGAAGACATGGGCCTTGGCCCAGTTATAATTAGGCTAATACGGGCCTATATATTACTTTGGATCCTTCATCCTTTTCTTTATCGCCCCTCAACACCACCTGTCTCCTGTCTTTTGGGTAAACAAATGTCTCTATCAGACCACACGATCTATCTATCTATCTATCTATCTATCTATCTATCTATCTATCTATCTATCTATCTATCTATCTATCTATCTATCTATCTATCTATCTATCTATCTATCATTTACCATTTTGACTGGTAAATGACAGTTGGCCCACCTTATTTTTGTAGATGCCTACAGTTGCAAAATCAATAATGAAAAATTTACACTATTTAATGTGCACGATCTCCAAAACGCGTGAGCTGACATTTTTGTCCCCACGGGAGCACTAGTCTGGATTTAGAGGCGGATTTAAAGTTGGCACAGGTAGCTGACTGCCAAGTGCTGATTACTTCTCAATTCCACTGACGACAACAACACCTTACTGTGTCATTGTAATCCGCTGCAATGGGCTCCTCCAGTTGAGACCATTAGTAATCCAGTCTATTAGCATCTCGTGTCAAGGATGGTGCAGCTCTACGTTAGAACCAGTGGTCTAAGGGCAAAGAGTAAAAACACCAACCCAATCCAATTACAAAATTTAAAACCTATTATTCACAGGAATCTAAAAGAGCTCTAAACACAGAGTGTCAGGACATGACAAGAGGTCATTCTTAGGGCAGCAATTTGTATCTAGCTGCAAGATGTTTAAGTCTATTAAATTACTCTGTATCTTGGATATCTGTTTAACTTTATTTCAAAGATGACTTCAATACAAGCATACAAACTGCAATATCAATATACATCTAATACATAATATCAATAGGGAAATTTTAAAGACTTACTATACTCTATGAGTCTCTGAAACCAAGATCACACCACAAGACTAAACCTTGTCACACGTTTATGTGTGACTAGTCTGCGACAAAAGCCCCAGGTCAAAGCAGGTGCCAACTCTTTCAGTGTCTGCACATGTGAGACTAGACACGGCTTACACATTTCAGACTGGATTTTCTATCAGGTAAGTGCATTGTCTTGAGATTGTCTTGAGTAGCAGGGATTAAGTAATCACATCCGTTGCTTATGATCAAAATAGTCTAAACTGCATTGTGCTTTGTGCTTATGCTATATGTGCTAATGCTAATTGTTAAATATTTGAGAATATCCTCATGACAACTCAACACTTTTTGAAATCTGAGACTGTTAAACAATATTTGAACACCTTTGTGCTTAATTATTATCTTTAGTCAAATAATTTAGTAGCATATTTGACTGGAACAAGGATAAAATCCATCATAGATGTTAAAAAGAAATCATGTCTGAGAAATTACAATATGGTCAAGACAACTGCGGGACATTTATGCTTCACCTAAAAAGAAACACATGCTCTCATTTAATTTCCTGTTTGGGGCATTGTGTCTCAGGCAGTTATGTTACAACAAAATGCTGCGATTACTTACTTTGATATACATATTATTTAGAAAGAGCATCACTTAACTACAAAAAGATAATTAAAGTTGAAATAATTAATTGTGCACTGTAACAATGTTGCTTACACAAGCAACATCTGAGACTTTCCTTAAAAAAACATACAATGCTGTTCTGGAATCTGGCACAGCGATGACAGATAGTATTTTGATTTATACCATTTCAAAAAATACCAAGGTGCTATTTTTTTGGGTTACTTTTTTGGGGAATTTTTGCAGTTTCAATGTTAGCTGAGTGAATACCACTACAAAAGAAATACATATACATTTCAAGTTCGTGAGCCTGTAGAAGCTGGTTAGTAAAAAAAAAAAAAAATCAATTATAGTTAAAGGTTACACTTTATTTTTTACTTTATTTTAATTTGACATTCTGTTTACTATAAGTAACATTGCACCTACATGTCAACTACCTCTCAAAGTATTTGTTCAGTATTAGTAGACAGTAGGTGTTATGGTTAGTAGAATAAGTTGGCACGTACTTGCAAAGTTACTTATAATTTGTAGAATGTCTCTTGGTGGACCATCACATAAAGTGTTGGCAGATACTAAGCAGACAGTCTACTAATACTCTAATGAGAGTTAGATTACATGTAGGTGAAACATTACTTATAGTCAACAGAATCAAAGAGGACCATCAAAATAAAGTGTTACCCAATTAAATGAAATTATATGAAATTCATTATTTTATATGAAGATCTGCAGCAGAGGTGCAGAGAAACATAAAAATAAGGAAAATATTACGAAATTGAGTTTGAAATAACTCAATACTCCACAACAGAAAAAACATGAACCCCCTATACCCACCACCCACTTCCTTACTATATCACCACCACATATAAGAAAAAAAAAAAAATGAAAACATTACCTGCTCATCTCAGTCATAGAGCTGATTTTGGTTTGCGCAGGTGGAGTGTCTGTTTCTGTTTTTGGGGATGTAGTCAATCTCTTGGTCCGCCTGCTTTCGTCTCCAGTTTGAGTCCAGTCTGCAGTTTCTCCCTCTTTCTTTCTGGTCCGGACATGCATCAGAAGACACAGCCTTATTAGATTACTATTGTTAGCAGTGTAACTTCCCCAAGGCCAAACCTTTGACATCAGCTGGTGAGGTTGAAAAAGGGTGTGTGTGAATGTTTGACAGATACGTGTGGAGTTGTCTTTCCGCAAGCGTGCATTGGGAACTTATTTCTAGCACAGCACATTTTTCTCTTTTCTTACTCTCTTCTCTTTGTGCAGTAAGGGTCTGTGGCATCTCGGGAGTTGGGGGAACTTGGTAAATATGACACTCTCCGAACACTTGCAGGTGTCTTCGAGACATTTAGGTCTTTATTTTCAATAAACATATCTCATCTCCATCACTCACAACTTTGAGGGATCATTTACCCCATTGAACTAGGCCGCTCTGGGGCAATGCACATCATCAAGCTGTCATTTTGCACTGATGGAGACTCGTCCCAACCTGTGAAAGGTGGAATTAAGCTGGAATGCAAAAACTGGTGAAAATACAGGGTTAATCCAGCACTCTTGCCATATCCCAGTTTGTCTCTTTTTCTCTCTCCTTGAGTTGTGCATAGCTTCGCAATGAATGAAAGGGCAGTGTGTACTAACCAGGCGACATCTGTTTCAACATCTGGATCCTGTTGTAGACATTTCAAGATGGAGAAGAGAAAAATGGGATATAGGAGGTCTTTGATTTGGGTAGGACACTGATTAAAGTTCCATTGCATTATTAAAAAAGGAGTAAAACGTCCTATTGAAAGGATGCTATTGTCTTGAATAAAAGAGGATTCATGATTTCTGTTCTGAAGTATTTGGGACCATCAAATCTCACACATTCCCACACAATCAAAGCACACATGCACTTTCAGATCTCCAAATGTTTGGTCGTGCCTAAAATGCTCCACAAAAGTAGGTTTATTTTCTTTACACCAGCAATGTTTTATTCATGAATCAATTATTTTGAGTTCGGCCTATTCAATTAATTGGCTCGAATGTTTCACAAAATCAATCTGAACGATTCAATAACAAACCGGCCTTACCTATTTAGGGCTGCATTTCCAAAAAAACATTGTAAGCCTAAGTAGATTGTAGAAACCATTGGCACCAAGCAATTCTTAAGCCATTGTCTCAATATAATAACTTGATTTGGGTTTGGTGACTCAAAACATTTCTTTAAACAAACTGTTTGAAAGAACCAATTCACGGAAATAAGAACAAGAACACTCGCACAAAACATGACACAGCAACATTTTATTTTCATCATCTTTGCAATGCCATAGAAACAGTATAATATCAATGCACTTTGACTGTTAGGTTATGGAATTAAACATAAAATAAGACATTTAAATCAGCATGTAAATGCACCATCATTTTGTCATTTATCTTATTGTGAACTATTAATTTGTGCAAATTAACTCTTTTTGTGTTCCACTGGGAAAAAAATCATTTGGGTTTTCGAAAGACTGAGGGTGAGGATACTCGAAAACTGCATTTCATCATCAAAATCTGGAAAAGCCAAAGCAATCAAAATGTCCTTTTGGTCCTGCAAAATCAGCTTGTGGTGAACTTAAATGCTCAGGCTGCTATAAAGTGGCAAAGATATTTCAAATGAAAAGCCAGAACTGCTTATCCATCATCTGTTTCTAACACATGGACAAAATAACTCCCACAATGCCTCCCTGCAACTATCAGATGGTCACCCCAGACCCTCCATTCCTCTGGAATGCTGGGTTGTCTGCCTGCAATTCTACTGTTTTAAATTAAAACACTAATTTTTAGTGCTAGCTCAGACTTGTGCAGAAATATCTGTAGTAACTTTTGAAGTGCCTGTCATGAATGTGTGTTTCAGGATTGAGAGACAGATGGGAGCAGATGGTTGGAAGAGGTAAAGGGAAAGAATGGACCGAATGTTGGGCTATTTTATGATTCATCCAAGGTATGTCCTGAGCTGAGGAAGGGAATGAATGTTTACAACTAACTCAAACACTGGCCCTCGGTCTGAATATGCGAACATCCCAACTGCACATGGCCAAATGTTGAACTGGTGTAGAACTGCAAACTGAGCAGCTATTTTCAAGTAAAAGTGTTATAAGTACCAATAAATTTGTTCCACAGGGCTAAATTGTACTTGTTTAACGGCCATGTAAATTGTTTTGGTGGTTTTTGCTATAGTAGGCCTTGGTCACAGGTCAGTGAATAATACAGTCAAAGGATAATGTCAACATGGCATTAGCAGATAGTTGGCCATGTATTTATGTTACACACCGGCATACTTCATCAAGTTTGCCATAAAATTCAGTATACAAACTCTGACATTTTTGGTCATTTGATCATAGTCTGGGATTTACGGACACAAATATTACATATATCTTAAAACTACTTCAATAATCCTTACTAAAGCCCTTAATAGAATGATTTCGAAAGCAGTATTAACTTAAATGTTTACTGTCAGCGGATATGCCACAAAAATAACACCCTATTCTACCAAAGCCTTTTCATCTTACTATCACTATATTTATATTCACAGCCTATACTTCAGCTAGAGACATCAAGAGAACATGTTTCCTACAGGAAGTAGTTATGTTATCATGACTATATTGCAAATAGAACAAAACTCATTGAACTTTGTCCATCCATGAGTCTGGCTGAGTGGCCAGAAAGGATGAGGATTGAGGACAGATTCATACCAGAAGTTTCTTTCCATCCCAGACAGCAGGACTGAGAAAAGGAAATCATGAGTCAAGCTAGAAGATCGGCAATCAAGTTAAAAAGTAGCTTGCCTGTGCGTAAAGGAAGCTATTTTGTGTTTAGTATCTGTAGAGGATAGAATCAAGCCTAATTTTATTTAGACAAATGAAGATTGATGCCCTTATGCTTATGAATAATACGATTAATGACTTTACGAAGATGTATAATATCTACTGAAGATTTCCTGTGATGATGCTTTAGAGAATTCCCCATGATAAAATTAATTGGCAATTATTTAGTATTGACAATAAAATATTGTGGCTATATGTATCATATTATTTGAATATTGTGTATAATATTAATATATTTATTACATGCGATTTCATTGTAAGGATTGATACCATCAGTATCTCCCCACATATGTAAGAAATCTGGTTTATTTAATTAAAGATGAACAAACTGCTTTAGTATAAAAAAATAAAAAATAGAACAACAACAAATGAGGGAACTTACAACTTTTACAATAGTCTGCCAAAGTTACTGTAATCTTGTGGTTCAATGATTTGACTAACATTGTGGTGATGTGAAATGTTGTATTGAATACATCAACAAAAATGCTGTTTACCATAGAAGTGAAAGCAATTACAGTTACAAAATTAAGATGAACTGCATGCAGATACAGTAGAATATGGTATAAATGTTGGCAGTGTTCAGAAATTCAAGCTGCTAATAGTTTGCAATTAATACAACATTTTGGCACTGTAATTCCTCAGTTAAATAAAAAACAAAAAAACATATGATTTAGCTAACAGTTGGCTAAACCTCAGCAAATTCACACAATGTCCAGCAATATTTCATTTCAGTTTAGTGTTTCAGTTGAATTCTAGATAGCCTTCAACATCGCTGCACATTTAGCCATTTTATATACAAGTAGATATTTTTCATAACTTTCACTCTAAACAATCTAATTTCCTTACCGGCAGGCTTAATAATAATATGATTACAATTTTGAGCGATTAAGGTGTTTAACATGCGGAAATATTAAGATGCAGTTAAATGACATATAGTGCAACTTCTTATAGAGTGCACACTGGGATATTCACACTTTGCACAAATATGTCTCTCTATAGATACCTTGTCAAACTCAACTACTACTCTTCGTACAATATCATACAAGACTGATTTTTTATGTGCAAGATTTTCAAGATTCCGGACTATTGCTGCCCATTTTTCGTACAAACGTGTTCATCAACATTTCAGAGAGTAAATATTGTCGTCAACGTGCAAGTTACCAGATGTGGTTGCCAGGATCATGAATAAAGACGTGCAGATGTCAACCAGCGTCTCTAATAAGAGCAATAGCCTTAATTTGTTTGATGAACCCCTGGCGGGATGTGACCCTATTCAAAGATGATCTCTGAGGCCTGGCGTAGGCAGTTAGCCGTGTCATCTGGCATACTGCTGTGTGTTATGTTGTTTCCATCCAAGCGCAGGGTCCTCAGTCTTGAGTAGTTGACCGGGGAGCTGAATTTGCAGATGTTCGTCAGGTCAAACTCTGAAGAAAAAAAGAAAGAAGTAGAAATGGAGTAAAAACCATGCAAAATCTGTTTGCTTGATCAGAAGGAATACAGAGAAAGACTTACTGCTTATCTCGTTGACTTGCAGGTACAGGTGCTCGAGCAATTCGTTGACCTCCGGAATGGTCTTCAGCTTGTTGAAAGCCAGGTCGAGCTCAAGGAGAGAGGACACGTTGAACACACCAGCAGGGATTCCTGAGTCCACCAGCTTGTTGTGGGAGACGCGCAGATACTGCAGGAGCGGCAGCTTGGCCAGGTAGCCACCGGGGATGCTGTCGATTTCGTTATTGTCGGCGTAGAGCATCAAAAGCGAAGCTGGAACTCCCGAGGGAAGTTTCTTGAGCTTGTTCTCGCTCACGTCCAGCAGAACGAGGGACTTGAGGCTTTTGAAGGCACCTGTGATGCTCTCAGTAGTCAGCTTGTTCTTGGACAGGTGAAGGCTGGTCAGGTTTTCCATCCCAGACAAGGTGTTAGCGGGGAACGAGCTTAGCTGGTTGGCAACCAGTTTCAACTCATCCAGAGACTTCGTAAGAAGACCAGGGGGTTTGGTCAGCTTGTTATGACTGAAGAGGAGCTTCTCCAAGCTGCCCAGTTTATCAATGGTACCAGCCTGGATCTTTTCGCTGGTGATGTTGTTGTTGTCGAGGACGAGCCAGCGAAGGTCGGTGACGTTATCGAACACGCCAGCCTTGATCTCCTCAATTAAGTTGTTCTGTAGGTAGAGGTATTTGATTCCAGTTGGCACGATGGGAATGAACTTCAAGTTGCGCTCGTTGCAGTACATAGCTGTGGGGAAGTTGGGGGGACATTCGCACTCCTGGGCACAATTGGCAGTTGATGCCCCCTCCTGTGGTGCGTAGGGCATGGAGTATTCGTCTTCGTAATCGTACTGACCCAAACTCTGACATACCAGTCCAGCCAATAAGAAGGAGCCCAGAGCAAACATGGCTGCACAACTTAGATGAATCGAACCTGAAGAGAAGAGAAGAGAAGAGAAGAGAAGAGAAGAGAAGAGAAGAGAAGAGAAGAGAAGAGAAGAGAAGAGAAGAGAAGAGAAGAGAAGAGAAGAGAAGGTTTTTTTGGTTATATAATATTACGTGAAAAAATTTGTAAGAACAACAGAATTTTCTACTGTGAACCTCAGACATAAACTAAAACCAGAGACATTCTTCTAATGGAAATTGATGACTTCATCCTCAAGAGTGCAAAAAGGCCCAGACAGCCGTTCCTCCCCACACAAATTAGACGCACATTTCTTATGTGCAGATCCAAGTTCATCTCAAGTTACATTAACGTTACCTCATACCTATATCTTCCTCTGTCTTTGCGTGCTATTCTGAATTATAATTGAATTGTAAATTAACAATGCAAGAGTACTGTTTATAATATTGGCTAATAAAACAATATTTCATGAAGGTTAAAAGAAGAATAACTTGCAGCAGGTGTCACGCACGGAGTTTTGCAAACACAGTATTTGTGTCAAAACAATTCGTAGCAGGAAAATGCCAAATTAAATCCAGTACTGCAAAACCTCTCTCTGTTTAAGCACAACATACAAATTCATGCATGCTTAACAATTCTCTTCTACCAGCTCATGCATTCATAAATCATCAAACTGAATTATTTAGAACAACTTAATATAATGATTTAACTAAAATGTACTTGATAGAACTGGAAGCATCTCAAACTTTACCAAGCCGAGTATCCGCAATATGTTCATCCACCCCAGAAAATCTGCCAAGCAGATTTCTGATAATCTCATCCAGACAGATCAAAAGCGAGCATGAGCATTCAGATGCTAGATATCCTTACCTTCCTGCTTCTCTCTCTTTGTACGACTTCAGGTAGAGTTGTGTGCGGCCCGAGGACTCTGGAGAGAAAGAGTAAGGGAGGGAGAGAGCAGACAGCAAGAGAGAGAGAGAGAGAGAGAGAGAGAGAGAGAGAGAGAGAGAGAGAGAGAGAGAGAGAGAGAGAGAGAGAGAGAGAGAGAGAGAGAGAGAGAGAGAGAGAGAGAGAGAGAGAGAGAGAGAGAGAGAGAGAGAGACACTCAAGCCAGACCTTAGTCGCCCAAGATTGATAGAAAACAGAAGTCATGCGGTTCTAGTGTGTAGAAGTCTGCAGTTGTTCACCGTGGCACATATGGATTCTAACAAGGTTCAGGTGTAGCAAAGCAGCTTGGGACATGTAGTCCTTCACGGGACAAAGAAGGGAGCAACGACTCACTGGGGAGGGTTTGCAAAATATATATATATACCTGTATAGCTGCCACACACACACACACACACTTTTCCAAGCCATCCTTTCCAAACAATCCCCAAAAAACAATTCAACTATTGTGTGAGTCGCAAACAAGCCAACAAACACCTCGACCACTGGTTCCGTCATAGCCAATGCTAAGCATTTCTCATAAAAAATAAATATTCTTAATAAAACAAAGGTTAACGAAACTATTTGGAAATTCGCCTAGAAAAAAAGTTGGCTACTTGAAATGACAGCTGTCTGCTATTAGACTATAGGCTGTAAAGAAGACTTGGAAAAATTGACCAAATAAGAAGGTAGTGGGCCAAACCAGTCTTACATAACTGTGTTGTCTGTCTTCAGCATCTGAACGGAGAGTGTATCCAATTCTTAACAGCTGGTAGACTATATATCATCAAACAGTGTGCCATCTTTTAATCTTAAACCTCATAAAAGCCAGACGGCTTCTGTCTGGCTGTAGTCATAGACCTCTGTGATGGGCAGCTCGCACACAGCGGTGGACTGGCACTCATGAGGGATCCAGGAGACGGAGATGATTGCAGGTCAGTTTGGCTTTAATAGCACACGCTGGCTTTTAGGAATGCAGTAAATCCAGAAAACCAGATGAGAGGTCGGTCCTGTAAACCTTGTGTTTATCAGAGGTGATGAGATTATGTATTGTCTTAGATTACTGCAAAGTCAATAAAGATTATCAAGATAAAATCAGCACACCAAATGTCAAATAAATTATAATAAAATGAAAGAATTGTCATTCTATTATTATAATTATTAAATATTAAATTGATGAATCATACAGGACAAAAGCTCTACATGGTCACCATTTTACTACCCACAACAATTCATTTGTACAAAAATAAAATATATATCAATAAAGTCAAATAAATTAAAATGTTAAAAGAATAATTCACAAATTTGTAAACTTGGTTATCATATTACTAAAATAAAAATAAATGAGGGGTTCAATAAAATAAAATAAAATAAAAACATAAATCATGTAGGGTCCATTGCCATCATTTAAAATAAATAAATAAAAAGTATAAAATTATTATATACAATTATAATAATGGTCATAATTTTACTAAAAATAAAAAATGATGGGAGAATAGAAACAAGAGATTGAGAGTCAAATACAACAAACACTAGTTACACACTTTCACACAATGGCATGTTATAGCATGTGCGGTGACTGAGGCCACAGATCAGATGCAGTTGAATGGTCTTAAATTGCTCTGCTCTGACAGTGCCCATGCCTGTCAACAGCGCTGTGACCTTATCACCCGCTCCTCATCTGTCATGTCCCCTGGAGGTCATCGCTCCACTCATCTGTCAGGCCTCAGGGCAAGAGCTCATGTTTGGACATCGTGTATGAAGTTATGTAGCAGGGGCAGGTCAAGGCAAACCTGTGCAGCTGTACCTGATGCAGGTATGCAAGACTTGCAATTGCTCTCAAACCATGTAAAAATGCTACATCTGCAGGGTGACTGAAAAGATCTGCTGCAGAAGCACAGAAGCACTTTGTTAACGATCTGGGCATATTGCTTACCGCATTCTGGAATGCCACTTCAAACTCTCCCCTATAATCAGTCATTTGACAGGTAATTTATTAAATGCTCAGTTAACTGGTGGTAATTATCTTTTTTTTTATACACAAGTGTTATTTTAGTATCACTGAGATACAATTTATAAAAACAAATTCATGAAGTATGAAAAAAAAATATATATATAAATTATTTTTATTTAAAATGTATTTATTTATTAAAATGTATTTGTTTATTCATAATTTGAATTTGTTTTTACTTTTATATTTTCATTTTAAAGCTTTGGTAATTTTGTTGCGTGTTTTTGTTGTTTTTATTAGTTTAAAAAAATGTCTACATAGTTTTTATTATTTTTTAGTTTAGTTTTTTTTTGTTATTTATGTACATCAAGTTCAACTAAATGAAGAGGCTTTTTCTAATTTTTTTCTAATTTTAGGTCAGGTGTTATTTATTATTTATTTCAGTTAGAATTTATCTTATTTGTTTGTTTATAAGTTTTAGTTAACAATAACCCTGAAATGCACTGTATTTAAACAGATGTAGTTTTATTGTAAAATAGTGTTTTGTATGAATATTGAATATTGTAATATTGAATACTGAAGAAGTATGAATATTGCCCCATGATTTATAGGGACAAGGTCATTCCCACAACCATCATATTTGTTTGGATTTTTTGGATTTGATTGTTGTTAATGTGTATTCTATAACATTATATATTGTTTACGACATTAATTGAACTGTCAAATATACAGTTACCAACCTATAACATTGTCACAATTTTTCTGTTTTGGAGAAAAATTCTGACAAATACAGCTGGCAGTTTTATGGTACAACTGTATTTACTTGACCACAAAGCCAGTGTCCAAGCCTGACTATTTCCAGCCCGACTTGAGCAATGACGTGAAGTCATTTGTATAATACAGTAAGTATTCTGTTGTCCAGCTGTGTTCTCTCTGTCTCTCCTGTCTGGACACATGGAAAATGAGAAGCTCAGCATCCTGAAGATCACTGGAAAGATTCTCGACCCACTCTGAAGTGTTTACTGGGAGATTTGTCTCCTTGACGATTTCAGTTGAGTATCATCATTTCCTCTTTTCATCTCACCTACATGAGTTTACAGTGACGTTATATTCCTTCGGTCTTACGCACAGGAAAGTCTACAACCTCAGCTTGGTTTCTGACAGCGCCAGACACTTCCAGTCAAGTTTCCTAATGTCCAACCATTTTCCTGGCCTGGACGCTTTGGAGACAGACCGACTAAATTAAACCACCTAATGAATGTTGATTCTTCAGATCCTCTCCTTGGTTTAAGGCGTTATTTCTACCTGACCAGACATTTGCAAATGACTTTCACTGGCAAAAACGAATGCTATCAGGTTGCTTCAGTCATACTAACCAACAGTTTTTTTTTTTTTTTGCCAGCTGAGTCAGGATACTCATTTTATTATATCTGAGGAGTACCTCATATGGTTCCCATTTCAATGCATGTCTTTGTTTAGCCACACACAATTCACATTGGTTTCAAAAATTGCAGAGAGAGCTGACTAAGAAAACATAAGAAAACACTGTAAAACGTGGCAGGGTGGCTTATGTTTACAGTAGCAAAACAGTGAGTTCATAAACCTTGGTCAACCTTACTCACTATATCTTTGAGATTATGCTAATTTAAGAAATCATGCTATCTAACATTACTTTTAAAGGAATGCATTACATTAACTAATTATTTAGCGTAACTAACGCCTGTTCAGAAATGGAAACATCTCAAACAAACCAGCTGTGCTGCCATTCTCACAGAAGAATAGGACGTGGGGGAAGAAAGTCTTCAAATCCAACAACAAATGTAACATGTTTATCTAAAGTCATTTTGCTTATTAGTAAATGCATTGGTTAATAAAATGAGATTAAATACATAAAGTGTATTTGTTTAATGTAACATTTAATGAATGCAAGTTTGCGTAATATTCTGAGTTGGCATTTTACCGTTTTTATTCATTTTGAGGAATATTTAATCTGTTTTTTTTGTCCAAGTGAGTAAATGCATGCTCACATTTAGTCTTCTTGAACTACAATAACCCATCATGTTCACACAGCGCACACAACGCCTCTGCAGTCTGCACTTCAGATTTCTCTCAACATGAGGACAGGAAAGCTGTCAGTCAATAAATGGAAAAGCAACCTATTTAACTATCAATTTCAAACAAATCAATTGTGAGCTCTGATTTTCTCTCAAATCCGATTGATTTGAGGCATGAATCAAAAATATATTACAATGTTTTAGTAAAAATATATGTAGGTAATTATACTGCTGATTAATAATGTGCATTTTATAGGAAAAAAATAAAATAATAAAGAAATAAATCTGTGATAATTCAAGCATGTAAATGATGTCTTGATTATTTTAAACAAGATTTCAACTAGTCTTATTGCATTTTACTTTTTTAACACATTTGAATCTACTTGGCTGTACTGTATATTTGCTTTGAAATACATTAAAAAGTAATGCAATATAATATTGCCAAATGCTGAAAAGGTCTGAATAAACAGATAATATATTAAAATATGTATCAATAAATATTAATATATATATAGGCTATATAGCCAACATTATGAACCCAGTGTGAAGTAGAGCTGAGTTATAAAACTTAAATATATGTAACATTTTTAAACATTTTGTAAGTGTGTGTGTTTGTTAGACCTATATATATTATAGGCCAGTAGGGTTAGGTTTAGGCTATATAACTCTCTATGCACGTATTATTTAAATTGTATACAGTTATAACAGTTATACAATTTAGCACTATGACACACTGGTTGTGTGTTTGGGGCAAATTACTATAAAATGTCTTAGCTGGTGCTGTTCTAGATCAATATGTTAACCTTGTAAAATCCCTCCTATCACCTCTTTCCTCTTAATTAGAGGCTTTTTAGGCAGACGCAGTTTACACACAAATAGTCGAGTGTTGGGTGAACAAATACACCTCAGACACCTCCGTACGGCCACAAACAGACTCAGCGCTGAGCCTCACATTGGCAAACAAACACACACACACACGGTAGCGCATGTGCCACGGGGTGGCTGCAAGGGTAAGTTTAGACTTCAGTATATCCACTTAATATAATACCAGCAAGCTAGTTAAGATGTCAGAGCTCACACACGTGCATGTTGTAGGCATGTGAGACCGAGAGCTCACCAAAGCTCGCACAGACACAAGGCTTCACCAGTGCAGTGCACTGCACTACGCAATAAGCGTTTCCCATTCTGAGAATGACGTCACTTCTGTCATTATCATCAGCTCTAATTGTGACAGGATTCACAACTCTACAAACAGAACTTATGACATCCCTTTTAGTGCTGTCAGTTTTATGAAAATAATTAACGCTGATTAAGCTCATAGGCTACTTCTTTTTTTTAATGAAACAATTTCAGCTTTATATTTCACTATGTGACTTTTTATTATGGTATTTAGATTTTTTGGTAGCCTATATAAGCTACTATTAAAGTATTTATTAATATTTTGAATTCGATTTTTTTATTCAGTTTTTAGTAATTTTAGATCATTCAGATAATTATATTTTAGTTTTAGTTTAAGTGTGCTTTTTGGGCATTTTTATTACTTATTTTATATTTCATGAATAAATCAGAAAACCGTGTATATATGGAATTTATATTGTCAGTTTGTGTAGATGAGAGTTATATGACTCGTGGGTGATGATATTCATACTTGTCGAGATTCAGTGAATTAAATCCGAAAGCAACTTCCACTAACAGATCTTAAAATATGTCAGTTCCATTCTTTTTGCCCCAAGATGCACACCAGTAATGTATTTTTCAAGGCATGTTTATAAAAGCTACTTAAATGTCCTAATTGATCTAAGGCCTAATCCTGGCTTAATCTAAACCCTGTCTGTGAAACCGGGCCTAAATGTGTTATTTGGATTTTATTTGTAAAAATAATGGCCTCTTAAAAATGACCTCTTACATTTATTATAATAGAATTATAGCCTATTCAACTGACAATAGCTATTTACAGATACTGATGACACACACACACACACACACACACACACACACACACACACACACACACACACACACACACACACACACACACACACACACACACACACACACACACACACACACACACACACACACACACACACACACACACACACACAGTCCTCTCCACTTTAACATTGAGTTGTGGAGGAGGGGCTTAACTGATAAAGCTCATATGAGTTCAAATAGTGCAGCACAAAATAGTCCACAAGGGGACACCAGAGAAACGAGAGAGAATCAGGTGGCTTTGTTATGAAATTGATGAATGAAACAGACACCTGTGTGTTTTAATAAATGTACACCTCTGCTGTATGCTATATTTCAACATATAGCTTTGAAAACTAATGTATAACAGTATTAAAAGTAGGCTATTACTACTTGAATGTTTTGATTGTTTGCTGTTGTTAGTTAATGTTCAGTGTCTTGCCATAGTTGAGCAAAAAATGCACCTAAGCCAAATATGATCTTCACTTATGATATTTTCATAATTTCCCTTCCATCTCTTGAAGTGCCTGATTCATAAGCATATATTGGCTAGAGACTGTCATTATCCAATCAGGAAATTACATGGGCCTAATATCTTTTTCATCTTCACAAAGGCTACTATTAACTAACATCCTAACAGCTAATCCCTGTGTTTAGAGAGACTCGTGACTATTTTTTCATTCTCATAAAGTCTGTTTATGGTCAACCCTGCAGTGGTGTATTTGAGAGGACACACAACTGATATTTTAAAAAGCTGCTATTCTCTATCAGAGAAAACAAAATCCAAAGGAAAAATAATATTTCAGTTCAAAATAGAACATTGAGATAAATGAAAGGAAATTAAACCACACAATTAAAAGGATTTAAAATGAACAAATATTTTCATACTAAAAAAAAAAGTTCCCTTATATAAAACTTAATTTCTTTTGTATTTTGAGTCTTTGGACAATAAAACGGCCACATGAAAGGCTTTGGAAACCTTGGATTGACTATGGAATGGATCCCTAAAAGTGCTGTAATATTGAAATATATAATTTTGTGCTTAGTGTTTGAACTTGAGCAAAGGCTTTATAATTCATATAAATGACACAAACACATCAGTTTAAACAGTTTTGGTAGAGAAAGAAACCAGAACTAGCACCCAAACGTGACATTTTTTACCGTAGCTTTTCAAGGTCTTCTGCGACTGTAGCATCCATCCAAGAAAGTTTGCCTTGTGTTATTTTGAGGTATCATTCAAATCCATTTACCTGAAAACCAACCCTGTGCATGAAAAAAGCCCATTAAACCAGCCAGTGAAAGTTCCCAGAGAGCATGGTGAGAGATTTGACTGTTTATTTGGTTCAAAAGACACCTGTGTCGGAGCCCTCGTTGGACAGAGAGAGAGAGAGAGAAAGAGAGAGAGAAAGGGATTACCTTTATTGCCGATATATTAAAGTCCAAACTACTGTAAGTGCTTGTGCTTCAAAGCATTGATAGGATTCTTTTATACAGCATTTATATACAGCGTCTATACAAGAGACATTCATGACTCTCATGAAAGCAGGAGGTGTCCATGTCCGCCGTCTCCCTCCCGGTCCTTCCAGACTGAAACACAGACGATCAACAAACACACACACAAAAAAGAAAGAAACACACACACTCGCACATAACACCACAGTCTTTGAGAAGCTGAGTAGAAAAAGCATGCGTATACGTCAGGGAATCGTGTTCGTGGAAATGACAATAGTGTATTCTACATCTCGAAGCGCTATGTTGACCTCGGCAGAGCAGACGGGATCCAAGGAAACTAATGAGCGCAAATGTCAGCGAAACATTGAGACGAAGAGAAACTCGTACAGCCCAGCTCCCTGTTTTCTCCCATTTCAATTGATTACGAGGGAACCAACGGTTTTCGACAGCACACTCTGAAGTAGCGCTACACGGAAAGTAATAACTGAGTACATTCTAGCATACAAGCTTTTGTTAATTGTTAACCCCTTGCTGCCCGCTCCGCAGGCCAGCGGAAAACATAGAAGAACATGGCTTAGGTCCAGAAGATCCGGGACGGACCTTCGAAAAAGAACATTTCGTCTGGGCGATTTGCGCTATTGGATATTCTAAGTGGTCATGGCTTTACTTTATTTCATTTTCATTTTCTCGAAACTTCGTACAATTTCTGTTCTCCTTTGCGTAAACTGCACTTATAGCAACACATTATGTATGTTCAGTACAATACTGATATGCATTTGACTATTTGAAAGTATC